>NC_140590.1:969186454-969786454 GCF_964204655.1 Triturus cristatus
AGCACATATTTTATATTACAACTTTAGAGACTAGTTAGGTTACACAACACTGCCCTGTGCATATACCTTCCAAAGCGCATATCGCATAGCACGCGCTCTCCAATGAATCTGTAATTGCGCACAATGTATTACATATTATATTTCATGCCCGGTTCATCTTATATCACACTTTTTGGTGCATAGTTTATACCATACACTATATCTAGTTTTCATTTTCAATCGTGCTCTCAGGACTATGTTCTATATAACACTGTGTTCACCTACCCTTTTCACGGGCATTACATTTTGCGATAGGGGGTGGAGGGTCAGGGGGTGTTTCTGCCAAGTGAGCCCGGAGTCTCAGTCACAAACGTCCTCTTCTTCCTGAATAAAAGTGAGATTATGCTGCATACTTGTTCATATTTTAAGTAGTTCGCACAGACACACGTTTTAAAAACAATAAAGTTCCTAATACCAGCCTTCTCTGAACAGTTAGCTTGCTGCCCCATCCCCCTCCTCCCTATCCTCTGTTGTGTGAATCCATGGACTAGCCTCCTCCCTCCTGCCATGCATGGTCTGATGTGCTGCCACTGCCCACAATTTAGTATGATGTATCAGTCCACTCCTCCTGCCCTCCATTGCCCAATTCTATGCCCCATCATTGACCTCCTGCTTAAACTCTGTGCTTAGCTTGCTGCCCCTATTCTCCTTCCCCCTGCCCTCCGATGTCTTTGTGCATGCCCCTGCTCCATCCTTTTTGCCCACCATGTTCCATGGACCTGCCACTCCTATCTACTCTGAGTGTTCTGTTGAGCTGCCACTCCCCTCCCACCTGCCTAGCATTGTCAGATGACTGTAACCTGTCCCTGCCACCTCCACCCTGCCTGTCCACATGCCATGCCCCTATCCTCTTCCTCCTATCCTACATGGTCCATTGTACTGCCACACCCTTCTGCCCTCCCTGGTCTGTTGTGCTGCAACTGCTCCTCCTGCCTGCCCCGTGCGGTCTGTTGTGAGGCCCCTTCCCCTGAACTTTCTTGTCTGTGCACAGGTCCTGACCCTCCCTTCTATCCTCCATCGTCCTTTGTGCATGCCCCTGCACCCTCCTTCTTGCCCATCATAGCCATTGTGCTGCCACTAACCCTCCCACTTGCCATGCATGGTCTTCTGTGCTGCCATGGCCCCTCCCACCTTCCCTGTATGGTCAGTTAGCTGCCCCTGACCCCCTCCCACCTTCCCTCCATGGTCTGTGTGTATGCCATCACAGTCTCAGTGTTGCTCTTCATGGTGTGTCTTGCTTCTAATGCCCATCCTGCCTGACCTCCATGGCTATCTTGCTGCTCCTGCCCTGCCCCCTTGCCCCCAGCCCTCTGTTTACATGTGCAGACCCCTACTCCCTCCCTCCTGGCTTGTCTGTTCCATTGTAATGCCCCTGATCCGTCCCTCCTGCCCTTTATGGTCTGTTATGCTGCAGCTTTCTCTCCTGTCTGTCCATTATGGTCAGCTAGCTACCATTGCCTTTTGCCCCTCTGTTCTCTGTTGTCCATGTGCATGGTCCTGTCCCCTCCCTCTTGCTTTCTATGGATTGTTGTGCTGCACTCCCGTCCCGCATGCCCTGTGTGGTGTATTGTGCTGCTGCAATCCCTGATGCCTGCCCTGCAGGGTCAGTTTGGTGCACCTCTCCATGTCCCTCCTGTCCTCTGTTATCCAAGTCCATGTCCCTACCCCATTTCCTTCCATGATCCAATGTACCATACTTGCGAACATTTTGAACTTGGTAAGAGGGAGATTTTGAAAAAAAATGGGGTATTGATTTTCCCCTTTGAGTTACATTGAAAAAGAGGAGATTGTAGGCAGGAGACAGATCAAATAAAGCCCATTTGAGCTTAAAAACATTGGACGTTTCCTGGCTGAATCGGGTCTGTTGGCATGTATGGTTGTACTACCATTGCCTCTTCCTTCTGCCTGCCCACAATGGTCTATTACATTGCCACAGCCTCTCTTGCAAGTCCTGTATTGTTGGTTTGTTGCCCCGGCCCCCGTCTCCACTGCCCTCCATAGTCTGTTGTGCTGCCACGGCCCTTCCTGCCTGCTCAGTGTGGTTAAATTGTTGCCTTTGCACCCTCCTACCTGCCTTCAATTTTCAGAGTCCGTGCCCCTGGCCTCTGCCTCTCAAAAGTATCCTAATGAACAACTAGATTGCCAACATTCTAAATTTATTACAAAAGTGTGGAACGCCTGACGTCATCTTGATGTAATCAAAACTGTAATACCTAGAGCATTTCCTTTAGAAATTACGTATATGAGAGGGTCTTATTGGCATCAAAATTATGGTTAGTGCTCTAAAAGACTAAAATAAGGACATATTTTCTGAGTTTTCAAATAGCGACAAAGCACTTTTAAATTATTTGTTATCTTTATGTTTTTTTATCCAGTTGACCACTTGATTAAATGTTGCACTTAGGGGAGAGGATGTGGTGTTACTTCCAGAACTGCAGACTTTGCAACTGGGGAACCAGGTTGGAGTTTCTGCTTCAGCTCGACATTCTGTGATTCTGGTCAAATCACTTAGTCTCCCCATGTCTACAACCAAAATGAATTTGTTCTTGTGTGATGTAACCAATTCTCATGTAAAGCACTCCAATACCTGACAAGTCTGCACTATATAACACTGCAAAAACACAAAATAATAAGTGTTTTGCACACTTCTGTCATTGGGCTATATTTGGGCTACATCTGGGTGATTTTGGGCTACATTTGGGCTCTTTTGTCTCCGGTGGCCATCTTGGGAGATTTATTTGTTATGAAGTTTCCTAATTTCCTCATGTACTGCAGTCTCCTCATTAGGAAATGCTTTCAGTTTTTTACTTTGATTCCATCATGAAGGTATTCAGATATGTCACACATTTGCCATAAATTCTGAATGTTAGCACTCTAGTTGCTCATTAGATCACTGTAGTAAACTACTGTTCACCATGGAAGTCTGCTCCTGGTATTAAAAGTGCATGTTTCAGTCTGCATGTCAGATTTTTTTAATGAAATAGAAGAGGATTTGAGAAGTCACTCAAAATGTGCCCTCATTTTCTTTCTTCAGCATTAATCATAATTTCTATGGCAAAATGAACCCCCTCATTGTGTTCCTTTTTAAATGAAATGTTTTAAGTGTTACCAGTTTATTCCAATCAAGATGGCTTCAGGTGTGCCAT
Organism: Triturus cristatus; assembly: GCF_964204655.1. NCBI lineage: Eukaryota > Metazoa > Chordata > Amphibia > Caudata > Salamandridae > Triturus > Triturus cristatus. Next base: position 969,189,640 of record NC_140590.1, read on the forward strand.
ACTTTTGTCATAATGGAGACAGTAAGCGCTCTAGTTGTTTTTAAGAACACTCTGGGACATTCTGTCATTGGGCTATACTTGGGCTACATCTGGGTGATATTTGGGCTACATTTGGGCTTTTTTGTCTCTGGTGGCCATCTTGGGAGACTTATTTGTTATGAAGTTTCCTAATTTCCTCATTTACTGCAGTCTCCTCAGTAGGAAATACTTTCAGTTTTTTACTTTGATTCCATCAAGAAGGCATTCAGATGTTTCACACATTTGCCATAAATTCAGAATGTTAGCACTCTTTTTGCTCATTAGATCACTGTAGTAAAGCTACTGCTCACCAGGGAAAACTGCTGTTGGTATTGAAAGTGCATGTTTCAGTCTGCATGTCAGAATTTTTTTAGGAAATAGAAGAGGATTTGAGAAGCCACTCAAAATGTGCCCTAATTTTTCTTTCTGCAGCACTAATCATACTTTTTATGGAAAAATGAAGCCCCTCATTTTGTTCCTTTTTAAATTAAATGTTTTAAGAGTTACCACTTTAATCCAAGCAAGATGGCTTCAGGTGTGCCATATGTTTATCATAAGTAGGACTGTTAGCGCTCTAGTTGTTCTTTGGAACACTCTGGGAAGCTGCAGTAGAACACAAAGGAATCAACTGACAGTCTCTGCCCTTGTTGGATGTACATGTTTTACTGAGAATGTCAGACTCCATTCTCACATGACTGAGAAAGATAATGTGAATTTACAGAAAATAAGCTCTCAGTTTAGCTTATAGATCACCTTCCAAACCTCTGTGGGAAAAGCATGAGAAAATATTTTTCTCTCAATCATGATATCCCAGCAGAAGGCTTTTTCACATGGTGAAATCACCTTAGAACATACCACAATTCCTAAAATGAGTATGGTACCATCAACAAATGATTTATAATGTAACTAAAGTCTTAAAACCTTCTAGTAACTGCAATGCTTTTTAGAGAGGTGCTATCATGTATATTGGTCCCAAGATGGCTGCCAACACTTCTTGGATGAAGTGCTGACAGCCAATCAGATCTCAGGATGAGATGTGTGGTTAGGCTCCGCCCACATATATATATGATTTTACTTCTGATTTTCTCAGGAACTACTGAACAGATTGACACCAGACCTGCAAAAGGCACTTCCCTGACCTGAGGACTACCTCTCTGCCAAATTTCAAGTAATTCTGTTCAGCCGTTGGGGCTGTACCTTGGACTAAAGGTCCCTATGGAAAATTGCATGGGAAAAACGCGTTTTGGGACCCCCCCTTTTTTCTCAGCCCCCGCTTGACGAATCCCCCCGAGACTTTCAGGGTAGGAGCGGAGCGGAGCGCCCCACCTATTTTGAGATTTTCGCGAGGATTCGTCAACCGGCGCGAAAGTTATTCCAAATAGAATGTTGCGGATTTCCTATGGAAACACGGTCCTAACTATAACTATCTACTGGCGACCGCCAGTAGATAATATATATATAGTACTTAATATAGATTTTTCATGCACGTAGTACACACATATATTCAGTGGCAGACAGCAATTTTAGGAGGGACGGGGGGACGCACATGCACACATACACACTCATAGACATGCATTCACACATGCGCACACACACACACATCCATTCACAACACTCATTACCAAACATTCATACATGCATGCACGCACGCACCAAACATAAATTAAAAATAAAATCACACTTACCTGCAGCTCTGCCTCGGAGGTCCCAGGAGGCTTGGGACTGCTGCGTTCCCTCATTGGCTGACCTAAGGTCAGCCAATGAGGGAAGGCAGCTGTCCCAACATCATCACAGAGTGGTATGGGGTCGGTGAGACTGCTTACCCCACCCCGCTCCATGATAAAGTGTCACTGATTAATACGCGGCAAATAGTGACTCTTTACCTAGTCAAGAGGGGGAGGACCTCGAGGTCCATTGCTGAGCTGAAGAGGTCACGGCCACAGGATCTGTGACTTCCTCAGCCCTGCAAAGTTTAGGCAGCCAAGAGCCTGCTCATTTAACACATGTCTAGCTCCTGGCTGCTTTACCTGAAAATAAAACAGTGTCCGTCAGGCCGACCTTTGTTCAGCCTGACAGACACTGTTCTTGAGGGTCAAATGGTTAGGGGCATGGCCCCTCAGCCCCCAAGGACCGGCCGCAGCTTTATATTCTATTAGTACAGTTAAATATTTAAATATATAAACATTGCAATGAAAACATAAAGGGGCAGATATTTACTATCAATGTTTAACACTAAATTTATGAATTATGTTTCCTGTAAACTGTGTCAGGGGAGAGTGGGAAAAGCTTTGGTTCGGAGTGACTAGTTCATTATGTCTGGAGCGGACATCAAGTTATGCCTTGTATTTTTTCTTTTTGTTTTTTTAATTTTTCAACGGTGAGTAGGGTGATAGCAGTCAACTTCAGACCAGGTATGATTAGGCTTAGATTGCTGGGCAGGAAGTGAGGAGGGATGAGGGAAGATGTCTGTGGAGTGCGGCTCCTCCATGACTCCTATGTCGCTGAAAAGTCTACTGCTCTGTGAGGTGCGAGCTTTGTGGCATTGCGGTTAGGTCTACAATGGTGATAGTGAAAATATATGAAGGTAGGGGAGCTGCAACATCATTCGTCATCATAATGTACTTGTGAGGCAGGGGACTCTAATTAGGATGCTGGCTAAAGGAGGGGAGAGGATTATAGTTACTGACGCAGTAGATTTGTTTGTCTGTCAATGTTTACATGGCTTACTATGAGGGACACTACTAATCAGTGTCTTTATCTTTCAGCCTTTCAGGACAACTAAATATGGCCAGGATCAAGAAGAGCAAGGAGAGGGAGGCCACAGCCAGAGACTACCAACTGTCCCACATCCCTCCTACTATCTTGGTCTTGAAGTGAATGAAGCATATTCAGACACACTTGAAACTTATTTATTACTCTAGCACAGGCTTCTCCAATGAGTAGGCTGTGAGATACTGGTAGCTCTCCAGCTACCTGTGAGTAGCTGTCGTATGTGAAACTCAGACTAATAAATTAGACAGGTTTTTTTTGCTTGAATTAATAAATGTATATCAAAATTGAAATGTGTGCATTTTATATAAAAATGTGTTTATTTTTAGAACCCATAATTTCCTAAATATAATTAAAGCTGATGTTTGAATGATAAATCATGCAGCATTTTGGAGACTTATTACTAATAATATTACTGTGGTGCCAGGAGGCATTGCACCCGTGGCTGTTATGTATTACCCTTGAAGCGGCATTCCAAATCAACTAAGCCTTTTTTACATTAATGCTGGCAATCCTGCACTGAGGTGAACATGGCTGGTAGTCTTGCATGGATGGTCACTAATGTAATCTTGTCTGATGTATATACCACTAATGATATTAGTAACTCTGTATGATTTTTACTGAACATACGTAGCTCTTAGTGAAAATGTTGGAGACCCCTGCTAAAGCAAATTAGTGTGTCAAACTATGAAAATGTTCTAACCCTTTCAAAGGTATCACCTATCTACACTGCCAGTAGCGGCTGGCGGGGAACAAAGGTGGAGAGGTGGGTGGGGGTCACATGTGGGGGATATTAAAAATTTTACAAAACACTTACCTCTGAATCTGCAGCTGCCTCTCCTCCATCGTGCTGTCCCTCTTTGTCTCTCTGGAATCAGGAAACATATAGGCTCCCTCTCCTGACCAATCACAACATGATTGGTCTGAGTGCTGTGGATTGGCGCTCAAATGGGGACTGGGAGACTTTGCATGTTCCTCCCTAGGCTGTGTAATGTAGCCTTGTGAGGGACATGCAAAGTGCACACGACTGCTTGGGTGGCCCGAGAGGTTCAGCCAAGGAGCCATGCGCACGTAAGGAGTGCATACCACTCCTCCTCACGGACGTCACGGGAGTGCCAGTACCGCCCAACCTGGCTGAAAAAAAATAAAATAATAATAACAGTAATAACATTCGTTATTTTTATTATTTTGTTAACACTGCTCCACGAGCAGTGGGGCGACGCTCCTCCGCCTTAGCGGAGGAGCCACCACTGTACACTGCCACTGAGCAAGACCGGAATGTGCAATATTACATAATTAAGAATAAAACTGAAAAGGTGTTGATATTTTTTTCATACTGGATGTTAATCTGGAATACAATTTGTGTACTGAAGAAAACATGTTTACTGTTTAGCTGTGGGATTTACTAATCTCAAGCATCTGTTAGACCCAAACTTATACATACCCCTTTGATAAAGCAAGTAGTGTACGTTTATCTTATTACAATGAATGTATACACAAATATTGACTAGCGTCAATTTAGATTCTCCACCCACAGCTTCACTTGCCTATCACAAATAAAGCATCTTCCCAATCATGAGGAGCAGAGGTAGGATTAAATGGGGAGAGGCAAAGGTTTACCAGTTCCATTGTGATTTCATTGCTGGCTGCCTTAACAATACAAATCTACAATCTGCTTCTTTTGAATTCATGTGATTTTATTAATAGTAATTTAATTCAGACCCACTACATTTTCTGCACACTTGTACTGCTACAGTCTTCAGCAAATTACTTTATTTTAGAAATAGCGTTTGACTGAAGACCATTCAATACAGCTATACATTGCCTTCTGATCTACAGACCACCAAGGGCAAAAACCCACTCGACACAGTTACTTAGTCCTTTCCTTGAAAACTGTGTAAAGGGTGCAGACTTTACTATACTGGGGGATTTTAACCTACATTTAGAAAAGGACTCGGATAAAAGCACGGTATCAATAACCGAGACAATGGACAGCTGCTCCAGCAGGACACACATACGGCCGGGCATACACTGGACGGGATCTTTACCTCAAACACTAACATCAGAATCGGAGAAATAATACCTGTCCCCTGGTCGGACCATAAAGTAATAAAATTTTCCTTGAAGATGGAGCAGGCCAAAATAGCCACGGCTACCCAGCCCAGGCATATTTCCTACCAGGACTGGGCTAAGATTGACACACCTAGTTTACAGGAACAGCTTATCATGACCATTCCGGAACTCGGCCTAGATAGCAACATAGCCGCCGATCAAATATCCAGCTGGATCAAATCCGCGGTTGCAATTGCTGCCCCCATAAAAAAGACAACCTCTAGGAGGAAAAAAACCTCAGAACCTTGGTTCTCGGAGAGGCTGAGGTTACAAAAGCAGGCATGTAGAAGAGAAAATGTAGGGCCAAGTATGAGGCACAGACTAGAGAAGAATATTGTAGTACTCTGGCAATATATAAAAAGCTAATAGTAGAAGAAAAAAGCACCTATTTTAGAAGGAAAATAAATGAAGCCAAGAACTCTAGTAAATAATTATTTACCACGGTCAAAAGACTAACAAATCTCACCACAAACAAACAAATAGAAGGCAGCACTGGACTATGCAATACACTGGGCCAATTTTTCATTGATAAAGTTAAATCAGTGTATGAATCCGTGAAGACGATTGACAAACCTGACACCTCCCAATCACATGCACACTCCAACCTTAGTAGGCACACTGGAAATATTAACACAGGGTTCCCCTTTTTGACCCCTTCAGTGGAACAAATACGACAGACAATAATGACAACTAAGTCCGGAGGCCTAATGGACCCTTGTCCACCCAAGGTGCTACATCTGTTCCCAGACCTACTCAGCGAACAATTATATCTGCTTTTTACAAAGATACTACAGTTGAGCTGTTTCCCAGATGCCTGGAAAACTGCATCAGTCCTCCCTTTACTGAAAAAGCCTGCATGATCCTGCGAGCTACAGACTGATTTCAAGAATACCTTTCCGAGCTAAAGTTCTGGAGAAATTACTGAATAAACAATTGTCAGAATTTCTATCGTCTGCTCATGCATTAGATCAATCACAGTATAGGTTCAGGGAGGAACACGGAACAGAGACAGCGTTGCTCATGGCAGCAGAGGAGTGTACTGGATACGGGTGAGAAGGCTGCCCTGATCCTTTTGGATCTTTCGGCAGCCTTCGACACCGTTAACCATGATATACTCCTGACCCGTCTAGCAGAACTGGGAGCTCATGACACAGCACTCTCGTTGTTATCCTCATACCTTACCGAGAGAACTTTCACAGTCAAATTAGGAGATTACACATCTAAACCTTTTAAGTCACCATGGGGAGTGCCTCAGGGATCTTCCCTGAGCCCTACCCTCTTTAATATATATGTTGCTCCATTAGCAACCATCATAAGGAATTGTGGGTTTCTACCCATTTCCTACGCAGATGACACCCAAATAGTGATGTAAATCTCAAATAATGCAGACAAATTTAGCAACTGCATGGAACAAGTTAATCACTGGATGCAGCTAAACTGTCTAAAACTAAACGGGGATAAAACCGAAGTCATGCTACTTGGGACAGATCTTAACATCTGGTCGCCTAAATGGTGGCCTGATAGCTTAGGCAATTGTCCTTCCCCAGTGGATAAAGTCAGGAACCTGGGTTTTGTATTCGACAATAAATTAACGTTCAACGCTCAGATTAACAAACTGTCCTCTTCTGTGTGGTACATTCTGAAAATGATAAAAAGACTCTTGCCTTTCTTTCCCCAAGAAGCTTGTAAAACACTGGTAACAGCACTGGCCTTATCTAGGCTTGACTACGGAAATGCCCTGTATGCTGGGATACAAACTCAACACATGACATAACTTCAGAGTTTACAAAACGCAGCAGCTAGGCTGGTTCTAGACATCCCCAGATCCGAGCCGGTTGCCCACAGATTAAGAACCCTCCACTGGTTGCCTATGGAGAAAAGGATAAGGTTCAAGTCAGTTTGCCTAGCATACAAGGCCCTTCATGAGATAGGCTCCCACTTCTTAAAAACTCAACTGAAACAGTACGGACCTCCAAGGAACCTAAGATCAAACGAGGCAAAGTTGATTAAGGTTCCCAAATCCAAGCAATCAAGAAGGGGGGGGAGAAGCTTTCTATTGCAAACAGCTAAAACTTGGAACCAACTACCACTCTCAATAAAAAATAGCTCCTCGCTGCTATTATTTAGGAAGGCCGTAAAACCTGGCTCATTACATCCTAGTTAGAACCTCATATCACCGGTAGCTCCAGACTTTCTGCATTTAATACAGCGCCGAGACGTCCCTGGGCATTTGTGCGCTTTATAAGTTTACAAATCAAATCAATCAACTCAATACAGGGACATAAATATTGAGCTTTGAGCTGGCTTTTAGCTGGGTTGTTGAAGCCTATTATGTTGCACGACGTTACCTTGACCACACCCAACTATTTTTCTTGATTATGATATGTTTACTCCAGAAAAAAAGCATACTTTCTAACTGCAAGCTGACAATGTGTGCAAACGCTTTAGACATCAGTTTTACATGTGCTTGAGAGCGCAGAACTTCTCATCAAGATAGGATGACAAATGAAAGTGTTCGCTAATATTAATCCTCTCACACCAACAATGAAGGGATGTAATCTGTTGGATAAAGATTAAGGAGGGAATGTGAATCCAACATTGACTGCCTCAATAATCAACTATATACCTTCTCATTTTTTCTGAGTAACAATGGCATTAAATAGTAAATTTTCGTCAATGATAAAACCCCACTTTGATTTAATTTGGTAATAACTATGAAATGTGTACTCAACCCACTCTTTATAAAGTGTTCTTTCTGCTTCCATCTCCGGCTTTTTATAAAGTACATGTGTCCATCAAAAACAAATTATTAGAGGTACGGCTAGTCCCTCAGATAATCAAAGGCAGGGTCCCGCTGCGGCATCACAGACACAGTTATGGTAAAACAAAATGGCTTCCATGCTGGTCAAGTGAATCGTATTCACAACACAAAATTGCAACTTTGAGGGAAAACAAATAAGGTCAAAGGGTTAAAAGAGCGTGTCAAAGCAGCTTCAAAACATGCAATCTTGCTTATCTATATTACTTTTTAACCGCAAGGTGTAAACGTGTAGGGGTAGTGCTAAGATCATGCTAATCTCTCTTTGTAGAAGAGTAAGTGCGGGTGCCCAAAGTTTTGTACATAGGCCCACTGCAGTCACCACCACACCAAATACAAAGGTTGTGTAGCCTGAAATGCACCTCATGCCTCTTTATTTAGGGTGACCAGATTTTAAAAACCAGAATCCTGGACATTTCACAAACAGAGAAGTAGGGCTACAATTTCACATCGACTGAGGGGCACAGAATGACGTAAAAGACAGCGCTCACCAACACAGAAAATGCAGATAACTAGCAACTAAAAAGAATATAATAAATACACATTTTACAAAGTCCATCATCTGTGAGAATGCAATTGGTTTCTGCAAAGGCTGGTACCTAATCCTACAGGGGGAACACATAAAAGCATTGCCTCCCTTTGTGTTCAATCAACCCTCTCTTAACACTGGCGCATGGTCCGTATTTAGTGAAATCTACCTGGACTGATGATGATAAATCGGTACTGAACCATCAAATCCAGGACACCTCTTCATCCTACCTTTAATCAACTACCAGGCACTCCCTGCCCCTTTATCTCACTCTTGCAGGTTCCTGCTTTCTCCCTTTGTGACGTTTTTTCAGTTTTTCTCGTTCTTTACCCTTTGAGTGTTTTCCTTCTCATTCTCTCTGGAAATGTCCGATAATATAAAATAAGTATCGGTGCTCACAAATGACAGCCGGTTTGACCACTGGCTCAAATTAAGCACTGGCTATGCTGTAGTTTTTTTCCAACAAGTCATAAAAGTTATCACTTTTTTAAAAGGCAATGCATTAGGGTGGCCAACCGTCCGTAAATTTCACAGACCATTCGTTATTTTGGCATGTAATCATTCCTTTTACAAATGCCATTTGTCTGTAATTTTGGAGAAACCCTAAGAGTTTAAATGTTCTCGCTATCGGGGCCAGCTCGCACGTCTCTCTTAAACTGTGGAGGCTGCAGCAGCCCCTCCCTTACCTCACACAGACTGAGAACTGGCCCATTATCATTCAGACTGTGGCTGATTGTCACATACAGAATGACAATAGGCACTTGTATTTACCACAACTTGAAGTCTGCCTGATCTTCATTTGTGTTCACTTGGGCAGGTTTTGCAATGTACTCTGGGCGTGCATTTGCTATCTAAAATATTTGAGTCATGTAGCAAAAGGCATGGGAGGCTATGGAGAGAAATTAGTGAAAATTTGGAAGCAGCTGTGACTCAATGCACAAATAATTGGATTGCAAACTGATGGGCAGGCTGTGCATAAACTCGCTCAAAGTAAGAAAGAAGCTTCTCTTAAAGTAAATGTTGTATTTTAGTGGAACCAAAACAGCTTTAAAGGTAAAACATACAACACATGAAATCCACAACCCAATTTAGTGAAAGAAATACGTTGATGATTAAAACAACAAAAACGTTTTTCGGGGGATCAAGATGTATGATTTTTTTTTTTAAGAAAATGCAAAATGTGCTTATAGAAAGTAATGGCGATCTTATCTGTCAATGTTGGACTATGTGGATTAGGAGACTGGGTTGTTGGTACCTTTTCAAGTCAACCACAATAATGCAAGGGTCCCAGCAGTTCACTGTCATCCACAGTTTTACCATGGGACTTTGGAGGTCTTTTAAAGTATGGCAGACAGCCCGCTGCGTCAGTGGAGGCCCTTCCTCAACAAACGTGAATTGTTGACCATGGTTGGAGATCTCCACCATGTCTGCAGACACCATTTTGCCATAAGAGCTTTCACCAGTGCAGCTGAAGTACTCTTGTCAAAAGCAAAATACCAGCGGACCGCCATGATATGGTGGCCAGCAGGCATTTTATTTTGCAGACACAATCCCCAAACTGGGGTTTATGTATGCAAAGTTAAATAACAGCGGTTCTAGCATGTAGGCAGAACATTTTTTTTAAAACATTTATTTATTTTTTATATATATAATAAACACATATTCATCACAACTATAACATCTGTCTTGCAAGGTACCTTCACAAAGGACATTGCTACATCACCGTCAATTAGTCCACTAAAAATCCAATACAGAGACAAACTATAAACCAGCGCACTGTCCTCTTCTCCATGGGTTTAACAAACAAAAATAAATAAAGCTTTCTTTTGAATGGGAGTATGGGGGAAGGGTGGAGATGACTCTACTACTCACCTAACCACATTCCTATCGCTTCCATAGTGGGATATGTACAAACAATGGCAACATATTTCAGAATACTTGTTCCAACCAAGTTCTCGATAATCATCCCATCTTCGTGAAGGATCACTGCATTTGCAATGGACCTACTGAATTACAATAAAAAAAGTTCCTCAACACCTCATTTTGGAGAAGCAAGCGCTATATAAATGCTAAACCTTCCCTCTTCTATCCCTCCACTATCCTTTTCAATCCAAATAACATACTCACATGTGCACCGCTCAAATCAATTTCATATCTCCCTATTCTAATTCCCCACTAATCCTTTTTTTGGTTCCGGAGTAGCATGCTACTCACCGAAAAAGCACTTTGACGTCTCGTCAGGGGTAGCAAGCACTATATAAATATAATTACAATTTAACTCTTGTGATTAATGTATATACTAATCCCAGTTTTCACTCATCATTATTTTGCTGCCGTTTTAATGGAAAACGTTCTGTATGTAAAAGACAGTGCCTCCTTCAACAACGTATACAGTTTCTAGTCTGTAGCACACTTCTGCGCATCAATGAGAATCTGCAGTTTATGGCTCGCAGAAATGAACAAGACCAATCAGTATACTATTTCCCATATACAGGTAAAATAAGGAGGGCTGATATATGGTAACCAGGGCATTATATAGTAATGTCAATTCCTACCTAACCGTTCTGGCCCACAATAATACCATAACACTCATCAGTGTGTAGCCAATTATAACTCATGCAGGCTGGTTAATAACTCCCTTTTCCTGCTTCATGCTCTTACCCTCACGCAAGACCATTCTGCTATGGGTCTTATCCATCACTCAGTACTGTACCAGCCCCTAAATCAGTCATCGCCAGCTGAACAGAAATGGAATACCTGAAGCGATCTGACACAAAGCTGGCTACTCGGAGGACTGCACTCTAGTCCAGCACTGCAAGTCCCATTTAGCTACCTTTTATCCGTGCAGCTTTACATCTCAAAATGGAACTCAGATATGAGATGCAAGTAACAAAGTCCATCTGAGCAAATCCTCCCGGCCACTTCTCTCACCAAACATGCCTGCTCAGGACCATGAACTGTAAACAAAATATCAGACTGGACAACCCAGTGCAATAACCATATAAATAGATTATGATCATGCGGATTACCACAAAAAGGCCCGCATGGTTGCTCAAAGCTGCGTGCATACTAAAAAACTGTGAAGCGCACAATTTTCTCACCCTAATATAAACTTATTTTGACTTTTACTTATGTTGGTTGTCTATTTACTTACCTTTCTACAATTGTGCGTCCTCCTCTGATGTGTCTGTAAAACGTACCTTTTGTCCCAAATTTTTGTCATGAATTTTGACCCTTTGTCCTGAATTTTTACACTCACCGTCCTGAATTTGCACCCAGCCAGTTGGTCACCCTACAATGCATCTCAAAATATTTTCAAAATTACATGCACGTCAATGGACAATGTAGGATTTCTATCAGGTACATTGCTTAAATTACAGTCTTTGCTGCTCTGTCAGCTCACAACTTAACTTTTTCACTCCTGTGTCGTTCTCTTTCTTTCCTAAATCGTGTGACTGATGTATTTTCTTTTAAGGCCACTTTTTATCAGAGGGGATAAATGACAAATATTTGCCCGTTCCGGGATTCTTATTTTCTTGAGGCAAGCAATTGCTTTCTTTTTCTGAGCTGCATCAGATACAGTATTCTCCTGACACCCGCTGTAAAGAAATCCATTATATTTCCTACCGCGGAAATAGAGAGCTATTAGTTTGTTGCTACATAGATCACCAAAAAGGTCTGATAAACGCTATAAAATCACGACCCTCTCTGCCACTTCCATTTCCCAATAACACTGGGTACTGTGTTTCTTGAAAAAAGATACATTCCAGTAAGATGTGCAGTTAGCAGGGGAAAATGGATGCACTGAACCCCACATGAGACAAGCAGATTACTGTGTAAAAAAAAAACAACACACACACACTAGCTTGCCTAGCCAATCTAGTGACACTCTGGTATCAGATAGTTTTCTTTATTACCTTAAAAAGATAAATGAGTTTCGGAATCAATCTAATTTAGATACTGTTATCATATACTGCCTTGCAGGATAAAAATTCAAAGATCTGAATATAGCACATACTATTTCATCTCATAAATTGTGATGAAAGTATGTCAACTTAATGCAAGTTCTGGCAGAAAAAAACAAGCATTTTCAACGCAATAGGTCTTGCATTTTTTAGAGTTAGAGCTTTAGGCGTTGTAAATGACAATCTCGTTTACCTATGTGTTTTGGTTTGGAGTTTCGTGGATGCATGAACAGAGACACAGCTGCAGCACTGCCTAAAGTACTTACAATGAAGAATTACCACTGAGACCACAGAAGCAGCTGCTGCACTGTCTAGAGGACTTAGAATAGAGGAGTTACTAACAGGACCAGAGAAGTAGCTTGCAGCACTGTCTAGGGGACTTAGAATGAGGAATTACAGATGGAACCAGAGAAGCAGCTAGCAGCCCTGTCTAGAGGAATTAGAATGAGGAATTACTGACGGGACCAGAGAAGCAGCTGCAGCACTGTCCATAGGTCTTAGAATGAGGAATGACCTATAGGACCAGATAGGCAGCAAGCAGCACTGTCTAGGGGATGAGAAATTACTGACAGGACCAAAGATGCAGCTGCAGCACTGCCTAGAGGACTTAGAATGAGGAATTACTGATGAGACCAGAGAAGCAGCAATGAGTATACCTATAAGCTATAAGTATTTAGGCATGCAGCACACCCCTTTTTTTTTTTACAAATTAAGTACCTTTACATTTGATATAAAAGCAAATATCTCAAGCGTGAGACCCATTGTGACCTTTACAAGTAAATGATCCAAAGAAAACACGCTGCTTATTTGTAGAATTTGAGGCAATAATAAACAGAGTGCTTCACTGCCTCATTTTTGGGACAATACATTTTGCAGTGTACATATTATAAGCAGTTCCTCCAACGAAGAAGGAGTGCTGATCCAACATTAGTGACGAAACTTGAAAGTACCAAGCTGATTGGTAAGGCGCTTTGATAACTATATGCGCTATATAAAATGTAAAAAATAAAAAGGAATGAAAAGAGAAGTGTTTGCAGGTAATTGAAGTGGGGGAGCGAAAAGATGCACTCTTTAGAGTGATTAAATAAAGTATGTTTGTATTTGAGGGCGATGTGGCTGGGGTGATGGGGAGAAGAGGAGAGGTGACGGAAGACAGAGGGAGTGTAAACGAAACGTGAGCACTTTGTGGAATGCTTAAAAGCAACAAGATTCACAGTCACATACCAAAGATAATCACCATGGCTTTGAATAGTGATGTAATGACCTGGTGTCAGATTCTCATTCTACTAATTAATTTTCCAGGTCTGTACTTTTGTGTGGCAGGCTAATGAATTATCAGTGTTGTCCTCTTGCTTGCATTGAGCCAATTAGATTGCCACCTCTGAAATCAGGGATTGATATGTGAGGATTTCAGGACTGGAAAAAGTATCCATAATGATCTTGAGTCAGGTGGTTACGCCACCTTAGGACATGGAGAGAGAAGATGGCCTTACCTGGGCATTTCAAGCCTAGTAGGGATCATGTATTGCGTCGATGCTTCCTAAATCCAGAAAAGACATTCGGGGGCCGATTCCGATCCGTTAAAACCCGTGTACGAATCGTCGTACGGAGCATATTGTCCGTACGACTCGTACCCGGGCAATCCACCTTACAATCCAGCAAGTACGATTCATACAGAAATACCATTTTCGTACGAATCGTACAAAACTACTTACGGCTAAAAAATCCCAAAGATTCTGATCGGGGACAGCGCGTACGTGACGTCTGTACGGAGTCAGGCAGCGTTTTACGCACCAGCAAGTACGATTCATGCCTACGTCACTACGCACGGCTTATTTTTTACGGCAGCCAAAAACTCCCGGGAAATTGAGTACGACGCGAATAAGGAGCCCCGGTACGCGACGGACAGCCATGGACCCCATCCTATGTGTCATCCTGGCCCTCCTAGCCTACGACCGGGTGCACCGAAACCGCCACGCATGCCGCAGAAGGTCAGAACAACACCCAGGAGCAAAGGGGGGGGGGGGGCGAGGGGCAGGAAACATAACCCCTACCCAATTAAAAAAATACTATATTCTGTACATACATTACCTCCAGGGTCTGGTCACTTCGGGGGGGCGTGTCCAACAATCCCTGCGTCCCGCAACAACGGAAGTGGACGTGGATGCGTACCCCTACTGCAACACTAGATTATTGATACGCACCATACCCACACAACCATAGCGTGGGTACGGTCCGTATCACTATTGTAGTGGTGACGTAGGAGTAGGCGTGGTACGGGCCGTACACACGTTCTCAGAGCATGTGTACGGCCCGTACCACGCATACTCCTACGTCACCACTACAATAGTGATACGCACCGTACCCACCCATCCATAGCGTGGGTACGGTCCGTATCACTATTGTAGTGGTGACGTAGGAGTACACGTGGTACGGGCCGTACACACGCTCTGAGAGCGGGTGTACGGCCCGTACCACTATTGGATTGGAGCCTCAGGGGTACACGTGGTACGGTCCGTACACACCCTCTGAATGCGGGGGTACGGTCCGTATCACACGTACCCCTATGGCACCAGTACACTTGGGATGCAAGGCGTACACACGCCACAAATGGTGTTGTATGGCCTGGTGCAGTATATCACCATTATATTGGTGTGTGTGGAGGTCAAGGAGAGCAGTGTACAGCACCAAGGGGGTGGGTGGGTGGGTGTGTGGCTGCATAGGATTCCCAGCAGTGGACAGAGACATGGGGGTGGGTGCACATCACTACCAGCAGTGGACAGACATATATGGGTGGGTGCACCTCACTCCCAGCAGTGGACAGACATATATGGGTGGGTGCAGAGGACTCCCAGCAGTGGACAGACATGTGAGGGATGGGTGTATATGACTCCCAGCAGTGTCCTGCAATATGAGGGGTGGGTGCAGAGGACTCCCAGCAGTGGACAGACATGTCAGGGGTGGGTGTATTTGACTCCCAGCAGTGGCCTGCAATATGAGGGGTGGGTGCAGAGGACTCCCAGCAGTGGACAGACATATGTGGGTGGGTGCACATCACTACCAGCAGTGGACAGAGACATGGGGGTGGGTGCATATCACTACCAGCAGTGGACAGACATATGTGGGTGGGTGTATATGACTCCCAGCAGTGGGCTGCAATATGAGGGGTGGGTGCAGAGGACTCCCAGCAGTGGACAGACATATATGGGTGGGTGCACCTCACTCCCAGCAGTGGACAGACATATATGGGTGGGTGCAGAGGACTCCCAGCAGTGGACAGAGACATGGGGGTGTGTACATCATTAGCATATGCCCACGACTCCATGGGTGTATGCACGCATCCCTGAGTTTTGACTATGATGATAGTGCCATAACAACACATCACTGACAGCATTGTCCCACTCCCAGGAGGATGGCTGTCTTTCTCCCACTGCATGACACACCACATGTGGGTGTGAGGACAAATGGCACATGCATACCCACCCCTGGCAGATGCAGCACAATACACACACTGAGATCATGCCACAAGACTGTATAGTCATGTCACTGCCTACTAAAGTAAGAGAGCCAAAAGGAACACACATTGTCACGCACATCCCAGGAATGATAGGAATGTAAAGGTGCTGGGCCCGCCACCAAGATGTCGTCTCTCATGGAAGGAATAGGGTGGAGTCTCCACAGATACAATGCCCACAATTGTGAGTCACGTGCCCAAATACCCTGCAGAACAAGTACCAGATGTGTGCTAGGCCTGGATTACACACATGCATAGTGCTGAAAAGGGAGGATGTCTACATGAAGGCATTTCAACATACTCAATACACAAGTACAGTGACTAGCAAGGATGGCACAGACGATGCAGCCGGAGACATTGCTGAGCAGGCATGGCCACAGTTGAAGGGATCCGTCACCAACAAAGGAAATGTAGACACAGGTCAGCACAACAATTGGGCAACTCTTTGCAGGGAAGATGTCAGGTGCCACAGAGGAAGGAACACTCCTTGGGACAATGTCTCAAAACCATAATAACAGACACTACAAATGATACTTGGCAGAGACCTTGTAATGGCACGCAGATACCATGGTCAATCCCTTCACCATCAGACTCGAACATTTCTCAGGACAATAACACATTACCACAACCCCAACTCCTAGAGCCTCAGCACCAACATCAAGACCTGAAATGCAATAGTGTTCAAAGGAAAAATAAAATGCTTTATTCAGCATTAAACAAAAGGAAGTAATAAGACTATATACAAAGGCCAATGGCCAGTCCATCATATAAGTCCTTGGGGGGACACTGGGGCACATGTCCCCCCTAGCTTGTCTGCACACTGGAACCCTCAGGTTCGTCGACCGTGGGAGGGGCATCATGTGGGGAAGGACCAGGCACCACAGGGACAGGAGGGGGAAGGGTGGGTGGGGTGGGTGCAGGGGTGGACGTGTCCACCACAGGGGGTGGGGCAGCGCCAAAGGTGGTGGTGAGCTCGGCGCTGCACACTTCTGCAAGGGCGGACAGAGTAACCCCTGCCCCGGAAGAAACCCCAGGGACAACGGAGGGGGGGTGCAGGGATGGGTTTCAGCACTCCTTGGGGAGGGGGTGGACATGGGGGTGGACTCAACTCCCCTGCCCGGGGACTTCCTTGACCGCTTGCGGGATGGTGACACAGTGGGGGCAGGGGAGCCAAGGGGAGTGCTGGTGGAGGGACTGGGTTGTGAGGCATGCATACTCAGACTGTGGCTGCATGTATGGCTTTGTGCCCCAGACCCAGTGGGTGTGCCTATCTCCCCCTGAGTGTGCGTGTCAGGATGTGTGCGCTTGCCCTTTCTTGGTGGTGTGCTGGATGTGTCTGGTGTGGTGCGTGCGTGGAAAGGTCTGTGTGTGCATGGAACAGGTATGGGAGAGGGAATTGTGGGTGGGGCTGGGGTAGGGGGGGGCAAAGCGCTGCAGGAGAGACACTGCTACCGTCAGTGAAGAGTCCATGGACTGCAGAAACCGGCGTTGCTCAGACATCGCTGATGACATGCTCTCCATGAACGACACCATCTGTGTCAGCAGTTTGGTGTGGCCATGGAGGACATTCAGCATCGATGCCTGGTCAACCTGCAACTGTCGCTGTATGTCCACAGACTCAGCACTGAGGGCAGCAGGGGTGACAGGGGCAGGGGGTGCGGTGCCTGGACCGAAGGAGACATGGTGGTGGTCAGCATGGACAGAAGGGACCGGAGCAACTGGGAGGGCGGTGATGGGAATGGAGGAGGCGGACCAGATGTTGGGCCGCTGCAAGGTGTAGTGGCAGCCTCCGCCCCCTCGATGAGGTCAGCCTCGGACCTGTCTGCGTCGTAGTTGGTGTCGCCACCAGACAGGTCCTCTGACTGACTTCCCTCGCCCTCTGTGCCACTGGCTCCAGATGACTCGCCAGCACTGGTGCCACTGGTGCTGGGTCCCTCCTCAAGTTCCGTGCTGGTGTCTCCCTCGGTTACCGTTGATGATGCTGTGGGCAAGGTGAACATACAGAAAAACATCAGTCACCTGTATACATCTGACACATGAGTACCCAAACAATAGGTCACAGTGCATATCAGGCAATGCTTAATGAGTAACAGCTAGATTACTCCGCACATATGTAAGCCCTGTACTCCCCAGTTGGTTGACCCACCATGCCACTTAGACACAAGAAAAAATAGGACACACCATCCCAAAACTAGACTGAGAAATATACTGAGAAGCTAGTGATTGGGAACAGGTGAGCACAGCAATACAATGAAGTCATGTCACCTCTTGTTTACCCTGAAAGAAACACGAGTGGTGCACCCAAGACAAACTAACATACCTCAATACTAAAGGTGTCCCCACACTCAGAGCCTTGTAAGTAATTTTGAACAGTAACCCCAAAAACCTTAGTCCCTTGGGAATAACAATACTTCACACAATCGACATGTCAATAATGTGGGAATGTTCCATTTTGTGAACAGAACACACATGTGCCTGTATAAAAGATGTCTCCAAAGGAGGTGCACACCAAACTACATTTACCCAGTCATTGAAGAAGCTGGCAGCCTTATCCACAGGACCTACTGTCCAAAAGAAATGGTGTTGCAGAAAGTACATATACATGGGCCCACAGAGGTCCTGATGACTTGACACTCGTAAGTTGGTATCACCAACAACCAAGCACTTACCCAAATTCCACAACACTCTGGGAACAAGTATATGTATAATCTGAAAAACAGTCTGATGAGAACAGTGGCTTCTTTTAAAAGGTGCCAGCGTGTTCCATGAAAGTGTAAATGTGGTTTGTTGTGCACTTCCTTGGGAGACATCTGTCATGCATGCACATTATTGTTCTTCACAAAAACATCAAACTAAAGCATTGAAAACTGGAAGACATGTTGACAAGTGAAGTGAGTGCCAAGGTACAAGACTCTTTTGACTAACAACTTTCATTATGCCAGTTGTCACATGGCCATCCGTTCCCTGATGACACAGTTGGCAACACATCTGACCCACTCCCTGTCATGTGGAGTGGCACACATGTCCAAACACAGGACAATGCAAAAGCTGCGGGGCCTGCAATTGGGTCGTAAAAAGGCACACCTGCACTGAGCAGACACCCTCATGGCAAGCCAGAATGTCCACACAGATGTCAGCACACAAAGACAAAACTACGTAGCATCTGGACCACACACTGGTGCCAAAAATGTATGACCGGGAATCATGTATTTAAACTATTGACACATGCTGCAATGCACAAACATTAAACCCTGCACAACATGTCTGGGTCACTGCACGTTGAGTCTCTGTCAAAACAATTATTGCACACAGGTCAGACCTGGCAAGGAGACATAAGGTTTGGCCATGTAGGCCTCGCCCGCACAAACCCCCCATACCTGAGACAATGTGATTGAGACAGATCAAGAACTGACACCTCTTAATCAGTGTTTTCTAAACTTTGCTCAAATGTTTCCCAAATTTACTCCACATCACCTCGTGAGGCTGCCAACACATATATGTGACAAACAAACATCAACAGATAGTTGTGAATAGCCACACAGGCACTGCCCAGTGTGAGTATGCACAAGCCAAATGGGGTCTCCCTGTCCAGTGAACACATGTAGCATACTTCGGATAAATAATAATAAGGCCAGAGAACAATGCCACAGAGGCAAACCAATGCTAAACACACAGAGAATGGGCACAGTGTTGGATGGCACACCTGATTACGAGGCAAGGGTGTCTCAGGGGACTGTAGTGGGCACACTGCTCCTTGTTCCTGGAATGATCTGACTTTAACATGAGCAACCGTCCTGGCACCATGCATATCTCCCACTCATGCACATCAAGTCTGAGGCCACAACATTGGTCATTCATGCTGCAAGTGTGTTCACTGGAAACCTCACACTCCTATGGTGAGACTCATCATCAGTGCAAACCAATATGGACCCCCAACTGAGTGAAGAGGACAGGGCACAGGCAAGATACCAACACATGTCACAGACCACCCTCACACATGATGCATAAAGCAATGTGCACTTGGATTAACTGGCAGCCCAGATGACCATGTGCAATAGTGATTACACACAGACCAGGGTACACATGTCAAGGAGGGAAGGGATGAATAAGAGCACCGTTTGACTTTGGGGAACAGAATATGTACTGCACATATAAACCCTGGCAGTGTATCCAGGCGACAGAGCACTTCGAAAGGCTGGTGACACACAACACAACAAACACACATGTACCTACCCCCTCCTTGCTGCTGTATCTCCTGGAACTTCCTATCCAGGTCAGGGAAGACCACCGCCAGGACACGCTGCATGTGGGGGGGTCATGCGCCGGCGCCCGCCGTGTTTGCGTGGAGGTGATAGTTTCAGCTGGACCCGGGCGATCCGCCGGGTCCAGCACCGGATGTCCTGCCAGCGTTTCCGGACTTGGCCCAGGCGCCGCCTGCGATCCCCCGCCGTCCTCACGGCCCTGACGATCCTCTTCCAGATGACCCCCTTTTCGTAGGAAGTTACCTGTGAGGATGACAAAGTTAGACAACATCACTACACATGCTCCATGTCACAGAGGCACACATTTGAACATCTTTGACATGCTGGACAGGGCATAGGATGCTGCCAATGAATTTATTATTTCTCATATGTCCATTGGCCTCTGTGGAATCCCCAATGCACTACATGCCATTGAAAGTACACAGGTGGCAGGAGGGGTGCAACAAACTCCCTGATCATGGCACACACTGTCCATCACATGCAACTCCAGGCTGATGGACAGCACCTCTAAGCAGTTACGTGCCCTAGGCCACTGACGCAACCTCAGCATAGTACACAGACACACACAGGCACAGAACAATCACCTGCCATTGGCAACAGCGGATACATACATCACTCTGCACATGTGCCACTTGCCTGTGGGGTGTCACAGGTGTCGGGCTACCTCATCAAGTCAGACACACAGCACAGCTTACTTCTCACATCAGATGGTTAGAGCTGTTGCCTCCTCCATGCAGCTGTGGTGCAACACTTCACATACACACTCACCCACATGACAAGGAACATTCGCACACATCAATGTCCATGGGGCGTACACATCACTTGGACACTCTCCCCACAGCTCCACTCAAGTCACACACATCTGTGGGTACAGTCACCTGTCACACCGGGGGGACCACTGAATCACCTCAGGACAATAGACAAAATAGGGAACAAAGGATTTGCCAGGCTGGCTGTGTCATGCACTATGCAGTGAATGTCACAGTAAGCACAATGCAAGTGAGGAGTGCACACCTGAACTACATCATGCTCAGCATGAGAGACATAAGCCTTTCCCCCCCCGGGACCCACTGTAAACAACATTGCATGTCTGTCACACCTGGACACAATGGCAGAAGTGACAGTCACAAAAAAGGTGCACAGTCAAAGGTAGTTGAGTCAGCACTCACCTGTTGCCCTGGTCTCTCATACAGGCTGGGGTACTGTGGGAGGAGCACATCCAGCTGGGCCTCATTCTCCTCCAGGGTGAATGGCTGTGCCCTCTCCACAGTCCTTGACATGGTGCCAGAGCAAACACAGACAGCAGCAGTGGTCGACAGGAAAGTTGTGCAGGCAAGTGCCCTCTCATGGGTTCATCCTGACTTATATCTGTCTTGCTGGGGGCTTTCATTTACAGGAGTACAGAGTGATTGGTCAGACTAATTTGCATCCTACGTTTCCTCCAATCCCTTTAAACATACACCAAAGACAGGATTTTGCATGGTTCGAAATTTGAGCATCATAGCAAGGCAAACACCACTTTGCAACAATGTAATTTTTGGCCCAACTGACTTTTCCAGCCCACATGATGTGCACATTGCAACAGAAATCTCAGTATCCATGACAACCTGCCTGCATTTTGGGCCTAATACTTCTCCACTATGTATTTTTTGAGTCAAAAACACAAGTGCGGTGCGTTTCACACATACCTGTACACGTACGGCACCACTACAATAGTGATACGGACCGTACACACGCTCTGAGAGCGTGTGTACGGTCCGTATCACTATAGGAGTGGTGCCGTAGGAGTACGCGTGTATGTACGGAGCGTACACACACGCGTACTCCTACGGCACTACTCCTATAGTGATAGGGACCGTACACACGCTCTGAGAGCGTGTGTACGGTCCGTATCACTATAGGAGTGGTGCCGTAGGAGTACGCGTGTGTGTACGCTCTGTACACACACGCGTACTCCTACGGCACTACTCCTATAGTGATACGGACCGTACACACGCTCTCAGAGCGTGTATACGGTCCGTATCACTATAGGAGTAGTGCCGTAGGAGTACACGTGGTACGTACCGTACTCACGTCATGGGTACGGTCCGTATCACTATAGGAGTAGTGCCATAGGAGTATGCGTGTGTGTACGGAGCGTACACACACGCGTACTCCTACGGCACCACTCCTATAGTGATACGGACCATACACACGCTCTGAGAGCGTGTGTACGGTCCGTATCACTATAGGGGGGGTCTCTGCCTGAAAACTGCGCCTGGCATCTCTCTTTCACCTCCTACCTGGGCTCCAGAGCGGACATAGTTGGCTGTGGCACTACCGCTGTGTGTCTCCCCCGCCGCCTAACGACACCATAGGCCGCCGTTGGGGGAGACTACAGCTCCCAGGATCCCTCATTGCACCGCCCACTTCCGGCGGAAAGCGCGCCCGGAGGCGCTACATAATCTGCGGCTCCCTCGGTGGAGCGGGGGGTCTCTGCCTGAAAACTGCGCCTGGCATCTCTCTTTCACCACCTACCTGGGCTCCAGAGCGGACATAGTTGGCTGTGGCACTACCGCTGTGTGTCTCCCCCGCCGCCTAACGACACCATAGGCCGCCGTTGGGGGAGACTACAGCTCCCGGGATCCCTCAGTGCACCGCCCACTTCCGGCGGAAAGCGCGCCCGGAGGCGCTACATAATCTGCGGCTCCCTCCGCGGGACGTGCGCGGGTTGAGCCCGAGCAGAGGGCGGACCGTCTGTGGCCATCAGGGGCAGGAGGAGGCAGGGCTGGGCCACCCCTCTTGCGTGTCATCTAGACCATCAAGGTACTCTGTCGTGTGTCCCATCCATCAGCTCATGAACAGTGTGACTGTCGTTTTCAATGTTGTGATAATTACCTCTAAGGACTTAAGTGATTATTCCACTACTATTTCACTTTATTTGTGCTCTCTGCAAGTATTGTTAGTCCTGCCCACTGCGTAAAAGTCCATCTATTACTTGTGCATGGCTAAAAGGAAATCCATGGAGGGAGGCGGGGGCAGCTCTAACAAAAAGGGGAAAAAGGCTAAACAAGTCACCCATGCGGCAGGCAATTGTGTGTTAGATAGGATCGAAGCTATCGTTGACGATTGTCAAGTGCTACTGGAGGAGACTAGGCCTCCATCTACTGTTGCTGGAGAATCCGTAGTGGATCCCACTCCTAGTATCCTCAATCGCAAGATTCCAACTATGTTCAACAAAAACAGACAAGCTCCATCTATAACTCTTTTTTGCCCCACACCCAATGGTCAATCCGAGCCATGTCAGGGAGCCAAGCAGGATATCACGCATTCTATATCTAGTATCGAATCCCAACCCTCTACTACTTCACTCGAGCTTCCATGTTCTAATAGGTTTTCTATTTTGGAGGGCTTTGATGAGGAAATCCCCGCGCCCTTAGTATGCCAATGCCCTGGTCTATAAGTCCCCGAAACAGCACAGACTTCCAATATCCAGGGAGTGTCCCTGGAGCAGAAAATTGACCAACTAGTAAAAGAGGTAGAACTGCTGAAAAATATAGTTATGGAATTGAGCAAGAGGGTCCCTTTAATTCCTATGCCGATGAATATCTCAAGCATTCTTAGAAACTCAACACCACTTGTACCCTTAATATCTGTCCAGTCTGGGCTTCTGCCAATCACACACAGGGGGTCACACCTAGCCGGTAATACGATTGACCCAACAAGAAAGCAACCATCATCCTCTGTTAGTAGCAGTAAATCTTCGTACACGGATATTGTGAAATGCAAAACAACACACAATGATTCTCCTTTTATCCTAAACACGTCCAAATCGGCTGGGCCCTCGAAACTCAGCCACCAGGAGGCCCAGGTTCACTTTAGAGATAACATTGCATTGAACTCTATCTCAGGTGGCCTCTCGGTTAATGCAAACATAGCCTATATGGTTAAAGTACCTAGACTCACTACTACCCAATCTTATGAAAATGAGGACTCCGTAAAGAATAAAGCCATACACTGGGTTAGGCATGTCAGGAGGTGCAGGTCAATCATTTGCGATGATATCACCAAAGCTAGAAGAATCTCACTCCATAATAGCCAATTTGATTGCATTGAGCTTACATTCTCTAATACCACTCTGGCTGAGAACTTGGTCCTTTTGGAATTTCGCACATCTGCACCAGATTATTCCCTTATAAGGCGTACTCCACTCTGGGTTCCAAGAAGGCAGGAGTCAGAGGGCAGAACAAGGGTTCTAAGCAATGACTCAAATTTGAATAGGGTAGATTGACTGGTCCAAGATTTATCTCTCGGTCATACTATGGAGTCAGATTCTATCGCTGCTGATCCTATTAATGCATCGCTTCAGAGTACACCGCTTCTCTTACAGTCCCCACCGCCCCGTGAGATGCCCCCTTGCATCCAGGAAATTACAATTCCTAAAAATGTTATGTCATCTTTAAATTTTGTTTCCTGGAACATCGCTGAGCTCCCTAAAAAACTTTTAATCCCGGAATGGCAGGAATTCATCGGTACGTTTGATGTTTGCGTATTCCAGGAAACATGGAGTACAATTCCTCTTCACAAATCAGGGTATACTACGTATTATCTACCGGCTTCAAGCTCAGGGAAAGGCCGCCCATCGGGGGGACTGCTAGTATGGATAAATATCAAAAATACTGGTTGGTAGAGACCCATGATAGTGTCTCCCCCGATCTTCTACATTTGACTATAAAAGGTCCGCGTGGTGGTCCCACCCTAGAACTATTTAACATCTATGCTAGAGGCACTGTGGGTGGACAAGCTTCCCAGACAGTCTCCGCCCTGGAACGCGAACTGACTCTTATTGATCCCCACTCTAGTATCATCATTTGTGGGGATTTCAATTGTACTTTTGAACCCTTATCCACGGAAGATCTAATGGGGACCAATGAGTTCGATCTTAAACGGGGCATTCCGCCCCTAGAGCTTACTCCAATTAAGAAATGGTCACAAAGGGCAATCCAATTGAATGCCATCACCCAAGAGTTTAACTTACAAGCAGTGAACGGCAGATCCAAATCTGACATGGGCGGTTCCTTTACATACAATAGGCTAACCACCCCGTCTCGCATCGATTATATCCTCATTGACATCCATTTTTGGGGGAACAATGTGGATATGGTCGTTAAAAATACTATAGATAGCGATCATAATCCACTGTGCTTACAAATTAAAGATGTTTGGCTGACCCCGGACCATGAGAATAACGAATCACCTTTGATGTCAACCAAAGAAGTATTGTTGGCAGGTTGCAATAGACGCCTTAAATGGCATGGAATCTCACAACACGAGGGGAAGCTCACATCAATTAAAGAAATATTAGCCAGAAAATACATCGAGCTCTCTGAAGCTAGTAATAAAACGGATGACCCCCAACTCATATCCTCTCTTTACTATGATACTATCAATAAGATAGGGGAATTTTTCATTCTGGAAGGGAATCCTCCCCGCAAAGTGGAGCATCCGCAAGGCTCAAATCCATGGTATTCTCAAGATTGTAGAAGGAAAAGAGCGACCTTGTCAAAAGCCCTAAGGAAACAAGATAGCAATTCGATTAGAAGGGCGAGACGGGACTACTCTAGATCCCTGATAGTAGCAAAACGAAATTGGGAGGAAATGCACTGGCAAGAATTAAAAGAGGCGGCATTAAACCGAAATTCTCCTGTCTTTTGGGACCTCCTAAATAGAGGTAATCGGGCTAAAACGACAAGTATCCCAAACCATATAACAGAGCTGCAATGGTTTAACCATTTCTCTGCTATATATGCGGGAGAGACTGCCTCCGTAGATCATGTGGAGGATTATTATCCGCCCCCTGCCGTAAAATTTCCAGCTGAGACTATCTTTGGGACCCAAGAAGTTATTCTGGCTATCAAAAGTATTGCACCCGGTAAAGCGGCAGGCCCAGATGGTCTTCCAGGCGATCTTCTTTTACACGATCCACTCCCCTGGGCTTCATTCATTTCTGCTGTAATGAACGCTATAGCTAAGGGCTCTACAGTACCTGAGTCATGGAAAGCTGCAGAGGTGATTCCCATTTACAAAAAGGGCAATAAGGAGGACCCTGCCAACTATAGACCTATTAGTCTAATTGACGTGATACAGAAAGTGGTTGGCAGGGTTCTCCTTATGAGATTGAGGTCCTGGATCGAGAATATGAATGTTTTATCTCATTTTCAAGCAGGTTTTAGACAAAAGGTAGGCACTATGGATCAAGTTTTTAGATTTTTTATGATCTACTGGAAAGTGGTAGTTTTAGGCAAAGGTACTTTATATTTAGCTTTTATAGACCTAAAGTCTGCTTTTGATTTAATTCCTCGACAAAGATTGTGGCAGGTCCCATTTCAACTAGGTGTCCCTCAAGAGATCCTCGCTTTTTTAAAGCTTCTCCATGAGAACAACCATGCCAACGTTAGATGGGGTGCCCAGGGCCAGCTCACAGGGAGTGTCGCGGTGAACAGGGGGGTTCGCCAGGGCTGTGTATTAGCTCCCACCCTGTTTTCTTTATACATTAACGGGGTGGTGGACCTCCTCAGAGATGTTCCAGCTGATGCTCCAGTCCTGGCTGGTGAAAGAGTTCCTACCCTCCTGTTCGCTGACGACACTCTCCTGATCTCCAAATCCCTGGCTGGCCTACAAAAAATTCTAAATAGGTTTGACTCCTTCTGCAAGTCCCATGGTCTCATCATAAATGCAGAGAAAACTAAATTAATGGTTATTAATCCTCCAAGACGTTTTAGATATGCCTTTAGTCTGGATGGCACACTGCTAGACATTGTGGACTCCTTTGACTATTTAGGCATACGTATTGTAAAAGGGATGAAGTGGAGCTCCCACTTGACCAAGGTGCTCCTATGCCACAAGAGGGTATCAGGTGCCATTATCAGAGAACAACATCTCTCCACTAGTCGACCTGTGGCACCGGCCCTTGTGGTATATGAAGCACAGGCACTATCTAGCTCTATGTATGGGGCAGAAACCTGGGGTTATGAAAACATCCATGACCTGGTCATGTCCGAGAATAAATTCATGAGGAATCTTATCTCTGTTCCCACTTCATCTCCACTAAAACCCTTGTTTTATGATTTAGGCAGACACTCCATTCAGGACATTGCACGACTCCGACCTTTATTATTCTGGGCAAGACTGCGAAGGACACCGGAACTTGCCAAATATGCTGCAGGCTTAAGTGAACTTATATTAGCTGACACTGGGAGGAGGTTAAAATGGATTTCCCATGTAAAGCAAATGTTGAGAGCCATCGGCTATGAAGACTGCTGGGAATCCCAGTCACCCCCCTCGAAACAGGACCTTAAGAAGGCTTACTGGAGTTGGGTCAATGCAAGAGAGCTGAGTAATGCAAAGATGGGGAAGCTGAGCGAAGCATTTTTTGAGCACAAGCCCCTTTGCAAATTGGAACCCTATCTCGACTTCATTCAGTCTCCACTTGACAGATCACTGTATGTGCGTTTCAGACTAGGGACCCTTCCTCTCAATTCTGTTACTGCTAGTTGGAAGGGTCATATTCCTATATCTGTTGGCTGTCCGAGTTGCGCCGCACCTAAAGAGACCATTCCCCATTTCCTATTCGCCTGTCTTTATTACAGAAGAGCGAGAGCCAAGTGGCTGAGACCGATCTGTAGAATGCTGGGTAGTCGTAACTTCCGCACTGTGCTGCGCATTTTACAAACAGATACCTCGTCCCTCACCATTGTCTGTGGAATGGCCAAGTTTTTGGGTTGCGCTTGGCTTCTGCGGAAAAAAAAACTCGCTTCCCATATGCACTAAATTGCCTAGTGGTCTGTTTTTATTCCCTGATATCTATCCATTTATAAGGAAATTTGGGACCCTATGTTTCTTGTACTTTGCACATATTTGTTTTTATCTTGTCACATAGTCTTTTTAGATACATTTATGATCGATCAATACCTTTTACTGTTAATGCCTACTTGATCCTTTTATATTACTGTATGTTGTGCTTTTATGATATTTTTTATCGCATAAAGCTTTACCTACCTATAGGAGTAGTGCCGTAGGAGTACGTGTGGTACGGACCGTACTCACGTCGTGGGTACGGTCCGTATCACTATAGGAGTATTGCCGTAGGAGTACGCATGGTACGGACCGTACTCACGTTGAGGGTACGGTCCGTATCACTATAGGAGTAGTGTCATAGGAGTACGCGTGTGTGTACGCTCCGTACACACATGCGTACTCCTACGGCACCACTCCTATAGTGATACGGACCGTACCCACGACTTGAGTACGGTCCGTACCACGCGTACTCCTATGGCACTACTCCTATAGTGATACGGACCGTACACACGCTCTGAGAGCGTGTGTACGGTCAGTATCACTATAGGAGTGGTGCCGTAGGAGTACGAGTGTGTGTACGGAGCGTACACACACGTTTACTCCTACGGCACTACTCCTATAGTGATACGGACCGTACACAAGCTCTCAGAGCGTGTGTACGGTGAGTTTCACACGCTTACACTGGTGATAGGATGCGCACATGAAAGAAATGGAGGTATCAGACTCGCACAAGGCTGTACATCAAGTCATTGTCATTGCAGACTTTCGTGTGCATGGCCTAGGTGTGTCAGGCAGTGAAATGGCACATGTCTCCTCATGTAGTTGCACAATTGATGTGTGATGTCCTGTGTACACATGTCATGTGTGACGGGGCACTATGTGGCACACTTCCCCTTCACACTTTGCACATGTGTGCCTGTACTCCACACCTGTCAAGCACAGCATCACTGGCATGGCACAGTCACCACCACCCGCAACTGTCCCCTGATGCCATGCACAGGGACACTACCAACTGACATTTCACGATCAGCGTGCCCCGATGTGATGTGATGTGTTCCCATGAGCTTGCTGTTAGTGTTCCGTCAACTACATCTGCTGTTGCTGCATCCAACATGTGTTCTATGTGGAGATGGGCATGGCACACATCTGCGCACACCATACCACATGTGGATTCCCACGTAAGCATGGTCTGTATGCATTGGACATGACATTTCCACATGAGGACATATCTGCGTCGTATCAATAGCTGTGGTTTCTGTTTTCACGTGTACCCCTTCATTGCAATGTGTTGGATCTGTACATTTGACATTCCATGTGACCTGTGCGTCGAGCTTGCCGTCAGCTGTCTGAATGAGATTACATCCTTTAAATGCAGCTATGTGGATGTATGTCACTCGTGTGATGTCTCTGGCTGTGCACTCATACTGGCCCCCAGCTCGTTTCAGGGCATGTCATGTCGACTTGCCAATCAAGGGATGTATCTTGGATTTTGTAGGAGTCTCACCAAGCTGGCATACGTGTCCTGGATGTATTGCACAGACCAGACTCTGTTTTCATCTGATGTGTAGTAGCAGTTTAGCATGTGCTCTGTTCATTGACATTGATGATGTCATGCTCAAAATCTTCGGTATTCAATTCAATTTTCTGCAGGGCACCGCCTGTCCCCCGACCAATGCCAGACTTGGGTGCCATGAGGGAACGTGACTGCATCCGACGGTACAGATTCACACCACAGTTGATTGAGGACTTGACCGCCAAGCTGGAACCACACCTCCAACCGCGACACAGGTATCCTACTGCGCTGACCCCCAAGATGAAGGTGATGGCAGCCCTAAATTTTTTTGCCACCGGTACGTTTCAATTCACCATAGCTGATGTTGGTGGCATGTCCCAGACAATGTTCAGCCGTGTTCTGCGTGATGTTTTGGCAGCCATGTTGGTGCACCTTGATGAATTCATCCATTTCCCTACTCCTGAGGAGTTGACAGGTGTCAAGGGTGATTTCTATCCCCTGGGAGGGATGCCCCATGTCATTGGGTCCATTGATGGGACACATGTAGCTTTGGTACCACCACAGGCACAGGAGGTAGTCTATCGCATCTGTAAACATTACCACTCTATTAATGCCCTTGTGGTGTGGCTTGCTAACATGCTGATTTCCCATGTCTGTGCACGGTTTCCAGGGGCAGCACACGATGCCTACATCATGAGGCGTAGCAGGGTGCCACAAATGATGCTGCGGCTGCACAACGAACGAGCATGTCTTGTTGGTGGGTATACTCTGTTTGGCCTGTGTGTTGTGGTATCTTTGGCGCTTACGGCATCTCCTGACCCACTTTTTTACATGATGTTTCCATGTAGGTGACTCAGGATATCCCAACATGCCATGGCTGATGACACCTCTCCGCAACCCAAGATCAGCTGCAGATCACCGCTACAACAATGCATACAGGCAGACCAGGCGAGTGATTGAGAGAACTTTTGGCCTCCTGAAGAGCCGATTCCGGTGCCTTCACAAGACATGCGGATACCTCCCATATGCACCGGTGAAGGTCTGCAATATCTTCCTCGTGTGCTGCATGCTGCACAACATGGCAGTGGAGAAGGCAGTGCCACTCATTCTTGATCCGGATGAGCAGAAGAAGGGCTTGGTCATGAGGCAAGTGACGAGGAGGAGGAGAAGGATATCCGGAGTCAGCTCATACGCAACTTCTTCTCATAATGGTGAGTCACTGGGTCTGAGGGTGCACGCTTGTATCCTTGGGTGGCATGTGTTGCAATGTGTGCGTTCAGCTATCTGTATCCTAAGTGACTTAGATGTGTGTTCTGATGTGTCACTCAAGTGAGGATGTCATTCCACACATTTTCCCTGAGACACTGTCTTTTAAATTAGCATGGGGACAACATTGTTCAGGTTTAGTAAATGACCATGTATGCATAGAAAACTCTTTGCGCTGACTTCTTGTGTGTCTGTCATTCCCAGGTACTTGCGCATGTTGTCTGCTGGTGTCATCGTTGTCCTCCTGCTATTCCTCATGAGCATTGCAACATGTGGTGAATCAGCGTTCCATGCACAGACATGGGGAAAGGTCATTTTGGGTAAGGATTGAAACAAGGCAATATTTGGGGTGGTACGTGTTTGGAATGTGTGGGTACTGCTCCTGTGCATGTTGTGTTCCAATGCATACATGTCGACTCACCATGGGGCACATAACATGTAGCATGACGCCCATGAATTGATAGTCACCCTTCCTGACAGTCATCTGTAATGGGTGTAGGATTCAGGTGAAGGCATCAATGTGTGTAAAAATTCCCTCTGAAACCTATGGGATGCTACGGGTGGACATAGTGTGGGACATCCCCATGACAGGCTCAATGGGGAATTGCAGCCTCTCCATGTGCAGCAGGAGGTGTTTGGCTCATCCCCTTAACTTGTGTGCCAGTTCATTTGGATTTACAACATCCGTGTTGTGAAGGGGGTGTCCAGCGTAGGTTCCACATGTTCAGTCAATTGACCTGTGAGTCTGTTCACATAGATGCATTTCCCTTTGTGTGAGTTTGAGTAATAAAGGTGTTCCTCACACTCATAAGTGCCTCATCTCTGTCAATGCAGGTCTCTTGCTACTTTGCATGCGCCATCTCTGGCATAGTTGTCAAAGATTGTGCCTAGGAGTGTATGTGTATTTCGTCAACATGCATGCATTTCTTCACGGATAATGATCTCTATTGTGCATGAGGTCAATGGGTGTGTATGTTTTTGTCCAGGTTGCTCACCCCAACGGGCCGGACACGCCTGCTGAGGGTGTGTCTCCTGTGCGCAGATCGGCATTCTGTTCCCTGATCCTGTGTCAGTCATCTTTGGTGATTGTTCAGCCATTTTATCTGGGTGAGCCATGACTAACCTGACACTCCTTCCTTTACGTGATCATGTTACAGCCACCCCCCATGCAATGTGCAACCAAAAATCAACCACATGCTCTCAGCCATACCCTAAGCACGCACATGACCCCTTCGCATGCTGAGTGTGCAACTCCAACTGCCTACACAGCCCTGCCCTGCCTTCCAGGCCCGGGCACACCAACCAGGTCAGGTCCCTCCTACTCCACACCGGCTCCGTCCAACAGCACGCCATTGGACTCTGTTACCTCCTCAACACAACAGGACCACACATGACCTTCGTGACAGTGACGTGGATAAAAGTATCCACAGCACACAACTTCTTAATTGCCATCTCAGACGGCTACAAGAGCAGCCGCAGGGACAACACTAACAATCCAGGGGGATGAATTGATATCTATTCACAAGTACGCACTCAGAGTCACTAATCGGGTTTGGCACAAAACCCCCTGCAAACCCTCAGATTAACACTCATCTACAGATCTCCAAACCTACATCCACAATTCAACAAAGCCATCAACACGTCCATCTTCATGCATGCACTCACATCCACAGGATACATGTGGCTGTGGGCCCAGAACTTCTGGCTGGATGAGAACCACACCAGCATCCATCATTGGTCCATCCACATTGGCATCCACGTTTCTGACAAGCAACACACTACCACACATCCCGCTACCAAACCCCCACAGATGCTTGATGTAAGTCAACACAGACATGCTGTGTGGGACTCTGGAACCAACACCACTGCCACACCCTGCAACCTTACACACTGGATCACCAACTGATCCAACAATCTAGCCACATTGACGGACTTTCCTGTGACGCACATCAAGAATTACGCTACCTGTGACCAGGCACAGTTAGTGGACTCATACACATCTAGCAGGACTATTGTGCACAGCTTGCAATACAAATAGCCATCAGTGGCCTTACAAGCAGGGCAAACGGCACACACAGCCATCACAATGTCATCATCAAGGACAATTGGAGATCCTTCAGAAGGTGCAGAGGCAAACACAGCGCACAACATCAAGGAGCTCTTCTGCATTGTGAGTGCACTGACATCAGCTCTCCATCCACAAGACAGCCCACCCTTGCAAGGCTGAGCCAATCCCTTTCTACTTTCTACTTTCTACCACTGCAAGCAAATGGACATACACGCAAGCCTTGGCACACAGAGGCAGAACGCAGTATTATATGCGGGACCAACCCCCCACAGGTTTAGCACTTCCATCATCAGGAGATACAACACCCGGTTCATGTGCAACATCCACTGGGGATCTCCATCAGGCCCCTTCCCACCCAACATCTCAACCACATCATTCCCCATCCTTGTAGCCCCCGTCCAGCACGTCATGTATGTATCATTGGAGTTAGCCACATTCCATGGTAGATAGATGCATGCAGTGACCCAGGCCCTTCTTAGACAACGGACGGCAGGAATGCAGGCTCTCATGGAACATCACCGTGCTTCCCTAGCCAGCAAATGTCATCAGGAAGACAGGCAACGAGCAACTGACAAACTTCCTCCACACAAAGAGCTCCAGGCAATCTGTACAAGGCCATCTTCCACTGTAATCACCCCACTGCAAACGTCATCATTACCACCAACAACGACAACTTTGCCCTGCTCCACAATGGTGAGGCCACCACCCTTGACCTCTCCACGGCATTAGACATGATGTGCTCACACACTGTCAGCTCACACATCTCCAACACTGGTATCCCGGGTATGGACCCTGATGAAATCACCTAGTAGCTCACCAGCAAGGACATGGGAGTGGGACTCAAGCCTTAAGCATGTACTACAGTGGCCTCATCTGGAACATGGCCAAGGGCTCATCTCTCAGCGTGTCAATCTTCAATGTGTCCATGACCCCCCTCTCCACCATCACATGCGCACACAACCTCATCATCATCTCGTATGCCATTGACAGCCAGCTGCTCCTCACCCTCACCAAAGACACAGCCATTGCCGATTCCAACCTTCAAGAAGGCATGAGGTCCCTTGATGAATGGGTGAGCATCAGCCACATGAGGCTGAACTTGGCCAGGACTGAGGTTATAATCTGAGGATTGTCCCCTTACAGCTGGGTCAACTCCTTGTGTCCCACCCGCCAGGACACTGCACCAGCACCCAGTGACCACGCACACAAGATGGTGTGCATCCTGTACTTGACGCTCACAATTGCCATGCTACTCACCAGCATCTGTACCTCATGCTGCAACACCCTCCGCATGATGCACATGATCCACAGATAGATCCACTCCAAGGCAAGACAGACCATCCCCAAGGTCCACGACACCAGCTGTGTCAACTACAGCCCCGCACCCTACAGAGCAAGTACAGCCAAACACCCGGAAAACTTGTCCACATCCAGGGTGCATCTGCACACCTCAGCTTCAACATCCCGTGCATCAGCCACATCAACGTCCACCTGAGATAGCTGCAAGGGATCACTGTGTGCTGCAGGATGACCTTCACACTCCTCACACACACTCAGGAGGCAGTCAACAACCCCAGACCCCAAAATCAACCTTGTACGTCTGTCATCCAAGACCCCGTTGGGCCAACTCTATGCATCCAAACTTGCCCTGGCCACCATTCTTCACATTCACAAAACTCCAGCATGAAGGAGATGGTTCTCCCACCAGGCCAAACATACCTGGGACTCCCTCCCCGGGAACCTCCACATGAGCCATGACCTCTAGGCCTTCATCATCCTCTTCATGATTGGTCTGTCCACACAGTATTGCAAGCCCCCCCTCAGCAGCTTGAGGCCATCACGGGTGAGTATTAGGCTCCCAGTCTGTATCGGATGATACATTGTGACCCATGTGTGTCCTGTACCGGACTCAGATCCCAGGGTATGGATGGCTGGAGTTAGTTCAACACTCAATTATAGTTTGACATTTACCCACACGTATGTTGTGGACTAATGCAAAATGACTGCAACATCTAATAATAAAAATTGAGTTTTATTCTCGGTGGGGTGTGTGTTTTGTTAGAAATAAATAAGGTGCTCTACCGGGTGCATACAAACCAAAGTTCACAGGGGGAGATGGGATCCTTGGCATTTGAAGTTATCAGAGTCCAGACCACAGTGTTGGTCATCATTGGTCAGACTGTAACCAGCAAGTCCATGTGGCAGGGAATGTCAGTGAATGAGGTGATGCTATTGCGCATGAAGGCCAGGTGCCAGGCCAGGTGACCTGGGAGATGTGTATGGTCCGCTGCCTCTCACGGTCTTTTCCGTGGATGACCCACCTTCCTCCGGGGACCCTCAGATGCAGGCCTTGACGATGCTCGGGACGCTCCGTCGGACGAATCCTCCTCCTCCTCCCTCCCTGTGGCTGGTGATGGTCTTCGCTTGGTGGCACAGGGAGGGTTGCCCATGTTGTCGGCGATCCGACGGAGTGAACGGCTTATGTCCGTTTGCACCGCCAGGAGCTCAGCCAGTCTTGCCTCCATCTGTCCTTGGTGTTGTTGTTGACTGGCGTGTTGCTCGGCCTGCTGATTCTTAATGTCTGTGAGGGTCGCCACTACCTGACTGATGGCCCTGGTGTCACGCTAGTATGCCTCCATGATGTTGCGTACGTGTGACATACCGGTCCCTTCAGCTGGCTGGTCAGGTTCTCGCCTCCGCCTGCCTCCACTCCCACCACCCCTGCCCACACGAGCCTGGCCTGCCGTTGTGGGCACATCAGGTCTACGGGACCCCTGAGGGATGGCAGTTGCGGTGTTCTCTGCCTCCTCCTGGGTGCCCGGCGAATCTTGTCCCTCCAGGTCAGACTGGCTCAGTTGTTCAGTGTGGGCAGGCCTCCTGGGTGTCTCCTGGGATGTGGCAGTAATGGGGGTGGTGGTTGGCGCAGATGTACCTGAAGCAGGTGCTGCAGGGGCTTGGACACCAGAGGGGCCAGGTGGGTTGGGGTCATCCGCGGAGTGTTGTGAGGTGTCACTGCCGGTGGGATCAGGTACCTGGGACTGTGGTACTTCCCCACCATTCTTGGGGGGAGATCCATGATGTTGCCCTGTGTGTGAGAGAGAGACAATGTTAATGCTGTTTAATGCAACATCCATGTTTCATACATATTCTAGTTGCCACAGTTCCTCCAGGTAGTTGTATGTGCCTAGCATTCACATCAATGTTCACTTGTGGATGGGTATGTTGCAGGGGACTGATTGAAATGTTTTCCAGAGTGTTTGACATGTCGAATTTGGGCTTGGATGCTTCTTTGGCTGTGGCTTGATCTTGTTGTGTCACATGTCCATTGTGAGAGTGGGTAACTCCATTGGCTGCCCCGGGGGTGTGTGCTTATGTAAGGGGTGTGTGATCATCCCTCAGCCCGACGCTGTTCAACATCTACATGGCCCCCCTCACACAAGTGGCCCGCCACCACAACCTCAACATAATCTCCTACGCCGACGACACCCAGCTCATCCTCTCCCTCACCAAGGACCCTCACACCGCAAAACAAACATCCACGAGGGTATGAAGGCCATCGCCGACTGGATGAGGAGCAGCCGTCTGAAACTGAACTCGGACAAGACGGAGGTCCTCATCCTCGGACCCACACCCTCAGCCTGGGACGACTCCTGGTGGCCGACTGCTCTGGGGACAGCTCCGACACCCACCGACCACACACGCAACCTAGGATTGATCCTCGCATCCTCTCTCTCCATGTCCAAGCAGGTCAACGCCGTCTCCTCCTCCTGCTACAACACTGTACGCACGCTCCGCCGGATCTACAGGTGGATCCCGACCGAAACAAGTAGAACAGTGACACAGGCCCTCGTCAGCAGCAGACTGGACTACGGCAACGCACTCTACGCAGGACTCCCAGCCAAACACCAATGGCGGCTACAATGCTTCCAATACGCCTCCGCACGACTGATCGTCAACGCCCTCCGCCACAGCCACATCACCCCCCTCCTGAGAGACCTGCACTGGCTCCCCATCGACAAGAGGATCACCTTCAAGCTCCTCACCCACGCACACAAGGCACTCCACAACACCGGACCAGCCTACCTGAACATCAGACTCAGCTTCGACACCCCCACCCGCCAGCTCCGCTCCGGCAGCCTCACCCTCGCAGCTGTCCCCCGCATCCAACGTACAACCGCCTGCGGCAGATCCTTCTCCTACCTCGCCGCCAAGACCTGGAACACCCTCCCAACCCACCTACGACTGACCCAAGACCTACTTGCCTTCAGAAGACTCCTCAAGACCTGGCTCTTCGAGCAGTAGTGGCACCCCCCCCCCCCACCCTCAGCGCCTTGAGACCCTCACGGGTAAGTAGCACGCCTTACAAGTACCCTGATCGATTGATTGATTGATTGACGGTGCCTGTTGGTGGGTGTAGTGTGATTTGGCAGTGGGACTCTCAGGTGATGTATCTGTCCCCCCATGGAGTATGCTGCCATGTCAGTGAGTGTGAGTTTCTTTCCTAGATATCTGAGCTTGTTGTGTTTGTGTTTGAGTTTGCAGTGGTCACAGGAGGGCCTTGTGCTGCCTACAGCAGGGCCAAGTGTCAGCTACCTTGTCAGTACTTTGCCAGTCCCTGTGCATTGAGCACGGTGCATGGGTATGTACCTGGGCCATATGGGCTGAGGGCAGTGGTGTCTGTTTCTGAGTTGTACAATGTGTTTTGTGATCCCACCCTCCCAGCATCCCGGACATTCAGTCTTCAGTTTGTGGTTTGTGTAGCCTGGGACATGGCATGGCCTTGCTTTGTGAATGGGGCATACACATGTTAGTGGCATGAGCGTTGTTTTTGAGTGTGGTTGTGTCCGGTGAGGGCTTGGGGGTAGGTGAGTGCATTTGTTGTAGTTGGGGTGTGGATGCCATTACCCCCATGTTACATAAGTTGTTTGTGTACTCACCAGGCTCGGCAAATCCTTCGACTCCATGTACTCCCACCGGCGGAAGCAGGGCCATCACCTTCTCCTTCCAGGGATGGCAATGTACCGGTCTGCGGGGCAGCCCACCTTCAGTGATGTTGCTCTGGGCATAGTCCTCGTTCATTTTGCGCTTGACTGCCCTCCGCAGATCGTACCACCTGGCTTGGCATTCATTCCTGGTCCTTCTGATGGGCGCAACAGCATTCACCCGATCGACGATCCTCTGCCACATGCGTGTTTTTTCGGCTATGCTGGTCTGTCTGATCAATGTTCCAAAGAGCTGTGTGTGTGGGAATGTGGAGAGGGGGTATGTGTGAAGGAGTGTGCTTGAAGGTGAATATGTAAAGGTGTATGGGTGCAGTTGTTGTGGTGTGGTCTGTATCTGCAGTGAGTCTGTTGGTAAGGCTCATGGTTTGTGTGTGAGGGCCCTTTTTATTGGTCCATTTGTGGGTGTGCCTGAGTTTGAAATTTGGGTGGGTGTGTTATAAGAGGTGGTTGTGAGGTTGAGCCTCTGTTTGCCTGTTTGGATGTGCCAGGTCAGTCATTTTGATATATTTTCGCCTGTAGAAGTGTTTTGTGGTATTGTGTGAGTCGAATTGACCCTCCTTGTGCTGTTTAACAGTGTCCTGGTTCAGTTTTAGCATATGTATGGTGCGCACAGACGCGATGCTGGTGTACGGGGCTGGGGTACGGTGTGTCCAAGTACGGGGCTGGGGTACGGGGCTGAGGTACGGCGCATCCAAGTACGGGTCTGGGGTACGGCGCGTCCAAGTACGGGTCTGGGGTACGGCGCGTCCAAGTACGGGGCTGGGGTACGGGGCTGGGGTACCGTGCGTCCAAGTACGGGGCTGGGGTACGGCGCGTCCAAGTACGGAGCTGGGGTACGGTCTGTCCAAGTACGGGGCTGGGGTACGGGGCTGGGGTACGGCGCATCCAAGTATGGGGCTGGGGAACGGCGCGTCCAAGTACGGGGCAGGGGTACGGCGCGTCCAAGTACGGGGCTGGGGTACGGCGCGTACAGGTACGGGGCTGGGGTACGGTGCGTCTAAGTACGGGGCTGGGGTACGGGGCTGGTGTACGGCGCATCCAAGTACGGGGCTGGGGTACGGCACGTACAAGTACGGGGCTGGGGTACGGCACCATTCTAAGGAATTAGTAAAATGCCCTTCCAATGTATAGACACGAGGTGACCTTGACCTCACGTAATTTTGATAATGACAAAATGTCAACAAAGCACAGATCTAAAAAAACTATTTTTCATATTTTTACGTACATTTCTATTTTGGGTACAGCGGGGTGATTAAGTAACTGATAAGTACTTAAATCCATTGAAACGTTTTGTCTTATTTCAGTCATATGCAGGTAGCAGCATTACCTGAGCAGAAGTAACTGGCAGATGCTTCCATTTATGCTTCCCTTCTCTGTTACTTCCTTGACATGGGGGTGCAACTAGCCAATCCTACAGCACTCGCATGTTAGCTTGGTAATGCCCCCTTCAGCTATGGCTGTTTGTGCAAGCATGTTGACTTGGAAGTGCCACCCCCACCTCAACCCGCTGCTACTCCTGCCTGCTCGTCCAGGATGACTTAGAAATGCCCTCCATGCAGCTACTCCTGCCTGTGTACTCAATCTGACTTGGAAATGCACCTGTGCTGCCACTTCGAGTATTGTGCACTTTAGAAATATTCAATTCATTCATTCATGCCGCATACAAATGTTGCCTTGGTAATGCCCCAAATTCAGCTACTCCTGCCTGTGCACACATGTTGCCTTGTAAATGCGCCCCCGTACAGTGACTCCTGCCTGCGCATCCTGGTTGACTGGAAATACTCTCCCATGTAGTTACTCTTGCCTGCGCACGTATGTTGATTTGGAAATGCAGCACAAGCATGTTAACTTGAAAATGCACCCCTCAAAGCCCTCTGTAGAAGTCAACTCCGCACACACAGGCAGCTGTTTAGCATTCACCTCCCAACAACGGACTACATTGTGCTACTTTTAAGAACTGCTACGAAGACCGTCTTATTTCAAACAAAGCGCTGCACTTAAATTCTTTCTCTGGCTGGGATTTTAAAAGCTCCTGTTTAAAGAAATCCCAATCTGCAGTTTCTC
Source organism: Triturus cristatus (assembly GCF_964204655.1). NCBI lineage: Eukaryota > Metazoa > Chordata > Amphibia > Caudata > Salamandridae > Triturus > Triturus cristatus. The sequence continues at coordinate 969,229,377 of NC_140590.1, forward strand.
TCTAAATGCCAGTCGTGCAGGGCTTTTGAATTCAATGGGAATCTACAAAATGGCAATTATTTAATGCAGATTCCTTCATGCACAGTGTCTATTTTGATTTTTTTTTTTATAGGTTTTTTATATACATACAAACATTTGTCTATCGGGTTCGCCGCCTTTGGTCTAAAAGGTATAGAGATTAGTATAAAAGTACTTTTTGGTCGACTCCCCCATTGCTGGCTAAATTCTTATAATGAAAAGAAAGGTCTTAAAGTGGGAATGTATAGGACAGATTGGAATAAGTCGAGGAGGAGGATAGGATAGAAGCACAATTGTATATACTCTCCTGGGTAGTGCGTCATTTTTTTCTAGTTTTGGACATGGTTCTTGATCGGAGCTGTTTCTTATGGTGGGTCATAAGGGACTAGCGCCTTGTCCAGAGCTTCCCAGAGGCCTCTGGATGTCGCCTTCCACGGGGTGTATTGCGTTGTCAGGTTATCTGCTCCCCAAAGGAGGATGACCCAGTTGAGCCAGTTCTTGTCGGATGTTTTTGAGGAGTCTTTCCAGTTCGTTAGCACCAGTTTGATCGCTGCTGTCAGAAGTAGGTCCAAAAGTTCTCTCTCTCCCTCTGTGGGGAGGTCTGTTCAAATGAACGCTGTGATGAGTGAGGCAAAGTTTCTTGTAATCTTGCACTTAAAAATATTGTCTATAAAGTCCATCACCTTATCCCAAAAGATCTTGAGCCTTGGGCATTGGAAGACCAGGTGTTCCAGTTCCCCCCTCCCCATGTTCCAGTTCCAGCAGAGTGGGCTATCTCTGAGGCCTAGTGTGTGTAGACGGGCCGGGGTCCAGAATGTTTTGTGTAGCAGCCATAGTTTGGTTTGGGCGAGAACTGGGGTGATTTTATTTCGTGTGGCCGAGGCCCATATCCTTTCCCACTCCTGTTCTTTTAGCAGGGGTTGTATGAGAGCATCCCAGTATCCCTTTGTTTTATTGTTTAGTTTGGACTTGAGGGGTCATAGTGTTTTGTATATTTTCAATGCTTGGTGGCCTAGTTTATTTATGTTTGCGACGTATTGGAAGATCGAGGGTGTGGTGTCTGTTATTTTTGATTTTGTTATGGCTGTCTTTATCTTTAGAAAACTGTACAGATCTAGGTCTTCTTGATGGTCGGTTGTCTTCAATTCAGAGAATGTGATTGGTGTTGCTTCCTTTTTCTAGTTGATGCGGGTGCGAGATGCCCTTCTCTATCCATGTGTCAAATCTCAGGATTTTCCCCTTGTATTTGAAATTGTTATTCCACCATAGTGCTTCTTTAACAGGAAATCCATCCTAGCCCCTTCCCCGAGATTTTCAAATGGACCATCGCCTGCCTGCTAGTACTTCGGTAAAACCCTCCATTGCGTGTTCAAGTGAAATCATAAGCAATTCCTAAAAGCATGTGAGCGACAAGTAAAAGTTGCTGGTTGGAGTGTGGCAGGGATCACTGCAGGGCACACCTCAGAACCACCCAATACACTCCGGAGATGGCATGCCTCTCAAGGCTCGCGGTGTGTCAGTGGCGGCTGGTATCCCAAACATTTGGTGCGGCAACAAACCCAAGACCAAACTACTGGAGAGCTCACTGCGCCATGACTGACAATTGGCAGGTGTGAGACTAATAGTTTGACCAGCACGTGTGCGTGCACTGTAACCCCGTTTAAGCCGTTCGTTCGTTGCTTCAGAATCAGAATCCAGAGGTTTCAATCCGTTTAAAACACTACACTCCCTAAATATATCATGCTGACAGGCTGCTAGTGCGGATACCAATGCACTCCACCCCTGACTTTTTGGCATGAGATTGAGACAACTGAAGAACTATTCTGCTCACAAGAAAAAGAGTAGAAGTGCTTTTCAACACGCAAACCTGTCACCCCTTTTCTAAACTTGACTTGTGCAAGTAACCTTCCTTTATCCGCTTGACGTGTAATTTAAATCAACTGCGCCTTTTTATAGATTGCTTTATACAAAATAGTTTTTATTAACCAAAATGAATTTCTTACTTATTGACTAAACTTCTTACAAGTCTGCAACACCTCTTGAATGCACACTACTAAACACAACCCCTACATTTGCAAGGCTACCACCCCTCATACAGACCCTACTATGCATGCGCACCTCTATGTACACAAACACTAGCACACATATTTGTATATATACTCACCACTGCGACTCACCCCATTACACACACACACACATGCACACCTTTGTGCCTCCTCCCCACACACTTTATGAAAGAAGACTCTGCAACACATCTTTTTAGAATAATTAAGCTATGTAATGTCCATTACTCAGCGCCCTTAAGTTCAAACTGAAGCATTTTGGTGGCTGTCGGACATAAACCCTGACCTGCTCCCCTGCCTCTTTAATGAATCTCAGTCCCTGCAGAGAAAAACTGTTGGAAGACTTTACCTTTCCCGCGACAAGAAACAAACTATAACGATCGGCCCTGCATTAACCGAATAACCACAAGTCATTCGATAACGTGTAAGTGTCTTATCAAATGGCAAAATTTATAAGCAGCCCCATGCAGGAATAACAACAGAGCCTCCGTCTTCAGAGCACTCATATGATTTGCATGGAGCAAAGCGGCCCATTTTAAATCAGTATAACGAGGATGCCAGCTTTGTATTCATGAAAATAGTTGCATGTGACTGCAAATTTAGGGGTCTATTAGGATGGCGGTCGGAAAATCACTCCGACCGCCAAGGTAGTGGGAAAACACCAACCGCTAGGACCGCGGCATAACCGCCAGTCCAATTAGTATGCTCCAAAGACGAAATCCGACCGCAGCGGTACGATCAGGACATTTAACATTGCGGCGGTTGCTGCTGCCAGCAGCACCGCCGCAATGTCCAAAAATGCATGTCCAGCATTGCACAGTACCTGCCACAGTGCCTGCCACCTGGTACAGGGATATGTAGAGGGGTACCATGGGTACCCCCCCAGTAGACCCACATCCCCTCCAAACACATTGGGGGTCCGCAATGGCCCCCCGGAGACATTCTCCGCATGCCTTTCCATGGCGGTTCCACTGCTGCGGAAAGGCTGGCTACCGCCGGCATCATAATCATGCTGGCAGAGCCTGACCCTGCACCGGTCCCATTTTAGCGGTCCAGCTCTGCCCGCCAGGCAAGCGTGCGGACTGCTACCTGCGGAAATGTGGCGGGCGGGAAATCTCACCGCCGCGGTCGTCACCGCCATGCTAATGGGACCGGAGGTTTTCTGGGTTGCGATCGCAGGTGGATGAACGCCCCCAGCCCGGCGATTGCCCCGCCGGCCCAGGGACAGCCATCCGACCGCCATCCTAATGGACCCCTTCGTGTTTTGTGCGTGTATATTTCTTTTGACACCAAATGTTAAAATCTGACCGTGGCCCTCAGACATAACATTGCCGTGGGACTCTTCCCTGGCAACATTTAACTACTTCTGGCGCATGACAGAGCCCCTCAAAGATAAAACACCATCTACTCCCCAGTGAACTCGCTAATTATTAAACAAACTTACCTGTTATTGTGGGAGCTCTTTTCAAACGCGTATCCGCCATCATGCCGCTTCAAGCAGCAATGCCTGTATTCTTGCCCTGCCACACTTCTGCTCGAAAAAGTGGAGGGAGAGATACAGCCTCAGCCATCCTGCGCTGCCTAACGTGAACACATAGGACCTAGTAACAGCTGCGGCCGGCATGCTCACGGGAGAAGGGGGAGGCGTGGGTGGGGAAAAAAAGTTACTTACCGCGCCGCCTCCGCTCCGCTCCTGGCCACCTGGCCGGTGTAATGGTGCAGCTGGAATCAGATCCCGCCGCGTGTTCCTACAGGAAGCAGCAAGCAGGCAGCTTCCCTCTCATACCCTAAGTCAATCACAATGCTGCAATGGCAGCATTTTGATTGGTGAGGCACAGCAGAGAGCGCCCCAGCCGGGTCATTTTCTCTATGTAGGCTGCATGCAGCAGCCTACATAGAGAAAAAGGGGGAGTGCGCATGACTTCTTTGTTCGGCCCTGAAGCCGACCAAACAGTCAGTATCCACAACAGCGGGCAAAGCCACTCCCCCCCTGCCTTTGAGCTGGACCGCCCACCCGCCTGCCCACAACCAGGCACTCCAGGCACTTCTGCTTTCTCGCATTGCGAGAAGCAGAAACATAAAATGGTAGTTTTACCATTTTATGTTTCTGCCTTCTCTCACTGTGAAAAAGTAGTGAGGCGACACCCCCACACCCCCATGGAGGAGCCGCCACTGGGAATCATGCATGATTTGACACACCTTGGGCGTACAAGGGCCAAATCCTTCCTCGCACTGATATGTGCAAAGCAGATGGAGAACCTGCGCTCTCAGTTACAAAGGGACAGACGGAACAGTTTTCGTAGCAATGCCGGAAGGATTAATGAAGAACAATGCCCAGTCGTCTTTCTCCCTCTGTCACAATGGCAATAAATTCTGTCTAGATTAGGGGTGGGCGGAATTTGCGGAATTAACCTTCGCAAATTATCGCGAAAATGTTTAAAATTATCGCAAACAAGCAGAAATATCGCGAAGATGCGGAAGTTTTTTTCCGGCATGTTCGCGAGATTTTCTGCATGGTTGCGGGTCGCCAACTTACCCATGTGGTTGCTTGCGGGCGCGGCCATCTTGTTTTGAGTTGTTCTCGCGGTGCATGATCGCGAGAAGAAAGACGTGATCGCGCGACGCATGACGTCACTGCGGGCGCGAACTGTCGCGAGACAGCGCAAATGGCTAAAAACAATACAACATCTCATGGAGAACGCGACCGGATCAAGAAAACTTGTCGGCGAACGCAGGGATTCAGGTAAGGCGATCGCGCGCGCGCGAGAATGTATTATTTTACAGCGCGAGCAAGAAACAAATTATCGCCAAGCTGCGGAAACCGGAATTTTTGACATTTTCGCGCTCTCCGCGGAACGCAAAAATGTCAAATTATCGCAATTTCCGCGAACGGAACGAAATTTTCGCCCAGGCCTAGTCTAGATGCAGGTTTGTTAAAAAAGGCACGCAGCCACAAGGCCCCCGACCACACTGTATAAAACAAACAAGCAACACTATGCAGGCTCGACCTAATTAAAAGGAGTAATTTCATGAAATAAATGTGGTTACGTCGCGAAGCACCCGAGTCTTGCAGCAGCCCTCATTGCTTACTGGAAGCAATATTTTTACATAAACAAACAAAGGACGAGACGCGCTGAAGCTGGACAGTGAAAAAAGAAGCAAACAAAGGGCTACAGAACGAGGCACACATCTGGGAAGGGATGACCAACCAGGAGCTGCACACGTTGTGATGGCCGAAACAAAACAACAATGAGTGAAATCGCCCAGGCTCTCAAAGGAGGGACAAAAACAATGAATGCACCATTTCTGAACGGCCCAGCAAGGAACCAATGGTAATGATTGGTTTTGCAAAAGCCCATAGAAGAGACTACAACAGGTCTTGCAGACAGCGCAAGCTCTGTTTTAGGCTCAACCTAAAAAGGAGAAGGAGCTCATGAATTTGAAACACTCCAGAACATGCCACAAGAGGTGCTGCAGAAAGCGAAAGTAAATAATCCATACCTGAGCCTCTTTGCTCACTACAGCATAGCGTAAAAAAGAACAATACTGTGAGGGTAAAAATCTCAGGAATGGGAATGAGTTTATGAAGAAACATTATTGAAAATTCCATGAATTAAAAAAAGAAAAGGTAAAAAAAGTTTATAAGCAGCTTAAGCAGCTATTTTCCAGCATAATTTTGTAAAAAAGCAGGAAAAAATGCAAGGCACAAAATCTAACCCCTACAAAAAAAATAAAAGTGGCTTTGAGAACCACCAACAACTTAATATAAAAAAAGAGGGATTGGCTCTATAAACAACTAGGATCTGCACTGCCATCCACAATCGGTTGGCTGCAGGACCTGGTCATGGGCCATCTCATGCGGCTACTCCTCCTGCACATGGCCAAGGGCGTTGTGCAGCGGAAGTTGGTTATCTGCAGTCGATTGGTCGCAGGGCCTGGGCCAGGCCCTGCAGTCAACTCCTGCTACACACGGTCAAAGGTGTGGCGCGGTTGGCTGTCTATGGTAGGTTGCAGTAAACTCTTGCTGGTGCAGTGAAAGGCCATACAGAGCAGTAGTTGGCTGGTGAAGGGGATATGGGGTCCAGCTCCTACACACAACCAATGGAGGTGGCATACCAAGATTAACGCACAGTTTGATTACAAATTTAAGCTGAAAAACAACTGCAATTTGCAAGTTATTTTTTGGTCACCAATCTATAAATTGCGCAACAGCCATGCAAACCATAACTCCCAAACCATATAAAATGCTTATATCCTACAATATTTATACCAAAATTAACAACGCCTAATAGCACAACATAATTAAATAACACGTAGTCAAACCAATAATTTATACTACATTCTTTTTCATTTCTATCATACTATTAAGGGTAATGTTATACGCAATATAAGATTATTTACAACATTTGCAATTGCATCTGTCACATCAAGGGTTAGGCCACAAGTACTGTACTTAATGTGTGTACGTGTATGTGTATGTTCATTCAGCATGGCTGAATCCATCTTTCACTTATTATCACATATATTGCAAAAGGAAATTAGGGAAGGGAGATATTTTAGTATTGGAGGAACAACATCGCTACTTCCCTCCACCTTGGTTTCACACCTCCCCATTATTTCACTGGAGGTTTAGTCTTCTATTTCTTATGTGTATGGAGCATTATGTGCAGAACAAGGTGTGATGGACTTCTACGGCTCCAAATTTTGGAGGTATGCACCCAAGATGTATGGTGCTTGTGCTCACTCCTTAAAACATAGCAAAATTGGCTTACACCTGATAGCCATATTTAATTTACTTATAAGTCCCTAGCAAAGTGGTATACCATATACTCAGAGATGGTAAATTAAATGCTACTAGTGGGCCTACAGCCCTTATTGTGCCACCCGCTTAAGTAGCTTCTTTAACATATCTCTGGCCTGCCATTTGCAGCCTGCATGCAGTTTTGAAATGCCAATTTGTCTTGGAAAATAAACCCTATGCCAGGCCTAAAACTCCCTGTTTTTTTGCATATACGAGACGCCAAAGGTAGGCCCTAAACAGCCCTCTTGGCAGGATGCATTGTATTTAAAATGTTGGACATGTCCTGGTAGTAAAGGACTCCTAAATGTGTTTTTCATTACGGTAAGCCCTACCTCTCCCTTAGGATAATATTTGGTTACCTTATTACATTTAATAAGTAAAAATATTAGCAGGTAGAAATGTCATATTGGGTGGCTAGGGGATTATAATCTAAAATCATTTTTAGGATAAGGTTGGATTATAAATTAAACTTCTGAAATGCCACTTTTAGAAAGCCTTAGTGTCACTGACACTGCAAAATACTTCTTAGTCTGTGAGTGTTCAAGATTTCCTGACTGTACAAATGTGTTCAGGCATCTTTAGTGCAGTATGCTTCTGTTCTTCCTTTGCATTGCTGTGCCTCACCCCTTGCCTTCATTAAGCAGGCAAAATCAATTAAACTGTTCCCTATTCTCCTATGGCTTTTGTATCAGCTAAAAGATTTGCATTTTTGAGCATACAGGAAATGCGGCTTACAAACAGCGTCTGGGCAAGGTGCCTTACTATGGGTAAGGGGGTACACCACGCTGGTGAGAAATTGGATTATGTGACAAAGAGAAAATAAAGGAAAAACCCTGCTGCAGATGGCTGATATTTATTTAATTTGAGAAACTACTTCAGGAAAATTTGATTAATGGTATAAAATAAATGAGGTTGACTGGCCTATTGGTGGAGACAGTGCTACTGTTTTGCAGTATTGTGTGATCGACTTTACCAAAGGGTATTCAAATGGCTATAATTTAAAAGATATTACTGGAAAATGCACACAGGTCGTTATAATTGGCTATAATTTATATACCTTGTATAACATTTGCAGCTAATAAAAAATGTCTATACTGCTGCACTTTGCTTTCCAGGACTTGTATTTCACTTCTAAATTCGTAGCTCAAATATCCCACAATGTATGTACTGTTGGCTGGAAATTAAGGACCAGCTACAATCTTTATACATGCCTTAGAGATAGTAGACATCGTTGTCAAATGGTACAGTACTACACTGAGTTGTTGCATATATTTCAGCCAAGTACTCAAAGGGTAAACAATACCAATTTTAAACAGATCATGTCATTCAGAATATCACATGAAAGCAGATTTAATCACAAACCAATCACTATTTAAATAAGCAACTGATACATAATAATGTATTAGTTAGCAATCAGTCACTTGAAAAGTACCTGTGGCATTGAAACTGACAAATTGCAACTCAAATTATGTGGTTTACTGTTTGGAGTGCCCATGCAGAAAAACTATGTGGGCAATACAGTCCACCCTGCCAAACACATGCGAGCAATTGCAAGAAATGACCCAACCTACCCGGTGCCTTGACATTTTCAGATTAAGCATGTAGGTGATCGTAATTTATTATGTTTCTTTTGTTTGGATAGGCCTACGCCTAATCTTAGGTGAGGGGATCGAGTCATGAAGTTGAGAAAAATTGAATCAAATTATATTATAGAATTGGAAACCATATCCGTTTATGGTTAAACAAAGATGAAGAGTTAGTGACCCACCTATGCGGAGGCCTGATCGCACAATAGAGATTTAGGCACATTATATATTTATAGTACACATTAACTGAACAGTACTAATATTACAATGAAGTATTCCTATTAGGGCGTGAGTGTTTATAATAATTCAACAATCTTCACAAATTGGAACAGTGTTTGATTGATTATTAGCAGATCTAATCATGTTGGATGAGGTCCTGGTGTGGAGTGGAAATCAACATGAAGAAATTGTTTCTATCAAACTTTCACATTTTGCTCTCGATACACAAATAGAAAAGAGTGGCGATTTATTGTTGGACTGATCAGGGTGGGCATGCCTCAATACAATTGTAATCTTGATTCTAAATTATATGTTTTGACCTTTCAATGTAATATGAGTAGCAAGATTCTATTACAATTGTGGTAACAAATTGGATGAATTGGTTGGATTATACTGCAAGATATGAAAACCACACAATAAGTTGTTGAACAATTCCAATGATGTAAGTGTGAATTGACTAGTCTAATATGGCTCTGAGTACTACTTATGAGTAACCTTTGTTGGATGAATGTGTACTTTGTTTATGCTGTTGTTTCTTTGAAAATTGGAAAATCATAAGAGAAAAAGAGCACTTATGACAGTAACTCGTAAGCCAAAACGTGTTTGTTTTTGTTTCACCGCTTAAAAATAAACTACCTTGAGTGTGTGTATAGACAAGTTTGAGTTTAACACAATAAATGTTACTGGGTACCACTCCAGTGCACTGAGCACCCATCGTGTAAGGGACACCAGCCGAACAAGTAGGAAATACTGGAAAATATATATATCCCAGTGGTAGTCGCCACTGAGTAGCTACAGTTAGGTCAGCGTTTCCATAGGAAAGCCTTTAATAATTTGCTAATAACTTTGGCACTGTTTGAAGAAATTCCACAAAATGTTCCAAAATGTGTCTCTTTTTAAACTAAATTGTGCATGAAAGATTTCAGGGAGATCTGTCAAAAAGGGGGGTACTCAAATGCAACATCCCAATACATTTTCCATAGACTTTTCTGAACAGCACTACCGCAAAAACTGCTCAAGGGAATTACAGCAAATTTGGCAGAAAGCTAGATCTTGGTCCAGAAAGCGTGCTTTTGTAATTTGGCATACATTTTTCAAGTAGTTTTTTTTTTTTAAATTAAGGATCAAAAATACTTGTATATCTGGACGGTTGGGTTTGAGGACTGTCTTGAGAGTTCAACAAGCTCAACTTAAAAAAACTGAGAATTGTGATCGGCCTGGGGGTCCGCTGACCCTTTTTGTGAGCCTCTAAAGGCCCATGACCTCAGCCCCCAGGGCCAGCTCTATTATGCTGTCCAGTGAAGCTCACTCCTGTGACACCATTTCCCTATCCGCAAGTGCAGGCAGAGACCTGGTGGGAGCTTTCAAATTGCTCCCACCGAATGAAAGCAGACTTTTGTTTCCCTGCCCATGCTCTTGTGGGCAGGGAAAATCATATTGCTCCCCCTCGGTGGAAGAAAGCAAAAACAGCTGCTCCTGTAGCACCCAGGATGGGCGCATGCAGGAAGCCAAACAAAGCAAGCGCGTCCTGAAGGTAGGAGACGTCCCCCTGTGGACAGCGCAAGCCCCGGGTGAGGGGATGGTAAAAATTCAATGTTCAGTATTCATGAGTTTGAAAAAATGAAAAGCAAATTCCTGTTAAAAAACCATCCTCGGTCACCCTCTTTATATATGTTGCCCAAGGTTCACAAAAACATGGACAAACCACCATTTCGACCCATCGTTTCAACCAGATGCAGCCTCCATGAACCGATTGGCAAATTGTTAGACAGATACCTACAACCTTTCGTTTTGAACATGAGTACCTACGTAAGAGACACTACTGATTTCATCAACAAAATCAACACCATTACTTTTGACAACAACAATGAATATTGGTTGTGTACTGTTGATGTGACATCTTTGTATACATCTACTCCACATGACTTGGGCATCTCTGCCATTGAACACACGCTCTCACATTCGGATTTGGATCCTCAATTGCAATTGTTTCTTTTGGAACTACTATGTTACACCCTCTATCACAGCTACTTCAAATGGCAAGACCAATGGTACCTTCAACTTACCGGTACATCAATGGGTAATTGTGCCGCACCGGCATATGCTAATATTTTTATGGAAAAATTTGAAACCGAGAACATATTGAATAACAACACATGGAATGAACATACTATCATTTTTCTCAGATACATCGACGACATTTTCTTCATTTGGAAGGGTTCACATCTTGAACTCATGTCAGCACTCAACACCTTGAATACCATCAATGAAAGAATACAATTCACCTTTGAAGCGCAAAAGCACACTGCAACATTTCTCGATGTGAAGATCAGTCGTACCAATAACAGACTAGAAAGCACCATATACCGCAAAAAAACTGATCGTAACAACTTGTTACACTTCAATAGTTTCCATCAACCCGCACTCAAAAATCACCTACCCTATTCACAATTACTCCGCGTGAAAAGGATTGTATCACAGCCAGACGTCTGTTCCCAACAAATGGAAAATATGCTCAAGAAATTTTCTGAAAGAGGTTACCACCAACAGATTTTAACACAAGCAAAACAACGTTGCTCAACAATCACCCGTACTCAACTCTTGACCAAAACGGTCAAACCTACCAGCCAATGAGCAGTTGTGGTATCAAAGTTCTCAACTATGAGCAATCATTACAAAAGAATCATTCTACGACATTGGCCAATCTTGGCCATAGAACCTGATTTCAGAGGTTTATTTGATGATAAACCCATTTTTGCTTTCAGAAGAGGGAAAAATCTCAAAGAAATTCTCACTCAACCCACCAACACATCTTCACCCACGACATATAAAGGAACCAGACCTTGGTATAACTGTAGCAACTGTAACAACGTGATCACCGGCTCTTCAATCAATCACCCCATGAAAGGCTATAAAATTCATCTCAAAGTCAATGCTACATGTAACACCACCAATGTCGTCTATCTTCTAAAATGTCCTTGCGGATTTGTTTACGTTGGCAAAACGGAAAGAAAAATAAAGACTAGAATTTTAGAACATAAGAGTAACATCCGTACCAACAATGCAAAATCCGCAATAGCTACACATTTCACTGAATTTCATCACAACATCAGTCAACTTAAATTTACTGTCCTTGAAACTGTGGAACCCAAAGAAGGAAGAGACGTTCACAATCTGCTTCTCCAAAGGGAGAATCATTGGATTAAGCTGCTTAATTCCATGAAGCCGAACTGACTCAATGATCGTATGGAATTCTTGTGTTATCTGTGATTTTCTGTTACCTAATAACCTTGTACTATCTGACGCCTTTGTGCTCATAGTTCTTGATATACCTTGCTGATTTATGGTTTCTGTTCTTTTTACCTCGTTTTTTACTATCCTTGTTATTCTCACATGATTCACCATGTTTCTTCTATTTCTTACATTCCAAAACCCTTTTCACATCTTGTAATTGACCAGTGGCACTCTTTTCTTTTCATTTCCTACATCTTTAGACACTTCAATATGGCGCCCGTTACCATTAGCATTTTGACACTAGTCCTGTTTTCATGACTATTTGTTACGTCACTAAAACACAAACCTGTAGCACGCTCGGCGTTATTCTAACGTTCACCACGAGACAGTCGGATCACTGTGGAAGCACGTCGCCGCGTTTTGTAAGTTTTCTTTTCGGTTTTTAATTTGATTTTTCCACCTGGTGGTTGCACATCGTTTCTTTAACACCCCATCACATAGGCTGTACGCTGTTGTTGCAATCTACGTTACCTTGTTTTATTTCTTCATGGTTCCTTAGTTCACGAGCACTGCATTACTAATATGCATCATGCAGCATGGTTGATTTGCCTTGATTTTGCTCACGATTTAACAACGACAATCGTTTTCCCCTATTTTAGCCACAACTTTATTAATTCATCACCGTTTTCTTCACAAGGTCACCTTTCTCTGTTTAATTTCATTTATCAGCCATCATCGACTAACTGGATATTTCAACTCAATCCGTTAACAACATGTTTCATTATGTTTTCGTTTCACACCGGTTTTCTCGCGAGGTGTTGCACTACTCTTTCTTCGAGCACATAGGTTATACACTTTTGATGCTGGTTACCATTTTTTCACACATTGCAATAACGACATTTACATGTCTTTAGTTTACTTCCTGATTCTTTTGCTTTTTACCTTCTTTCAGATGTGTCCCCTGATGAAGGTCCTCTTTGGACCGAAATGCATTGGGCCAATATCTTTATGGATTGACATTTAAATATATATGGATTAACCTTCATTGATATGATTAACTAAATATCAACCTTCAACATCCTTTCAAAGCGTTTGCTTTTCATTTTTTCAAACTCATGAATACTGAACATTGAATTTTTACCAACCCCTCACCCGGGGCTTGCGCTGTGCGCAGGGGGACGTCTCCTACCTTCAGGACACGCTTGCTTTGTTTGTTCACTTTGACACTCCAGACCAGAGAGTGATACCCCAGCAGCACGCCACAACTTCTCAAACGGTCTAACTTTGGGTTGTGCGCTTATCTATATCTTGTTCTGCATGCAGGAAGCCGGCAGGGCTGTGGGAGTCATGAGCTTCCCCCCGCTGCCCTATGGCAGTGCTCGAGTGGGTAATCAATAAAAAAAAAGAAGCATGAGAAAGGGCTCCAAGCACTGCCTATAAAATCATTTTAAAAAACAGGCCAAACAGCAGTGAACATAAAAACAAGTGTAGTAGTAGTAGCTGTTCATTTCATATTCACTGCTTCTGCCAGGTAGAGGCACATAATGATCTGTGAGGTCTTTACTTACTTATTTCTGGTTCCTGGTGGTGCCCCAAAAAGGGGCCTTAGCACCACCAATAATTTTTTCTTATGTTGCAACGGGCCACAGAAAGTGCAGCAGCCCCCAGCAACAGTAAAAAAAGAAATACAATAAGTCTCCTTAGTCATTAAATGTATGACCCCTGGAGCGCTTACCATATTTTTTAAAGGCACTCTTAGAGGGAGCTCATTGCTTCTCCACTGGAGTGCAAAGCTGGCTTGTAGTTGTCTTTATGATTGCATTTTCTGGGGAAGAAAATGTTAAAAGACAGTCTCAGAGACATGTTGGCTTTATTAACATTTTATTATACATTTTTAAAATATTCAATATCAATGAACATTGCATTGTGTGAATTAATTAGTGAAATATAGATAGATTTTTGGAGAAAGATAGTAGATCTGATTTATATATATATATAATGATGCTCACTTTTGATAAAGCCAATAGGCACACTTTTTATATTTTGGTGTAGTGACTCTTTGACAATGTCAGTAAGTCTGCCTGAGTACGGATAGGACCTGCAAGACCAATTACACGCTGTACATGCCAAAAGGCTGTGCATGTTGGCTTGTTGCAGGGCAGGGAAGGCCACGCAGCCAACCCCATGCCACACACAGTCGGGCATGGTGGGGGGTTTCTCCCAGCAGGGGGTTGGACGCAAGGCATAGCTCAGGCCAGGCCCTGTAGCCAACCCCCACCACACAGCCGAAGGCCATGTACGGTGGGGGAGTTGGCTGCCTGCTATGAGTAGGCGCCAGGTCCTGTGTGCAAGTCAGGACCTGTGATCAACCCCTTGAGCTAATCAAGTCAGTCATTGAAGAATGCAGGTTTGGTCTTATGGAGGGCTTTGTAGGTGTAGATGAGCAGCTTGAATTGGCATAGTTTCTGGATGGGTAGCCATTGTGAGGTTCTGTGGGATGAAGAGTGATGTGAGCACTTCTGGGGATGTCTAGAATGAGTCAGGCAGCAGTGCTTTGGATAGTTGGGAATCTTTGAGTAAGCTGGTTAGAGATGCCGGCGTAGAGCGTATTGGCGTAGTCTAGTCTGTTGGTTATGAGGGCCTGAATGACTGTGAGCCTTGTGTGCATGTGTAGCCATTTGAAAACCTTGCAGAATATGACAAAGCAGGATGAGGTGACTGGGTTCATCTGTTTAGTCATGCCGAGTTTGTCATCCTGGATGATACTGAGGTTTCTGGCATGGTCTGTGGAGGTGGGCATGGGTCCCAGTTCCACTGGCCACCAGGAGGCGTCCCATGGGCAGCACTTGTTACCAAATTTCTGGATCTCCATTATGTCCGCATTGAGTTTTAGGCAATTCTCCCTCATTCAGTTGGCCACGTTGGTCATGCAGGTTGTGAAATTGCTCCTGGTAGTATTGTTCTCATTGGTGAGGGAGACGATGAGCTGTGTGTCTATGGCGTAGGAGACAATGTTGAAATTGAGGGCTAGTATGATGTGGGTGAGAGGTGCCATGTACATGTTCAAAAGGGGCGGGCTGAGGAAGGATGCTTGGGGACTCCACAAACAAGCTTCTATTGTTCAGAGGTGTATGGGGGAGTCTGTCTCATTGTGTTCTGTCAGAGAGGAAGGAGGTCACCCATCTCAGGGTGGGTCCTTTAATTTCTGGTTGAGGCGCGTGAAACCTAACTCAAGCAGTAACTACAATCTCTGTCAGGGTGAAACACAAGCAACCCCCGAATTAACCTGTTCTTAACCCTTTGGTAACTTTGCACAAATGCAGTCAGGCTTAACTTAGAGGCAATATGTAAAGTATTTAGGCAGCACTTCAAACAGTGATAGTGTGAAAACACACCACACGAAAAAGTCCCACACCAATTTAGAACAATAGAGTAAAATGTAATATATTATTTGACACCAAGACACAAAAATCCAATGAGTAAAACTGAAGATATCCAATTTCAAATCTTAAAGTAAAAACAGTGCTTCGAAGCACATAGTGGCAACTGTTGTTATCTTGTCACCACAGACCATGACAAAGTCACAAGTTTAGCACGGGCCAAACACAGTTAGACCCACTGAACAGAGGAACATAAATCCTGGTTGTGGAGGGATGCGAAGTGTCACATCTAGGATGTGTTTCGCAGCAGAGGCTATGCGAGGTCCTGGTGTGGAGATGCATCGTGCAGCAATGGTTGTGGCTTCGCTGGCCAGCTGTGATGCGAGATCCTGCATCGTCATCGTGGATGCTGTTGATGAGGGCTCCCCCTTCTTCCCCTACCTCCCCTCCCCCTTCTTCCCCCCCCCCACCCCTCTTCCACTGCCCGTACCACCGACTTTTGTCCTTATCAAACTGCTTTCGACTTCTGGCTATTTGCTTTCCTTAGTCTAAAAGATGATCCACCCACTCTTAATTCTCTTTACCTCTCTGCAGCACTCTTCAAATTGTAGCCATTGTCCTGATGATGACCTTAAGTGCATAAGGTCGAAACGCCATCGACATCCCAGTGTAACCCACGGCCACCTAAGGATTTATACCTTATTGCAAATTATTTATTGTGTTCTTGTAATTTGTTTATGATTAATGTTGTCCTTTCACTTTGCGCCGCCCACACTATATATATAACTTGTGTCACTGCACTTATCACTTGCACCGAGCACGGTTAGTACACAATTGGTGTATGTTTGGCTACCTTAATTTGATTTAACTGTATTATAGTGCTGTTATAATTATTTTGCATAATAATAATAACTAAAAAACTTTTTCTTACTTTGGTCTCTTGGTTTCCCTCCTTTATGACTTATGCATTTTTTCTAAAATTGTCCCTATAATTACTGGTTGAGACATTGTTGTGTTGATACTCTCTGGCAGAGGAGGGCTTGGCTTATAGGACTATTAACACCTTCCGTTCCGCCATCTCGGCGGGTCATACCATGGTTGACAGGCCCCCTGTGGGCGAACATCCCTTAGTCTGCTGTCTCCTTCGAGGCATCAGTGTCTCGCTACTGCCTGAACCTCGGATATTCTCAGCTTTGGGATGTTAACCAGGTCTTAAATTTGTTTCTGTCTTGGCAGCTGAATAGGTTCCTCTCTAGGAAAGAACTGTCAGCGAAGTTGGCGATGCTTCTCTGCAATATCTCATGCAAAAGGGTTTCAGATGTCAGAGCCCTTGATGTTTCCAGTAGAATTTTTTCCCCCACGGGGGTCACTTTTACGGTTCGCAGACGAACGAAGTGTGGGACACGATCCATTTCCTATCCGGCGTTTACGGATTCTCCGAAGTTGTGTGTGGTTGCTTGCCTTAAAGCATATGAGGAAATGTCTGAGGAGTTTCGTCCTCCAGGAGAGCAGCAATTACTCATTGCGCTTACAAAAACTCATAAGGCAGTTTCTTTCCCCACCATTGCCCGGTGGGTTAGGTGGGTCATGCAAGAAGCCGGAATCGACCTTCGAGCCTTCGGTGCTCACTCGGCCAGAGGAGCGATGGCCACTAAGGCATTTACCCTGGGAGCTCGTCTGGAAGACATTCTGAACGCAGCAGATTGGTCTTCAGGCTCTACTTTTAAGCGGTTTTACTTTAGGCCGATTATTGACATGGCTCACTTGGTGGTAGGCAAGCTTTAAACTAGCATAATCCTCAACCTCCGGTCCTGACATAGAATGAAAAATGTCCTAGCTATCGTAACGGAAAGTTTCAATTCTATTAAGGCCTCGGAGGCGAGGATTATCCCACCCAGGGTACAAAGTCTCTTTGATTCCTTCCCGCCCACGTACTGGGGTAAGTAGCATATTTTGATTGTTATGATATCACCTGACGTTTGCTGTACACTTTACTATGCTGTTTTGCCCTACAAGCTAAACCTTAGCTATGACTTTCGCTTATATTCTATTTTGCGTTTCAGGCGATTCTGGTAAACAAGATTCGTGAAGCCTCTAGGCTGGCTGGCCCTCAGCGATGAAAGAGTGAGATTGGACAGTGACAAAGGACTACCATCACCTCAGAGTCCTGTGATTGGTGCAGAGAACGAGGGACACTCTATCCATGGACACTCTATTGGTTTCTTGCGATATTCCCTATGGTTCATGGGAAAAGTTGTTTGTTTTGGTGACTTTGAAATGGCTGCTGTCATTAAAGTGAAGAAAGATAAAGCATAATTGTCGCCTCCAAGTCCTTAATAGAATTGAAACTTTACGTTACGATAGCTAGGAACTTTTTCATTCTGTTAATCAGAATGTTTTTGAGGGATGTCATTGATAATTGTAGGGCACAATTATTGAGTATGCTATGTTACGATTCCTGCCTGCCATTCCACACTATTTCACCCAGAGGCTTCTGTGGATGGGGCCAAGAACTCATTTTACACAAATTTCTCAAAGTTAGAACATCACTTAGCATACCGCCTATTTGTGATTTGTAGTGAACCTGTTGCAATAGATTTTGAGATATTTGTTCTACAAAAAATGTTGGGCTGACTTTGAAGGTAAACATTTATAATATATTAACTCTCCAGTTTATGAATTCTGTTAATCAGAATGTTTTTGAGGGATGTCATTGGTTGTTAAAAAGCTTCAATTTTTTTATTTCACATTAAATTCATGAATTTTAGAGGAAATTTGAATGTGTTGTTGTGGAAATGCATTTTCTTTGGATAAGGTGGTGAACTTTATCCATATGAATGATTAAATAGGGATTGAGGGCAAGTGCAAGGAGTTAGAAAAGATTCTTTAATTTTTTAGAAAAAACTGTAATTTACTGATTTTAAATAGGTGCCACATGCTATTGTCTATTTACAGCTGACATTGATGTAACATTTTTCGATTTACTAATAATTGTGCTGCTCTGTGATGAATCTGTGTCAAACATGGCGGAAATGTGTTTTTTGTAGCTTAATTTTGGTATGTCTATTTCTGTACAGACATTTTAAGGAGGGCCAAAGTTTTCATTTGATTTTAACGTTTGTGCTATTATACAGATCTAGATGATATTTGGCATCATACATCGAAAGGATGTGTGCAACTGCACAAATATCACAAACAAGCTGTACACAGTGCTCAGCCTTAACTGTACACGGTAAAAATATTTTTGCAGTGGACATATACATTTGAGGGATTCATATCTATTGTTTCACCTTTCTCCAAATATACTGTGCATAGGATTAAAAAAAATTCAGTTCCTTGACCACGTAGAGTGGTCAAGGAACTGACCACTCCACTCTACTACTCACTCACAAATCGTCTTCAGATGACTTGTGAAGACCTGGCTCTTTTCTCAGCTCTAACCCGTGGTTAGCTCCCTGCTTAGTCATGCTCCAGCGCTGGGACGCCTCTCTGCCTAGGCAGCCATGTGCTCTACAAGTATTTTAATCTAATCTAATCTAATCTAGAGTGTGGGTTCCGATCATTTTCTTTTCATGCTCTCACTCCACACACTCTCCTTGACCATTCACTGTACAGTATCATCAGTGCTGTCATTTGAGATGTAATCAGTGATGTCTAGTGAGAAGTAATGCACACAACAGGGGCTGGTGCACAGCTCCCCATTACTGGGAATTTCGGTAATTTTTGGGTTTACATTCATATTTATGTTACAGTGTAATGTTATGCCTCTTTTTTATTTCTAACTAATAAAAACTGCTTGAACAAAGGAATACATATGTAAAGCAAAGTCTGTATTTCAAAGTGGTCTCTAGTGTGCGTGAACTTAAGTATTGAGGCAGACCCTCCAGCATTTTGCGAAATCATCTGAGGAGGGCGATGACCGCGATATTTATCTTTTTGGCCGCAAAATGCTGTACAGCCCTGCAGGACGTGCATTCACTGCTTGCATTCTCTGGTGTGTGCTCGGCATGTGGATTCCGAGCTGCAGGCTCATCACAGAATGAAGGGAAAGCAATGCTGTAGAAGGAGAGATGAGAAAACAAAAGTAACATTTCACTGGCAAACTCTGTAAAGTGGTGCTCATGTGTTTGAGTGTCAATAAAACCGATCTGGCCACTTTGTCTTGTTTGATTTATTTTACTGAGTCATGTGAGTGACCCTGGCTAAAACTGTCCTGTGGTTCTGGTCCCCTGTGTAGAAATGCTTGAGCCCTGAGAGTATGGAGCGGTAATGGGTGAGTCCAGGGCCCTTTTCATAATTGGGCCTTAATGCCGTTGGCACATTAAATATGATCACAGGGACTCCTACCGGCCCGAGGCTCTGACCGGATCATTTCACCATGCGAGTTACAATGAAAGAAAAGTTTGAAAAATTTATGAAATGCTGCCAAAAAGGCACAAAATGTATAATTTTCACTCTTGATTCATTTTAATTGGGTGAATGCAGTTGACAGGTATGAATATCCAATACTCGAAGCACCATGTCCTTTGGCTACACAACTTCAAGGAGATACTTTCCTTTCCAAGTTTTTCCTTTCGGGAAAGATCTTGTTTCTCATGCGCTGTATTTATACTTAAATCTCCAGTGCTTCCCCCACACATGTTTTCATTTGAACAGCTTTGCATGTTTACTATTAGCATAGATGTGGTGATATATATATACATATTCACTTAAAACACCATAGGTTTCAGGCACGTTATAGTTAGGAATTAGCATTTAAAAAAACCTTAGAAATTCACAGAAAAAACCATAGGTTTCAGGGTTGTTATAGTTAGCTGGACATTTCACTCGTACAAAACCATTGAAATTCCACCGTTATAGTTATAGTCAGTTAACTATAACTCGCGCGCCCGCAATGCACTGCTGATGACATCACATATTACATCACTCATGACTAAGGGTGGGCGGACAACTCCGTTTCGCCCACGGAATGTGCGGAGATTTGCCCTTCTGCCTTCCGCGATAATAGGCGGAGAAACAGGGCAAATCTCTGCACACTCGGGGCATAACAACGGAAGTTGTCCACCCGCAGTATTAAATACATAAAGAAATAAATGTTTAAATAACCTTACCTGATCGGCGGCGTCCCCGGGCTTAAAATCTCTTCCAGTGCGTCTTCTTCTGAGAACTGCGCATGCGCGGGAGCCCGCGCATGTGCAGTTTTTAGAAGAAGACGTGCTGGAAGAGGTTTGAAGCAAGGGGACGCCGCCGATCAGGTAAAGTTATTTAAACATTTATTTTTTTATGTATTTATTACTGCGGGCGGGAGGCTGGATGAGCGTAAGGGAACTATGCGGAGAGTGCGGAGATTGGTTCCATCTCCGTGCCTCTCCGCGTAGGTCCCTTGCGCACATTACGCCCACCCTTACTCATGACATGGTCAGTGACATCACTCATGACATCACTGATGACATCTCAACTGACAGCACCGATGACATCACTGATGACATCATCCAGTGAATGTGTGTCTTTCTGAAAATTATTTTTTATATATGTATATCTCAAGGTCGATGGAAGAAGAAATGGGTAAATAAGTGTCTAAATGGATGGTTTTTTTTGTAAAATTGTTTGTATAACTGACTGATAGTGTATCTTAGTGAATACATGGGTTAGCGAGTAATGTTTAAATATGTAAATACCTTTATCAGTCTCTCACTTTGTGTATAAGTGGCAGCATGGGTTGGTGAGTAGCTACATGAGTGTCTATATGGGTTATTAGTTGGTTTTTTGAGTATCAGTATGACTGTCTGAGAGTCTGTATGGTTCGGTGGGGGGTTTTACTTAGCGCATAGATGCATGAATGAGTGACTCACTGTCTATATGTGTTGAAGACAGCATGTGTGCAGGATTGTATGGGTGGATGAGTGTGTGTATGGGTGTGTTAGTGAGTGAATGACTGTCTCAATAGTATCTTTATGAGTAACTACATATGTTTTAAACTAGTATATGTGATTATTGGTGTATATAAGTGAGTATATGTGAGAGTGAGAGATTGGAAGAGTTCCTGTATAAATAATTATGTGTTTCTAGAAGTGATTGTTTAACCCCTTGCGTGCTCATGACGGAACCACTCCGTCATGAGCCACGGGCGGCGTGTGCTCATGACGGAGTGGTTCCGTCATGCTGCGGCCGCTGCGGCCGCTCTGCCCACGCGTCGCTGATTCCCCGAGTTGTGACGGAACCACTCCGTCATGAGCACAGCTCGCCCGTGACTCATGACGAGTGGTTCCGTCACGAACATAGCGGCGCCGTGCTCACCCCACACCCCCCAGCGCCGCGGTGGAATTTGCGCCGCGGCGAAGGGGTTAAGAGAGTAAGTATGTGTACGTTTCTGTAGAAGTAAGTGTAGTGGTGTGTGTATAACTGTATATGCAAGTAAATGGATGTTTGATCATTTATTAGCATGAGTGACTATGTGTGTGAGTAACTATGAATGAGTGGCAGTATGTGAGTACATATGAAGAGTGAGTACATGTATGAGTGACTATATAGGACTGTTGGTGAATGAGTGGATGTGTATGTAGATCTTGGAATTAATGATTAGGTTTTGGAACTGGTATTGGTATGTCCATTTTTTTGAAAATTTTGAATGTGTGTATCAAAGGTTATATTAGGGTGAAAGGAGGTCTGCCACTCTATCACAAGGATGATGTCATCAGTGATGTCATCAGTGATGTCATTTGAGATGTTATCAGTGATGTCATGAGTGATGTGACTGACCATGTCATGAGTGATGTAATATGTGACGTCATCAGCAGTGCATTGTGGGCACGCAAGTTATAGTTAGTTGAACTAACTATAACGGTGGAATTTCAATGGTTTTGTACGAGTGAAATGTCCAGCTAACTATTACACCCCTGAAACCTATGGTTTTTTTCTGTAAATTTCTAAGGTTTTTTAAATGCTAATTCCTAACTATAATGTGCCTGAAAACTATGGTTTTTTAAATGAATTTCAAAGGTTTTTTAAATGCTAATTTCTAACTTTAACGTAACTGAAACCTATGGTTTTTAAGTGAATTTCAAAGCTTTTTTAAATGCTGGTTTCTAACTATGCCTGCAGAGGTAGGACATGTGAAGAAAGAAGAAAAAACACACAGAAAGAAGAAAAAGATATGCAGAAAGAAGCAACAGAAGTCCTGAAAGACGAAGAAAAGTGCAGGAAGAAGGAAGACGTGCAGAAAGAACAAACAGAGGAGCAGAAAGAGTCTTTGTTGCAAAATCATCCTGTACCCTCAACTTTTTCAGATGGGTACTGGTGGTAACTGACTCTGACTAACCAGTCCTAGAGCCAGTGCTATGCTAAAAGACACTTGTAAACAGTTAAAACACCTACATACACTAGGTAAAACTATGCGTTGGGGTACCCCTGTTATTAGCATGACCTCCTCTGTAAGCCCCTAGTATATAATAGGGCAGGGGGATTAAAACTAGCTCTTAAAACGCACCACAGGGTGCGTTTGCACACTGATGAAGGGAGGGGGGGGGGACTGAGCTGACGTGTGCAAACACACCCTGCGGCCGTTTTAATTTGGGGATAAAGTCCCCTTGAATCCTGAGTGTCCCTTGGGTACAACTAGCCCATCAGGTATCTCTAGTTAGCACCACAGAGCTGCGTTGCAGAGAAAATGGGCACGGCCTGGACCACCTCTCTGCAACGCAGCACAGTGGCACTTACTGGAAGCACCTGGTGGACTAGTTGGCCCCCATGGGCCCTCAGGATTGAAGGGGAATTATTTCCCCAACTTAAAACGCGCCATAGGGCGTGTTTGCACACGTTACCTCAGGCCCCGTCCCCTCCCTTTCCCACTGTGTAAACACGCCCTGTGGCCGTTTCAAGTTGGGAGATTAACTCCCCTTGAATCCTGATGGTCCCTAGGGGCAAATTAGCCCACTAAGTATGTCCAGTAAGCACCATTACAGAGAGGTGTTAAAAGGGGCACAGCCTGCACCACCTCTCTGCAACGCAGCGCAGTGGCGCTTACTGGAAGAACCTGGTGGGCTAGTTGGCCCCCAGGGTCCCTTAGGATTGAAGGGGAATTATTTCCCCAACTTAAAACACACCACAGGGCGTGTTTGCACACGTCACCTCAGGCTCCGTCCCCTCCCTTCACCACTGTGTAAACGCGCCCTGTGGCCGTTCTGAGTTGAGAGATTAAGTCCCCTTGAATCCTAAGGGTCCCTAGGGTCAAACTAGCCCACTAGGTACCTCCAGTAAGCGCCACAGACCTGCGTTCCAGAGAGGTGTAAAAAGTGGGGTGGCCTCTGAACACCTGTCTGCAACGCGGCTCCCTGGCACATACTGGAGATAACTGTTGGGCTAGTTGGCCCTCAGGGACCCTCAGTATTAAAAGAGAGTTAATCCCCCAACATAAAACGCGCCACGGGGCGCGTTTGCACAGTGGTGAAGTAAGGAGGCGTGACCTGAAGTGACATGTCTGCAAACACATCCTGTGGCGCGGTTTAAGTTGAGGAATTAATTCCTCCTCAATCCTGAGTGTCCCTGGGGCCCAACTAGCCCAC
Source organism: Triturus cristatus (assembly GCF_964204655.1). NCBI lineage: Eukaryota > Metazoa > Chordata > Amphibia > Caudata > Salamandridae > Triturus > Triturus cristatus. The sequence continues at coordinate 969,253,239 of NC_140590.1, forward strand.
CAGGTACCTCCAGTATGCGCCAGAGAGCTGTGTTGCAGAGAGGTGTTCCGAGGCCATGCCCCTTTTTACAACACTCTGCAACACAGCTCTGTGGCGCTTACTGGAGGTTCCTGTTGGGCTAGTTGGACCGCAGTATTCAAGGGGAATTCGTTCCCCAACTTAACCCGTGCCACAGGGTGTGTTTGCACACATGTCAACTCAGGCCCCGCCCCCTCCCTTCACCACTGTGCAAACGTGCCCCGTGGCACGTTTTAAGTTGAGGGATTAACTATCCTTGAATACTGAGGGTCCCTGGGGTGCAAATAGCCCACCAGCTACCTCCATTAAGCGCCACAGAGCTGCGTTGCAGAGAGGTGTAAAAAGGGGCATGGCCTCAGAACACCTCTCTGCAAAACAGCCCCCTGGCGCATACTGGAGGTTCCTGGTGGGCTTGTTGGCCCCCAGGGACCCCCGTATTCAAGGGGAATTCGTTCCCCATCTGCAAATGCGCCAGCGGCGCGTTTGCAGAGTGCTCAAAGGAGGGGACGTGGCCTCCAGCGTGATGCCAGTCTTTTTTTTAAGAAGGGGAGCTGTGTGACCCCCTTCTTTTCAAAATATTCTTGGCCCTGGGGGCCCCATCCCCCAGGGCCTGCCCCCCAATTTTTCTTTTTCAAAGTTTTGGGAAGGGGGCTGCATGGCCCCCCTCCCGAGGCCAAAATCTTCCCCGGGGACCTCATCCCCCGGGACATGGCCATATTGTTTATTATTATTTTTTTTGGGAGGGGGCTGCCTTGCCCCACACCTTAGGCCATTAATGGCCCCGGGGACCCCATCCCCCAGGGCCGGCCTTTGTTCTTTTTTTGTTTTATTTCTTTTTTTAATTTTGGGGATGGGGGCCGTGTGGCCTCCCTCCCGGGCCACTTGTTGCCCCGGGGACCCCATCCCCCGGGGCTGGCCCTCTCTGTTGGGGACCGTGGGGGGTCCCCAATCTCCCCACGGTCCCGCCAGCTCCTCGAGTCCTTCGGGAGCCGGCATTGCTTTTCCACATGGGGAGTTGCTAAGATGCAGCTCCCCGTGTGAAAAAGCAATTTGGTTTGAATTTTGAAAGAGAGAGCAGGTTTTCCTGCTCTCTCTTTCAAAATTCAAACCAAGTTTGCTATGGCAGGGCGGAAGCCGCGAGGCTCCTGCCATGCCATAGCAAACTACAGTGTCAAGGGGATGGGCACCCCGGGACACTGCAGGAGCCGGCCCTGGGGGGTGGCGGTCCCCAGGGCCATGACAAGGCTCCAGGAGCGGGGCCGCACGGTCCCCCTCCCACAATCTACGAAGCCCCGGGGGGTGCTGGTCCCCGTGGCTGGGGGTCCATCACGGACCCCCCAATTTAAATATTTAGAGCCCCGGGGAGGTGGCGGCCCCCGGGGCATGTGGGGGAGGCTTGAGCCCCCCACACAGGTTATTTTTTATTTTAAAAAAGCCCCGGGGGTGGCGGTCCCCAGGGCTGCGGGGGCATTGTGCCCCCCCGCAATGAAAATTAAGTAGAGCCCCAGGGGATGGGGGTCCCCAGGGCTTGGGGGGGCCATTAAAGTAAGAAGCCCCGGGCAGTGGCAGTCCCCGGGGCTGGGGGGCCCCTCTGGGCCCCCCATTACATGAAACATATTGCCCCCGGGACTTGGCCCCCCGGTGGCTAATTAGCACCCAGTGTGGATTTTGCTAATTTAAAAAAAAAAATAATAATAATAATTTGAACCCTGGGGGTCCTTTGTGGGACCCCCTAAGCAGGCCAAGGGGGTCAGGGTGTTTCAACCCTGCACCCTTTTTGCATTTTGCACGTTTTTTTCTGTGCTTTCTTGTGCCTCGGTTCAACTGAGGCACAAGATGGCTATCAACACTTCCTGATTTGGAGTGTTGACAGCCAATTAGCACACAGCTCGTGATCGGGAGGGTGCGCGGATCCACCGCTCCCATAGATATATATGTGATTTTACTTTTGATTTTCTCAGGAACTACTGAACGGATTTACACCATTTAACCAAAAGGCACGACTCTGAACCAAGGGCTACCTTTTTGCCAAATTTGGTGTAATTCCGTTCAGCAGTTCGGGCTGTAGCTGCGACTAAAGGTTCCTATGGAAAACTGCATGGGGAAAACACGTTTAGGGACCCCTCTTTTTTCTCAGCCCCCGCTTGGCGAATCACCCCGAGACTTTCAGGATAGGAGCGGACCAGAGGTGGCCAAAAGTTTTGAAAATGTTGGGAAGATTTGTAAACCGGCGCCAAAGTTAGTGGGAATAGAATGTTACAGATGTCCTATGAAAAATAGGTCCTAAATATAACTACCTACTGGCGACATTCTATTCCCAATAACTTTGGCGCTGGTTGACGAATCTTCACAAAATTTTCAAAACTTTTGGCCAGCTCCGGTCCCCTCCTATCCTGAAAGTCTCAGGGTGATTTGTGTAGCGGGGGCTGAGAAAAAAGGGGGGTCCCAAAACGTGTTTTCCCCATGCAATTTCCCTTTGGACCTTTAGCCGCAGCTACAGCCTGAACTGCTGAACGGAATTACACCAAATTTGGCAGAAAGGTAGACGTGCCTTTTGCTTAAATGGTGTAAATCCGTTCAGTAGTTCCTGAGAAAATCAAAAGTAAAATCACATATATATCTGGGCGGAGCCTAACCACACATCTCATCGTGAGATCTGATTGGCTGTCAGCACTTCATCCAAGAAGTGTTGGCAGCCATCTTGGGACCAATATACATGATAGCACCTCATTAAAAAGCATTGCAGTTAATAGAAGGTTTTAAGACTTTAGTTACATTATAAATCATTTGTTGATGGTACCATACTCATTTTAGGAATTGTGGTATGTTCTAAGGTGATTTTACCATGTGAAAATGCCTTCTGCTGGGATATCATGAATCATGTTTGAGAGAAAACTATTGTCACATGCTTTTTCCACAGAGGTTTGGAAGGTAATCTATAAGCTAAACTGAGAGCATATTTTCTGTAAATTCACATTATCTTTCTCAGTCATGTGAGAATGAAGTCTGCCATTCTCAGTAAAACATGTACATCCAACAAGGGCAGAGACTGTCAGTTGATTCCTTTGTGTTCTACTGCAGCTTCCCAGAGTGTTCCAAAGAACAACTAGAGCGCTAACAGTCCTACTTATGATAAAGTATGGCACACCCTGAAGCCATCTTGATTGGAATAAAGTGGTAACTCTTAAAACATTTAATTTAAAAAGGAACAAAATGAGGGGGTTCATTTTGCCATAGAAAGTATGATTAGTGCTGCAGAAAGAAAAATTAGGGCACATTTTGAGTGACTTCTCAAATCCTCTTCTATTTCATTAAAAAATTCTGCCATGCGGGCTGAAACATGCACTTTCAATACCAGCAGCAGACTTCCCTGGTGAGCAGTAGCTTTACTACAGTGATCTAATGAGCAACTAGAGTGCTAACATTCAGAATTTATGGCAAATGTGTGACACACCTGAATGTCTTCTTGATGGAATCAAAGTAAAAAACTGAAAGCATTTCCTACTGAGGAGACTGCAGTAAATGAGGACATTAGGAAACTTCATAACAAATAAATCTCCCAAGATGGCCACCAGAGACAAAAGAGCCCAAATGTAGCCCAAATATCACCCAGATGTAGCCCAAGTATAGTCCAATAACAGAAGTGTGCAAAACACTTATTTTTGTGTTTTTGCAGTTTTATATAGTGCAGACTTGTCAGGTATTGGAGTGCTTTACATGAGCATTGGTTTAATCACACAAGAACAAATTCATTTTGGTTGTAGACATGGGGAGATTAAGTGATTTGACCAGAATCACAGAATGTCGAGCTGAAGCAGAAACACCAACCTGGTTCCCCAGTTGTAAAGTCTGCAGCTCTGGAAGTAACACCACATCCTCTCCCCTAAGTGCAACATTTAATCAAGTGGTCAACTGGATACAAAAACATAAAGATAACAAATAATTTAAAAGTGCTTTGTCGCTATTTGAAAACTCAGAAAATATGTCCTGATTTTAGTTTTTTAGAGCACTAACCATAATTTTGATGCAAATAAGACACTCTCATATATGTAATTTCTAAAGGAAATGCTCTAGGTATTACAGTTTTGATTACATCAAGATGACGTCAGGCGTTCCACACTTTTGTAATAAATATAGAATGTTAGCAATCTACTTGCTCATTAGGATACTGCTCATTAGGATACTGTTGAGAGGCAGAGGCCAGGGGCACAGACTCTGGATATTGAAGGCAGGTAGGAGAGTGCAGAGGCAACAATTTGACCACACTGGGCAGGCAGGAAGGGCAGTGGCAGCACAACAGACTATGGAGGGTAGTGGAAAGGGGGCAGGGGCAACAAACCAACAATACAGGACTGGCAAGAGAGGCTGTGGCAATATAATAGATCATTGTGGGCACAAGGAAGAGGCAGTGGTAGTACAACCATACAGGCCAACAGACCCGATTCAGCCAGGAAACGTCCAATGTTTTTAAGCTCAAATGGGCTGTATTTGATCTGTCTCCAGTCTACAATCTCCTCTTTTTCAATGTAACTCAAAGGGGAAAATCAATACCCCAGGTTTTTTTTCAAAATCTCCCTCTTTCCAAGTTCAAAATGTTCGCAAGTATGGTACATTGGATCATGGAAGGCAGGAGGAATTGGGGTAGGGACATGGACTTGGATAACAGAGGGCAGGAGGGACATGGAGAGGTGCACCAAACTGACCCTGCAGGGCAGGCATCAGGGTTTGCAGCAGCACAATACACCACACAGGGCATGCGGAATGGGAGTGCAGCACAACAATCCATAGAAAGCAATAGGGAGGGGACAGGACCATGCACATGGACAACAGAGAACAGAGGGGAAAGAGGCAATGGTAGCTAGCTGACCATAATGGACAGACAGGAGAGAAAGCTGCAGCATAACAGACCATAAAGGGCAGGAGGGACGGATCAGGGGCATTACAATGGAACAGGCAAGCCAGGAGGGAGGGAATAGGGGTCTGCACATGGAAACAGAGGGCTGGGGACAGGGCAGGAGCAGCAAGATGACCATGGAGGTCAGGCAGGATGGGCACTAGAAGCAAGACACACCATGGAGAGCAACATTGAGACTATGGTGGCATACACACAGACCATGGAGGGAAGGTGGAAGGGGGTCAGGGGCAGCTAGCTGACAACACAGGGAAGGTGGGAGGGGCCGTGGCAGCACAGAAGACCATGCATGGCAAGCGGAAGGGTTAGTGGCAGCCTAATGGCTATGATGGGCAAGAAGGAGGGTGCAGGGGCATGCACAAAGGACCATGGAGGACAGAAGGGAGGGTCAGGACCTGGGCACAGACAAGAGAGTTCAGGGGAAGGGGCCTCACAACAGACCACGCGGGGCAGGCGGGAGGAGCAGTTGCAGCACAACAGACCAGGGAGGGCAGAAGGGTGTGGCAGTAAAATGGACCATGGAGGACAGAAGGAAGGGGATAGGGGCATGGCATGTGGACAGGCAAGGTGGAGGTGGCAGGGACAGGTTGCAGTCATATGACAATGCTAGGCAGGTGGGAGGGAAGTGGCAGCTCAAAAGAACACTCAGAGTAGATAGGCAGGTCCATGGAACATGGTGGGCAAAAAGGAAGGAGCAGGGGCATGCACAAAGACATCGGAGGGCAGGGGGAAGGAGAATAGGGGCAGCAAGCTAAGCACAGAGGCTAAGCAGGAGGTCAATGATGGGGCATAGAATTGGGCAATGGAGGGCAGGAGGAGTGGACTGGTACATCATGCTAAATGGAGGGCAGTGGCAGCACATCAGACCATGCATGGCAGGAGGGAGGAGGCTAGTTCATAGATTCAGACAACAGAGGATAGGGAGGATGGGGATGGGGCAGCAAGCTAACTGTTCAGAGAAGGGGGGTATTAGGAACTTTATTGTTTTTAAAATGTGTGTCTGTGCGAACTACTTAAAATATGAACAAGTGTGCAGCATAATCTCACTTTTATTCAGGAAGAAGAGGACGTTTGTGACTGTGACTCCGGGCTCACTTGGCAGAAACACCCCCTGACTCTCCAACCCCCATCGCAAAATGTAATGCCCGTGAAAAGGGTAGGTGAACGCAGTGTTATATAGAACATAGTCCTGAGAGCACGATTGAAAATGAAAACTAGATATAGTGTATGGTATAAACTATGCACCAAAAAGTGTGATATAAGATGAACCGGGGCGTGAATACATTGTGCGTAATGACAGATTCATTGGAGAGCGCGAGATAGCACAGGCACTAGCGCGTGCTATGCGATATGCACCTTGGAGTGTAATATGCACAGGGCAGTGTTGTGTAACCTAACTAGTCTCTAAAGTTGTTATATAAAATATGTGCTGGGGAGTGTAACGTTGCATATTCACTGTGACAAAGATATGGATCCCAGATTGCAAAATGTATGGCATAGCGCTGTGCGTTATAGCATAGACATCGAGGAAGGCACGTTAGATGGGGCAATATAACCCGTGCGAAGGCAAGTGTGGCATGACATATTACGGGGTGGTGTTACAGTGCACATGGGCTAGAGAGTGTCATAGCATACGCACTAGCTGGTGGAATACAACACAGAGGTGTGTGGCACTCGGCAGGCACTGGTGGGTGAAACACAGCATTGGGCTCAGCCAGGAGCGCGCTGTGACTCTCAAGTGAGGTTCGTCTCCTTTCCAGAGAGCAAAATAAAAAGTATTACACATCCGGCGGTGGATGTGTGTTTTATTAACCGTGAGGGGGTTTCTTGCATAGTTTTGGTCAAATTTGTGTCGAATCCCCTTTGAATGGCTTGGTGTGCGTATGTATTAAATGTGCCCGTCAATAGCTACCCATGTTTGTATAAATAAACGACAAGGGTGTCTACTTGGATAGTACCCACTGGCTGGGGTGCCGGGATTAGGCACGGTAGGGCGTCAGACACGTCAGAGCTTCACTAGCGGTGTAAATACATTCCACGTGGATTCATTGTAAGCATAGTCGCCTTTTAACGAATATCACGCAAATTGTCATGGTGATAGGTACGTACTGTTTGTCCAGCATGTCCTAGGTGTTTCTATAAATATATTTGTAAAAAAAAAAAAAACAATGGCCGGCCCCGGGAGATGGGGTCCCCGGGGCCATAAGTGGCCTGAGGAGGGGGGCAACGCAGCCCCCCTCCTAAAGAATTAAAAAAAAAAGAACAAGGCCATGCCCCGGGGGTTGGGTTCCCTGGGGCTGATAAAGGCCTTGGGAGGGGGGCCACGCAGGCCCCATCCAAATTAAAAAATAAATAAATAAAAATTAGGAAGCAGGCCCTGGGGGATGGGGTCCCCAGGGCCAATAAATTAGAAAAAGAAGGGGGGCCACACAGCCCTCCTTCTTAAAAAAAAACATCAATAAAAGACTGGCATCGCGCCGGAGGCCACGCCCCCTCTTTGCAGCACTCTGCAAAGGCACCCCCTGGCGAGTTGTAAGTTTGGGGAATTAATTCCCCTTCAATACTGAGAGTCCCAGAGGGCCAACTAGCCCAACAGGTATCTCCAGTATGCGCCAGGGAGCTGCGTTGCAGACAGGTTTTCTGAGGCCACTCCCCTTTTTACAACTCTCTGCAACGCAGCTCTGTGGCGCTTACTGGAGGTCCCTAGTGGGCTAGTTTGACCCTAGGGACCCTTAGGATTCAAGGGGACTTAATCCCTCAACTTAGAACGGCCACAGGGCGCGTTTACACAGTGGTGAAGGGAGGGGACGGGGCCTGAGGTGACATGTGCAAACACGCCCTGTGGCGCGTTTTAAGTTGGAGAAATAATTCCCTTTCAATCCTGAGGGACCCTGGGGACCAACTAGCCCACCAGGTGCTTCCAGTGAGCACCACTGCACTGCGTTGCAGAGAGGTGGTGCAGGCTGTGCCCCTTTTTACACCTCTCTGCAATGGCGCTTACTGGACGTACCTAGTGGGCTATTTTGCCCCTAGGGACCCTCAGAATTCAAGGGGACTTAATCTCCCAACTTAAAACGGCCACAGGGCGCGTTTACACAGTGAGGAAGGGAGGGGACCGGGCCTGGGGTGACGTGTGCAAACACGCCCTATGGCACATTTCTAGTTGGGGATATAATTCCCCTTCAATCCTGAGGGCCCCTGGGGGCTAACTAGCCCACCAGGTGCTTCCAGTAAGTGCCACTGAGCATCATTGCAGAGAGGTGGTCCAGGCCGTGCCACTTTCTACACCTCTCTGCAACGCAGCTCTGTGGCGCTTACTGGAGGCACATAGTGGTCTAGTTGGACCCTAGGGACCCTCAGGATTCAAGGGGACTTAATCTCCCAACTTAAAACGGTCACAGTGCGTGTTTACACAGTGGGGAAGGGAGGGGACGGGGCCTGAGGTGATGTGTGCACGCCCTGTGGCGCATTTTAAGAGGTAGTTTTAATCCCCTTGCCCTATTATATACTAGGGGCTTACAGAGGAGGTAATGCTAATCACAGGGGGACCCCAACGCATAGTGTTCCCTAGTGTATGTAGGTGTTTTCACTGTATTCTAAGTGTCTTTTAACATAGCACTGGCTCTAGGACTGGTTAGTCAGACTCAGTTACCACCAGTATCCGTCTGAAAAAGTTGAGGGTACAGGATGATTTTGCAACAAGGCTTCTTTCTGCTCTTCTGTTTTTTCTTTCTGCACGTTATCCTTCTTCCTGCACTTTTCTTCGTCTTTGAGGACTTCTGTTGCTTCTTTCCGCATTTCTTTTTTTTCTTTCTGTGCATATTTTCTTCTTTCTTCACATGTCCTATCTCTGTAGGCAAAGTTAGAAATTAGCATTTTTAAAAACCTTTGAAATTCACTGAAGAGACCATAGGTTTCAGTCACGTTATAGTTAGGAATTAGCATTTAAAAAACCTTAGAAATTCACTGAAAGAACCATAGGTTTCAGGGGCGTTATAGTTAGCTGGACTTTTCACTCGTACAAAACCATTGAAATTCCCCCGTTATAGTTAGTTCAGCTAACTATAACTCGCACTTTCGCAATGCACTGCTGATGACGTCACATATTACATCACTCATGACATCATCCTTGTGATAGAGTGGCAGACCTCCTCTCACCCTAATATAACCTTTGATACACACATTCAAAAATAGAAACTAAAATTTTCAAAACAATGGACATCCCAATACCAGTTACAACAACCTATTCAGTAATTCTAAGATCCACATACACATCCACTCATTCACCAACAGTCCTATACAGTCACTCATACATGTACTCACTCATCATATGTACTCATACACCTATACATCCTGTTACACAATGCCACTCATCCATAGATTACTCACACACATAGTCACTCATGCTAATAAAGAATCAAACATCCATTTACTTGCATATACAGTTATACACACACCACCACACTTACTTCTACAGAAACGTACACATACTTAGTCTTTTAAACAATCACTTATAGAAACACATACTTATTCATACAGGAACTCTTCCAATCTCTCACTCTCACATATACTCACTTATATACACCAATAGTCACATATACTAGTTTAAAACATATGTAGTTACTCATAAAGACACTTTTGAGACAGCCATTCACTCACTAACACACCCACACACACACTCATCCACCCAAACAATCCTGCACCCATGCTGTCTTCAACACATATGAACAGTGAGTCACTCATTCATGCACCTATGCACTACGTAATACCCCCCACCAAACCATACAGACACTCAGACACTCATAATGATACTCAAAAAACCAACTAATAACCTATATAGACACTCATGTAGCTACTCACCAACCCATGCAGCCACTTATACACAAAGTGAGAGACTGATACAGAGATTTACATATTTAAACATTACTCACTAAGCCATGTATTCACTAAGATACACTTAATCAGTCAGTTATAAAATCAATGTTTCAAAAACAAATCATCCAATTAGACACTTATATACCGATTTATTCTTCCATTGATCTTGAGATATACATATATAAAACATATTTAATTTTTAGAAAAACACATTCACTGGATGATGTCATCAGTGATGTCATCAGTGATGTCATCTGAGATGTCATCAGTGATGTCATGAGTGATGTCACTGACTATGTCATGAGTTATGTAATATGTGACGTCATCAGCAGTGCATTGCGGGCGCGCGAGTTATAGTTAGCTGAACTAACTATAACGGGAGAATTTCAATGGTTTTGTATGAGTAAAAAGTCCAGCTAACTATAACGCCCCTGAAACCTATGGTTTTTTCAGTGAATATATATACATATATATATACATATATATATGACGAGAAAAACCACTCTATTGAAAGCAATCCAAGGACACAGCAGAGATTTCAAGTGGGAACCCTTTATTCACCGATTGTGGTTTGGAACAATGCATTTCGGCTGCTTCAGCCTTCCTCAGACACCCCGCACCACTAGTCTGCACCTTCTCCCTCCTGTGCTCTTCATGCGGCACTCCCAGCCGTGGGAGATCAGCGGATCCTGCTTAACTCCGGGCAGCTGTGATCAAATGTCAAACTACAGCTCCCAGCATGCAATATGTTGGTAAATCCATAGGCAGGAATAATAAAACTATTAGTGAGCGCCGATAATGCCTGTTACAGGAAGGACAATGTAGTGGCAGGTGCAGTCCATTACTGACAGTGTTTAGCATTTGTTTGAGTCCCCAACGTCCAAAGCCACAATTGTGAAACAAACCGGGCCGTGGAGAAAGCTGCAATGAGCTTTCTCCCCCGTGAAGTCACTTTCTACCAGTTGGCAGCAGCCTCTGGTGTGGTCCGTTCTTGTGGCAAATTAAATGTACTTTTGTTTTGTTGTAAAATGTGGCAGTCAATCTGTGAAAAGAGCTGCACACGTGGTCAATATTAATGAAAGTGGCTTTGTAGTAAGTGAAGACAGCCAGGCATTAATCAAAGTGACATTCTGACACCCCCATTGTTGGTGGGACATGGATGGTTACCAGGCCTAGGGGTGGATGATGTCACAATGAGGCGCGATTGTCGAATCAGACTTGATCAAATAAAGAAACATTCTGATGACCTCATTGTTGGTGCATCAATGGTTAATGGCTCAAGTTGTGGGTGATGTCATAATGAGTCTCTCTTGTGGAACCAGATCTGATCAAACAAAGCAACTCTGATGACCTGTTTGTTGGTGGTACATAAATGGTTATCAGACCAAGAATTGGATGACATAATGATGTGTCTCCCTTGTCGAACCAGACCTGGTCAGACAAAGCCACACTCCGATGTCCTTGTTGTTGGTGATTCATGATTGGTTACGGAACAATCTAGTGAATGACGCCATGATGGGTTTCAAAACTAACTAAGACGCCATCATACAAAGCAACATTCTTTTATCCTCATTAATGAGGATACATGACTGATAAACAGAACCTTTAGTGAAAGATGTCACAGTGGGATTCCAATGTCCAACTAAGGCTCTTCAAATATCGTGACAGAAAGAGGCCAGGTGAAGAAGAGGTGGAAGGGTAATCTAGGATAATTGCAGGGCAGCTACTGGAAAACCGTGAGTTTGGCTTTTGCACATAGTCGGAATATCAAAACAGTGTCCTAAAGTAGATCGCTCGGGCACTTGGAACTGCTAGCCCCAAGAGAGCCGAATGCCACAAAAAACAGAATCACCAGCAACCCTGTGCTATGGTGCTTAACCTATGATCCAGAATGTGACCACAAAGGAGAATATAGCAAAGAAACACTCTCAAAAACGTTAAACATGCCTATATCAAAGTAGAATACTCTGCTAAACCAGTTTCTGTGGATTTAAGGCTGAAAAGTAAAATAAAGTGCCCCAATAATGTTGAAAAATGTCCATATGTGTGCCGCAAAATTTCTATTTTTGTGCCACAAAATTTCTATTTTTGTGCCACAAAATTGGCAAATATATGCCGCAATATCCTGGGGGGTCTTATTGCGAGGTGCTGAGACTGTGACATTTTCTCTGACACCACTTTCAATTGCATTACTACTGCACGTTTCTTAGGGTAATTAATTCTTCCTATTTTTTTTTTAGGGACTTGTGCCTCACCAGAAGATAGAGTCTAACTTGGAATTTGTGTTTTTTTAGATTTCGCCTGCACTGCGCTTGCGCTGTGCTTGAGAAATCTATTATTTTCAGTATAAACTTAAAAGGGGCTTACACCCGCCTCCTCTCCTTCCTGGCTTCTATTTGTGTCCTGTGCGTGCCACTTACCTTTCCTCCATTTCTATTTGCTGTAGCAGATTTTTCTGCATTTACCAATGCTTGTTTCTCATCTGCTTCTCTTATTAGGTTCCCCTTGATTAAATTCTGATAACATCCACTTTGGTGAAACAATATTTTCATAAAGTTTTGCCTTTTACTATTGCAGCAAATTTATTTAACAATGCATCACCCGGAGGAGATTAAGTGATTTGCATAGAATCAAAGGATGTTGCGCAGTGCAGACACTCGAACCAGGACCCCCAGCTTTCCTTCTCCCGGACGATTGATGAAAACAGCTCTTTATTCATTACATAGGCTAAACTGATGCACTCCCAGTACATGCAGCAATGCGGATAATGGGTCTCTCTTACTGTCGGTGTGTTGGTGGTCCAGTAAATCTCGTATCGCCTTCTATCGCAATAAGACGCAGCTGTGAAACAGATCACGGGATGAACCTGTATTCTTCCAGCCGCGTGGAACTGACAGGCAGCGTGTAGAATTCTGACTTCAAAGAAAAAGGCACATCCTGCTCATTGTATGTTCGCACCACATTTTCATTTGTTTTCTTTGTCAATAATTAACTAGCACATGGGAAGTCAGACAGACGTTATGGTGCAGATGCCCATAGAAAACACAGTAAAGAACCTATTTAAAATTGATTGCACATTGGCTTTTCTGACCAAGTGACAGACGACGAAGGACACGATCCAATGAGTAACTTGCAAGATGTGTTTGCTCTCTCGTACTATAATAAAAAATCCCTTTTTATCTGTCGTGTTTCTGTTTAGACCAAAAGCTTTACCCTTCATAAATAATGCACTTTGTCTCTTACAGGCGTCTCCCATGGGTTTACAATGAAAGCAAATATCTCACTGGTATGTAACCCCACAGACGTCTCATATTGATTTAATGCTGAAAAGCACGCGGATGAAACCGGCACTGTCATACTTTAAAGATGATTTGATAGTTTGATCATGGCATCTAGTGGTTCAAAAAGGCTTATGATGACCGACGTTCAACGTGCCCAAAATGAATTTTTTAAAATATATATATATATTTATCACCAACAGATGTTTCCTTTTGTCAGTGTGCTCACGACCGGTGCAAGTATCCGGAAGGGAATCAAATTCCGCAATTATTTCTCCAACAAAAAGTACACGCACTCCAGGGAGTATGTGTTCAGGCAATTTTATTTAATTAAGTTTAAGCCATTACCATCACCATCACCAAAGAAAACCAACGTTTTTCGACCTGAAAGGTCTTTGATCATGGTTAGTTCTAGTCCATCTACATTTTCAATTTATATACAATTAACCAATGGGCCCATAAAGAGGCATTGTGGGATTTGTAGTTTGGAATAACAATTGTACAAAAATGTCCACACTGTTCAGTGTGTGTGCCGTTCAGCTTGTGTTACCTTGCTTCTTATTGGACAGTATTCATAATAAATTACAACAAAATTGATTTGGAAATCAAGTTGGTTTAACTACTTAATTTCCTCGGTCTACTCAACCGCTGTAAACTACTTACTTGGCTGATGCCCCGAACCATGAATTTTGGAGTTGTTTTTTTCAGTGGTTTAGGATCCATTAACTCTTCTGGACTATTACAGCCACTTACTATATATATATATATATATATATATATTTAAAACCAATGAGCTATGTCACTTATTGTTGTCAAAGAACACAGCACAAGCCAAACCTCACTCCATTTACTATGCTGATATCTTGATAGCAATTTTTGTGTCTGAGCAGTTGGCAAATTGGTGTTCTAAGGATGGCAAGTGGCACGAGTTATGTGGTGTTCAGTGTGTGTTCCCTCCTCACACTATCATGTCAAATATGTCGCAGTCACAGCCTTTCAACAAACAAGACACTCATGACTAATAAGAGAGCTGAGCGTGGTATGGGTCTTATCTCTGTGAACATACCTTATACCAAACCAAAAACATCACACAGAAATAGAATTTGCTTTACTTAACATCTGATCAGCCGTATCTAACTGTGGGGCCATATTAACCACTATGAATGATCTTGAACCTAAATGCCAGTTACTGATTAATAACTGGCTTCACCACATCTCTCAGTCATAAAATGAATCACTTCTTCTTCGCGAATATGGCATAACCAGACAAGATCAACTTGAGAAGTAATGTACTGGGATTGCCTTTATTCCATGCTCTGTTAGACTTTGTCATTTCTTTCCCTCAAGCTTCTCCAGGTAAAAGTAACCCTCACACCATCACCAAATAAGATTCATAATGATATGCCACGCTCTATGGAACAGCAAGATCATTATTGAGCAATTTAAAGAGTTTTTCACAAAACAACTCATTCAATATGACCGATTTTATTGTCCTAGCAGATTTCAACCTTAAATGGATCAAACCTCTTAAAATTCTCCCTCCGAATTTGAAGACTCACTAATTGTTAACACTTTGGCTAAACCCTGCGAAACACCTACTAAAGTTCATTTTAGACCTTTTCTCCAATCCAATCACGTTAAAAGACCAACAGCCATTGGTCAAATTTGAGCCCTTGTGAACGCAATCGCTTTTTAAAAATGTACAAAACCTAAATTGAGATTCTATAACATGGTACCAAATCGCAATTTGGATTTTAGAATAAATACAGAATGAGTATTTGGAAGGAACATGTAAAGAGCATCCCTTCAAAATACTAATTGTTTAGCTTATGTGTAAATGTTTTGGGACCGAAATCCGATTGCAAATTTAATTATATTTTACCACCAAATTAAAATTGGTGGTAATCATTCGCAAACGGGAAGGGATAAGCAAGGGACCTATTCTCCTTTGTGAATGTTGACAAAATAATTTGTTTCCGAGCAGGAAGTGATTCCTGGGACCACTGCCTGCTCCTAAAAACTTAAAATAAATCCGTTTTGCTATTAGGGAAACGGCTGCATTTAAAAAAAACAATTTATTATATTACTTCAAAGCAATCACAGACACAGTGGTCTGCTGACCCCAGCGGTCCACAATGCCTGTGTCTCTAATCAATCGTAGAGGGTTTCAATTTGCGATCTCATGCATATTAATGAGGTAGGTCACATTGCAACCCACTACAAATCTCTATTTTTATAAGCAACCTATTAATACATAGGTTGCTTCACAAAATACTAATGCATTCAGTAGAAGTTGGTTCAACCACTACTAAATCCATTATAATTAATTTCTAATAAGAAATGGGAAGTTGAAATCGGTATCCGATGCAATTTAAGATTTCTTAATAAGAATCTCAGTACAGCACTTCCCTATCACAGATCTCATCACTGTTTAATCCCCTCCTTCCTAGAGAGAATATAATTAGGAAAGATACGTGTCAGAAACTGGGTTTCTGGTTGGCGGAGGTATGCACCCTGTCCAAGCAGGAACCACAATCCTAGTCAGGGTAAGTTAGATACACACCATAAATTAACCTGTGCTCACCCTCTGGTAGTTTGGCACAAAGCAGGCAGGCTTTTGTTAGGAGGCAATGTGTAAAGTATTTGTGCAACACATCACACAGTAACAGTGAAAACACAACAAAAAGACCCCACATCACTTTAGGGAAATAGATTATGATTTTATAAATAAAACAAGACCAACATGACATAAATCGAATAAGTAGAAGTTCAGATTGATTTCTTTTAGATTAAATGCAAAAATAGTGCTGAGAAGCATTAAGCGCCTAAAGAGTTAATTGGTCGGGTTGGACTGAGAATATGTCAAGAGTTCAGGCCGACAGTAATAGAGTGATGGCCAGATACAGGATCTCTGTAGGCCCGGTGCCCCGCCTCCGGCTAGTCAGGTGTCCGAGAGTCTCCACGCTCCACCCACCCCTGTAATGGCGATCCGTGGACAGCGTTAGCGGCGTTTTTCTAGCGTCTCTCCCTTCCTTGTTTCTTCGACCCAAGGCCGCTGACATCACCCCGGGGGCCTCTGGAGTGCTGCTGAAGGAACCTGGGTGCGCGAGGCTGATGTAGGAGGTCCAGAGCCCAGAGCTGACGAGTCGATGAAGCAGAGGGGAAATTTTGATATTTAAATTAAATTAACGGGAGTAAGGTCGGCGTCCGAGCCAGGAGACACGAGACAGGAGCCAGGAGTCACGACCCAGGAGTTATCAGCACCGTTTCTGAGCCACATTAGCGCGGAGATTAAAATGAAAGGACTGTCTGAGTGAGTAATGACTTTTCTTTGCTAAGTGTGTTTTGGAGCGCTATCTTGAGATATCTCTGCCTGCCAGAAATATGGGCAAACCTCTCAAAAACAGTGGGGCAGCAAACAATGACAACACAGCTTAGCTCAAGTTAAGGAAGCAAAGCAAACTGCCAGTCTGTCCCAAAAGGGCGACGAGCTTACACGTACTCCATCCTAGGACAGCACTTTTGAGAGCTCTGAGGAGGAGCCCACTCCGGAGACACTGTTAAAAACAAAGGAACCTCAGGAGCTTCATAGGGTAGATGAATTTTTGCAGTCCAGTGAGCCCAGCATAGTCGCGGATCTCCCCAATGATAAAAACAGCTCTTCTAAGCAATTTCCGCTATTTTTCAAAAAAGCAACCTTGCCACCGCCAGTCTCCAACCCCAGTCCACCTAGAAAAACCATAACCAAAGGCGATTCAACGGGCTGGGGCTTGTCAACAGAACCACTAGGTATCCCACCTGCAAGGCAGGTGCTATCTTCAGAGCACCATTCAATAGCAGGGGGGGGAGACTTGGCTTCTGCTCAAGTGCAAAGAGGAGAACAAAAGCTGAATTGTGCACAAGGGGAAAAAGATCAACTAAATCAGGTCATCAACATGCATCTGGACCGCGAGACGTCGATTCTAACAGCAGTTGAAAAATCAATCGGAGGCCTACAAACAGCAATTGCCCCTCATCACGACTCTCCTGGGTTAGAGAATCCTTTCGTGGCTCCTGTCTCCGCCCTAGTATCAGCTCTGGCACCAGTCTCTGCCTCGGCGGAGACCTCATTTCCAAATACATACCCCAAAGCTACCGAGTCCACAGCTGCTCAGTCAAGTTCCATCTTAAGCCTTGAGAATTCTGAAAACAGCCTGGCAAGACAACTAGACATCAAAGACCTTCTTAACCTGATTCTCGACGAAATTCGTGAAATGAAGAGGGCCCAGATAATTGAGACCGCCTCGCTATACCAACGCTTGGGGAAAATCGAAGAGGCGATGCAGGGCTTCCCCATAAGACACCAGGAAGCAGAAGCCAGAGTCTCTCTTCTCGAGGATCAGATCACCTCGGTGTCCAAAGAGATGAAAGCAGCCACGATCAACGAGAGACGTCTTGAAAACAAACTTGAGGAGCTCGAAAATCACTCACGGAGGTCAAATTTGCGGATAGTTGGAGTTCCAGAGGGAATTGAACAGTCGCAGCCTATGCAATGGGTGGAATCTTTTATTAAACAAACCGTCCTCCCAGAATTTGAAGGGGACCTCACTATTGCAAGGGCTCACCGAGTTCCAGCACAACCTTTTCCGAACTCCCCAATTCCACGAACAATTCTGGTGAACTTTATGGACTTCCGAATAAAAGAGAGAATCTTAACAAGAGCAATTCAGCAGAGGCAGTTCTCCCTAAATGCTACAACCAAGTGCCGAATCTTTTCTGATATGAGTGCCTCTGCTGCTCGTAAAAGAAAATAATTTGTTAAGCTCTTACAACTCTTCAAAACTTATGGTGCCCAAGCCTCTATTGCACAACAGTCCAAACTAAAAGTCCTTGTCAAGGGCAAGTTCTTTCTGTTCTCAGATCTGGACGAGGCCCAAGCATTACTAAAGGAAATTTCAAAGGGAGTTTAAAGCTATTTGTAAAACCCGTCATTATCCAGAATCTACAGGAAGGGTTGGGATGGGCGTGGGGATGTAGGACACCAAGGGTGTAAGGTGAAGACACCCCAGGGGTTTTTCAGGGTGGGAGAAATGTGGTCAGCGGGGTCCCCAGGGATCATCCACATTGCAGGGTGGGGGGTTTTTCTTTCCTTTGGGGGGGTTGGGATACTGGGCGTTTTATATCCACCTTTTGCAAAGAGGGAAAAAACAGAGCAAGAGGTTTTTCTGAATAAGGTTACAATTAGGGTTTTTATAGCAAGACAAAGTAGCGATTTGGTCTTAATTAGACGTATAGATGGTTAGGGAGTCCAATGAATGTAAGATTCTTTCGGCCAATGTTAATGGTATATTGAATAAAAAAAAATATGGTGCCTTAATCAGATGGTTAGCTTCAATGCGACCCCAAATTTTGTTTCTTCAAGAAACCCATTTAAAATCCAACTCCCCCAAACTCTTTATACCCAGAACCTTCTCGAAAGTTTTTTTTGCATCCTCAGGTTTTGCTGCAAGGGGTGTTGCAATTTATCTTTCCAATAAATTTCCCTGGGAGGTTATGGAAGTTCAAAGAGATCCGAAGGGGAGATGGATTTGGGTCGCAGTAAAGCTGTTTGGGAAGAGCCTCAATTTGGTCAACTATTATGGCCCTATAGTTGATGATGAGGGACCACTGACTCAAGTTTATAATCTACTATCTGGTGCTACGTGACAGATAATACTTGGAGGAGACTTTAATTTTATATTAGATCCAAGTAAAGACACGACAAACAAACAGAGGGGTCAATTGAAACCAAACACTAAAAAAGTTTTGGAGACTATTATTGAGAGTTTCCAATTGATTGACAGCTGGAGGGATAGGAACTCAGAGAAAGAATTTTTTACTTTCTATTCTCATCGTTTTCACACGGCATCTAGAATTGACTTTTTCCTTAGCTCCAGATCTCTTCAGATCCTTGAAACAGGCATAGGATGCAACCCCTTCTCTGACCATGCCTATATCAATCTGGGATTTAAGATCTATGCAGCAACTAGGGAGAGACCCAGGTGGCAGCTGGATCGCCTACTTTTGCAGAATGAGGAATGGGTAAGAGGTTTTAGGATCTGGATAGGGGAATATTTCCGGATAAATGATAACACCGCTTCCCCTTTTTCTGTCTGGGGCGGATTTAAATCGACAGCCCGGGGTATGATAATCGCATATACAACCGCCCAATCTAAAGACCGAAGGAACAAGATAGCTCAATTACAGTTAGATCTTGAGCGGGAATACGCCCTTCAACTCCAGTCCCTTCCCAACGAGTATCTCCAAGCCAAAACAGCATTAAAAGATTTTTTTGCTATCGAAGAGGTCTGTAACTCCCAACTCTTCCAACAAAGGATCTATGAGGAGAGCCAGTTGATCGGCAGACTCCTGGCAAACTCTACAAGAAAAAAACAGGAATCAGCCTCAATAACAAAAATATTAGATCCCGCCACTGGTTTGGAAATAGTCGATAAATCTAGAATTGCCCAACTTTTTCAGGAACATTATACCCGACTTTATTCTACTGAATACAAAATACAGAACAACTCAATCGAAGAGTATTTTTCAACTCTGGCTCTCCCTCAGATATCCTCAGAACGGGCTCTCAAGTTAGAAAGCCAAGTGGAGGGAGGTGAAATTTTGGCAGCCATTAAATCAACCCCAGGATCAAAAGCTTGTGGCCAAGATGGCTTTCCGATCGAGTTCTTCAAAGTGTTTGCAGAAGAACTACTTCTTCCCTTGAAAAACTTGTTTAATTTTATAAAAGAAGGAGGCCAGGTTCCGTGTGAATTCAAAGAAGCGATTATAATTTCATTTGTTAAAAAAGATAAAAACCCTGACAATATGAATTCATACCGGCCTATAAGTCTTTTAAATTCCGACTACAAACTTTTTATGAAGGTTTGGGCTGTTCGTTTATTACCAGCCGCTCAGGAGGTCATTCATAGAGATCAAACGGGTTTTATTGCGGGTAGATCGATGGCTTCCAATACCCAATTTTTAATACAAGCATTAGAGTATATCAACACAAACCAAATCCCCGCAAGTATCATAATGGTTGATGCGGAAAAGGCTTTTGACCTTGTAAATTGGAAGACTTTATTTTTTACTCTAGGTCAATTTGGGTTCCCCTCTAAGGTGGTAGGAATGCTAAACAATATCTATCAGGATGCTACAGCTAAACTCGTAATAAATGCTACCTGTGCAGGAATGATACGAATTAAGCGGGGAACCAGACAAGGCTGCCCACTTTCCCCTCTACTTTTTACTTTTTTTATAGAACCACTAGTTTCAAAAATCCGCAATAATGCTGCTATTCATCCCCCAATCCCAGATATGTCTAAACGTTTTTTTTTTTTTGTTTTTTTTTTGAAACCGTTTATTACAAAATTAAAAAAATATACAGAGATGGGCCTACAACCTTCAGGCCGGCCGCTAGCAAGCAAGAGGAGCATGTGATACAAACAATAGCGCGCATGCCGCGGCAAAGGGAAATGCACAGGAGTTAGAAGCGGTGGTAGCCACACCATCCGGGCACACATAACGGTTTCATTTTAATATAAATAACAACAAAAGAACAAATCCACAAGGCAACCCACAATCGGAAACAGCAGCATGTGCTCCCCTAGCGGGGGGGACCCTACCAATCCATAGGAGTAGCAAGGGGGGGAAAAAGGTCAAGACTGGGATTAGGTGGACTCAGTGCCCGGCACCGGGGAGATAAACTGGCTAAGGGGATGGGGCCGGTGACGGATCGGGCAATAACGGCGGGGTACAGATTCCCCCGCGGTAGGCGTTCCAGGGGCCCCATACGTTCACCCATGTCCCAGGCTTACCTCTCGCAACATACACCACCTTTTCCCGAAACATGCACCAATCCATGTTATCCTTCCATGCCGAGACAGTCGGCGACCTCTGGGAACCCCACAGTTGAGCAATGTCACGTTTGGCCACCATATATCCCAGAGTCACCCACCGCGTCTGCGGCACCGAGTAGTCGGTTGGCTCCCACACATTCAACAGGCATCTCCTCACTTCGGGCAGCAGCGACACACGCGTAACCACCCGCAGGACCTCATGCACACCACGCCAGAATCGCTCCACCTCCGGGCATTCCCACAAAATATGGAAAAAGGTCCCCAAAGAACCACACCCACGCTTACACAACCCGTCTACAGCATATCCCATACGCAGTAGCCTTGGCCCCGTAACATAGACCCTATGGAGTATCTTGAGCTGGACGAAGCGAAGGCGGGCCGGTATGGCCACCTCTTTCGGGGAGGCCACCGCCGATACCCAGTCCTCGTCATCCAGCTCCAATCCATCGGCCACCCATGCCTCACGAAGGTTAGTCAGCAGTCCCGAGCGGTCATTGATAAGTTTTTTATAGATCAATGAAATCGTGCTGTCCGGTACATGTCCATCTAGCACTCTATCCTCCAGAGGGGAATACTCCGGGATGGAGGCAACGTCCGGGAATACGGAGCATAGCGCATGATGGATCTGCATATACCGGAAGTACTCCCTGTCCTGCAACTGGAATTCTGTCCGTAGCATCTCGAACGTTTTGAATCCCCCCCTCGTCCAGAGATCACCCACCCTGCTGATGCCTATCATGTCCCACTTTTCAAAGCCCTTCGAGGTCCACAGGGAGCCCAACTGCTCAGATGCGTATAGTGGCGACGCCCGGGTCAAACGACCTTTCCACCCCATCGCCACATTAGCCGCGTGCCACACTCGTACCATGACACGCGTGGGGCCCGTCAGACGTGCGTCAAGCGAGCCGGAGTACAGCGCTCGGTTATAATCACCACCCGGCAGTAAAATCTTATCCATTTCAAAGGCCGGGTTTAGAGCGGGCCCGTACCGGCCGTGATTAATCGCAGCCAGCTGGGAGGCCCAATAATACCGTTTGATATCCGGGAGGGCGATCCCCCCGTCATACCACGGGAGCGTCAGCTTCGCCAGGGCGATACGCGGTCTACCTTCCCAGAACAGTCGGCGCTGCAAACTCTCCACCTCGCGAAAGTAGCACGCCGGGACGACGTCCATTGTGTTCTGCAGAGCGTACAGGAAACGCGGCAGCGACATCATCTTAAACAATGCCGCCCGGCCGAGCGGCGAGAGCGGCAAGCGCCTCCAACGCGCAACATCCTCCTTCAGGCGCTGGAGGGGGGGAAGCAAGTTCTGACTATATCGGGCCTCCGCGTCCAGGGTAATGAAGACACCCAGGTACCGGAATCCCCGCGGGGCGATCTGGATAGGACAGCCCCGCGGAAGGATAGGGTCCTCCCCAGAGAGAACATAGACGCACGATTTAGCCCAGTTGATGACAAGGCCGGAGTTAAGACCAAATGAATGCAATACATCAACCAGCACTATCAGTGATTTACGTGGGGAAGCCAGGTACAGGAGAATATCGTCAGCGTATAGAGATACGCGGTCCTCATACTCGGGGGTCCAGCGGAGACCACGAATAGAAGGTTCCCACCGCAGCCACTCCGCCAGGGGCTCCAAAGCGAGCGCGAAAAGGAGCGGCGATAGCGGGCAGCCCTGCCGCGTGCCCCTGCCCAGCTCGAACGAGGCTGACACTCTACCGTTGACCACGACCTGCGCCAGCGGGCCAGAGTACAACAATTTTACCCAACTGATGAATCCTGGGCCAAACCCAAACTTCGCGAGCGTCGCCCAAATATAGGGCCATTCAAGCGTGTCAAACGCCATAGTGGCGTCCAAGGACGCCAAAATGGCCGGCTCTCGTATGAACGGGACACGTGCGAGCACCCCATGCAAACGCCGCAGGTTAAGCGCTGTATTGCGATGAGGGATGAAGCCGGACTGATCCTGGTGAATCAAGTCACACACTACGCCGACCAGCCGATTGGCCAACACCTTGGCGAGGATTTTGGGCTCTGCATTCAATAACGAAATAGGCCGATAGGATGTGACCCGGTCCCGTGGCCTCCCCTCCTTATGGATAACCACGATAGTAGCTAGACGCTGGTCTGGCGGGAGGGAACCCGCCGAGTGGGCCGCGAGGAACATAGCACGGAGATGTGGTGCCAGCGTATCCGGTCGCAATTTATACAACTCGATGGGAAGACCATTAGGGCCCATGGCCTTGCCGGAAGCGACCGATCGTATGGCGAGGGCAATTTCTTCGGAAGTTGGAGCAGCGTCCAACGACACTCTGTCCTCCTCCGAAAGGGAAGGCAGCGCGATATCCCTGAGCAGGGCGTGGGAATCCTCTTCAGAGCGGGAGGACACCGGGGAATACACCCCACGGAAATAGTCTGCAAAGCAGGAGACAATTTCTTCTGGTTCAGTGACACACACACCATTCTGTTTCTCAATCAACGGGACAACTCGACTCGCTCTCTCCTTTTTGTCCAACCATGCAATCAATTTACCAGCCTTATCACCCACATCATACAGTCTCCCCTGTTGCTCTCTACTGAGGCCCCTGGCCGCCTCCGTGACGAGGGCCTTATAAGCCGATTGCTTGAGTCGGAGAACATGTAATTTGTCATCCGTCACCCCACATTCTAGGTCACCCTCCAAATCGGTTATCTCCGCTTCAATACGAGTCACCTCCTCCCGCTCGCGCCTCCGGGAATGGGAAATAAGGGACAAGGCCTCTCCCCTGAGTACCGTCTTGAACGCCTCCCACAATGAGAGCGCCGATGACACAGACCCCACATTCTCGTCAAAGTAGCGCTTAAGGGATTTCACCAGCTCTGCGCGAATGGTGGGGTCACGCAGGTACCAGGGATTAATCGGGACCACCCTACCCTCTCCCCTCGGAAGAATATCAAAGTGCAACAAGAGTGGAGAGTGGTCCGAAATACCCCGTGCCAAATGGCGCACCTCCCCTATCCTCCCAACGTGCGCCGCCGGAACCAGGACATAATCTAGCCGTGAGAGACTACCATGAGCCCCTGAATGGAAGGTGTACTGCAGCTGCGTGGGATGTTTCAAGCGCCAACAATCCACCAGCCCCAAGGTATCCAAGAGGCCAGACAACCATGCCTGGGCACGGGGGAGATCCCTAGGGGGGTGACGAGCCACAGTTCCGGAAACCACAGCATTAAAATCCCCCCCCACCACTAGAATCCCCTCCGGAAGGCCAAGGAGGAGGCGCCCCAGATCCGCAAAGGTGGTCGTCTGCAGCCCCGGCGGGACATAGACAGACACAAAAACGACCACTCTGCCCTCCATTCTACCCACCAAAACCGTGTAACGTCCCCTGTCGTCATGGTGCACCTCATCAATCTCCAACGGGAGCGAGTTCTTAACCATAATGCCCACACCCCTTGAACCAGACGTGAAGCCCGAATGGGCCACAAGGCGGTAGCCCCGTCTATTCATGGCACAAAAGGAGTTGCCAATGAGGTGTGTCTCCTGCAGAAAAACTATATCGGGCGAAATTCGCTTCAAGAACTGCAGGACCACACCTCGTTTTATCCTGTCCCCCAATCCATTAACATTCCAGGACAACAAACTCAGTCCCCTACCCCCCATCATAAACAGAAGCCATCACTCGTCCCCCAGAGAGCACTTTAGAAATGATACAACAATGCTTTTGCCTTGTGGTAGAAACGAACAACACCCCACCCCAACCCACCCACCCCAACAAAACTCCCCCCTCCCTGCACCCCTGCATGAGCCCAGACAGCCCCCCCAACTTGCAGTGTGCCTGTCGCCCCTATATAGTGAAACTAGCTAGACCCCCTAGAGGAGGAAAGAGTACCCCTTCTAGACCCCACACAACCTCCAAGGGAGGGGAAAGAACAAAGACAGAAGCTTTGGTCGAAAGTGGCATCATAGTCGTCCAGAGTGAGGTCCAATATCAACCCCTCAGTCCCGATCCAGTGGGCCGTCTCCTCCCGCCGCCCCCCCCCACCATCTCGAGCACTACCCCCAGACAGAGTGTCCAGCCAGTCCCCGGCCGCTTCGGGACGTTCAAAAAAGTGCGTGCGACCATCCACCTCTACCCGCAGCTTGGCCGGGAAGAGCATGGCGTATTTTAAGTTCATGTCCCGGAGCCAGCGCTTAACACCCAGGAAACTCAGTCTCTGTTTCTGGACCGCTTGAGTGAAATCGGGATAAAAGTTCACCTCCATATTTTCCAGCTTCATCGGCCCTTGCAGTCTGGAGGCTTGCAAGATCGCGTCCCTGTCCCGAAAGTTAAAAATCCGGGCAATGAGAGGCCGCGGAGGGGCTCCGACCTTCGGCCTTCCCCCGGGAACTCTGTGGGCCCTCTCCACGGCAAAGAATTTACTCAGTCCCCGAGGCTGGAGGTGGGTAACGATCAGGTCCTCTACAAAAAGATCCGCCGCCGCTTCCTCCCGTCCCTCGGGTACTCCGATGATGCGGATGTTATTCCTCCGGGACCGACTCTCAGAATCTTCCAGGCGCCGATCCATAAGCACACTCGCCTGACGAAGTCGGTGGACCTCCGTTTGGAGGGCCGCCACCTCAGTCGTGAGGCCCGACGCGGTGTGGGCCAAAGAATCGACCCGGTCGTTGGTCTTGGAGAGATCAGCCCTCACCAGGTTGACATCCACTAGGATCGCGTCGATTTTATGGGCTAAGGTGTCAAACCGCTGGCCCACCGAGGCCTTCATCTCAGCAATGGCGCCCATGACGTCTTGCAGAGTCAACTCTGTGGGCAAATCCGGGGCATCCGGAGGGCACTCAGAGGACTTGTGCGGTCCACCGGGAGATCCCTTCGGGAGGGTGTAGCGGTCCATGATGTTGGCCTGATGTGCGGCGCCACGCCGGGTAGACTTGGCCTTCAACCGATCGCCATCTTGTTTCGTGGCCATCGTCGCGGGTCTCACCCCCTCACCGGCCACGCAGTAAAAGGCAAGCAATCAAGGCCACGGGCTCCGGGGGGTCACCCCAGGACGGCGGAGCGGGCCACAGCAGGCAGGCAGGCTGGGTCACCCAGCGAGGCCACCCCAACACAAAGAGCGCCGCGATCCCACTTGCAAAGACGGCAAGGGGGCGCGAAAGTGAAAGTGAAAGTGCGGGGTACGCGACTCGCCAGGCCCAGCCCGCCGTTGTTGTTCACTTTGCCACCGGGTCGCCCCCAAACGCGAGTCCGGGGTCAGGAGCGAAGGAGGCCGCAAACTTCAATCGGTGCTCACTCCGGCACCCGAGGTCCGATTTGAGAACGGGAAACGGGTACCACCTCGGCTCAGGCTCACCGACACAGTCCCCTCAACCGATGCAGGATGAAGACAGGATAAACGTAGGAGGTCGCGGAGGTCCTCGGGAGCCTCGCACCTACGCGGCCATCTTGGTTGCGCGCTAGGCTCCTCCTCCGATATGTCTAAACTTAAGTTGTTTGCCGATGATATTATTTTATATTTGGTCCCCAATAGGTCTAATTTTGAGGAGGTCTTGGGTGAATTCTTTCAATTTGAAAAGATAGGTGGTTATAAAATCAATGCAAATGAAACTGAAGTTCTTGCCTTGAATATGGATATTGATCCTTTCCCCGACTCTTTAAAATTACAGGCAGCTAGGACCAACCCCATAAGATATCTTGGGATCTATGTCTCCTCTCAGTTTTCCCAACTTTATGATTTAAATTATCTAAGAATGAAGAAAAAAATTACGAAATTATTGGATCAATGGTCACTTCTTCCATTATCGATAGTTGGGCGCGTATCTTTGATTAAAATGTCAATACTACCTCTTTTTATTTTTTTATTCTCCAATGTCCCTATTAAAATTAACCAGGTATTTTTTAGGGAAATAGAAACGCTTTTTAGGCAATTTATATGGGAGAAGAAAGCCCCCCGAGTTAAATTGAATATCCTTCAACTACCCGTAGATCAGGGGGGACTCGCACTCCCACATATCAAATCCTATTATGAAGCCGCCTTCCTTGACATTGTATCAAGACTGGTAGGATCCAGCTCTTGTAGAGATACTTTTTTTATTGATAAAATGCTGACAGAGATCGGTTCATCCATTCCAGTGTTTTTAAAGACTGCCAAACTTCCAAAGAAAACCCGATATAAAATTCTAAAGGACTTCCTATTCCGACTACAGGCAATTTTTAGGGACATGAACTTGACGGGCTTTCTATACCTTAAACTAAAAGAATGTGCCTGCCTCGGTCTCCAGTTACAAGCCGGCCATAATACTACATGGGAAAACTCCGGCTTAACACAATTGAGACACTTTATAATACAGAACAGACCAATCTCTTGGCAGGAAATATTGGTTAGGGTGGGGGCTCGCCGGAAACCGGTCTATTTTGAATATCTGCGCTTAGTCTCCTGGTTGAGAAGCTACGGAGGTTTAAATGAACCCCCCAACCAGTTGTCAACTGCACTTTATGGAGCTAAACTTCGAGGGATTGGTAATTGGTATAAGCTGATCCATAAACAACTGTATCCCCCCATAATTCAGAAACATCGGGAAAAAATACTTCGGGAGACTGATTGCAGCTTATCCGAAAGGGAGTGGGAGTGGGTCAGCCACTCTGGTGGCCGTGCACTTCGCGCCGCTAACTATAAGAGGATGGCTTTTCTTTCTAGGTGGCTGGCCTACTTGACACCCTCTATTTTGAGTAAAAGGTTTCCCGATGTTGAAGACAGGTGTTTTAGATGCGCCAAACTGGGGGAAGGCGGATGGCACCATACCTTTTTTGTATGTCCCGGGCTGAGGTCTTTTTGGGAAACAATTTTTTCAGACATCAACCGTGCAATTGGGAATTCCATTCCTATTGCAGCCGAGACTGTTTTATTCGGCAGTTGCAAGGGTGATTTACAATTGTCTAACCCAGAAAGAATTTGTATTTTTATTGCCTGCGCGGTAGCTCGCTCCTTAATTTTACAAAATTGGAGATCTAATACAGCTCCCTCCCATTTGAAATGGATAAATAAAATGAAAAGGGTCAAAAAATTTGAGGAGGCTTATGCTAGGAGGGTTGGAGCTGTGAACAAATTTGAGCGAAATTGGAAGTTTTTTGAAAAATTGGAGATGACTTAAATTCATTCGCCCTTAAGAATGCACTTGCACTTTGTTTGGCAACTGTTTTATAGCATTGGAAGTGGCGAATCGCTTAAAATCAGCTTTTTTATCCCCATTACCACGAGTATCATGATGTTGAATCCTTCTTTGACTATAATCTGTAGTCTGCCTTGTCTTGCACTTGCACTTTAAATGGCTCAAAGTACTGTATTTTTGCTATTTGCACTTGGTATACTGCACTTTTGTCTTGAAGCGATCTACGATTTATTAATATGCCGTCTTGTTTCGCATTTGCACTTTAAATGGCTCAAAGTACTGTATTTTTTCGCTATTTGCACTTGGTATATTGCACTTTTATCCTGAAGTGATTAACGATTATATTGTTCATTAGCTATCAAAATCTCTTATTAGTGCTTTTCTTCATTGTACTTTTTTCATCTTTTTGACATATTATCTATGTAACGAACCCTAATTGTACTTTATAATGTCTTCTTTTATCTACTTCCTGCTCTGCTCAATAAAAAAAAAAAAAAAAAAAAAAAAAGGATCTCTGTAGGCCCAGCTGAACAAAAGTACCTTAATCCTGGTCCAAACATCGAGATGCCAGGTGCAGCTGAGCGACAAGTTGGTGTTCATCCCGCAGTCGAGGAGATGCAGTGGTTTTCTCCACTCAATGATGGTGATCCGTCAGTTCCTAAGACAAAGCACCAGTTCCAAGATGCATTAGTTATGAATCCGATGCGCCAGGTTTCTTCATGTAGTCGAAGGGAAGCATTGATCATTCTTCCGCAGTGGCAGAGATGCAGTGGTTCCGATGGTGATGTGCTGGTTCTGCATGTGATGCACCAGTTCTGTTCTCTGAAGACTTTGATGTCCCTGAGTCTTGAAAGAACAGGAGGCTATTCAGTTAGCCCTTGGAATCACTCTGGGTCAGTCCAGTCAGAGAGAGCTACAGGCAGCAGGGCTGCAAAGCAAGGCAGCAGTCTTCCAGAGCAGCAGTCCAGAAGAGTGGCAGTCCTTAGCACAGCAGTTCTTCTTTTAGGCAAGTTGGTTTCAGGTTCAGAAATGTATTGAGCTGATAGGGTCAGAGGTCCAGTACTTATACTCAGTTATATCTTCGAAGTAGGGAGTTGAAATGCACCGAGTGTCAGGGTCTACGTCGTCTCTTACCTGAGTCTCTTGCAACGACGTAGAAGTATTTCGCAGGGACGCAAGGGACCAACTTCCCAAATTTCTTACTTACTTCCAAAGATATTATTATACACTTTTAGATATAAATTAGAAATTTGGGAGGAGGGCCTGGTACTGGACGTGATGGGCGTTGTCTGTTGACCTGTGAATTTACAAAAGACACGCTATTAATTCTTTTATGTTTCTCTCTTATGTGTTCTTCCTACAGAGTTCTATCAACTATGACGTTGCAAGATACCTAAAACTGGCCTACCTGCAATCAGCTTTTGGGAATCCTACGTCCAGTATTTCTTTATCTGGTATGAGAATGGAGTCCGTCGTCAGGTGAGTAAGTGGTTGTTCGTCTATGCAGTTTTTTGGTAGAGTCTTTTTTGTCTAAACAAAAAATAAACAAAATTATTCCAATCACCTTCTATTAATGTTTCCCCTTCTTCTCTGTTTCTTTCTGCGCTTTTATCTATGACTTACTTTTTATATATTGCGTGTTCTCTTCTGTGTTTCTTTCAGGAGCTATGTAAAACAGAATTACATACAATACGCAACACCACAATGCTTTTTTATCTTTGATGATTGCTTTTTCATTAATTAACGATTCCCAAAACTCCTCTAAAACTGCCTATGAGTAATCTAAATAATCACAGTAACATCAACAATGTCTTTTCTTGAAATTGTTATTAGATTAAGTCTCTGATACACGATGTTCAAAGTTCCAAAAATTGTTTGAAGATGCTTCCCTTTCTTGCGAAGGACGCCTAAAATGAGTTTACTTATCTCCTTTTTCTCTTCGTTGCAGGTTCGTCGTTTCCAGGAAGCCGAGGTATTCGAGGATGAACAGCTGCAACAACATATGCTTCTCCAGGTAAGTTGTCCCGAGAGTCTAAACCCCGATCCTGTCCTTGGGAAGAGTGGAAGGCAAAGCGCCTTCCAGAACCTTGGGTGCGGCTTTTATAGCCAGCCGCACCCAACGTTGACATGCACCGTAACTTCCTGCGGCGGTGCGCAGTTCCAGCGGAAGCCTTCCGAGGTTTCAAACAACACCGCTGTGCTCTGCGAACGGTGCTCTGCTCTTTGCTACAAAACTCATCAAGAGATGAGACTGCCAAAACATTACTGGATCTTAACCTGTGCCAGAACGTATGCTAAGGCTCACAGTGTCTTGACAAACCAATTCACAGTATTACAATATTCATACAATGAATTCCCACGTCAACATCAGCATATGAAACAGTTACATGTATCAAACATAAAGGCCATATCTAATCAATCACACTACATACAACATTACGGAGTGCTGGCGCACGGGACAGGGGAGGGTTTTTTACTATGGAAATTAACGTCTTTTTCTGTAAAAGTGGAGACGTTTTACGATAAGCGTGACGACATGGGAGCGTCATGACACAGAGCTCCGTTCTTCCTGCCCTGGCTCCAGACTCACAACGGGGGGTATGCAGCTCTTTGTGTGTGGACTGGGCCCAGCCTATTCAGGTGTACGTATGAGACCGTGCCTACCTCCTCCCTCCCTCCCTCCTTCCCAGAAAGATGCATGAAGTTACACCCAGCCTTCTACATGGGATACAGAAAGTGTACTGTCAACCCAGACCAGTCAGTGATCAAAGACAGGCAGCAGATACCAAACGGCTGAGAGCAGGAAAATGCCTACTTTCTAAAAGTGAAGTGTCAAATGTACAAGCTGTCTCCAGAGTGTTCAAGTAATGGAGAACAAGGACGCGAGTAAGGTTGATGAAATCATTGGTATACCAATAAAAAAAGAGATTACAATTGGAGCAAGTGGTTTAACTTTATGAGTATTTTGCCCGATCACGCAGTGTGACAGCTGGGGGTGTTAATTTCAGCACCCCTTTTGTTGGCAGTTTTACTTTCTAAAAGTGGCATTTTCAGAATAGTAATGACAAATCCAACTTTACCATTAAAGAATATTTGTCATTACCATTCCCTACGTACTAAACATGACAACTCTACCTTCTTTCAATTAGGAATTACAGCTTATTAAATGTAATAATGAATCCTCAATGTTAACCGATGAGTGGGGTAGGCCTCTCAGTAGTCAAAAACAAATTTGGTTGTTTTTCACTACCAGGGCATGTAAAACATAAAAGTACATGTCCCTCTTTTTAGTTACATAGCACCCTGCCCTATGGGCTACCTATGGCCTAACTTAGGGGTGTCTTATATGCAATTAAAGGGGAGTTTAAGGCTTGGCCAGGGGTTTTAAAAGCCAACCTGACATGGCACTGTAAACTGTACACACAGACTCTGCAGTTGCAGGCCAGATACATGTTATAGGGCTTATATGAGTGGGTGGCACATGCAGTGCAGTAGTCCCATAAGTGGTATTTACTTTACAGGCCCTGAGCACATGTAGTGCACTGTACTAGGGACTCATGGATAAACTAAATGTGCCAATTGTGCATACACCAATCAAACCATGTTTTAGGGGAGAAACACATACACTTTAGTACTGGTTTGACAGTGGTAAAGTGCTCAGAGTTCTAAGGTCAACAAAAAGAACCCGTCAAACAAAAAAGAATCCCTTAGGCTAAGAAAAAAAAGTTCTTATGTATAAGAAGAAACTGTTCCAGTGCACAGGACTTCAAGAAGGAAGCTCTAACACTGACCAAACTCCAGGGGAAAGAGTATCCTGACAAGTTTATTGAAAAGGCTCATTAAAGTGTATGAAGTATTCCAAGAGATGCCCTGTTGTAAACAAACATCAAACAGGACACGGAGGCTTTGATTTCCGTATATTGTTCAACACTGTCAAAAAGATTGTGAATAAACACTGGCGAATCCTCACATCAAAGCAACTTACCTTTACAAAACCCTGTTTTTCCTTTAAAATGAATAAAAGTACTAGAGACAAGTTGGTTCACACAAACACATGGCAATGACCCGCAAACAGACAGAACACGCTATGGGCCCTCCCGCAAGTGTCAGGGCATTTTCCCTTTGTGGAAATTGCTCAATGTGCCATCTTACAAGACAATCAAAAACACTGGATCTAGGCTTTCAAACTCTATGTGAACAAAGATTACACACCAGCGGCAACTGTAGCAATGTTGTGTACATCATTGTGTGTCCATGTGGCTTCCGTTACATCGAAATGACAACCAGAAAACTTCAAATCAAGATAAGTGAGTAGAGGAGAATGATACGATGCAGAAGGACATTCACCAAACGTACCACACACTACCTAGAAAAAAATAAAGTGATAGAGATGTGGTGATCGAAAAACTCACTCCACAAATAGGAGGTAACAAATGGCTTGCCATCTTTGAATACACCTCAATATGCGACAACGCACATACAGCTCGCATGACTGTTCCCTTATGAGGGGTTCCTATAAATATATCCCCTTAATCTAAGTCTAAAAGTATATGTAGCTACACGTTTACTGTCCAGCAATTCAATATCCTTGACTATCCTATATGTTGAGCCTATGTAGCAAGGTGCCAATTGTGCACCAGTTGCTGTTCTCCATCAGCAGCCAAACTTTATTCCCCATTATTTCTAATAGCTAGAAAAAAAGCCACTGCTCCAACCCACAGACCCATGCGTACATTTACTACCTGCTCAGAACAAGAGGTAAATGTATGTGTGAGCCACCATGGAATGACAGATTTTCTCC
Source organism: Triturus cristatus (assembly GCF_964204655.1). Taxonomy (NCBI): domain Eukaryota; kingdom Metazoa; phylum Chordata; class Amphibia; order Caudata; family Salamandridae; genus Triturus; species Triturus cristatus. Next base: position 969,286,150 of record NC_140590.1, read on the forward strand.
ATTGCATGGGGATCAACTTGTAAATATGTGGTCCTGCAGTGTTTTTAATGGGCAGTAATGGTAAAACCTCATTGTGATGGCTCGTTTTGCTATAAGTATGGCCAGATTGGCGAATCTATACTGAACCTTCTGTCGCTTGGGGCGTTTATGTAAACCCAGCAGACAACTGTCCGCCGCTGACCAAACATCCGTACCGGTGACCTCCTGCACTCTATAGCTAATCGTGTGCCAGTATACTTGTAGTCGCGGACACTCCCATAGCATATGCAGTAAATCCGCATACGCCCCCAGGCATCTAGGACAGGAAAGCTGTGCGTTCGGGTATATACGATTATGGCGGTGCGGTGTAATCTATGTAGTATCATGTATTGGATACATTTAAATTTGGCATTACGGGAAACTTTCTTGGGAAATTCTAAAATGGAAGCCCACTCTTTATACGTTATCTCCCTTCCCAACTCCAGTGAGTATTTAGCTCGAAGTGAAGTTAGCAATGTTCCGGAATGTGGCCAGATACCCCTTCATGTTTTGGGGGTTCAATTCCATCAGGGAACCACCGAAGTTTGACATAATGAGAAACAATGTCGAGGGAACCCCTTGTGTATGGATAAATTTGTCATGATCAGCCAGTATACCCTCAATAAACCGAGCTCCAATTGTCTACACCCCTTCATGTGTCCATGTGGATATGGTCCATCTTGAAATCAATCCATGTGTGATAGGTATCCCAAGCAAGGGGATAGTGGGAGAATATGGGAGGGCCCTTTTGATGTATTGAAGAGTCTTCCTCCAGTATGAAAGTGTTGTCTTAAGCAAAGGAGGAGCTATGGGTGGAATTTTAGCATGTGGTAGAAGTAAAGTGTGAAGGGTGCCCTGACTAAGAAGCTGTGGTGTATAGCCTATTTCCTGAATATGTCGTCCTGCTAGCCAAAAAGACAACCATTGCAGTTGCCTGGTCATACAATATGCTCAAAATCTGGTGCGCCAAGCTCTCCCTCTTCAGGTCGCAGTTGCAACTTTGCAAGACTCACTCTCCTACGTCCCTTACCACAAATAAGTTCTGACAGAAGTGTATCGAGTGTCCGAAAGATGTGAGATGGAATTATTACCAGTATATTAAAAATATATATATAAGAGGCGGGGGAGATGGCTACTCTGTCCATCACTGACAGTGATAATGAAGTCTAAAAAGGAACTTGCATCCGGAGTGATCTTATTGCCTTCAGCAAGTTGCCATCAATTAAGTCAGGAGCAGGTCTGTATATTTGTATACCTAGATACTTAAAAGTGTCAGGGGCAGTCGTCAATAGTAGGTCACCGAAAGCTATTGAATCTGGGGAGTCTTTATAATGCATATAAAAACCATATGATTTATTTGCGTTAATGGCCAGGCCCGATATCTGTTCGAAGTGTTTAAATTGGTTCGCTCTCATTTGGGTATTATATTTGAGTTCTGTTGCTAAACAAGGCTAGTCATCTGCCTCATTAAAACACATTGGGCCTCATTACGATGTCGGTCGGAAAGGCTCCAAACTGCATTTGGATTTTCCTAACCTGAGTCGGAACCCGTGTTTCCAACCGACTCGGAAACATTTTTGACCGACTGATTACAATGGAAGGCAACCGTTTGGTCTGTCCGACGCGGTTCCGAACAGCATTAGGAGACTCCGAGCCAGTCAGAGCCGAATCGTACACGTCTATGGACCGCGTTTCTGACCGACGTATTACGATTTTGGATTTGGACAGCCTTTCCAACTCGGTTCGTCTGACACAGAACGGCTGTCGGAAACTGACTTTGGGGGCTTGTAGTAGGCCCCCCCTTCACCCAGAGTCCTCCGAATGGGGCCCATGGGGGTACCCATGGGACCCCTCTTTACAACCATGCACAGTGTGGCAGGCACCATGGGGTGCCCACCACAGGGTGCAGGGTTTTCCCCAACCACCCCCTTCTTCAATGGGAGCCTGTGTTGTTGGTCGGAACACAGGCTCCCATTGAAGTCAATGAGAGTCCAACCTAACGGTGTTCGGAAACATCTTAATCGGTCGGTCGGACTCCCAGAACCTGAGTCGGTTGGAAACGATTACGACAAAGAGTCGGTCGGGTGCTTTGCGACAGACATCGTAATGAGGCCTTTTATGTTTGCTTTTCTTTGACATGAATTTTTTTTTGTGGATAAATGGCACTCTTTTGATTGCAACAAAAATCTGTTACACAGTAATATGAGATGTGTTATCTTTGGCTAATAGTTACCTCTTTCCAATCTGCATAAATACCGCTACTGCCTACCATCTCTCAATCAATGTGACTTGGCAGCCATTTATTTTTGAGGGTAGGATTAGTTGTACACCTTTGCTTGTTGTGGCACCCAACGTTGGCACTCTGTCTACATTGCAACTTTGGGGTTTTAACATTGCCAAAAGGTACTGGTTCACAGTACCCACTTCTGGAGGTCTCTGAGAATTTCACAGCATTTTTATTAGTACTTCCTATTGAGTAACACTGCACCCTATAAATGAGAACAGTGCAGGGGTGCACCTTATGGAATCCACATATATGAAGTCATGACAGAATAATAAATCACTCCTGAAAAATTAAAAGTGATGTAATCAGATACTAGTAGATAAAGTTTGAAGGGGTGCAGGCACAGAGTACAGCTCTGCACATATGGTGGCTGTAAGAAATTGGGTTGTTGGTTGACTGGGGGTGTGAGTCCTGGTCAAAAAGCAATCTATAATCCTTGTCAAGGTGAGGCACAAGCCAACCCTAAATTAACCTGTGCTCAACCTTCTAAAAGTTTGGCACAGAGTAGCCAGGCTTACCTTAGAGATGAAGTGTAAAGTATTTGTGCAACACTTCAAAAAGCATTAAAGTGAGAAGACCACACAAAAAGGATCCCACACCAAATTAGAACATTAGAGTTATGTTTGATAAATCAAACAAGACCAAAAGGACAAACATCCTATCAGTACAACCAGAGATATGCAATTCTAAAGATTTCAGTAAAACCACCACCAAAAAGCACAAAGCGCCAACTGTGGATATGTGGTCTCGCCGGATCGGGACAAAGTCAGGCTGACATTGATGGGTGGCGGGCCAACTACAAGGCCCCAGTTAGGCTCACTGAACAAAGCATCTTCAATCCTAGTTTGCAGAGCGATGCGAGAGTCCGCATCGAAGATGAAGACACTGAGGTGGTACAAATGATCCTCTCACCTAGAACTGAAGAACGCAATGTTGTCTAATAGGAGACACTGAAGTTATCCAACCCAGCCAGGACCTCATTGACCACCTTCTGGAAGGTGACAGGAACGTTCTTCAACCCAAAGGGCATTACCTGAAACTGGAAGTATCCTTCTGAGGCAGAGAACCTCTCTTTGGTCCCCTCTGTCAAGACTACCTGCGAGTACCCAGACATTACGCCAAATGTGCTGAGGATCTTTGAGCTCATCAGCTTGGAGGATGGGGTGTGCATCAGTTTTCGTGACTGCATTGAGCCCCTGGTAATTCACGCAGAACCGAAGTTCTGGGGTGGCACCTGGAGGAGCAGCCTTGGTGACCAACAGCACTGGCCTGGACTATAGACTGTTGGAGGGGTCAATGACCCCTAACTGCAGCATTTTGGAGACTTCCTCCTTAATGCTGGCTCTCACTTAGTCAGATAACCTGTATATTTTTTCTCTTTACAGGTATACTGTCCCCAGTATCGATATCATGGATACAACATGTAGATAGCCCTAGCCAAAATGAGTAGAGTGAGGCAAACTTCCCCAACAACTAGCAGCATACTTTGTTGATCTAGGATCGGGAGGGGCTGACACACTCCATTGACCCATCCTGCTCCTTAGAAGAAAGGAGGTCAGGGAGAGGTTCACTTTTCCCCTCCACTCCATCGTACGTGACTTGGAACATGGCTATCTCGGACCTCTTAAAGTGGGGTTTGAGGTTACTGATGTCACAAAAGTTGAAGGGTTACTGGAAGTCTTGAGGTCCACCAGGTAGGCGACCTCACTCTTGCACTCTTTCTCCCCATAGGGCCCATACCAGCAGTCTTGCAGGGCCCTGGGCACCACAGGCTCCACAACTCACACTTTTAGGCAAAGCTAAAACTCAGACAGAGAAGCCTTCTGGTCATACCACTGTTTCATGGCAAGCTTCTAGATTCTCTTGGACTTTCTTCCAGAAGCACTTCATCTGGCTCCAGGGTGCCAACATGTAGCTGACCACATCCTGCGGGTGCCTCCTTCACCAAACTGAGAAATCCTCTCACAGAGTACTCGTAGAGAAGTTCAAAGGGGCTGAAGCCAACCCCCCACCCCCCACTGTACCTCCCTGTAAAAAAACAAAAGACATTGTAGGATGACATCCCTCTTCCACCTCAAGGGCTTTGACAGGGCCCTATGATGCCTTTTAGGGTCTTTTTGAAGCTTTCAGCAAGCCCATTAGTTTGGGGTTGGTAAGGAGTGAAGAACTTATAGGTTACACCACACTCCTTCCACAAGGTCTACAAGTACACAGACATGAAGTTGGTATCTGAGTCACATACGATCACCTTGGGGAACCCCACACGGGTAAAGATCCTCATCAGTGAGCTGGCCATTTTGGGCGCAGTCACTGATCTTAGAGGATACGCCCCCAGGTACCGGTTGGTGATACGCCCCCAGGTACCGGTTGGCATGGTCTAACAAGACCTGGATAAACCTGTTGCTAAGGACTGTCTTGGGGTCCAGAGGCCCAACAATGTTGATGCTCACCCATTCAAAGGGAGTCCCTGTGACAGGGAAAGGCTGAAAGGAGAACTGCGCTTATCTCCTGACTTGCCACTGGCCTGGCAAGTAGGACATAACCTGCAGAACACATCTGAGGCAATCCTCATCCAGGCCAATAGAAGTGGGTGACAAGCCTTTCAAATGTCTTGACCTGCCCTAGATGATCTGCCAGGGGTACACTAAGAGCCAGCTCCAGTAGAAAAGCCCTGTAGCACTGGGAGACCACAATCACACATGTTGTGCCAGGCTCTGGAACCTTAGGCTTGCAATCTAGGATATTATTCTCCCAGCGAATCAGGTTATCACCAGGTGATCAGGTGTCACCAGCTGCCTGGGCCTTGATATGCTGCCGTAGGCACCTAAGAGCAGGACACTCAGTCTGCGCCTTGTAGAACTCCTTCCTGCTGGGGCCCCCATCCTGCTGCCAGTCGGTCAGCTCGCTTAGGCTCCCCAGGGTGGCAATGTCTTCCCCAGTAGGTTCTAGGGCATCATTGTCAGACTCAGCCTCCTCCCGGACCGTGGGAGTTTCAGGAGCAGGTGTCTTGTGCCCCTTTCCCCTTCCTCATTCTTCCAGGCTCCAGATCCTCCTGACTACCCTCTTGGGTGGCCATGGACTGTGTGTTAGGCACACCCACTCAGGTAAACCTAACATCTCCAAATGCAACCTGAGCTCCACCTCCTTCCAGATAGTGTGCTTGAGGTCATTGCCATGCAGACAATCGAAAGGCATGGATTAACTCACAGCTACCCTACCTGAGACTCCGCCACTCAAATAGAACCTAAGTCACTAGATAGTGGCTCTCATGGTTGTCAGCTGCAATAAACTGATAGAATGCGTTAGGGACTACCTGCTCTGAGGTCACCGGATGACATCTGACAGTTGTCATGCTCTCTCCATTGTCTCTTAGATCCTCCACCCTCTGCCCATTGATGGTTACCCCTGCCTGTATTTCCTAGTGTTACCAGGCATGTGATTTTTCTGCAACACTCCCTGTCACCCAGGAACACTAGAGTAATCTCTGCGCTATCCCTCAAACTATCTGGGGAAATCTCCTCCCCAAATGCTACACTAACCTCGGTGTCTGACCATCAGTGGGAGGCTGTGCCTGCCTGGGACACTGGGTATCTCCCTTGTAGTGCCCAACCTGTTGGAACTCATTGCACATAGGTGTTCCTTCCCTGAGCACCTACTATCAAGGAACCATCTCTTCTGTTCAGGTAGGGATTGGGTCACTTGACTCTTAAAGCTAGTTTGGAGACCTTTAGAGAACTACTGATTTTTATGTTTGTCTTCCCCCTCTTTCTTCTGGTGAGGACCCTGCTCACTCTTGTGGTGATCCCCCTATGTACCTTCTTATGTACCAAGTAGCTGAGCCAGCAGTCCACCTCTATCGCAAGCTCCCTATCAGAGAGCTTGCTATCAATAAGGTGTTGGCACAGATATGCAAAACAAATGTGTTCTCTTGTAATCAAATTGTACAGCCACTGATAACCTTCACTTCACTGCCCTTCATCAAATCATCCAGTGCCTTGCAGAATCAACCCAGGACTGCTGGTCCAGCCTACTGCTGTCCCTAAACTTCTGCCTGTACTTATCATGGGGTCACATTTTCCGACAAGGTTGTTCTTCATGGAGGGGGAAACGTCATCTTGTCCTTCCTCTCACTAGGGATGTGCTTCCAGAGTCTAGCCCCCCCAATCCTCCTCAGAGATCCGAAGCATTTGTAGAGCCATATCATAAGCTTCAAGCCACTTGTCTCTGTTGTCCCCCACAACAAAGTCAGGCACCAGACCCTTGAGAATATGGCCCCTCTTGTCTTTGGTGGACACCGCAGGTATGCTGGAATTTGCTTGCCTAACTCTTATGTACAGCTCTCTGAGACTACTCTCATAATCCATTTTCCTTTCTTTTGCTTCTATCGCCTGCTTATTTTGTTCTGCCTCCATGGCCATTATTTTCTGTTTTGCCTCCATGGCCAGTTCTTCCTCTCTATTTTTAAATGTGCCATCTGCAGCCTAAACTCCCTCTCTAATGCCCTGTCTGCCAGCTCCTCTGGGGACAGGCCTCGAGAAGACACACTGCTCACTGCTCTGGCAGAGAGTTCCAACTCAGCTGACACGTCATCCTCCTCAGCTGAAGGCTGTACCTCAGGGAGATCCTCTCCTTGGCTTTCCATCTCATCATCCAGTTCTGTGGCTGCAACCAATAACTGGTGGGGTACCGCCCGGTCCCTCAGCACCTTTTGTCACTCCACCTTCCTAGTGGTGCTCTTTGCTGGAAGTCCCCTTGTCTTGGAAAACTCCCTGAGCTGGGCCACAGTGTAGGCATCCATGTTAGCCAGCTCAAATTCCTTCCTTGCATGTGCGCTTCCAGGCAAAATAGCTAGAGAGAGACTTTGAAAAAACAAAAAGGCCAATCAAGGAGAATTTCGAACTCAAATTTGTATCAGATATAGGATGGTAGTGCAACATAAAGCCACTGTATGGCACTGCACAAACACAAGTTAAAATCCTCACTGTTGATCATCAATGTAAGAAATTAGGTTGCTGGTTGATTGGGGTGTGCTTCTGATCAAGCAGCAACCACAATCCTTGTCATGGTGAGCCACAAGCCATCCCTAAATTTACTTGAGTTCAACTCTCTGGTAGCTTGGCACAGAGCAGTGAGACTTAACTTAGAGGCAATGTGTAAAGTATCTGTGCAACACTTCAAACAGTAATGAAGTGAAAACACCACAAAAAGGAACCCAAACCAGGTTAGATAAACAGAGTTATTTTTATTAAATAAAACAAGACCAAAACAACAAAGATCAAATCAGTAGAATCATAGATATGCCATTTTAAACATTTCTGTAAAAACAGCGCCAAAAAGCAGAAAGTGCCAACTGCGGATATCTGGTTGCGCCAGACCAGGACAAAGCCCCAAGTTAAGGCCCACCACAATGGAGCGCGGGTTGGCTACAAGGACCCAGTTAGACCCGCTGAAAAAGTACCTTCAATACTAATTTGCGGAGAGATTTGAGGGTCCACATTCAGGATGCATCACGCGGCCGAGGCAATGTGTTGGTTCAAAGATGAGGTGATGCTGTGATTGGGCGGGCCTGCGTCTTCCTTGAGTATCCCGTTCACAAGGTCTTGCGAGGAAAGGTCTAGCTTCGAGGATGCGTCGAACAGTCAGGGCAATGCGTCAGTTCCAATGAGCTGCGAGGCTGCACTGTGGAGTCTGCGTCATCATTGAGGCTGCGGTCAATAGGGATAAGGACCTGCGTTGATGAGGCCTCGCGCAGTGGCAGTTTCGACGAGGGTTGCAATACCATGGGGGTCTTTGTGTTGGGAAAGTCCAATGCAGCGATGCATCAATTCTGCTCGGGGTTGCACCGAGCGCTAAAGATGCATCAGTTCTGCTGGATCCACAGAGACAGGCAGAACACCTCAGGCCCACTTCCAAACGTCCAGGACTGAGGTGGCACCGCTTGGCTGGGTAGATGAACAGTCTCATGTGAGGAGTCCTGCCAACTATACCTTGGAGTCACTCTGTGGATTTGGGTTAAACAGATGCAGGTCCTTTCCTTCTCACCCAGGCATGAGGGCAGCAGGGCAAAAGTTCCTTCAGAGGAGCAATCCAGCAGAGAGGCAGTCATTTCAGCAGCACAGCAGTCCTTCCTGGCAGAGTATCCACAGGTCCAGTAGGGTACTGAGGAGTTGGTACATGAGGTCTCATATTTATACCCAGTTGTACCTTTGAAGTGGGCGACACTTCTAGAGGCTTCCCTTCAAAGTGAACAGGTGCCCTGGCGTCCCTGGCTCCTGACTAACTCCAGGGGGTATGCAGACCTTTGTTTGGAGGCAGGACACAGCCTATTCAAGTGTAATTGGGGTTGGTTCTAAGATGCTTGTTTCCGGTCCTGGGAAGACCTGGACTGTTCCCATGAGGAGCAAGGTCGAGAATGATGTGCATATGACTGAGTCTAAACTGGGGTGGCGTGGTGAGCAAAAAACACAATGGATTAAACCCAGATCTGTGACAGGGGGTGAATATAATATTTATTCAGCATTCCGTCCACCATCTGTTCTTTTTGCATGTGTCACCCTAAGTGGCAATGTTATGTCCAGATGTGGATGCCATTGAATTCAAGCTGGCCTGGCTCATGAGGGGTAATACCCCAAAACCGGTCCCAGGATCTTGTTTCGGTTCAGAGAGGACCTAGCCTGGCAGTTCGGGCTAGACTATTCCATTGAGGAGCAGGGTTAAAACTGAATTGCATATGGCTGCAATTGGAGTGGCGTGGTGAGCAGAAAAACAATTGATTAACCCAGAACTGTGACTGGAGGAGGACATTTGGATTGTTCAGCCTTCCGTCCATCATCTTTTCTTTTAAGTTTCTGAAAGTGGCATTTTTAAAACTGTAATTTAAAATCTGACTTCACCATACGTTAGGATTTTTCATTACAGTTCCAAAATCCCCACACATGAACTGGTTACCTGTGCTCATTTGGAAATTACAGCTTAATAAATGTAATAAGGCAACTCCAACGTTAATGTATTAGTGAAGTTGGTCTTGCAATAGTGAAAAATTTATTTAAGAGTCCTTCACTATCAGGACATGTAAAACTTAAAAGTACATGTCCTGCTTTTTAAATACACTGCACCCTGCCCTCTGGGCTGTCAAAGGCCTACCATAGGGGTGACTTACATCTATTAACAAGCATTGGCATAGCCAATAGGTCTCGCCTTTGGGACCTTATAAGTATTTAGGAAATGCAGTACAATATATATCCAGTAGCCAGAATTGGTTGTGCTGGTTTCAAAGAAGCTAGAAAGCCCTGAAGAAGCCATGGATTAATCCTGACACGACAAAACATGTGTTGGCTAAAAGAAGACAGAAAATAAAGGAAATAACAAATAATGATTGTATTTTTTAATAACCTATAATACTGAGGGGTTTTTGTATTACAGTGTGAGCACCTTTAGAGCACCGCAACATATTACCAGGTGATAAACACTAACACCACATAGGTGAGCGCCAAATCATTTGCCCGTCTTGCATTCACCCCTAATGTGTCATTTGTTTCTGGCTGCCAAATTGGCCATTATCAGGAATTAGAAGAAATTATAAACACCAATGTGAAACGTGATGCGTTCAGGCATTGCGGGACTCTGTGACAATGGAGAGGCTGTCTGCTGCCATCTCTCAATGCAAACCAAAATTCCTCGACATGTGATAACTGAAGATGAGGAACAGGGCTGGTAAGGCATTGAAGTTTTTTCTTCTCTTAGGCTGAGGACCAAAGGATTGTCTGAGTAAATGTTTTCAAAGTTTGTATCTCACTCACAAAGTTGAAGGTATTAAAGCGCCAATAGGAATCTAGAGCCAATGCTTACCTCTCCTGATGGGGCTGGGTGGGAATGGTTAAAGGGGAAGTCTCGGTTCAGGGAGGTAACGCTCCCTGGTGGGGCCACCTATAATCCCCTGCCTCCTACTTGTTTCATGCTATATTTACAATCATGCACATCTTCAGAACCACCTCCAACTTTCACACCACATGCTTTGACAACCAGTCCAGTGTCTCTGAATGGTTCTAGAGCTTCAGATAGACAGACACAATGTGTCGTTTACAGCCTATACCATGACCCTTTTAAAATTGCAAGCCTCAACAGCCGCGTCAACTTCCACCAACATCCCAGGCCCCTCTGCTCAGTTGGACTCTCACTAGCACATGTATTCCACATACACAAAAACAGAGTCGGTGGCTGCGGTTTCTCGTATATCACCCCCAAAACATGGAATGACCTCCTTCATTACATCAGAGCTTCCTCATCGCTTCTCATGTTCCGCAAAAAGTTGAAGACCTGACTCCCCACCTTCAAAGCGTCTGGATACCCTCATGGGCGTTTAGCTTACTATATAAATAAACATATCAAGCAACGGGAGAATCACACTCATCTGAGTCCAACTAAAGGCAATTTGACCTTTGTTCCACCCAGATCCATTTGAGCCGTCATGCCTGTGGCGAACTTGAGCAAAGAACTTACTTCGAACCATAACAGCACTCTAAAATTGCCACAAAGCTTTATTGGACAGTGGGTGCTGATGAATGCAAATATGCAAATAAATGGCCAGTCTCAGGGTATGCATCGTGAAGTATTCTTCTTAAAATGTGGAAACAGCTCCATTGAGTTTAAACTGAATTGAAGAGGCTGTCTCCGTTAGAAGAATATTCTGGCAATGAAAAGCTATGGAAAATTGTATTGTGCACATTGAGGGTCGTACTTTGCTGTGTCAGCTTCCTCAAAAATAACAGGAACACAGTGAAATCACAAGGCTGCTTAGTGGGGCTGTGCTGTTTTGCACCACAGCCATGACCCATGATGCCCTGGACTCACACAGTTGGCAGCAGCCAAAGGCACGTTCTGTCTGGGCAGTGTTGATTTCCTCGCTCCAGAATGGGGAACCTAAAAAGCAACGAGTTGTAGTATGCAGTGAGATCTGCTAAACAACAACAGCAGTGCCGATTAAGGGCGTACAGGGACTGCCTCTGCTCAGGAGCTCAACACTAGGAAAGAGCACACAAGAACAGCCCACTCAGCTGATGAAGCCACGCCAGAGCAGAGAACTGAAACAAAGCAGGTGAATGCCTGCAACCAACAAAGTACCGACAATCTACCTTTGCCAATACTACCAAAATATGCCAGGCACAAAATCCCTACAAAAGAACAGAAACAGCATTTAATTCACTCTTGTATAGTATAGAAAAGACAACAAAAAGGAGGCACTCATCAGTGCAGTAATGGGCTTACAGGAATGTGAACTGGTGGAGCATTTTGTTTATGATTACCTCATTTACTGATATCTACAACACTCAAATGAGTTGTAATGTGTTACAGTTTTGTCAGTGGATACTTATGCTGCTCATAAGTAGTAAAGGAATAATAAAAGCCTAATATCAGAATCTGTGTCTTGAAATAGAATTCAACTCCATCCTTCACCTTTAAAGGGAATAAATCAGTGCTTCTTAACCTTTTGACTTCTGTGGACCCCACTTAACCCATACTGGAAGCTAGGTATCATTATCTGAAATAGGCCACCCCCACTGTGCTGTTATTGGAAGTCAGGAATCCCAGCCTAGGCATTTTTGATGATTTGAACTGCAAAACAATACACATAAAATACAGAAACAAGCATTCATCAAACAAATACACACATTTTTAACTATTTCATTTATTTCACAAATATAAATACAAACATCAAAAATTCAATTTTAAAATCGTAGTTTGGAACTTTTTTAAATTCAACTGAGGCCACTTATCGTTCATACTATTCTGTTTGATGCACTTGCACTGCTCTCACAAATCAATCTAAGCTTAACTTTTAGCCTCCAATTTCAAAATTCCTTCACATTTACAGAAAGTTTTAAAATGTTCAACTTAACATTTTGCTTCTTTATTCATATATACTTTCTTATTGTGTTAAAATGTAGTTTTCTAAGCAGTCACAGACCCCCGAATGGGCTTTGTAGACCCCCAAGCAGTGGTCGAAGTGGGGGGAAAAAAGTATGGGAACTGTGGGCGGAGAATCAGAGGGCAGAAATAACCCGAGGACTGGGGCAGTGGGCGGAGTCAGAGGTGTGGCCAGAAGGAGCAAAACATACCAATTTTTAGTATTTGTTTTGCATTTCACTGACCAGTTACAGCTCATTACGTTATTTAATTCAAATTGACATTAAAATACATTCACAAATTGGGATATGTATCCAATCACAGAATGTCCCAAATACGCTTCAAAGTGCTATCACAAGCCATTTGTCTCTCAGCCGTGCAGTTTCTCTCATCAGCACTTTTCCTTCCCTTTTCCACAAAAGAAGTTCAAAAATGAATGGAAAAATATCCTATTTTGCAAATGTTTTCCACATAATTATGGCTCTGCCATATTTGCTACATAATACATCATCTGCTGCATTATCTGACGCGTTTAACTAATAAATATTAGTAGCTCAAACGGATCAAAAGTTACTAAATATGTGGCTTGTGTTGCTGCAAAGTGAATGGACCTTTGCGAAGGTTGAGTGGTTACCTTTATCACTGCTACATTTGTATTTTGAACTGGTACTAACGAGTCAAAATATTTGCAGAGACTGTTAGTATGTGTAAAAATGTCAAAATAATAAAATATCAGGAAATATACCGCATTACGCTGCAGCCTTTTTCTTGCTGCATAATTTAGTTAACACTGCAGCATAATTTTGTCCTCCATTGCTGCAGAATTCCAGCAGGCAGCACATGTTAAAAGTGCTTGTGCATGAAGCAAAGAGACTGTCAAGTTTGTGAACTTATTTTGGTGTGTGTGCAAATCCTGCATTGCCGAGCCCTGATGAGTTGCAGCTAATGCTGTTGAAACAAGGCCAAAGGAGGTACCAATGGGTGAGGCGGACCGGCATCAAGGGTCCTGGGACCTCAGGGATAGAGTCACTGTCACTCTAGGGTGTGCTTCTTCGTATGCCTGCAGACAAGCCTGGAGGTGAACTTCAGTATGGATTGCCTTGAAGATTAACCCACACTTGCCACCCCTAGGGTCCACCTGCTGATGCTAAGACACCAGGGCGTTTAAGGTCTAGCGGGGCCTTCTAAGGTCTAGCAGGGGATGTGCTCTCTCAGGAGAGTAGTCTGGTGGACTGGTCATAAAGGCTGAACCTGGTTGCCCAGTTCTCAGCATCTCTGGCCAAAGAAGTGTCAAATCCTCTCCCCCACTGGACACCATACTGCCCCACTGAGAGAAAATCGCACTGCCTTTAACTACTACCAAATTGTGCCCCTCTATAAACACCTAGATGAGATTCAATTCAAAATATACACTTGACAAGTGTAATACGCTGGCTGAAAAAAGTAACAACATTCTGGAAAAAGCAAACACTCATAGGTAATACAACTTAACACTTTTACACTCATTATGCAGAAATCAATGAGCGTTTTTGCCTGAAAAGTTAAGCACATGACTAAAAGGTTTGGAAGGGACCCGTTTCAATGTCCATTGCTTATATCCTTACAAAACATAGACAGTATGGTTTAAAAAGACCACATCCCTGGACACAGAGCGGCGGTGCACATTTTATGAACTAAAATAGGGAAAACAACTGATAAGGATCACATTAAATGTTTTCCAATCCACTCATCAAGCAGGTATTGAAGTACCTCCATGAATGGCGCACTTCCCACTTGGGGAAAAATGCTGTTCAAAGAAAGATGAGAAAAGAAAAGTAGAGCTTCATTGGCAAACGCTGTAAAGTGCCGCTAATGTGTTTGGGGGGAATGAAATCAATCAGGCCAATTTGCGACCACTCTCTCTTGCTTTATTTAGTTATTTATTTATTGTTCAAATTTTAAACCTTTTTTTCTCTCCTCCCGAGGCTGCATAGAAAAATTTCAGAAATAGACATTTGCAGCAAAAGTGTTTCCTCTTTTTTTGGATTCATTTTACAGGGGAATGAATGAAGGAAAGCAGAGGAAAGAAAAGTCACGGTTTTCAACAAGTGACCTGGAGCACGACAAAAAGGTAGAGAATGCCGCTGCCCGCGTCCCACGCAGAGGGACATCAGCAGGGCAGCCTTCTAGTGGCCGCCCGTCGGAGCCTCCCCCCAACCCCCTGCTCCGCCTCGCTAGCGAGGCCGCGCCTCAGGGAGGGGAGGCCCCCAATGGGTTTGTCTTTGGGAGGCGTGCCAATAGGGTGGGCGAGGCTAGACCCCCTTTTTAGGCGTCTCACCCCCCCCCCCCAGATCCTCCTCTGCTTCCTGCGCCGCTCCTCCTGCCCACGCGTATTTTGCCCCTCGTCGTGTCTTCAGTCGCGGTTTGGACTCGTCATCGCCGACCTTGCCACGCGTCACGCGCAGGGCCCTTCGTGGATTTCATACTACGAGCAACGGTGAGTCTTGCACAACCCCTCCCACCCCGGCCCTGTCCCTGGGCAGTACCAGGTTGACGGGCCCTGTGGCTCGAAGACCACGGGTGGGGGAGGGGGAAGTGGGCTCCTGCGCGTCGGTAGGACGCTGCGGTCGGGGTTTTTGTGGCGCGAAAATAGAAAGGGGCAGGCTTGTAAGAGGCGCGATTTACAGGCTGGGAGGACTCGGGGTCGTTCGTATGGCGGGAAAGGGGGATGTTTGTGTGGTGGGGCACTGCCCGGCAGCGCCCGCTGTGTGGTTCGGAGGGTGTCGATCGTTGACTTGCCAGGAATCGCGCGCATGGTGATGAGCGTCGGTGTCGGTAGCCCCTCCCTTGCCAGCCACGAGTTTAGGCATGTCCCCCGTTTCCAATGGCTACGACCGGAGGGCTGTTGCGGCGTGGGTTAGTGGGTTTTTGAGCCCGGAACCTCCGCATATCTTTGTTTCCGATTACACTGGAGTCTTGTAGCTCTGGGTGGGTGTCTTCCCCGTGTGCCAGCACAGTAATGCATACCTACCGGGAGTGCCGCCCGGAGCGAGAGCGGCAGTGGTGCGCAGTGAACCCCCCCTTTTTGGCTCGTGCACGGGACGGCCGCCCCCCTCACACCCTCCCCAACCCCCCTGCCTTCCAGTACCGCAGTCCGCATTGACCGACGATGGTGCTGTGTACTCCTATTCCTTATGAGCGAATGCCCGCCAGAAAAGCTTAGAGGCATAACAAGCAGATCACATGGAAGGACCGAGGCTAGGTCCTCAATCGCAATCTGGTCGGCGTGTTTCTAGTCTCGGGGCCGCGTCCGCAGTATGGGTTTCGGGGACAATTACCATCCCCCCCCCCCCCCCCCCCCCCGGGCCAGCATACGCTTGTGGATTCGGTGCCGCGCGCTTCAATACTTTCGGGTCGGGTTTTCCGCTAGGTGAGGCATGCAGGCATGGAGAGGAGGCCATATGCAGGGACAGAGACTGGGGTCCTCGGTCGCAATCTGGTCGGTGTTTGCGGGCCCGGGGCCGCGTCCGCATTGTTTGTTTCGGGCCGGTCCACTGGTTGCCCCGTGCCAATATGGTTGTGGATGCGGTGCTGCGCGCCCCAGTGCCTTCGGGCCGAGTTGCCGATAGACGGGGCGTTTGGGCTGAAGAGGAAGTCTTGTGCAAGGACCGAGGCTCAGGTCCTCCATCGCGGTCGGGTTGGTGTTTGGAATGGCGTGTGGCACAGCACCAGAGCTGTCGACTGTGAGCTGGGGATGTATGTTCGGGCCTTGGCGTCGGCCCAACGACCTGCGATTGTTTGCAAATTGTGTATTTGCGCATGTTTGCTGTTTTCGGGGTTTGGGGCCAGGGCCGCGTGCTGCGATGCGGGGCAGATCACTTGATCTTCCCGCGCCTAGATAACTGTGTGGCTGCGGCACTACGGCATTGTCCGGTCCACGGTTTCTGCGCATGGGGGCGAATCACTTGATCTCCCCGTGCCTGAATGTGGCCGGTGCTCAGGTGAGGCGCTTTGGTGCCCGCGCGAGATGGATCTACAGTCGTCAAGTGGCATTGGAGTGGTGCTGCCCCTGACAGTGGGTCGGTGTTCCCCCACGGGTGCGGGGGATGCTGGCGCGGGCCTGGGTTGGCACAGGGGAGAGAGGCCCCCGCCCCCCCCCCCTCCGTGTGCATGTGGGTCGGTGGGTTGCTGCGTTTCAGGGGGCATCCTTAGGTCTTGCAGAGTTGATCTGAGGTCTTGGCCATCGGCTTACAGGTTGGGTTTCGGACTGTGTTGCAGAAGGGACTACTTCGGATAGTGATGATGTTGCTTATGATGCTTAGGGGTGAATTGAGTACCGCAGCTGATGTCACTGTGCTAACATCATGTTCTCCCTCCCACAGATCGACGGGGGGTCAGACCACAAACGTTAGGAGCAGGGACCGTGGGAAAAGCGCAAAGGGGGACGAGTGCAAGCTGTGACCGCAAAGGTTGAGCACCGCACCATGGAGGATATAGGGACACCGGGTCCACTTTTCTCCCAGGAGACGTCGGTCGATGAGACGCAGTCGAGCGCACCGCAAGACGGGATGCGGGCGGAATTTATGGCAATCGCTCGTGAGAAGGGCCCGGCGTGGGTTCAAGGTTTTATTGAGGCCCGCAGGCAGGACGACTCTGGCGTGGTTGTCGCATCCCCCCCAGCCGAGGGCATCCCCGGCCCTTCGGGGGCGGAGCCCTGGAGGTCTACTCGGGTACGCAAGCCCACAACAAAAGACATGCCTGAGGCCCCGCCTGCAAAGAAACGGCAAGCGGCCGCACCACGTAACACTGGGCCGGCCGTTGTAACACCGGTGGTGCATGATTCTGCCACTGGCATCTCGGACATGGCGCAAATGGGCAAGGCCATGGACCACATGCTTAGCCTCATGACTGTATTCCAGAGCCGCTTGGACGCTCTATCTGCACCGCCACAGGCGACCCCAGCGGCGGTGCCCGCGGCAGCCCAAGCCCCCGTGCTCCAGGTTTGGGCTGGACAGAGCGCAGCCACGGAATCTCGTAATGGTGAGCCTGGGGGAGCTCCGGGGCTGTCACTCACAGGGAATGCTAGTCCCACCGCAATTACTGCAGCGGTTGCACCCACGGCTGGTGCGCTGGTTTCCTCACCCCCCCACCTGCGAATGGTCCGGCCACCACCAACATTGCTCTCGAGCCTATGCCCGCCGTGGCCCCAGGTTCTGCTGTCCCAGTAGGGGAGGGCACTGGGCAGGTTCCCAGACCCCTTGTTACTCAGGCACCATTGGCATCCGGCCGCTGCTCCCTGGCATGGATGGTACCGCAGGCCGCAAAAGAAGGGATATGGAGGCGGGAGTACATAGACATCCTGACACTACTTATGCACGGGTCGGCAGGGGTGGACACCAGAAAGATGGGGCATAAGGAAGAGGAAAGAGTCAGATATCAGCGCTGGCCTGACAAGACAGTTGAGAACTGGACGTCAGCATTTAACATATTGGCGGCAGTGGTGGTCCAGAAATTTCCTGAACAGAGTGAGGCCCTCATGCAGTATGCCAGCACGATTCAAGAAGAGGCGAGGCTCTCTGGGGGGTTGGGCTGGTTCTATTATGACCAAGACTTCCGGAAAAGAATGGACATATGCCCGGACCTTGGGTGGGATCAGAAGGAGATCCAACTTTGGGTACAACACATGTGCCGGCCCACCCGGGATAGGAAGGATCAGTCACATAAAGGGCAAGGGGAGTCAGACGACAGGAGAAAGGATCAGTTTCCCAGGCGCCCCTTCAATCAGTCTTTTCGTGGGGGCAGGGGGCGAGGGCAGAGGCAGGGCTCCAAGCGCTTCAACTCAGGCACATGTCGACTTTACAACGGGGGCAACTGCACTTGGGGAAGGTCATACAAATTCGCACACAGCTGCAGCAAGTGCGGTGCACAACACCCTGCGAACACCTGCACCTCCAGCCAGGGCGCGCCCCAGCCTACCACACCCAACAGGACAGACACGCAACGCCAATGAAACCACAAGGGACGGACCTCCCCCCGCACAAGGGACCCCCACCACCACCCCCTGCGCTCCTGGGCCCCCCACGCAGCGCCCTAGGCCCGCAAAGGGCCCATCCCCCATCATCATGGATAATTTCATCCCACTCATCAGGCGCTATCCGTTGGTACAGGACAGGGCCCTGCTAGCGGGTGGGTTCCTCGATGGTTTCAAGATTCCATACAAGGGGCCACTGGAGTCCAGGGACGCACTGAACCTGAAGTCAGCCAGGGACATGCCCGGGGTAGTGGCGCAAAAAATACAGAAGGAGTTGTCAGCAGGGAGGGTGGCGGGGCCATTCAGCAGCCCTCCCCTGGATCATTTCTTGGTTTCACCGCTGGGGGTGGTACCGAAGAAACAGCAGGGCGCCTATCGCTTGATCCACCACCTATCGTACCCCGAGGGGAATTCCGTGAACCACTGGCTGGACGAGGGGACATGTTCTGTGTCATACTGCTCCCTGGATATGGCCATTGACATGATCCGTAGAGTGGGGAAAGGGGCGTGGCTGGCTAAGGCGGACATTGAGTCCGCATTCCGCCTGCTGCCGGTTCATCCAGATAGCCAGCACCTGCTAGGTTTCAAGTGGGCGGGGCAGTTCTTCTATGATTGCTGCATGCCAATGGGTTGTGCAGTCTCCTGTGCCTACTTCGAAGCCTTCAGCTCGTTCCTTCAGTGGGCCTTGGGGGACCTCCATGGGATCACGCAGGTGACCCACTACCTAGATGATTTTTTGTTTTTTGGCCCGGCTGGGACAGACGGGTGTGCGGCAGGGCTGAGACGCTTTGAGGAGCTGGCAGAGTTACTAGGAGTTCCCCTTGCCCCAGGTAAGACCGAGGGGCCGGCGCAGGTCCTGACCTTTTTGGGTGTGGAGCTAGACACGGTGAAAGGTGAATCGAGGCTTCCCGCTGAGAAGGTTCAGGGCTTGTTGCAGGACATCCAGGCGCTGCTGGGCAAGGACAAAGCGACCCTAGGGGCTGTCCAGAGCTTGGTGGGCAAGTTGAACTTTGCAGCTAGGGTGATACCAGCGGGCAGGGTATTCTCGAGGAGGCTGGCAGGGGCCACGGCAAATGTACTACAGAAGCACCATTTTGTAAGGTTGACTGCAGGCTTGAAAGCGGATCTAGCAATGTGGGCAGAATTCCTCATTGGTTTCAATGGTACGGTGATTTGGAGGGCCCCGTGGATAGCCAGCCAGGAGCTTTGCCTGTTCTCAGATGCGTCTGGTAGGGAAGGTTTTGGCGTGATCCTGGGCGAAGAGTGGTGCGCAATGAGGTGGCCAAATGCATGGCGTAAAAAGAAGGTAACAAACAACATTGCAGTGTTGGAACTCTTTCCCATACTTGTAGCGCTGCACTTATGGCGGGCCACCCTAAGCAACATGAAGGTAGTTTTCTGGTCAGACAACATGGCGGTGGTGCACGCCATCAACGGTCTTACTGCCTCGTGCCCGCTAGTTTTAAGTCTGCTGAGGGAGTTAGTGAAGGCAGGGCTGCGCAGCAATATTGAGTTTAGGGCGCGGCACATCGAGAGGATGTCAAGAATGTGGCAGCTGACGCTCTTTCTCGCTTTCAGTGGCTCCGGTTTCGAGAGGCATGGCCGCGGGCAAGGGCGGAGATGACACCATTCCCAGACCCCCTTTGGCGCCTGCTTCGGTGGGGGAACGACTGAGGAAGATGGGGGAGAGGTCCCTGGCGCCGGCGACACAGAAGAAGTACGGCTCCCAGTTAGCGACATTCAGAGCAGTAGTGGAGGCGCAGGGTGGTCTAGCCTTGGGGAGCGAGGATCAGGTAGAGACCTTCGTGGTGTGGGCCAAGGAGAACGGCAAAAGTCACTCATGGATATGTGGTCACCTGGCAGCCGTGCGCCCCGATGCCAAGCTAGATGGGGGTGTCGACCCAACGGGGTCTTTCAAGATTAGGGCGGCCCTGAAGGGCTGGGCCAGGTAGGAGATTAGACAACCGGACACCAGGGCGCCCATTGAATTCATTGACCTGCAGCGCATCCTAGACGCAGTACCCCTGGTTACCTTCTCCCTGTTCGAAGCAAGGCTCTTTTCAACGGCATTCTGCCTGGCCTTTTTCGGGGCCTTTAGGGTTAGCGAACTGGTGGTGAAATCCAAGGTTGACCTGTCTGGCACAGCGCTGGGTATCGCAGACGTGGGTCTCAATGTATCACTGGAGCTCCGCATTCGCAAATCCAAGACAGACCAGGCGGGGAGGGGAAAGACAGTTGTCCTACAAGCCCTGGGGGACAACAGGTATTGCCCGGTCCACACTGTCAGAGAATACCTGGCCTTACGCCCAGCGGCCCCGGGGCCCTTCCTGATTCATGCGGATGGGGCCCCCCTCACCCGGTTTCAGTTTGTTCGCATTCTGGGGGCCGCCCTTGACAAGGGGGGTTTATCTGGGAGTGGGCGCAGATTCTCCTCCCACTCTTTCTGAATTGGCGCCGCCACCTCTGCTGCCAAAGCCGGCCTGGGCCCAGAGGGCGTGAAGGGTGTGGGGCGCTGGGACTCCGACTGTTTTAAGAGATATGTTCGACCTTGATGCCGCATGTACATTTCTGAGTTTTCCATACTGAGTGTTCCATAGCGGATGAACATATCCGAGTGTCCTTAAAAAGTGTTCTACAGCGGGTATACCCCAAGAAATTTTGTGTGCAAATAAAGATACAACTGCCTAAAAGCTGCTTCATCGTTTCATTGGCAGGTCACCAGGTATGGTTGATGGGACACTCCTACATCACAAGGTTGGAACGCTGGGCAGAGCACAGGAATTGGCCGCAGAGTTTTGTTAACACGCAGTTCGTGTGGTTGGGCTCCCCGGGGATGAAATGGAGTGAAGCACGGGGCTCAATTGAACAGCGTTTGGCGGCTGGATGGGTACAGCCGTCGGTCATCATCTTGCACCTTGGGGGAAATGACCTTGTTTCCAGGGGAAGGAGGGCCCTGCTTCTGTCCATGCAAGCGGACCTTCCAGCCATCAGCCAGGCTCTGGGTTCATGCGAACTGTGGTGGTCGGAGATCGTCCCCCGCAAGACTTGGAGGGGGGCCAGGTCTCCGGCAGCAGTAGATCGATCACGCAGAAGGGTCAATAGGTCCATGCAAAAATTCATGGAGCGCAGGGGCATGGGCTTCATCAGACATGCATTGATCCAAGAGAAGGTGGAGGGGTTCTACGAGCCGGATGGGGTACACCTGTCCAGGGTAGGGATGGACATGTTCTTGCTGGACGTGCAAGAGGCGCTAGCAAGGGCAGGGCATCAGTAGCAGCAATGGAGGGAAGGGGGGCTCTGGCAGCGACGGGAGCCTCCCCAGAGCTGTGGCGGAGTTACAGGGTGATCTGGAGGCAGAAGGGTACAGTAAGGGTACCTCTGCGACAGGCGGTACAGTAAGGGTACCCCTGTCCGGCACAGTAAGGGTGCCCGAGCCAAGGTCCAGGAGCCGAAGGAGGTTCTGGGAAGACCGCGACAGCGCCCCGTTAGTCCTTCGGGCGGTTGGGGGGCCTGACCAACCGGGGGTGTGCCACAACACGCTCCGCCCCCGTCAAAAGGGGCGGGAGTAGTAGACAGATCACGTGATCCAGTGGATGATCTGAAAATATGTGCCGCACTGCCGGGCATCGACCCACCGTGCGTGCTGGCTCGCCAGGCGGGCGGAGCAGCGAGGGGCTGCTTGCCCTGGATCGTCCGTAAGATAACCCACTTATAGTCATACTTATGTTGTATGAAATAAACCTGCAGCAGTTCTTCACCCACAATGTAAGTGTCAGTGTAATCCTGGGGTGACGTCTGTGCATGCGTGTTGAGTGGAGCGGATGACGGTGTGGTCACTATGCCGCTGCCCGCATCCCACGCAGAGGGACATCAGCAGGGCAGCCTTCTAGTGGCCGCCCGTCGGAGCCTCCCCCCCCCCCCCCCTGCTCCGTCTCGCTAGCGAGGCCGCGCCTCAGGGAGGGGAGGCCCCCAATGGGTTTGTCTTTGGGAGGCGTGCCAATAGGGTGGGCGAGGCTAGACCCCCTTTTTAGGCGCCTCACCCCCCCAGATCCTCCTCTGCTTCCTGCGCCGCTCCTCCTGGCCACGCGTATTCCCACCCTTTCCGCTTACCCTGCGCTGCGGAGGCAGCGCGTTATTGGAATGTTTTAAGGTTTTTTCTTGCGTTGCAGGCGGAGTTACAGGGCGATCTGGAGGCAGAAGGGTACAGTAAGGGTACCTCTGCGACAGGCGGTACAGTAAGGGTACCCCTGTCCGGCACAGTAAGGGTGCCCGAGCCAAGGTCCGGGAGCCGAAGGAGGTTCTGGGAAGACCGCGACGGCGCCCCGTTAGTCCTTCGGGCGGTTGGGGGGCCTGACCAACCGGGGGTGTGCCACAACACGCTCCGCCCCCGTCAAAAGGGGCGGGAGTAGTAGACAGATCACGTGATCCAGTGGATGATCTGAAAATATGTGCCGCACTGCCGGGCATCGACCCACCGTGCGTGCTGGCTCACCAGGCGGGTGGCGCAGCGAGGGGCTGCTTGCCCTGGATCGCCCGTAAGATAACCCACTTATCGTCATACTTATGTTGTATGAAATAAACCTGCAGCAGTTCTTCACCCACAATGTAAGTGTCAGTGTAATCCTTGGGTGACGTCTGTGCATGCGTGTTGAGTGGAGCGGATGACGGTGTGGTCACTATAGGAGAAAGAGAGGGGGGGTGGCTGCTAGCGGTGGAGCGGGAGAAGTGGACACTGTCCTTGACTTCTCTGGGCAAGAAGGAAACGACAGCCCTTTTCCTTCTGTGCCCGCCCGTCCTTGAACAGCCACGAACGGCCAGGCTATTTCGGCCGTCCTGGGACGCATATCTAAAATAATAAAGTAGGGGAACGGACTGTAATAAATGAAAGAAGTAGGGGCACGCCGTGCCCTGCCGATCCCACCCACTTCGACCACTGCCCCCAAGTGTCCCAGGTCTACAGGTTACGAAACACTGAAATAAACTACTGTAATACTTGTATGGTCTCCTTTTAATTGGAACAGCACTACAGTGTCTTTTGGGCCATACATTTGCCTTAACATTCATATTTCTGGGTTTTAGGTTTTCTTAGAAACGTTTTCCATTGCGAAGTACAAGCCTTGGAGAGTGTGGTCAATGTCCAGCAATCCCAGTTCACTAAGAACAACTGTGTTTAGACACATCCTAGGGTGGTTCTGAGACAACTGTTTCACCCTAGCTCTATTGGTTTCCGCTGTTGATGATATCACTGAATTAAGATGTAAAACTTGAGATTGTAGGTCTTCCTTCTGGAGCTCAAACTGCTCAGTCCCTCGCTTTTCAATTATCTTTAAGTCCATCTTTTTCCAACATTTTCACGGTTTCTCTCGCTGCCCTAGTATGGTATTTTGGCCACATTTCTACCCAAGCATACATTTAGAAGACTCCTGTGAAAGCTTTCGCAAGTTAGAAAGCTGCCCTTCAGCAGTCACCAGTAACTGCAGTCCGGGCCGAGGCACACGACGGGGGGGGGGGCTTTTAGTCCTATGGGCGTTGCGCGTCTGCCACCCACCCCCTAAGAATGAATACGTGTTCGGGCTGTACGCGTAAGGTCCGCAGGGAACACAGCGACATAAATCATATATATATATTTTTTTTAAAGGCCGGTGGGCGGAGTGAAATCAGACGTTGGAAACCGGGCTCCGCACATTCGACACCTAATCCCAGGCGATTTGGCCAGAGGAAGGCCATGAACAGTGTAAACTAAAGACCGCTCCGATAGAGGGTAGACAAACAGAAGACTCGTCGCTCGGCTTAGGACGCCGCATACTCTAACAAGTGTTACTACTAAGGGTGGGAACGGGCCGGACGCCTCCTGGGGTGCCAGAACATTGCCGCATCGGACGTGATTGAATCACTCACTGGCCAATCAGTGCAGCGATGACGTAACGTCCGTGATGTAAACTTCCCTAGGCCATCCAATCAGAACCTCCCCCAAGCCAGCGGCGAGACGGCGGGGAAGATACGTCAACTTCTGTCCTGCGCCCCCACCAACAGGCAGCCTGTTTAGTACTGGGGAGTTGTCGAGTAACGCCGGGAGACGAGAAGTAAAGTAACTCAGTGTTCTTTTACAAATATCCAGAAAAGGCTTTGCGATTATGAACGCAATCTTCTATCCCATGTATTGTATACAATGTCTTCGTCACAACGATCTAATGCAACTACTGGTTTCTAGCGCTTGCTAGCTCGGGGTATTTACTCCAGCGGCAATCAAAGTAATTATGCTCCTGCCATTTTGCTCCTAGCTCGTTGTCCTATCGTTTTTTCTCACACGAGTTTATATATGCAAACCCTTCTCAGCAGTGCCACTCTTTCTGCATGCCATAGAGTCCTACATAGTAACATGGAAGTGGTTTATGTAGGGAACTTCAGCGAATGACTATTATTAGACGGACAAACTATTGTTCCAGAAAAAATGAAAACAAAAAACTGCCGTAAAGGCTGTTATTATTATTGTTGATCAGGAACATTTGTTTTGCTCTTTGCTAT
The DNA here is from genome assembly GCF_964204655.1 of Triturus cristatus. Taxonomy (NCBI): domain Eukaryota; kingdom Metazoa; phylum Chordata; class Amphibia; order Caudata; family Salamandridae; genus Triturus; species Triturus cristatus. Next base: position 969,310,890 of record NC_140590.1, read on the forward strand.
AATATTTTTTGGGGGGTGGTGATCGTAAAGTTGATTAAAATGAAAGATACGAGAGGTTGAGCTGCAATTCAGTATTTTGTGTTGCATGCGCTATTTTGAATATTTAAAGATTATTTCCAAAAATGGGATGTTCATTAATAGCATTTCTTAATGTAAAATGCTGACTTGCAAATAACTTATAACATTGATATCTTTATCAAATTATGATGTTTAAACGTAGTTGTGATTAAAACTGCTTTTGCAATTCATAGAATTTCGAAAGGGTGCATTGATTTTTAAACGAGTACATTAGTGCCAGTTGAAATTTGTTAAGAAGGATTCTTACTTTCACATCTCGTTTTGAGCACCTCTGCATTGACATTATTAACTTATGTAATTTTTTTTTTTTTTGCAGGAGAACATTTTAATGAAGTGGAAATATGCTGCTCTGTCTCTTGTAGACAAAATAGCTTCATGAAGATTACGTGGCACATTTTAAGTTAATTGGCGTGTCTTGGAAAATACTGGTTAATCATTGTTCAACAGCTGCAAAACTTTCTTGCACTTCTTTTTTAATTTGAAGGAAGGTTTTGTGGATATTCTTATCTAATGACGTCAATGGCAAGCTTGTTTTCATTTACTAGCCCAGCTGTGAAACGTTTGCTGGGATGGAAGCAAGGTGACGAAGAGGAGAAATGGGCAGAAAGAGCTGTTGATGCTTTAGTTAAAAAGTTGAAAAAAAAGAAGGGCGCCATGGAAGATTTGGAGAAGGCTTTGAGTTGTCCTGGACAGCCAAGCAAATGTGTTACAATTCCTCGTTCTTTAGATGGTCGACTTCAAGTGTCTCACAGAAAAGGCTTACCACATGTTATTTACTGCCGTGTTTGGCGTTGGCCGGACTTGCAAAGCCATCACGAACTCAAGCCATTGGAGTTTTGTGAATATCCCTTTGGATCCAAGCAGAAGGATGTGTGTATTAATCCATACCATTACAAAAGGGTCGAGAGTCCAGGTTTGTATAACCTAGACACAATTTTGTGCTTCTTATTTTTTTATTTGGTTGGCTCTATACGGCATTCAGTTTTCAGAGTTAAATGTTATTGTCCAGTTGTTGGCTTCACATAGGTAATATGCTTGGGGGTAGTTTGCCTAGATTCATATGCCATTACAAAACCTATCAATAGGCTGTTATATGTTCCCACTTATTTATCACTGGACTATTTTACATTTATATTCACTTAAACCTTCGGGGAATAACTCAAATTCTGTGTAAAATACTTACCCTGAAAATAGTACAGGAGTTCAAGAGACTCGTGTAAGCAGTAGGTGTAATTGCTTTTCCTTTTATTCTGTCTAATTGAGTCCTCATCTAGAACCTTCTCCCGACTGCATGGCCATGTTAAAATAATTTCACAGTGTTTCTACTAGAATCATGTGACCTCTTTGTCCTCCAACCTTCATCACATTCCTGCTCTAGGCTCCTCGATTGAATAGCCCGGTTTAGTGTTGAGTTTTTCTGTAGATTACCTGCAATCTCATTGGGGCATATCGGCAACAACCGGCGATAATCATCGCTAAGCGCACTTGACGCTAGGCTAATTATCGCCGGCTAGCGTGGATTTTTATCGCTGAGATAGCGTGCTATTAGCAACGCTTATCTCAAAAGCGATAAAAATCCTCGCGCTAACTGCCTAACGTGAGATTATCGCTGGAAACCCAGCGATAATCTCACGCAATGTGGCATTAGCTTGTTGATAGGGCATACAAAGAAAGAGTATGCTGTTCCTCCTGGTCAGGGGTGATTCTGTGAGGTACACAGTCTACTCCGGGTGGAGATAAAGTGAAAAATGATGTAAAAAATGAATGAAAAAGGGGAGTGGGGGACCCACAAGGGTGGAACTAAAACCCTCACACACCCAGCAAGCTAGGTGTCATGCTTCATCATCTGGGTTTTGCTCCTCGTCGGGTCGGCGCTGCAATACCCAACGGGCACCCTAAAAGGGGCTCTTTGTCGGAGATCTTTTGTTCCTTGCCGTAAGATGAGTGCAAGTAAGGGCCAGGCAGGTGTAGATGTTGGTGGGTGTATTAAAAAGGGTTGATTAGTCTGAATAACATAATTTATTTGGTCAGTAAATCACCCTATTTAAAAACAGTGTGAGTGGCGGTAGTCTGGACTCATTAGGTCAAGAACTAACAACGCTCAACTCAGATGGTCAACATGTTTCTCGCCTAATGGTCAGGAGGATCCAGCGGCAATTCATCAGGACCAGTGTGGTGCAAACTATCTACAATCGTGAGGGTGTATGACAGGGTCTCACATATATGTGTATGTACCTAGTCAAGTCTACCCTAAGAAAGTGTGAATTAATCTATCACTTCCGCAATGGAGTGGCCTAAAAGGATCATTTCCCGGTTTCGGCGGAGTGGGTAGGTTCTACAACCACCTTGGGCATCAGAAACGAGGCTACCACGCCATCCCAAAAGGCTCGCCACGCACCGATTGGAGCGGTACTAGTTTAGCTTTTAGGCCACTCCATTGCGGAAGTGATAGATTAATTCACACTTTCTTAGGGTAGACTTGACTAGGTACATACACATACATGTGAGACCCTGTCATACACCCTCACAATTGTAGATAGTTTGCACCACACTGGTCCTGATGAATTGCCGCTGGATCCTCCTGACCATTAGGCGAGAAACATGTTGACCATCTGAGTTGAGCGTTGTTAGTTCTTGACTTAATGAGTCCAGACTACCGCCACTCGCACTGTTTTTAAATAAGGTGATTTACTGACCTAATAAATTACGTTATTCAGACTAATCAACCCTTTTCAATATACCCACCAACATCTACACCTGCCTGGCCCTTACTTGCACTCATCTTACGGCAAGGAACAAAAGATCTCCGACAAAGAGCCCCTTTTAGGGTGCCCGTTGGGTATTGCAGCGCCGACCCGACGAGGAGCAAAACCCAGATGATGAAGCATGACACCTAGCTTGCTGGGTGTGTGAGGGTTTTAGTTCCACCCTTGCGGGTCCCCCACTCCCCTTTTTCATTCATTTTTTTTTTCTCATTAATTTTTTACATTTTTACATCATTTTTCACTTTATCTTCACCCGGGGTAGATTGTGTACCTCACAGAATCACCCCTGACCAGGAGGAACAGCATACTCTTTCTTTGTATGTCATTTCAGGGCATGTACGCTGGACCTCATTAAATATAGCCCACCCCTTTTTTGCTTCCTCTCTTTTGTTTAGAGACTTGTTGATAAGGCACCACAAAGTTAGCCATGATATCCACCTTCCATAGGATATCATGGCTAAGTCCATCCTGAAGCAGGCGTAAGGAAAGTAGCGATAACGGGGGTTATCGCTACTTTTCTTGCCGCTATGCTTCATAGCGTGGGGCTTGATGATAGGAGAAATGTCGCTTAGCGACATTTCTCCTGTCATGTCAGGAACGCCCACTTTGCATCTCATTAGAGATGCAAAGCTGGGCGTTAGGAATTAGTGCGCTAATGCAAGGTTTCACGCGTTAGCGTGACCTGGCTAATTAGGCGTGAAAATTATCGCCGCTTTTCGGCCGAAAACGGCCGCAAAAGCGGCGATAATTCTATCGCCTCACCTTGCTGATATGCCCCATTGTTTTCTTTTTCTGCTTGCTTTACGTCTTGATACGTGTTGCAGTTAGTTTTTTACCGTGCAATTTTAAATTTCTCTCAAAGTGGCCCCATTGAGATTGACAACGTAAGAATAATTTTTGATTACCAGGCTACACCTCAGAAACGCAATTTGTTAAAAAAAAAAAAAAGTTGTATTTATTTTCCCCCATACTTTTAGATTTTAAATATAAAAGAACAAACCATGTGAAACTATAGCATCAAGAGAAATGCATATCTGCCATTTTAAATTGCTTTTTCGGTTAGGATTAATGAGAGTTGTTTGTTTTTAACCTGGCACTGTTCTGCTACTAACTTCTTGCATGCTGCTTTGTTTTTTAAATCTATATTTGTATACCTGTTACGAGTCACCGTACGTTTGCTTGGTGTATGAAAGTGCAGCCGGGCTCACGAGACGCTGATTGGCTGTTGGGGGACCAATCAGCTACCCGGTTGGTTAGGGGCCGGGTAGAGGGCAGGTTCTGCCTTTAAAAGTGCATGCATGTTGCGACCGCTCCGGTAATGAGATTTGTTTGTTTTTAACCTGGCACTGTTCTGCTAATAACTTCTTGCACTCTGCTTTGTTTTATTGATCTGAATTTGTATACCTGTTACCAGTCACCGTAGCTTTGCTCGGTGTAGGAAAGCTCATTAGCCTTCAGCGGGGCTCACGAGGTGCAGATTGGCTGTTGGGGGACCAGTCAGCTGCCCCGTTGGTTAGGGGCCAGGGAGAGGGCAGGTCTGCCTTTAAAAGTGCACACATGGCGCGACCGCGCTGGTGGTGCGCCAAAGGCAAGCCTGTCTGCGCCCGGGGCCAGTTACTATGCCCCTTTCATCTCCTATGATCGGAAAGATCTGCTGGCTCTGAACAGGGACACTCACAGCGTCCCTAGAACACTCATGACTTCCCTGATGGAAGCAGGGCTATTGGGTTCCCCCAGAAAGGGAGACCTTGAGGGCGGTTGCCAGGTCATTCTTCACACGGATCACAGGGTGATGAGCGTTACCCCCTTAGTGGAATTGAAAGAGCGGACCGATACCCAGTTTATCTGAATACACACTCATTGGCTAAGCACCAAGGTGACATTTTCCATCTACTGGAGTTTGAGTCTCCAGATTTGTTGCTACTAATGGAGACGTGGCTCACAGTGGAATCATCCCCTGATATACTGGCAGCTCTCCCTAGTGAGTACTATATATTGGCATCTAACAGGGAAGAAAGGTGGGGGTGTCGCAGCCATAATTAAAAAATCCATTCAATTTACTAAATTGCCCTCTCTGGAGTTACCAGCGGTAGAAACGTTAGTGATCCTATTGTAATCTGCTATGGAGGTTTTTGTGTACGTCTTGGTTTATAGGCCTCCTTACTACATGCAGGAGTTCGCCCAGGCTTTCGCTGGGGCTTTCGCTGAAGCCATAGCCCCTTCAGTGGTAGACCATGCCAATGTTCTCTTGATTGGAGACTCAAATTATTGGGCAAAGGATGAAGACTGGGGGCCTCAAGCCTTGGACTTCACAGTTGCCTTAAGCAAATTGAACCTGGTACAAGCAGTGAATTCCTCAACTCACGTTCAATGCCACATTTTGGATCAAATGTGGACTTCGAAACTTCCGGTGCAGAATTTGAGCATAGTCCCTTGTGGGTGGGCAGACCATCATCTGATCTCCTTTTCGGTAGCTAGGCCAAAGGAGATAAGGCCTCCAAGTGGACCGGCGATCTCATTTAGGAACTGGGCTCAGGTTAACCTCACAGATTTCTGTGGGGACCTGGGGAAATTTGTGCCGGCTCCTATGGAGGATATTGACTTTTATGAGCAAAATGTTTTTAACTGGCTAAAGGGGGCTAGTGACATTCCCACCCATAGTCATAGCTCCAGCAAGACGAGAAACCATGAGGCCAATAAATGGTTCTCGGCAGATCTGAGAATGGCGAATTCAGCCTCCGATGCGCAGAAAGGAAATGGCGGTCGGAATATTAGCTAGATCTGAGAACCAGATATCTCCAACAACTCAAAGCGTATAAGTAACTCGTAAGGCAAACCAAAGTAAGCTACTTCCCGAGTAAAATCTTGAAAAGGCACCCAATAAATCCAAGGAGATTTTTAGGATCGTTAATGAACTATCTAATCTAGACAGAGTGACTCTTCCTGTCGCACCCTCACAGAGTTTGTGTGACAATCTCAGCGTCTTTTTTGTGAATAAGATTGCGGCAATAAAAAAGAGCATCTCCTTAGGCTCTTCCGCTACCTACTCATCACCATGTGACATGAATAGCCACACTGCGTCGGATAAAAAAGATTAGGACATTTCTTACGAGAGAGGCCCTGATCCTTGTTATCATGGCTTTGGTTATGTCCAGAATTGATTACGCAAACTCTCTCTATCTGTACCTCCTGAAATCCCTCTTGCGTAAGCTTCAAGGCATGCTGCACAGCGTTCAAGGCATTGGATTTGAGCTGCCCGGGCTTCGTGAAAGCTCGAATTGTAAAATATCGTCTGACAAGAGAACTTAGATCATGCCACCTACACTACCTGGTCACCCCCACTTATAACAAACACAGAATTGGAGGCGGTAGGTTCTCTGTCGCGGTTCCACGTGCTTTGGAATATATTCCCCTTGGAAATTAGTCAGTCTTCTGTCTACACCAGATTTAGGAAACTCCTGAAGACCTGGTTGTTTATACAGGCTTGCCAGTATTAGGGACTTATGACATTTCAGTACCTAGCGCCAAGAGACCTCCCCGATGATCGTTCGCTCTAGAAATAGTCAATAACATAACAGGATTGCCTACTTTGTTTCTGAGAGTTCTGCACCACTTTACTTACGTTTTTAATATATTAATATGTAAGACCTATAGTTATGGGAGAGAGAAGGGTAGATTACAAACTTAAGGAGGATATCATACCTGGAATCCTAGTGTTCCAGGTATGCAACACTTCCTTCTATTTAGACACCATCTTTAAATTTCTAACTTTTAGAGCAGAAATCTAATGGAAACGACATCCAGCTCTGTGCTATTTCAGCGGTTCATCCTGAATGTTTTCAGACTACTGTGAATTGTTTTGACTGTGCAGCAACACAAGATCACACTAAAAGCTAATTAACAGCTAAGTCTGTCAACCTAAATTCTTAGTAGCTGCAGTTTCTTAGTACCTGGCCAAGGCTTCCTTGCCTAGAGATGAAAGTTGGATGGCTAGGGAGCCTTCATAACATTCCTCCTTTTGGTTATATGACGGAAAGAAATGCAGGAATACATTTGCATGCGTTTCCTGGATGGAAACAAGCATACACACTACTGCTCTCTTAATAGTTAGGTACTGTTGCAAGGTTGAAAATCAGACATAATGCTTGTTCATCTGCTTGCTTCAACAATATATGTATTAAGTCTTTGTATACAAATTCTGCAAACATATGGCTGCCCCCTTCCATACAGAGGTCTAGCCTGAACAATAGTGTTATCCAGCATAGAAACCTTGAACGAATTAAAGAACACTGGATACCTCTGTCTCATTGTTGCTTCCCAAAACACCTTTACAAGAGAACCGCATAATGAAAAAGAGGTTAATGAAAAACAATTTTGCACTACAGTCTTACACTGAGAGTACAGAGTGCCTTTAAGACTGCATGCTGGCCCAGGTCTCAGAGGGCATAGCTTAAGTCATTTATTTTTTTCTTTTCACATTTCAATGTGAGGATCCCTGACCACAGGGTTCAGCCTGTGTTACTTTGTAATTTCTTGTCAGAATTTCTTTCAAGCAGCTGTAGTGGCTGGCACGGATCGGGAGTGGCTGGTTGTGCCGGGGGGGGGGGGGTTAAGGGGGTGTTGGAAAAAAAAAAGTACCTTTTCGCTGCTGTCCTGCTTTTGCCCACGTCGTCACAGTCTCTCCTCTCCGGGGCCAGAACAGGAAGCAGCCAGGCTCCCTCACCTAAGCCAATCACAACGCTGCAATGCAGCATTGTGATTGGTCTGAGCGCTGTGGTTTGGCACTCAGCAGGGGAATAGGGGCCTGGGCATGTTCTCCACGCCGGCTTTAATGAAACCTACATGATGACCATGTGAAGTGCACATGACACTTTGACTGGCCCATATATAACAATCAGATTTCCTGTCTGTTTCGCTGCGGGTCAAGTTTATAATTTGCTTTGATCTTGATTAGTTAACTCACTAGAAATTCAATTTACTCCTGATAAATCTTTATTCAATGTTTAACTAATCTTCACTTATCAACACTCTTCCTTTGGTCGATGGACCATAAGTTGAGTAGTTGATGGTGATATGAACAAATTAACTAAACTTACACTTAATGAAATAAACCACAGACTCTGGGTAAGATTCAATAAGTTTATCTAAATCTCTGTCTTTAAATGAACGCTCATTAATACAAATTCACAGTGCAAACACTATCCAAATTTCATGGGAGAGAAAATTCATTTAGCAATGTACATTCATTTCACAGACTCATTCTACAAATAAATGCTTTAAGAGTGGACAGATAAAGAGACAGAAGGCATAATAAATCATACATTTGCAAAAGGTATGCAAATTTGAGACAGAATAATAATTACCCAAAGGTGATTATAGAAACCCAGCTCTCTGGCCAAATAGGGCTGGTGGTGGTCTCCTGATTAAGACTCGGGAGACAAAGGCTATAGGACAGGCTCAGGACAGGGTAATACTTACTAAACTTCTCTATAGACCCCACACACCGGGACGCATCCCTCACTTGCTCTCTCTCCCTCCTCTATATTCTTCCGGAATCTTCGATCTAATCAAGTATCTTTCAGAGGTGAATCTTCCCAGTCTGTTTTCTCTTTCCTCAGCAGCAGTAGTTCTTGCCTCTCTCTCTCTTACACTCGTGCTTGCCTCTCCTCGCTTGCATGCATGACCACTCTTAAAAATTAAGTCGCTCTAGTTATAGTCTTCATTTTTGCATGTCCCACCCTCAAAAGTTACAAATCTTGATGAAATACGAACTCTGATTGGACAGGGGAGTTATCACCTCACGCTGACATGTTTAATTTTTAAGAACTCTTTTTTTGTCTAACAAAACCCATCCCCTTTAGCTCATCTAATTTTCTGTCTCATTTTCATTCACATGTATTTAATGTTACTATTCAAATGCATTCAATTCAGTTCTACAGTCGAGAAGAATTTTCACATGGCGGGTATCCTTGGCTCTTGGCAGCCTGTCAGTGACTCGGTCCGCGGGTCACATCAGTATTACACGGCGCATGTCTAGCTCGCCTCCATTTCTGTCGCCATCTTTTTTTCTCTTGTATGCCACATGAGACAGACCCAAACGTACACTATTAATAAAGGAATCATAAACAAATGTCAGTGTCTCAAATTACAGATTTTCACTGTTCACCACCCACTTCTACTCTATCCCATATTATTTACTCCTTCATTAAGCAAAAGCATTAGTAACGACACCTATCTTTAAATTTAGGCAAGCATATGCTAGGCACGCGTACCTCAAGACTCCATGTTAGTAATTTCTGCGCATGCGTGAGAGTTTTTCCTCTCAAAACAGCTTACTCATGTTACTATCTACGTAGTTCTAATTCGCACATGCGCAAAAGTGTTTTTCAGTTTAAAGCGGGTTTTAGTTGCATTGCGTTCTATTTTCATTAATTAAGCATGCGGAAAGCTCTTATTCCCATATGTAAATGTTGTGCGTGCATATTAATTTTGTTTTCTTTGCTATTACTAATAACTAATACTGTTAATGAGGGATTGCTCAGAGCAAGTTTCGTTTTCTTGAATCCTTGCTCCATCATAAGGATGACTCCACACATTTAGTCGCAAGTTCATATATTTATTATGTTTCCAACACACCAGTGAGGGTCGATCAGGCACACCTCAAATCGATGTCATCTCTGAACAGCCACCAGTGCACGTTCTGTCAACATTCCAGAACGTCCAGCTGGTGACAATGTCCAACAGGGTGAACACCGGGTATGGTCTCCCAAATAGGACTTAGGTTGATGTCCATACCAAACACATCTTCCCCCTTTATAGATTAAAAGCACTTACCTGCTCTGCCGACAAATGAACTCATATATATAAACTAAGCAGTCCACAAACAAATAATGGATATGATTCAGTTGCAGCAATAGTGCTACTCTCAAATATGATAATGTAATTTTCTTAGTTTGACTACAGGATGACCCACTCTGCTCATTTTATAGCCAGAAGTGGCACTTCTGTGGTTTGGAGTAGAAAGTTCTCCACTCCTGAGTCTGATGACCCAGGTTGTTGAGCAGATCACAATTGTCCTCTCCCCACCATTCACAGTTCCGTCTTGAACCACCTTCTATCCTCTTTACCTGAGAAAAGGCATTCATATCTATTTGTTTACACACAGAGATAAACACAGACATAATAGACAAATGCCATACATTTCCATTACTCAATAATACTGAATTGCAATACATTTTTTAACCCGTTCGACGCGCATGACGGAACGGTTCCGTCATGCACGTCAGATGCGCTGTGCGCATGACGGAACCGTTCCGTCATTGCCCCGCCCGCGCACGGAACCTTCAGCGTGGCGCGGAAATCCGCGCCGCGCTGAAGGGGTTAAACTGTAAGGGGTTGTGAGAACCAGCTTTGATAATTTCCAATGTGCCCACTTGTTTTTACTTGTACTAAATCCCTAATGTTTAATTGGACAGCCTTGCTATTGTGCCTAAAGTCAATGTTTTTTACACACATTTTATGCTTTCTCTAAATATCCTTTTAATCAGTTGAGGTCCACCCTTCTGGCTGCTTCCAACCGACCAATGATATATTTAGAGATTGGGGTTCCACTCTTCACAAGATCAAAGAGACTTAAACCAGTGCATTCACACAGAATGATTCTGTAAGCTCACAGGGTTTTAAGTAATTCTCCCCTCCAGACTAAGCTGTTATTACTAGCTAATTTAATGATTCCCTTGATTTTACGGTTGAATCGTGCAACTGTTCCGTTCCCAGCTGAATGATACACAGACGTAGTCTTGTGTACAATACCATTTCTTCCTAGGTATGGTTTTAAGCACTTGGATGTAAATTGAGGCCCATCTTCACTCCAAATACTCTTGGGCAACCCTTCTCTCAATAAATGTTTGTCAAAATGTTTATTGTGCTACAAGTGTCAGCTTTATGCACTACCTCTATTCCTGGCCACTTGGAAAAGTGAACAGTCACATAGACTTGTTCATATTGTTCACTAATAGGCCCTGTTATATCTACACCAACATTTTTTCAAGGCATATTCGGACAAGCAATGAGGTGTAGATGTGGTCTGAGTGTAACTTGTGTTTTGTCTGAATTTTCACATTGTAGGCATTATGTGACCTTCCTTTCTATTTCCCTATCTACTCATGGCCACCAGTACCAGTTTTACACTCTGCTGTTAGTCTTGTCTATTCATAAATGTCTGTAATGACATATTTCTAGATTATTGGTTCTCAATTAATCAGGAGGAATGACTTATCCATTTTTTAATATTAAGCGGCCTTCAAAAGATAATTCGTTTCTCACCTTCCAAAAGAATTGTTGCCCTTTTGGGATTAAATTTTTTGCTTGCCATCCCCCTGACATCATGCTGTAAATATTTGCAAGTAACACATCCTGTTCAGTCATCCATTCATCACTTGATCTGCCTTGAAATTCCGCAGAGATATTTGCCACACAAAAGTCTCCTACCATGTCCTCAAACACCTGACTCAATAATAATTGCATGTGACTCAGAAAATACACCACCACATTCTTTGTACGAGGTACAGACTGTACATTGTAATTGTAATCGAAAAGGTGGATTGACTTGCGGGCTAATCTAGGAGAAGCTGCATAAAGTCCTTTGGTGGTTAGGACATTGGTCAGGGGTTTGTGCTCCTTGCGCAACATAATTTTATTTCTTCAGATGTACTGTCTGAAGTGTTCTAAACCCCAAACACATGCAAGTGCTTCCAGTTCAAAGATAGACTACTTTTCCTCCATAGGGGTAAAAGAACTGTACGCAAACGCAATTGCTCCATCAGGATTCAGGCAAGCCGGGCCGACGAAGGCTGTGATGCCAGAAACCGGTCCCCGGAAGCTTGTTTCCTTCCCAGTATAAGAATTGGCTTGGTAGTTTGGTTTGCCCTGTTCCCATCATGCACTGGGACAGGTACAGACTAATTTGCATGTAGCCAGGTTCTGAGCTGGGATGGAGCTAAAAAACGGTGATGGATTAAAACCATGATCTCTTGACTTGGTAAGAGTATTCTGCATCATTCAGAAACTCTGTCCATCACCACCCCCTTTTTCCCAAATCGCAAACGCAATTGTGCCTTCCTTGCCAGAATTATTCTTTTGGGCGAGTACTGCATTTATAGCTCTACCACTGGCATCAGTGGTGACTATACTATGTAGTTCGGGCTAATAACCTTGTAATGAATGGAGATGCTCTCCACATGTCTTTCTTAAGAGAAAGAAATGCATCCTGGCATTTACTGGACCTTTCAGATTTATTTCTAAGTTTAAGTTTGTCTCATTTCGTAAGTTTTAGTGGAAGAGTCTTTACAAATTAGGAATAAAATTCCACAAGCCCTAAGAATGCACATAACTCATCCTTGAGATTTGTCACTTGTGCATTCCTGATAGCATACAACTATTCTTTCTGAGGTTTAATACCATCACCTGTAACAAGATGTCCTAAATATGCGACTTCCTTGCGTGCACATTTGCGTTTACTATGGTTTGCACTTAGACCTCTGTTCTCTAGGATACTGAAAACTTGAAACCATTTTTGATGAATTTCTTCTTTAGTTTTACCCATTGCTAGGATATCATTCTAGTAAATTACCAGGATCTTAACATTTGTAAAAATGTCATGCATCAGCCTCTGAAATATGGTCGTTGCAGAGGCCAACCCGATGGGTACTCTTTTAAACCTGTAGCACCCAAACGCTGTAATAAATGTTGTGAGATTTCGGCTCTCTGGATATAAAGGAACCTGATGATAAGCAGTTTAAATGTTAGTAGTAGAAAACCATTTAATTCCCTTTGTGAGAGATAGCATTTCATTGATGCGTGGTACAGGAAATTGATAAATTGATTAATAAGGATATTGTTATTCAGATTGTGAAGATCTATGTATAGCCTCACCTTGTCATTGGCCCTCTTGGCCACTACCAGGGGTGCCAACCACTCCGAGAACTCCAACTGTTCTAGGACTCCTTCCCTTTGTATTTTTTCCAGCTTCTTTCTCACCTCCTTTTTCAAAGAAAATGGGATGTTCCTAAATGTATGTACATGGGGTTTGGCATCTTCTTTCACACACATCTACAACCTCTTAGTTTCCCTATATTCACTGTAAATACCATAGGAAATTTGATTAATACAGATTTACTAAATTCTTTCTCAGGCTGAACCGTTAGTACAGGTTCTGGACTATTGGGGTTCAAACTGATACCCAGTTTACCTTTGTCCATCCAACTCAATACAGATGGGCCTATGACTGAGACATACAGTTTACCTTCAACCTCTCTGTTCTTGAACTGGAATTTTAATTTCCTATACCCAACAACGTGTATGGGTTCTGCTGTGATTGTTTTGATAGAGCTATCGGACTGATCCAACTCTCTTCCTAAAGCTTGTATAAATTTCTCCTCCCACACATCTTTATTAACAATTGTGTAATGAGAGCCTAAATCGGCAACAATGGAAATGTTAACCCCACCAATTAACATTTCACATATGGGTTTGTTCTTGTTTCCTTTGTCATTGTGATCAATTTGCAACACTCTGACATCTTCTACACTAAGAACATGCATGTTCAACTCTTCATCTTTCGACGTGCTAGTGTGACATCCAACATCTTGTTCGACTATCTTGACCATGCTTCCTGACTTCTTCTGGCACACTTTGTGGAAGTGTCTTACAATTCCACATTTGGAACGGTTTTGTTTACACGTTGGGCATTTTTTTATCATTTGCCAAATGATTTGCACTTCCTCTGCTATAACATCTTCTCTTCACAAACCCTTTGAAGTTTTGACCATCTGCATCCACTTTCTCTGGACCTTTCTTTTTGTAAGGAACAGCAGATTTAGATCCACTTATTTTAGCCACTACTGCATCTTCTTTCTTTGTTTTCCGATAACACTGCCTTTGCACACCTTTCAGTCAGTTCTGCTGTTTTGACTATGTCTATGACGTCTTGGAGATGACTTTTTCCCTTAGCCCACAGATTGTCCTGGATGCTCAGATTGGATGCTTGTAGGTTTCCAAAACGACACACTGTTTTTCAATGCAAATACATAACCATTAATTAACTCTACTTTTCCTTGTTTTCTGTGGTAAAATTTGTAGCGATCCACTGCAACACACACAGTAGGCTTGTAGTAAGTATTTAGAGCCTCCAGAGCATTGGTGTAAACCTCTTCTTAGCCAGCTGCTGTTTGTTTCTTATTTATATGGTAATACACTTTTAACCCATTTGGGCCTAAACAATGTAATAGAACTTTCTCTTTCTTAGCTGCAGTAAAATCCTCATCATCATCAAATGTAGAGATGTAATTAATGAAGTATTCTCGCCATTCCTCCCATTTTAGTGCCGGTTCAACTGAAGCGGGTAGGAAAGCTTGTGGTGGAGAAAAGATTCCATACGTTCCCTGACGCCTTTTGTTCTACCTAAGCCTATCACAGTTCAATGAATAGCAAATATGGTATGTGCGATATATATATCAACGCTACCAACAAAGTCCACGCTCCAGGACAAAGTACAGCACTCAGGGAGTATTCTGTAGATTCGTTTATTCGGCAACAAGCAAAAGACAGACGCGTTTCAGGGTATCCTTCTTCAGTGTCTAGTTGCGCTAGCCGCGCGAGAACTTTTAAATTCAAAAGACCATCGACGTCACTTCCCCACCCATATGGCTAATGCAATAATATCTATCACATGGCGGCCATCTTAACAGGGTGAAGATAACGTACCAACTTATATGGATAAACACATTTCTTTGTTTATCGCTCGACATACAAGAATTAAATCAACAGCGTCAAGACTACACAATTGTTACTCATCGTGAATGAAATCAAATATGATTAACTAAACAGATTGTAAATATCGCTTGACAATTTGTGTTTCATAGAGAGCTACACATATTCGTAAAATTAAGCCGTGGATCGGCGTGCATATTGTAGCAAACCTCATGATGTACAATTAATATCTTGATGTATTAGATGATTCATTAAATGGTTCATTAAACAATCAAAGCAATGTTTGACGAAGCAGATCGTCGCGAGGCAGCTCATGACATCTTCAAGAAAACCACAACATCGTCATTAGAGAACCCACAAGCTGTACTGAATGAGTCAAACACTCGCAAAACCTTGCGCACACTTTTCACCAAACTCGAAAGACTCTATGAAAGAGAGGTAAGAAAATGGTGGGAAGCCACCTCCCTCCAAAGTTACATGGATGTCGACAGAGTGCCTAGGGGCCTACGGATCTACACTGTGCCCGCTTATGAAAACCCGGATCCCTGCCTCCTTGAAGAATGGGCTGAATACACAGCAGCGTCATGCAAAGGCATGCTCGCAATCTTGGTGAAATTCGCCTGGAGTGACAGAGAAAAGGCATTGGTGGAAATTGCGAATCTCGAGAAAGAAATTGCGAATGATGATGACAAAGCGAAACAGGAAGAGTTAAAGGAAGAGATGAGGAAACGTTTACAAAGATATGAATTGAAGATACGACAACGGAAGCAGGACAAATTTGAACGCGATGAACGTGATTACGCCCAAGGGAGGATCCTAACCTTCGCAAGAAAATTTGACGAACCAAGAAAAGCCATTCACAAGAAGAAATCTCCGGTACCGTCTGACAGAATAGAAACCTCTGAATCTGAGGTCACGGAAAGTGAACTATCGGGGGAAGACACGACTGCCCCTCAGAGTGATAAAACGAAAAATCCTTTTCACTTGGAGTTCGATCTGATACGGCAAACGTGGCTGAGAGGCGGAAAGAGCAAGCCTCCGGAAAACGCAGACGGACAAGGAGAGGCGGCTGGTGGCGCACGAAACAGAGGAAGAGGCAGGGGCGCATCCCGAGCGAAGCGCAGCACCAGGGGAAAACGGTGGTAGAAGAGACCAATGATCTGACCATCATTAACCTTACGCCACGTGTATTAAGCGAAACTGAAGAGGCAGCCCTGAAACTAGGACTTTCATTCTGCCCGAGCGATCGCTTAGAATACACGCAGACGCGCATTGATCTATTCAAATTTGTCTGCAAAATCAAATTACAGAAATATTTCAAACTAAAACCTTCCATAACTGAAGCAAGAAGACTGAAGCACAAACCTAGACAGAAGGTAACAGACGTCTTAACGGTCCAAGATCTGCACACAATTGAATTGCTAGAAGAATTACGGGCAGAAGAAGCAACTGCAACCACACAGAGTGAGGATTTAGTCCTAAGAGTACACCGGGCAGGGATTGAACAAGAAACACCCTCAACCACCTTTAAGCCTCCCTCCATTTTCAACCCACAAATGCCATAGA
Source organism: Triturus cristatus (assembly GCF_964204655.1). Taxonomy (NCBI): domain Eukaryota; kingdom Metazoa; phylum Chordata; class Amphibia; order Caudata; family Salamandridae; genus Triturus; species Triturus cristatus. Next base: position 969,327,068 of record NC_140590.1, read on the forward strand.
CTCGTTTTCCGATGCAGTGCTTCATGATCTTCAGAAATTCAGAATCAAGACTTCTTCCTGCACACCGAAACAACAGAGGAACTTAACCCATGAACAAGAAGTGATCTTTAAGAATCTGGCTATGGATGAAAACATCATTTGTAAACCTTCGGACAAAGGTGGTAACGTAGTGTTACTTACAAGAGAACAATATTGTCGAGAATCTTATCGGCAGTTGAATGACACCAAGTTCTATGAAAAAACCAACAACGAACTGTACCAAACTAGTATTACACAGTATCATGCCCTGATTGCCAAATGGCACAATCTAGGTTTGCTTGACATTAATGAATTTCTCTTTTTACGTAACAATGAACCAGTCACACCTACGTTCTACCAATTACCGAAAATACACAAAGATAAAATTGATCCACCTGGGAGACCGATAGTCTCTTCAAAGGGCAGTTTAGCAGAGAACATGTCCACCTATATAGACAGCTTTCTTCATCCATTTGTCATACAACTCAAATCATATGTTAAGGACACTAAAAATTTTATTCTTCATCTGATGGACATACACTGGGAACCTACCTTTAAACTGATTGCTATGGATATTACTAGCTTATACACCTGTATAGATCACCATCAGGGTATTATGGCAATGCGATACTTCCTAAATAAAAGGCCCCTTAAGTTCGCGGAACACAGCACTATGCTGCTAGAATTTATCGAATTCTGTCTTCATAATAATATTTTCCTATTTCAGGGGCAGCTGTTTAAACAAATCTCTGGAACAGCTATGGGCACCTGCTTCGCCCCCAGCTATGCGAATCTTTTTGTAGGCTGGTGGGAGGAGCAGGTGGCCCTTAGTGACGAAAGACAAAAATGGGCCGAACACATAGTCGTGTGGCATCGCTACATCGACGATCTTTTTATAATTTGGAGAGGCTCAATTGAACAAGCTGAGTTTCTGAACTCAACAATAACAATCTCAATCTTGGGTTCACATATGAAATTAGCACCACGGAAGTTAACTATCTAGATCTGAAGGTGCAGGTGAGGGATGGTAATCTTGGAACCGATCTATTTCGGAAACCCACTGCCGGTAATTCAATCTTACATGGCAGTAGCAATCACCCCCCCAAGCTGATAAACAGTATACCCTATGGGGAACTTCTCCGGCTCAAACGAAATTGCTCCAGAGAGGCTGATTTTGTGTCTGCTGCTTCAAATTGTATGACAAGATTTCGAACCAGGGGCTATAGCCAGGAAGTTCTGAATGCAGCATTAGTGAGAGTCAACAAAATCAAGAGGAAGGATCTGTTGATCCGTAATGACACCCAGTTTAACAGCAAAAAAAGTACTAACCTAGAAGGTAGCAAACTGCGGATGATAACAACTTTCTCAGACGATGCAAACACTTTGAGGAGTATAATGAAAAGGAATTGGCATATATTGCAAACCGATTCCGTAATGGGTAAAGATATCCCGGCAGTGCCATTGATTACTTTCCGTAAATCACGGTCTTTGAGGGATAAACTGGTTCAGAGCTACCTACCACCTGTTAGTCACCCTAAAGGTGTTCTGAAAGATATGAAAGGTTTTTTCCCATGTGGGAAATGTAAAGCTTGTTGCAACAGTAAAAGAACCCTGAGCTACACTATTGATGGGATAAAAAGACCTAAACCCATAGATAAATTTATCACCTGTACTACCACCCATGTAGTTTACTGCCTACTGTGTCCCTGTGGACTTAAGTATATTGGCAGCACTATTCATAGTGTAAAGATGCGCATTTTGGAACACCAGCGCGCGATTATGAATAAAGACAGTAACTACCCTGTAGCCAGACATTTCGCCCTCAAACATAATAGTAACAGGGAACTGTTACAGTACTTTGGTTTGGACTGTGTATGTATTAATCCAAGGGGTGGGGATAGAGTGCAACGCTTGCGGAGACTTGAATCCCGCTACATTATTGATCTGCACACCAAAACACCCTTTGGGTTGAATAGCGGAGAGGAATTAGCTGTGCATCTGGGGAGGTAATCAGGAAGATTCTGTAAACGTAACTGTATTCTCTTCTTTTCTTCCTGTATTCTCTTCTTTTCTTCCTTTGTCGTCTTCCCTCTTTGTTACTCATGAAACTCAGGGACTATAGGGGGTAAGAACGACGTTTGTCACCCATATGTGTTCACACTGAGCATGTTATGACTCTTTCTAACAGTAGTGAGGGTATAGCCTTATAGATTTTATTGGATAATTTTTACCATAAGATGCTTAGGCTGATACACGGCTTTGATTGTTTAATGAACCATTTAATGAATCATCTAATACATCAAGATATTAATTGTACATCATGAGGTTTGCTACAATATGCACGCCGATCCACGGCTTAATTTTACGAATATGTGTAGCTCTCTATGACACACAAATTGTCAAGCGATATTTACAATCTGTTTAGTTAATCATATTTGATTTCATTCACGATGAGTAACAATTGTGTAGTCTTGACGCTGTTGATTTAATTCTTGTATGTCGAGCGATAAACAAAGAAATGTGTTTATCCATATAAGTTGGTACGTTATCTTCACCCTGTTAAGATGGCCGCCATGTGATAGATATTATTGCATTAGCCATATGGGTGGGGAAGTGACGTCGATGGTCTTTTGAATGTAAAAGTTCTCGCGCGGCTAGCGCAACTAGACACTGAAGAAGGATACCCTGAAACGCGTCTGTCTTTTGCTTGTTGCCGAATAAACGAATCTACGGAATACTCCCTGAGTGCTGTACTTTGTCCTGGAGCGTGGACTTTGTTGGTAGCGTTGATTTTGAACGCGGGCACCACCGCGTTACAGCACCCGCCTACGAGTGCCTTGGCTCTTGGTGCAACCTGGTAGCGATATATATATATATATATATATATATATATATATATATATATATATATATATATATATATATAATAACAATATACACCACCATTTACTGTACTGCCAAAGTAATCTGTATGTAAAGTGGACTGGAACAAAGCTGCCAATGGTTTTCCCTCATCAATATTACACCATTCTGATGAAAGAAACAGAATGTGCTGCAAAATAGAGATGCTGCACCCCATTAACCATGTGGACATACCGCTAAGAAACACAAAAACGTTTATGCAGATACGCTGTTGATTATGATAATAGAAGATTTCCTGCCAAAGTCATTTCATGAAAACATGGACAGGACACAAACTGCCAATAGTTCTCCCCCACAGCATTAAAACCATTATGGTTGGCAAAGCAGAGCGCGCTGCTGAATAACAACTGGCATCTCAATACACTTGTGAACTCACTGCAAGTAAACACTCTCAGATGCTTTTGCAAGTGCAATGCTGTATAGGGATGATCTTCGTGCTTATTTGCCGAGCACGATGATCCAGTGCGCGTGCACGGTAACTTCAAAGGCTCATGCCGTCCATCTGTGTTGCGCGTTAAAGAACTTAACCTTGCACTTTAATGCATGTATCCAGTAGGCTTCCGTATTCTGGCCTGAATGTATAGACTGTCTATTGAGACAGTGAAAATCAATATGGTGGTACGAACGTTACTTAGTACGTCTGTATTGATACTTTTGTGGTCTGTGCATCCGAAGTGGCACTTAAGGATGGCGGCAATGCATAACGAATGCACAATGCGATGTGGTGACAGTCGAAGGAGAAGCCATTGGAGTGGTTCAACTGTCACTTTGATTTTCCACTGTCTTATAGATCGTATAAACCTATATAGAATCTGTGCGTGTAGACAACATTCACTGCGGGCTTGGTGTCCAAACCGATTCCGGACACCCCCACTGAGTATATCAGCCTCTATACCAGCGAGTTCACAGAGCCACTAGAAACCCCTCTTACCAAGGAGGGAAGAGTTCTTGGCAACTATCGAACATGACAACTCTGTCCCATCAGGGATCGTGGAAACTGCTACTTTTCGCATCAGTCACTCATGCTCACTTTGTCTTGGAGAGAGATACACAGAATAAACAATGGGGACGTTTCAAGTATTTCTTGAACCAGCTTCATTGTAGTGTAAAATAGGTGTGCTGAAACAACCATTAGACAATAACAGATATAAATGATTATAAGCACTAACAGAGTAAAAGAATGGTAGATTTCTACCATAGTGTTAAAACGATAAATACAGGCAAGTATAAAAATACATGACCGTAATAAAAGCATATTCCTACGATGCGTCCCTAACTAGATGTACCTAGCATGGATGTGGGTGTAAAGCCAAGAAACCCTCTAGGATAAAGTCAATCCCATTACCGAAAGTGAGAGACTGTGGGACCCTATTCTGGTCTCGAGGTTGGACACCCCGCAAGGATTGTCAGACCACTGCGAGCTGGAGTATCTGTGTGCAGGAGCCTCAGCGTCTCGCGTCAGTGTGTTGGCATGGAAGTCCTTTTCTCCTCTCTCTACCTTAGCAAGAGATGGTGTGTATATATACCCAAAGTGATACCCCCTGGGGATATACCTCGCTGTGTCATGTCGAGCTAGGATGACGGAAGGAATGACCTTTGTACATAGTTTTTATGCAGGAGATGTTCGGCCTGCTGTCCAGCTGTGATTCCAAAAATCCTCACACATTATGAGTGAGTCTTGGGCCTTTCGGAGAAATCCCCAGGTCCTCTAGTCATTACCTCAACTAGGTATAAGGTCAGTCCTAAGAACCGTTATGTAGTGCAATTTGGGGGCAATGTAGGTCAAAGGTGCATGTAGTACCTGAGCCGATGTTGGGGTACCTATATGGAATATAACACCACAGTAAAGTAATGCATGCTACACACATCAAGTTATTTACTTCACGAGCACACAGTATTTCACTCAAAGCCTTTACAATGTGCAGTACTTGTCTGTTGTGCTTCAATCTCTTGTGCGAAGGAAGTCTGATGAATGGGCACATATTAGAATCTTGCACGAGGTTGCACACTGACTGGTCCAATGTGTTGGATGATCGTCGCCAATTCTGTGAAGATGATTCCACACACCTAGTCGCAAGTTCAAGTATTTATTATGTTTTCAATACACCAGAGAGGGTCGGTCAGGAACCCCTCAAATTGACATCCTCTCTTAACATCCACCAGTGTACGTTATTTCAACATTACCAGAATGTCCCGCTGGTGACAACGACCAGCAGGGTAAATACCGGGTACCGTGTCCCAAATAGAACATAGCTTGATGTCAATACCTAATTCCTTTGTTTATCAGCAAGAAACGTAAATGAATGGCTACCGGGGTGAGCGTTTTTCATCTCTGGGACTCCAAGATGATCGGAGCTGTTCATAAAGATGTGGGCATATAATGAGTTATGTGAGTAGGAAAAACTACAGTTCGGTTTGGGGAGGGCTAAGTGATCTACAAAAGGCTTTGAAGATGAACAATTGGCAACTGGAAGCCAGTGAAGATTAGAAAAGTGGGAAAGAATGAAGACTTGTGCCACAGGCCCTAAGATCAATCAGGCTGCTGAATTTTAAACTGTCTGCACCTGCTGGATGCTATTAGCAGGCTAGAGTAAGTTACAATAACAGTGTGTGAGAATGATAGGTTGGACAAAGCTTTTGTGACAACTACATGACAAAGAGGAATGTTCTGGAGTTGAGTCCTTGGGTAGAAGAAACAGGAAAAGGAGACCCAGTTGATATGGTCTGAAAAAGAGTGATCAAAGATAGTACTAAGTTTCCTTGCAAATTTGCCATGAATAACTGGGGAGCCTAGTTTGTTTGGGTTCAGTAGCGATAAATAAACTAAGGAGTTTACCCAAAGATAAGGATGTTGTCTTGAGATAGCAGTAGTGCTAAGCAAATTCAGTCATGTTTGTGTACACTGTGAGGCCAGCTATACTAAGGTCGGAAATAGTCAACTATCATTTGAAATGGTAATTTGAAGCACCCAAATAAATATGACGAACTTCATCACATTATAAAATGGGGACTGTTTTTGGCAAATAAAAAAAAAAAAAAACTAAAAATGTGTCACATGTTAAGTTGACGAGTAACATAACTTTATTTAATCGCTCAATTTGTGGGTCTAGTTTGAAATGTCCTCTATTTGAGGCCATTAAAAACATGCCTTTAAGTCAACTGGGTGACGATAAATTGAATATTGAAGTTCTAATCCAGCCAATATATCGCCTTCTTTGTAAATCCTATTGTCTGATGTAGCTAGATTGCTGTCATTGGTGAGATTCTACATCCAGCATTTACACTGTTGGGAATAAGGTAGCATCAGTGATTGTCTAGCATGTTGTTCATGGCATGTGATCTGCGCGGTGGCCTCCTGACTTGGTCATGTTAAGGAACAATTTTCACTAGACCTCTGGAGTTTATTTATAAGCGATGTCCCCATATCTTGATACCTACATTCTTTAAACTCTCCCACAAGTTGGCAATATAGGCTGGGGTGTAAGAATATGTACAATTGATCTATTGTAGTGGCTTGTTATAGATGATGAGGAAAGCAACAGATGTATGTAAGCACCGGGACATGGGGGAGGACGAAGCATGGGCATAAATAGGCACAACAATGGCAGTTTAACATTACTTATGCATTTATTTTTTTTGGAGGACGAAACTGAGAGGTTGAGGATAGGGAACCTAAAAATAAACTTTTTTTGTGTAGAACATAACTATGGATACATTTCTACATTGCATATTTATTAATAATTGACAATTGTACTATGTTGTGGCTTAAATAACGCTACTGTCCTTTTTTCCTCTTTTTGAAATCATGTACTTCCTAATTTGGAAAAAAGTTTTTGCTTTAAATGTGTTTATCTGATAACATTTCCTGTATTTTTTTCAGTTTTACCACCTGTGTTAGTTCCCAGACACGGTGAACTTAACACACAGCACAGTCTTCTTGCTCAGTTTAAGAATCTGACTCACAACGAGCCACTTATGCCTCACAATGCTACATTTCCAGATTCATTTCAACAGCCCAACAACACTCCTTTTCCACTTTCACCTAGCAGTCCTTATCCACCATCCTCCGATGACAGCCAGTACCCGAGCTCTCCTGCCAGTTCTGGATCATGCAGTCCATTTCAGTTACCAGGTAAGAAAAAAGACATGCTGTCGGCCTAATTTTTGTTACTTTTTTTCTATTAAGCAGCATTTCTGGATACAATTCAGACGTTCATGAGGTTTTCAGGATTCACCTTGTTTTTAAAGAAGGTTTTGGCTGAGCTACACAGAGCAGCAGAAATGTATACTTTCTAATTCTTCAGAGCCTTTTGGGTAAACTGCTCCATGACAATCTGATAAGTCCCAGTACTGGTCTCCTACTTCTTGATTGTATTCTAGAATATTGAAGCAGAAATGTCTTGTGCGTACAATATTGTGAACAAAATATCAAAACCCAAAATATTGAAAAAAGGCTTAGAGGGCAGTATAGCTTTACTATTCTTAACTCAACATCTTTGAACCTTGGATATATTAATCCAGCCAAGGTACGTATACATGGAGTTAGGTATCAAAATATTTCAATACTTACCTGTCAGTATTTTCAGTTTTGATATTCAGGTCATGATATTGTTACCAGTCGATATTCATGCTTCGATATTCAGAACCCTCACCTTAGTTCTTATTTCTAAGGCCTCATATGCCAGGTATGTTGGAGGAAGGTTTTGAGAACTATGCAGAGAACGATACCCCTGAAAGGTTATATTTTTCAACTTACTTATGGACCATTCAGTAGTGATCATTGACATATGGTTTAGCAAGAACAAACACAGCTCTGCCCTTTCCCTCTCAAGAAAATAGTATTCATGCCCTCCCCTTTGTCTAAGGGAAGTCAAAGGCTTTCTTTTCTCATATAGAAAGACATCCTGAAAGTGACCTATTCAATTTTGTATACCCTGAGTTTGTTCACCATTATGACAAAAAAGTAAAACTCACGACTCCCACCGCTTGCTATAAGTCAGTGTTTTGGCCTGTTCTCATAATGGCAGATTATGTCTGTACTCTGCATGGAAAACGTAGGGCATGTGGGGTGAGGGCCCGACTATGGATATCATAGTCAAATGAGTGGTGTGCTCATCTATGTGGGCTTGTCTTTCCCAAAAGAAAGTTGTTATGCTGTGCAACACTTCTTGTTGACCTCATGTTCTGAAGTTGTGTACCTTTTTGATATGTTTTACACATTTGAATCTGATAAAATATGTTACTTACTTGTTGTCACTCTTCCTATCTCGTAGCCGATACGCCGCCTCCAGCTTACATGCCACCGGAAGATCTAATTGGACAAGATGGTTCTCAATCTATGGACACAGACAGCTGCATGATCCGTTCTATTTTGCCAACTGTGTCTAGTAGAGGTAAGGAGATAATTGCAAAGTGAGTAACACGCTTTTCAAAGTATAGTTTGCAAAATGGTTTGCATTTAGAAAATGTGTAATACCTCCTTTCTTTATCGTTCATGCCGCACTTGAGAAATAAACAACTTTGCCCAATGTGGAAACAACTAGGGATTGATCTTCAGCATTAAATCTTCCATTTACAGGCCTTGCTTAGAAACACTTTGGTTGTTACTACAAATCTCTTAACATTGTTAGTTAGATGTAAACTTTGTGATTGCTGTCAAACCTTTTAACCACTTGTTCCTTTTTAGGTCGAGGCTAGCGGCAGCGCAAATGCGCTGCTTGCTATGCGAGGCATGCTTTATTAGGGTATGCAGTGGTACCCCGCCCACTCTCAGCCCATAATTGTCATTGGCTTTGTGTCATTGTCCTTCATTATGAGGCTTGTTAGTCCCTCCTTAGTACCGCATTGTCTCTATTTGTTACCGCCCATAACGACTGGACCTTTTACTTGGCTCGTTACAGTCGGCGTTATCTAGTGGGTGAGCACAATTATGTTTTAGGACATTGATGGGGACCATGGCTGCTGCTTTTTTTTTGTATTTGCATGCAGTGCACAGCGCCCACCTAGGGACACCGCGCTCAGTTTAAATGTTTTATTTTAAAAATTTGGAGTTGAGCGCAGTGCCCGCTTTAGGGACACCGCGCTCTTCAATACAATTGGTATTGCTTTTGCAATAGATTGAACTATTGTTATTGTAAATGACAATGCCTTTTATTTTTTTATAAAAGGCATTGCCATTTACAATGCCAATAGCTCCAAAACTCGCAACACTGCCAGCATGGTTCAGCTCTTGCTCGCCAGAAGAAGGAGGCAAGGAAGCGTTATTCCTGCGGGGTCAGTGAGGTCCTTTGCTTACTGTGGAGGCATGTGGTGGGGTTATTCGATTTTCAAGTAAGCAGGCTTTTTCAAGAATGCGCCTTTCATTAGTGCCTCTCTCCTCAGTAAATCACTTTTTTTGTAGGGCACCCTATTTCAGTTTCAGAAAGCAAAACATTTCAGTTATATACAGGATCGCTTGAAACAATATTTTATTACATTGTGACAGGCGAGTTCCAGGGCTCCATCACACAAATTCCCACTCCCGCAACTCTTCTGTAACCCAATTTACAACAATTTATCTATTGAAAACACCCTTCTGTACAGCGCTGTTGATTTGAAGCTAGATTAAAGCACTATCAATAACAAATACTACCAATGTAATAATACTTTCCCTTATTACCATGTGGTGGTTGTAGATTTTTTTTTTTTTGTGTTTCAATTTTTTATTGAAATTTACAAAAGAATACATATAGTATAATAACAGTTTGCATTATCATACAATAAATATATAAGAAAATTGTTATATGTATGCATATAATAAAACGTTCTGAATAATTAATCATATTATATAATTTAATAAATACAGAAACAGATCCATGCAAAAACAAATATTTGACTTTATATTGAGGCCATAAAAGATGGAATTACGGGAAGGGGGGGGAGGAGAGAGAAAGGGAAGGTAAAGAAGGGAACACAAAAGAAAACGATAAATGAAAATGTACACAAATATAAGACATAATGCTATATAAAGCTATATAAATATGTTCCTGAGAAAAGAAGATACTCTAGAAAACCAATAAGAATAGAGAAAAGATGAATATAAGGGATAATAATTTCACTTGATGTATAAATATAGATTAAAAGATACAGAATTATATGTAAGTGTTCTGGTGAGTAGCTATTAAAAACAACAACAAATAATAGGTAGACACAATATGTATTAAGATTTATTAACCACCAATAATGAATGATGAATGAGAATGAAAAGGGATAAGAATTAAATTACTGCGTAGATGGGTCATTAATATTAGCATCAGTATTTAAAGCTAGAAAAGGTGACCATACTCTAAGAAAGAGATCAGATTGATCCAGTATGTTGTATATAATACGTTCGTAGGAAGCTGTTTGAATCATGGCCACCATCCATATTTCTTGTGATGGTGGTTGAGGTGACTTCCATTGCCGTAGTATACAAATTTTGGCTGCAGCTAAGGCTGTGTGTAAGAGTCGGGCTTGTGGTTTAGAGAGTGATTGTGATTGACGTGTATCATGCAGAAGAATGGTAGCATGCGAAAGTGGAGTTTGTAGAGGCATCGTGGAATGTAAGGTTTTACCTATATAATTCCAAAAGGGTTGGATCACTGGACATCCGCAAATGATATGAGAAATGTTACAAGACGTACTATCACATCTCCAGCAGTTTGAATGGGGAAGCAAGCCAGCTTTATGCAGTTTTGTTTGTGAGCAGTGCCAATCATGTAAGATCTTGAATAAGCAAAATTTCAATCGTGCTTCACGTGCACCCTTGTTGAGATTGTTAAGAATGTCAGACCATTCATTATCAGTATAAGAGACTGATAATAAGGTTTGCCATTTAGTACGTAAAGCTTGCGATAAGGGTTGAGAAAAAAGATGCGAAGTGAGAGTTTGGTAAAAGCCAGATGTAGCTCCTTTCATCTTACCCCAAGTGTGGAGATATGTTACAATTGGTGAGTCAGGCAAGAGCCATGGTGGAGGTCCTAGACTCCTCCGTAAGGATTGTCGTAACTGGTTGTATTTTGAGACTTGTATATCAGGCAAATGGAATTCTTCCTGCAGTTGGGCAAATGATTTAATATCTCCGTTTGAAAAAAGTTGATCTAAGGTGGAAACACCTGCTGTTTCCCAAATAGGCCAAGATATTGATTGTCTATTAATACGAATTGCAGAATTATTCCATAATGGGGCTTTTCTATGAAGACGAGGATGTGAGCCCAGTAAGCGGTGTGCCCTTTGCCAAGCAGCACGCATAGCCGACAAAATAGGATTAGTGGTGGAGTCTCGGGGACGAAATTCCGAGCCGTATAAAACAGAAAGACCTGCGTTTGTTAATGAAAGGTGGCGTTCAAGATGTACCCACTGTGGTGTATCCGATGAATGTGAAAGCGTATATGACATTTGAGAAAGCTGTAATGCCAAAGCATAATGCTCCACTGAGGGTAGACCTATTCCTCCATAGGAGCGATGAGCCTTTAGTTTTGAAGCTGAGACACGGGGTTTGGCAGAGTTCCATATAAAGGATTTTATCTTAGAATCAATTGAACGTAGCGTGGTTAAAGGGATTTGAATAGGAAGCATCCCGAGGACATAATGAAAACGGGAAAGCGTAACCATTTTCACGGCTTGAACTCTTCCCCACATTGAGAGACCCAGTGCCTTCCATTTTTCAAAATCACGTTGCATTTGAGCGATGAGGGGATTGAGATTATCCGTAACCATACTCTCTAGGCCTTTGTTCACTAGTATGCCCAAATACTTGAGATGAGAAGATTTCCATTAAAAAGGAAAACCTTGAATGGCCGCTATTGTGGTTCCATTCGAGATGGGCAGTGCTTCGCTTTTGTTCCAATTAATTTTGTACCCAGAAATGGAGGAGAAGTCATCTATTATTTTTAACACAGATGGTAAAGAGACGGAGAGATCTGTGAGTGTAAGGAGAATATCATCTGCGTAGAGATACATTTTGGATTCTCCTGTCGGAAGAACAATACCCTTAATATAAGTACATTGTCTTAAGGAGGCAGCCAACGGTTCCATGGCTAGAAGAAAGAGTAACGGGGAGAGGGGGCAACCCTGACGAGTACCTCGATTGATAGAGAATGGATCTGAGATAAAGCCCCCACAATTTACCTGTGCCGAAGGATTTTTGTACAACAAGCGTATTTTGTTTATGAATTGATCTCCCAGGCCGAATTTTTGTAACACCCTAAAAAGATAATCCCATTCAATTCGATCAAACGCCTTTTCCGCGTCAAGCGACAAGGCCAAAGCGTCATCCGGAAGATTCTTGGCATACCATAGTGTGTGGGCAAGAGTGCGAAGATGGTTCCTAGAGGAACGCCCCGGAACAAATCCTACTTGGGTAGGATGTATGAGAGATGGGATAACCTTACGCAAGCGAGAGGCCAGAATGCTAGCTAGAATTTTGATGTCACAATTCAATAACGATATGGGACGATAGCTGCTACATAATAAAGGGTCTTTGCCACGTTTAGGTAACACAGCAATAATAGCTTTATTAGATATAAGGCCCAAGGAGGCCTCACCCTCTGCCTCTTGGAACGCGAGTAAAAGAGAGTCAAGCACATGCACTCCTGCCCAACGATAAAACTCTGCAGGAAAGCCATCCTCTCCTGGGGCCTTATGAGATGGCAATCCAGCAATTGCATGCGATATTTCTTCCCTGGTAATTTCACCTTCCAATAAGATTCTACCTTCATCTGACAAACAGGGTAAGTTTACGTTTGTAAGAAAATAATCCAATTTGTCAGTATCAAGTTGAGTTTCAGCAGTGTAAAGAGACTGATAATACTGGGCAAATTCGTTAACAATATCTTGGGGTTTAGTTAGAGTAACACCGTTCATTGACTTAATGGCCGGTATGGCCATAGCTGCTTGCTGCTGACGTAGATGGGCTGCTAATAATCTTCCCGCTTTTTCCCCCTGCTCATAATGTCTCCCTTTCATTCTATGCAAGGCGTATTCTGCCTTAGAGGTAAAAAGGTTATTTAAAGCCATACGAGCTTTTTCCAGTGATTTACGATGTGGTATCGTTGGATTAAGTGTATATAATCGAGTGTAAGACACAATATCTTGCTCCAATTCTTTTTGCCTCTTAGCATTTTGTTTATTAAACTGCGCTGCATCTCTCATAAGCTGCCCACGGATAGTAGCTTTTGCCGCCGCCCCAAGAGTTCTGTTGGAGTCAACGGACCCTTGATTGACTGACATAAAGTCTTGAAAATGGGATTGTAATAACATTTTGTTTTTGGGTATCCTATAACGTTGAATGTTTAGACGCCAGGGTTTGCGACCTGGCTTAGATAAACCAGTTTGTAAGGAAAGTAGAACTGGAGAATGATCAGAGATCGCTGCCTCCAGTATCTGAGAGTCCTGTGTTATTTGAACTACATTCTGGGAGATTAAAAAGTAGTCCAAACGAGAGAGCGTGCCATGCGTAGGGGAAGTGAAGGTATAGTCCTTATCCATCGGGTGAGAAAGTCGCCAATGGTCTACCAAACCATTATCTGCCACCACATCGTTCATTAGAGCTCTATCTGCCGCATTTGTCTTATCTAGAGGGCCTGTCTTGTCAAGGACTGGATCACGTACTAGGTTCCAATCTCCACCGATGAGAAACTGGGAAGCACCTATTTCAGTTAAAAGGCGGTTTAGTTGAAGGAGAAATTATCGTTTTGCCCCCGTGGGAGCGTAAATTGAGCCAACACATATATGTGTTTCACCAATGCGAAGTTTGGCAAAGACATATCGTCCATCTGGATCTATCCAGGATTTCAAGACTATCACTGGTAAGGATTTACGGATAAGAATCGCAACTCCACATTTGCGGGTAGGTGTCGCAACTGGATCTGTTCTCTTCTGTATGCTGCTGTGTATAACCTTTCCCACCCAGTCTCTTCTTAATTTTTCAGACTCTTTAGCGTCAAGGTGGGTTTCTTGAAGGAGAGCTATATCCACATGTTTGGACTGTAAATAAGAGAGTGTCTTTTTTCTTTTAATATAATGTGTCAATCCATGAACATTCCATGTTATTACTCGGAGATCGTGTGAAGTGGCCATGTCAGATAAGAACAGGAAAGATTAGCGATACGAATTTAATAAAGATGCCAGAATGTGATATAGTAAATTAAGAAATTGATATAATGTTGCTGTATAAGTGAAAGGAGTGAAAAAAGATAAGAAGAAAGGAAAAAACAAGAAAAAGGAGGGAAAGGAAAATAGAAGAGGGGAAAGAAAGGAGAAGAAAAAGAAAAGAGAGGTAAGGGGATAAAAAGAGGGATAAAGAGAGAAGAAGAAAAAAAAAAAAAAAAAAAGAGAAAGGACCTTGGACCGTAACAAAGATCAGGTAAATAATAAATGAACCAAATGGGTAATGCTGTTTGATGATGAGAGAATATATGTGTGGAGATAACTAGAGGTGTGTTCAACAGAAAGAATAGTATGTAGTATAAATGACAAAGGGAGAGGTAGGGAGGAAAGAGTGCCAAATATAAAAAATGGCACAAGGGACCTCAAGACGTTTAACCGCGGGTCCAAACACTAATGGACTGCTGCCACGAGGAGGGGCCCCATCAGGAGAGTGAAACAGTGGTTGACAAATATAGATCCAAATATGTCCATAAAATGTATATAATAACAGATATTCTTATTATGAATAAGAAATATAACAATATATTGTAATATTGTAACATTAAAAGCTATGGATGACCTCTTGTATTCAGGAGGATTACTATGCTTATAAATAAATAATACATAGAGATAAAAAAAAGTAACACTACTAACGATTAAAATTAATTATTTGATTGAAAAGTATAATAATAACAATCTTAAAAAGCATTAATAAATTCAGAGAATATATACTATATGTATGGGAAAAGGTATAACAGTAAATTTGGATTTAAAAACAGTATTACTAACATTACGGAATCAATAAAAGAGAAGAACTAAACAATATAGACCTATCATTAATCATAAGGCTCACGTATCGAATGTAAAATGTAGAAGCAGGAAAATTATTATAATTCATATGAAGACATATCAAAGTATTATTAAAGAACATAACTTCATAGTATAATTGTGAGACATATTATTGAACCATTAGAATATTGAATTTAAAATAAAGATGAAATAAGGGAAGAGGGTGTTGTAACCTTGTAGATAAATAGGTAATATGTGAGGAATTAAGAGATTGAGATAGTCAGCATGAAGAGTTGTAACAGTCACAATCCTAAAGTAAATTAATAAGTACCAAGAATGTCAATCAAATATGTGTAAAACAGTGAGAGGGATAGACCAAATGTTTAAAGGCAATATAATTAATATAATAAATGTGATGGAAAAAAAAAATGGAGAAAAAAAGAAAGGAAGAGCAATAACAATAAAGAACAGTACAATAACTGTATTATTAAACAAACTGATGACGATATACCTTCGGTTCCCCATTTGTATCATGAGTTCTTTAAATTTGATCTAACACCTAAAAGAAAATGGTTGTGCAGACAAAGCTAAATCTGAACAAAAGTATATTTAAACATTAAATCATCCACATTCTGCGTTTTAAGTAGATTTTAATACTCATCTGCCCACAGGCGAGGTATCATCTTCGTTTCTTGTATGTTATGAGTTCATTAAGGATGCTCCGGTGTCAGTTTACATTCCTCAGGAACCGAGTCACTCATACGGAAGAAAACCGGCTCATCTGCTCCTCGTTGACTTTATGACCTCCAGAATGCTGAAATAATGTCGAAGGTCTTGCATTTACTGGGTGCCAACTCCTTTTGAAGCCCCACTCGCAGCAGAGCTCACACGTTAGGCGGCCATCTTCAGTCGTGGCCAGACCACGCCCCCGTGGTTGTAGATTTTTGAACATGTTACCTTACACTTCTTGTCAGATAGAGAAGAAATGTGAATAAATGCCATATTTGATAAAGTTTGATATTTTGCTGAATTGCAGAAATTAAAATACTTGTTTTGTTTCAACACAAAAACACACAGCTGCAAGTAACGGCTTCAGCAAGGATTTGCATTGCAATAGGTCTTGCATTTATGCAAGTTTAAGCTGTTGGGATTGTAAATGAGAATGCCTTTTATTTATGTTTTAAAAACCAAAACATAAATAAAAGGCATTGTCATTACAATGCCAATAGCTCAAAGTCACTTAAATGTGAGACCTATTGCATTACAAATGCTTGTTTTTTGTTGTTGCTGCAAACAAGTATTCCTGCTGATGAATACAGTGTCAATTCAATTCAAATAACTTTATTTGATTGTAAGATTTAACAATCATAAAAGCACAATACATGGATAAACATTTCACAGATAAATTGTTTAAAAAAGCTGTCCAATACTTATGTATGATGGGCGGACTATGTAAACAGAATGAGTAAAGGCATCTAGCAGAATAATCAGGTTTAAGAATATAAATAATTTGTTCAAAGTTAAAAATCATTAGGGAATAGGACAATAAAAACAGCATAATTATCCCTCCATACTTTTCCTGAAAGTAATAGCTAGTTTTAAAAAGCTGCTTACATATAAAGTACAATCACAGTTCAAAAGTTGAAGGAAATAAAGTGCTGGTTTAATCTGTGTAAAATTTAGTTTCTTTAAACAAGGCTTTAGATATAGCCTTCGAGGTACTGAATAATACGGACAAAAGAATAAAAAGTGCTCCAGATCTTGCGGAGACTTTCCGTTGCAGCCGCAAGCAGGTAGCACTTGTCCACGATGGGACCCTCTTGGTACAGCCAGTAGGAGGTGGAACAGGTCAAATCGGAACCTGGTCAACAAAAATCGTTCGTAGCCAGATATAGGCCACGAGAGATATGGTTCCAAATGTAAGCATGTTTTAAGTAGAGCGTATTTCCTGACACTACATTTCATAAACTCGGCCTTCTCCCGGGCAAGGTACCTGGTTGTAAGAAATGCTTTTTTTACAAATGTGACATCAGCTTTTGTTATAGTGGATGGGGTTAAAAACAGGGCTGGCCGTCCAAGTTCGGTAAGACAATCTTTTATATATTTCAGCCATGGGACCTTGAATCTACCATCCCAGGTTAAGGCTTCTCTTAATATATCGTTGGTAAGGGGTATATCATTATTCAACCAAGAATTCATCCAACAAAGTATGGGATTTGCGGCTAGTCTATCGCTTAGAAAGGGCAAACCTAACTCCTCGTGAACCGAGAAGTTACCAGTGCCCCTAGGCAGCCTTAGGATCTTCTTTAAGAAATTATTTTCTGTGACCTCTTGGTCTCGCGTCTGGCTATAGCCCCAGAGTTCACTACCATAACAGGCAACTGCAATGCTCTTTGCTTGGTATAATTTAAGCAAGGCCGCCACCGGGCTGTTGCCCATTTTTCTCACAAATCCTAATATGGCTGCGTTGGCCCGAGTCATTTCGCCCTTTTTTTTATGGACTGCTGGGCCCCAGGATAATTGGTCATCAAGAAGAATTCCAAGATATGAGAAAGTTTTAGATGTTGGAATTTTTTCCCCATTTATAGTAAAGGAATTTGGTTTTCGCGAACCATGGCCAATTTTCATGACAAACGACTTGGAGTTATTGATACTGAGGCCTCGGGATTCCATAAAAAGATAAAATGAATTTAAAAGTGTCTGGAGACCGTTCGCTGTCCTTGAAATCAGGACGGCGTCATCTGCATAAAGCAGAACCGGAACTCCTCTTGAACCTACATGAGGATAATCCGTACCTGATCTCAGCAAATAGTCCTCTAACTCGTTAATGTACAGGTTAAAGTGTCATTTGAGCTGTCTGAATACCGTGGAGTGATTGTTTGAGAGAACTCGATGTTTACTATTTCTGTATTATTTAAGTATTGTTCCCTAATTGTTGCCATCCTTTTCTTTAGTACTGTGATTTTGAACCACTGAGTAGTGTCTCATGCATGCTCATGTCCCTCAAAGGAATGCCTTTGTTAGCTTATAGCCCCAATGAGGGTTGAGGAATATTCAAGTGTGAGATGCCCAGACTAGCAGAGACGGAGGTAGTTCTCAGTTTCCTTCCTCTGATAAGGATGGCCTTGTTGTGGGTGTTTAACAGGTGACTTACTATGGCTCTTCTCGCAGTATCTTTTACATTGATGCTCTGATGTAAGACCCCCAAAATCATCTTTAAAAAAAATGGTCTGCCTCCTTATCATCTAAGGCTTTGTACCGTAAAAAGGCATCATCCAAAACAGACCTCTTGATGCCAGCTGTTAACTTGCTGCCGACAGTTTCTTTGACATATATTAGGTCTTCTGTTAATCTCTAATGTTCTAATAACTAGTCATCGTCCACATTGTAACTTGATTCGGTTATAACAAACCATTAAAGTGCCCAAAACAAAATAAAACCATATTATAAAAACAAGTGCAATTCATCAAGAAAGAGACGCAAATCATAAATGGACCACTCATCAAGAAAAGGAGAAGAGGACATTATAATTCAGTCACCCGTGAAAATCGGCACTAGTCCTTTCCCGGGCCACCAGCATGGCTTCCAGCGCATGAGAAGCCTTCCCAACTTAAGGGACCAATCATAATATGTGATAAAAGTTTGGTACGAATCTAAAACAATATAAAACCAGAAATGACGGAAAAGCACAATATTTGATTATCTCATAAGACAGATGGCTGTACAACAGCACATAGGCGCTAAAATGCTTGTGTAAAGATACAGAAAAGTGCAACCATACTCAATTTTAAAATTACATTAAAAGACTTGTCCGCTTATACCCTGCAAGTAATTTACGGTAGCTTAGACAGCAAGAGGTTTGTGTCCTTTCTTAAAGGGCAGCAACGCAGATGCCCCATCTAATTGACCCAATTTATGACATGCTGAGATTATCCCTTTAGAGTGACTAGCTGAATATGCTGGACAGAAAAAGAGGAAATGTTCCTCCATCTCATTATAGTAAGAGCAGATACGGCATGCTGCGGAGCTCCCAGCGTTGGCTAGCTAAGTGCTTGAAAATGCTGCAAGAAGAAGGATACCTCACCGAAATGTTAAGTAAAGGATTCTCGCAGAAGTAGGGCAGATGGTATCTAGGCGAATTCCTGATATCTTCCAAGCCAGGCTCCATCAAGTTTGCCTTTACTGATCTTAACCAGAAGATCTTCCTTAAAACTCCTGGCTTTCCAAGGATGTCAGCAAGACCCTCCCTATATGGTTTTAGCACATCCAGCTTCCAAATTTGTTTCAAATAAACGAATGAGTGCAGCTTGGTCACCAGGTTCAAAGGCCTTAATCCAAGATCAAGCTGTAGAGGTTACAAAGGGCAACTCTAAGGGAGTGATAGTAATGACCGCACAAACTTATGTTCCTCACAACCCAGATTAGTTAAATTTGAATGGGCCCATAATTTGCTTCCAGAAAGTACTGCTGTTATAACCTGTGTACTGAATATTTGGAGGGGGGTGTTAATAGGCTTGACTGGTTTCACGAATCTTAAGGTTCCAGCCCTGTGTTTTAATGTAGTAACGCTCTTTTGCATCTGGACTTCCCTCAAGTTGTGTAGTGATGTTCCTTTAGGGCACACTTTGGTTCTACCTTAGCTTACTGTATTACACTTGTGCATAGATCGCCATCTGGTGTTGGGCCCGGATGTTTGCAGTTGTTTTTCCTCTTGGAAAGTCTTTGCAAGTCACGAGGTCGGTGACTCCTCCTTTGGATCGTATTGCGCATGGGCTTCGACTCCATCCTCAGATTGTTTTTTTTCCGCCATCGGGCTCGGATATGATCTTCGCGCTCCGGTTCCAAACAGGTTTCCAGTTCAATCGACGCGCAATTCTCACCCCAATTCGCGGTATTGTTTCGATCGCGATCTCCACACTCGGCACGGCTCTCATTGATCAAGAACTTCGATTCCAGTCGTCGGCGCCGGCCTTCGAGCCTACCCAAGCTCCGGTCCTGGCTAATGGAAAGGACCCCCTTCAAGAAGTGCTCTCGATGTGGGTCAAAATTCCCCCACACCGACCTCCACGAAGTATGTAATCTCTGCCTCTCCCCTGAACACGAGGCTCGAGACTGTCCGGCGTGCAAGTCCTTCCGGTCCAAGAAAACTATTCGAGACCGAAGGGCAAGAAGAACCATGGCACACTCGTCGACGGCGATTCCAGATGACATCTTCGGAGAGGGCGTCGACGCTCCAGAAGAACACCACACCGACGAGGGCCTCGTCAGCGCCTCCGAAGCCGACGATTCAGATGTGGAGGACATCACTCCGGCACAGAGGGTCGTGAGTACCAATTTGTCCCCATGCCCCCCCCCCCCCGCACCCACACCCTCGCCGGCACCGAAAAAGGCTTCGGTCACGCCTTCGCCTCCGGGCCTAGGTAAGACCAAAGACACTGCTTCCCACACCGCAACTTCGGGACCGGTAAAGAAGCCGATTAAGCCTTCAGGCGGCTCGGGCTCGAGCCAGCCCACCATCAGTGCCGACAAACATTCCTCCACACCGACACCGAAAAAGAAAAAGAAAATGGCCTCCTCTTCGGCACCAAGCCCCATATCGAAACACTCGGTGCCGAAACCCAGTTCCAGCTCCTCGGTACCGACCCCATCCCTGGAACCGACAAAAGCACACAAGGCCCCCGGCACCGAGATCTCGATGCCGAAACCTATCTCGGCACCGACCAAACAAAAAGCCCTTTCCAAGCCGTATACTTCCAAACAGGACACTAAAGCCAGAAAACCAACGGCCCGATGCCTTCGGCGCCGACGGATAAACCACCTTCAGAAGAACTTTTTACACCGGATCCCTTGTAAAAGACATTAACCAAGGATCCCAAAACTGGGCATTTGATGCTCAACATCAAAAAGAGACAGCTGGAAAAACCTGCCCCAGCTCCACCTCCAAAAAGGAAGGACTCTGCTACCTCACCTTTCAGAATACCTTCCCCACCTCTTCCACCCCCTCCACCTTCCCCCCCCCTCCACCTTCTCCACCCCCTCCTCATCATTCCCCAACACCCCCTCCTGATGATCATGACGACACATATGATGACATAGGGGACGTGCTCCATGACTTACCCACAGGGGACCCTACTCCTACAGGCTCCCCAGACCCATGGGACGACTAAAACATCCCTAACGTCCCACAAGATGATCTCTATCCTTCGAGACCATCCCCACCAGAAGACTCATTGGGGTTCAACCATTTGCTCCAAAGGGCTGCACACTATCACGGGGTAGATCTCCATACCGACCCCGTGGAGGAGGATTTCCTCCTCGATACTTTCGACACCACACAATAGTGCCACCTCCATACTGCCCTTGCTCAAAGGGTTTATAAAACTTGCGCCAGAGGTCTTTAAAGACCCAGTCAGAGCCAGGGTCATTAACCCGCGCATCGAGAAGAAATATAAAGCCGCCCCTACAGATCCCTCCTACATCAGAGGGCCAGCACCACTTGATTCCCTGGTAGTGTCCACAGCATGAAAGAGGGCCAACTCCCAGGCGTCGGGCGAAGCACCACCACCTGACAAAGAGTCAAAACTCTTGGACGCATTCGGCAAGCGCACTGCATCACAAGCTGCCAACATATGGCGTATCGCCAATACACAAGCGCTACTAGCAGGATATGACAGGGCCCATTATGACGAACTAGAAGCCATAATGCAACACCTCCCTGACAAATACAAAAATAGGGCAAGCGAGTTAATTCAGGATGGCAAAACCATCACTAATACCTCCATCCATTGTGCCCTAGATGCAGCAGACACCACCTCCAGGGCCATCAATACTAGCGTCCTCCTCAGGATTTAAACCAGAAGTACAAGCTTCAATCCTGAATCATCCCTTTGACCAGGAACATCTGTTCGGCCCAAAAGTGGATGAGGCCCTAGAAAAGATGAAAAAAGACACGGATACGGCCAAATCTATGGGAGCCTTACAATCGCACCCTCCCAGGCGTTCCTTTTGCCGTTCCTCCTTTCGGAGCACATTTAGAGGCTACTCCTCTGATACCGCTTCGACTTCATATAAAGCTCCTACCCAATCCACCTTCACAAGGGGTTACCAAAGAGGCGGCTACAGGGGCAACAATAATAAAGGCAGAGGCAAGACAAACACCGCCCGCTTGCCTCCACACCTACCCAATGACTTCCCTCCACTCCCCCCAGACCATCCCACTCCGGTCGGGGGCAGACTCCAAATTTTCCTTCATGTCTGGGCTACCATCACCTCAGACAAATGGGTAACACAAATAATTCGGTCAGGCTACTGCCTATAACTAATATCTACCCCCCCCCCCCCCCAAACATTCCACCCAGACAACGCCCAATGTCACAGGAACATCTAACATTACTAAAGCTGGATGTAATCTCCCTCCTACAAAAAGGGGCGATAGAACACGTTCCTACCAACCGACGAAATCTGGGGGTTTACTCCCTATATTTTCCCATACCAAAAGGGACGAGACTCTACGGCCCATCCTAGACCTCCGGCCCCTAAAGACATACATACACTCCGACCATTTTCACATGGTAACACTTCAGCAGGTACTTCCCCTGCTCTTCCAAAACGACTTCCTGACCACTTTAGACCTAAAAGACGCTTATTTCCACATTCCTGTACACAGCGCTCACAGGAAGATCCTCACATTTGTAGTGGACAACCAACACTACCAATTCAAAGTACCCCCATTCGGAGTCACAACAGCACCACGAGTATTCACCAAGTGCCTAGCAGTCATGGCAGCACACCTCAGGAGACAACACATCCATGTCTTCCCATACCTAGACGACTGGCTAATAAAAGCCAGTTCATACAACCAGTGTGTACAACACACGCGTGCCACTATCCAGCTACTTCACCAACTGGGCTTCACGGTAAACCACGCAAAGTCCCATCTGCAACCGTCCCACGTAAAACAATACCTCGGTGCCACCATAGACACCTCAAAAGCACTAGCCTACCCCAGTCCAGCCAGGATCACAAGCATTCAGGCTCTACGCGCAAAATTTACGGCACAACACTCCCTTCCAGCTCGAGTGTTTATGCAACTAATCGGGATGATGGCCTCTTGCATATTCATAGTACCTCACGCAAGACTCCAGATGCGTCCTCTCCAAGAGTGCTTAGCGCGCCAATGGAACCAGGCCCAGGGTCAATTAACAGATCTGGTGTTGGTAGACGGTCGTACCCATCGCTCTCTGCAGTGGTGGACCACCGAAAACCTTTCCAAAGGGCGACTGTTCCTGGACCCGGTTCCTCAGATAGTACTGACAACGGACGCATCGCTCTCCGGCTGGGGAGCTCACCTATGACATGCAGGGCAGATGGACACCTCAACAAAAGTTACTCCACATCAACCATCTGGAGTTACTAGCCATATTTTTAGCCCTAAAATCTTTTCAAACTCAGATTTCAGGCAAGGCAGTCCTATTCCGCACAGACAACATGACAGCCATGTACTATATACAAAAACAAGGCGGCACACACTCTCCACAGCTCTCTCACCTAGCACAGAGCATATGGAGATGGGCCATACCCCAGAAAATCTTTCTCCTGGCCCAACATGTCCCAGGAGTCCAAAACACTATGGCCGATCTACTCAGCAGTCAGACACAACAGATCCACGAGTGGGAACTACATCCACAAGTTCTTCACCCGTACTTTCAAATGTGGGGGCATCCACAGATAGACCTCTTCGCCACCCACAAAAACACCAAATGCCCAAGCTTCGCCGCCAGATATCCACAGATATCCACACCCATTATCCAAAGGCAATGCGATATGCATGAACTGGTCAGGCAGATTTGCGTACGCTTTTCCGCCTCTCCCACTCATTCCATTAGTGGTGCGCAAACTACAACAACACTCCCTCCCTCACTCTCATCCTAGTAGCTCCAACTTGGGCCAGACAACCGTGGTACACCACACTGCTGGAACTATCTGTAGTACCGCACCAAAAGTTACACCTCTCTCCACACCTCTTAACCCAGAACCATGGAGAGATCAGGGACCCGGACCCAGCTCAACCTAGCGATCTGGCTCCTGAAATCCTAGAATTTGGTTACCTCAATCTTCCCCCTGACTGTATGACTGTATGAACGTCATCAAAGAAGCTAGGCGACCCACCACTAGAGCGTGCTACGCTGCCAAGTGGAAACGTTTTGTTGTCTATTGTCACAACAATACCATCAATCCCCTAGATGTGCCCATTCAACACATCATAGGCTATTTACTACACCTACAAATATGCAATCTAGCCTATACGTCTATTAGACTGCACTTCACAGCCATAGCAGCTTATCTGCAAAACAGGCAACATCTATCACTCTTTAGAGTACCTGCCATTAAAGCCTTCATGGAAGGCCTTAAAAGAATAATTCCCCCCCAGACTGCCACCCTCACCTGTGTGGAACCTAAACATCGTTCTCACCAGACTAATGGGGCCTCCCTTCGAACCTCTGCACAAATGTGAACTTCAATTAGTAAAAAATGGAAAACCGCTTTTCTTGTAGCTATCACTTCCCTCAGAAGGGTCAGTGAGATACAAGCACTTGCCATTCAAGAACCTTTTCTCCAAATGCACCATAACAAGGTTGTTCTCCGTACCAACCCAAAATTCCTCCCTAAAGTCATTTCTCCCTTTCACCTAAACCAAGCGGTAGAACTACCAGTATTCTTCTCGCAACCACAGACCGTTACAGAGAGAGCTCTTCACACACTAGATGTCAAAAGAGCCTTACTCTACTACATACAGAGAACACAACCTTTCCGTAAGACCAAACAGCTGTTTGTCTCTTTCTCTCCACCACACAAGGGCAACCCCATCTCCAAGTCGGGAATAGCTAGGTGGATTGTCAAATGCATTCAGATTTGCTACCACAGCAAAACTAACGCTATCCGTTCCCCCTAAAGCCCACTCTACACGTAAAATAGGGGCTTCAATGGCATTTTTAGAGAACATCCCATTTGATGATATCTGCAGAGTAGCTACATGGTCAACACCGCACACTTTCACTAAACACTATTGTGTAGATGTGCAAACTAAGCAACAGGCTAGTGTGGGCCAGGCTGTATTCAAAACATTATTTCAAACCACTGCAACAGATACGGGGGGTCGCCGCTAAGGGTGGGTACTGCTATATAATCTATGCACAAGTGTGTAATCTGCAGCTCATATGCCTCGAACGGAATATGCTACTTACCTGTATGCATCTACACACGCCCACCCGCCCCGGCTACCTTTATCTGTTCCAGTTGATCTTATTTAGATACAACACACATGGGCATCTTTCCTGTTATTACTACGCTCCATCTTTCCCTGTTGGCGAAAAACAATCTGAGGATGGAGCCGAAGCCCATGCACAATACGATCCAAAGGAGGAGTCACCGAGGAAAAACAACTGCAAACATCCGGGCCCAACACCAGTTGGCGATCTATGCACAAGTGTGTAGATCTGCAGCTCTACATGCCAAGAACAGATGCATACTGGTAAGTAGCATATTCCATTTTGTGTGGCATTTTAGAAATGCGCTGTACATGTTTTGTTATTCAGTGACTCTTCTTGGGATTCCGTCTGCACATTTCGTACAAGGACTTTCGGAATACATAACACCATGTTGTATTGTTTTTCTGGTCAGTCCGCAGCAGTTCCTAATGTTTTAGACATAATACGGTAGCACAGCTTCTACTTTCCAACACAGTAGTTTTATTATATAGACTGTGTTTTATGCCTTTGTGGGCAGAGAGGAGAATTCCGTCAGAGACGTGTCCTGGAACGAACGCATGCCAGATATGTGGCCCCTTGCTAATCCCAGTGATCACTAATATACCTCTTTGCTTACACAGTAAGAATGGGTCTAGACCCATGATACTCAAAGTACGGCCCGGGGAACACATGCGGCCCTCCTGACCGTTACATGTGCCCCCGAGCAGCAGCTGCAGCACTGGGCTGCTGTTTACTCGACTCAGCACTAACATTAAAATATTGCTAAAGATACAGCAAGCACTTAATTCAGGGTTAATTGCAGTTAAACAAAAGGAAGTAACTAGGCCCTTAACTTTAGGAACACTGTCATTATTAAAGACCGCAAACGTGTCAAAATACGATAGTCTTTCCAAAATTCAAAAAGTGTATTTAATTTACTTGTAGATCAATTTCACCTCAATAAATACAATTTTTAGCAGTGCATTCAGAAGTAATTCTTTAAAGTGTGTTTTCACTTATGAATTTTGAAACATTCATGCATCCTCCATGCCCCCCACCCTTACAACAATGCCATTAGTGATTACATCCAAGTACAGGAATTGATTTTGTACAGCACGCATCCTGAAGTCTTGTAACTCAAGGTCCTCTTGTATGTGATAATGAAGAAAATGGAGGGAAATGGAAATCAAACTATTGCACAGGGTCACACAATTTAGTCAAGTGGAGAAGCCGGGATTCAACCCAGGTTTTCTGGTTCACATTGCGCAATTGAGTTCAGCCACTAGATATACATGCTTTATTTACTTCCACTACCACTACACCCACTTTACCCCCTGCTGGCATTAGTTCGGCCCTCTGTCACACCAAAGGCCAGACTTCGCGGCCCCCAGGAAAATATTTGTGAGTACTCATGGTCTATTCAGATAGCTACTTTGCCATGGTTGGGTTGTTCATTGTATACAGTCTGCTAGTAATGTTCAGTACTTTGCTTAGTTGAATTTGTCTGCTGATCACAGCACTTCTGCTTCATAGTAGAATATGATAGTTTCAATAAATGTTTTATAAACTTTCATTATGTCTTTCAATTGACTACTAAAGGCATGCATGAGTGAGACATTAACGTTGATGATCTGTTTCCATGGTTCCCTTGGGGATTAGAGGTTCATATTCTAGGTTTGCCATAATCACCTACTGCTCTGGGAAGGTTAGGAGCTCAGGCGAGGCACTGCGAGCTAGCCTGTATTTGAGCTGCCACTGACGTAGTAGAAAGACACACTCCCTACTTTCTGACATACTGTCACCCCAAGGCACAGTTCTTCTTACCACCAGAATCCCTGCGACAGTTGGAGTCTGATATCTGGATACCAAGATAATCAAAATCCCTCACTCTATCAAGGGAGACTCCCCCTAAAGTTTTGTTCGGGTTAAAGACCATGTACTTGGTCGTTCTATTCAGTTCAAACTTTCTCTGGTCACAAAAGAGGGAGAACAGCTGCAACAAAATTGATTACCCTCTAGCAATGTTCAACAGCAAGAGTGCGTCATTGCAAACAACAATGCAGGGACCTTCAATTCAGCTACAGTAGGGTGATTCTGGCATCCAAGTATAAAATCCACGCACGTATTGATTAATAATAAAAACAGGGTGGGAGCCTGGACACAGCCCTGGAGGACCCCTCTTTCTATAGGATTGCACCTTGTCAATTCCCCGTTAGGGCCCCATCTAACTTGGGCATAATTGCCCTCATGCAGTCTGATTAAAATATCCAAGTTCATGGGGCATTCCCTGCTCCCTCAATACGCCCCACAATTTCTCTCTCCGGACCAAGTCAAAGGTAGAGCGGAGGTCAACAAAGCCGACAAACAAGTTGTCAAATCTGATGGCCACGTTTCCACTTGGTAACCTATAATCCAAAGGTTTGGTCGACAGTGCCCACATTGTCTTGAAAGTGGGTGACCATTTGGCTGTCGGCTAGCAACCCATTAAGTTTATCAAGATTAAAATTGTCCTAGCTGTCGTAACGAAAAGTTTCAATTCTATTAATGCTATCCTTTCTACACTTTATTCAACTGCAGCCATTCCACAACTTTAGCAAAACAAACTGCCATTCCCATGAAAGTTTGGGAATGTAATAAAATCAATAACCTCCAATGGGAGAACAGTCACAGGCATGAGCTGGCCACTGTCCACGTTACAGGCCAACAGCTGTGTCTCTTCAACCTCTTATGCAGCGCGAGCCAAGCCATTGAGTCCTCACACGTCCTGTTTACCTGTCTCCATTCCTACAACAAAGAGGGCAATTTTAGCAAGAGTCCGTGAATGAGGTTAAAGCCTGCGAAAAAGCAGTAGGTAAGGCAGCCGCTAGCAAATGCATACAATCGGCATCAAATAAGTAACACTGAGCATAACCATACCAACTGAGCATAACAAACTCAATATTAAAGTCAATACTTACTAGTGATGGGGGGTACCGTTGGCTCATAATTCACCTGGTGGGATAATTCTTGCCTCCGAGTCCTTAATAGAATTGAAACTTTCCATCACAATAGCTAGGAAATTTTTCATTCTATGTCAGGACCGTAAACCAGGATTATGCTAGTTCAAAATTTACTCACGACCAAGTGAAGCATATCCAACTCAGGCTTAAAATAGAACCTTTTAAAGTTAGAGTCCGAAGACCAATCTTCAGCATTGATGATATCCTTCAAGCAGGCACCTTAACTAAAAGCTTTGGAAGCCATTGCCCCACCTGCTGAATGGGCACTAAAAAGCCTCAGATCAGTGCCTGCCTCCTACACCACCCACCTTACCCACTGGGCAATAGTGGGAGAAGATACTGCCCTATGTGGCTTCTTCAGGGCAAAGAGGAGTGGTCTGTCACCTGGGGCATGGATTTCCGCCGACATCTCCTCCTACGCTTTGAGGCATTGCACTACGCACAACTTGGGCGAATCAGGAAAAGCCAGGTAAGAAAGGACCCTGGTAAAACATTTTGTTTTCCTACTGAGTGTGAAGGTCACACCAGAGGGTGAAAAGTTGATCCGGATTGAGCAGGAGCGCTGTAATGCAGAGGGAGAGGGATTGGAGAATCCCAAGAGAGTTCCAAAAGAACTGAAAATCAAACTTGAGACTTCCAAACAGGGGTGACTAGCACCACTTCCGGCCTTTGAGGCCTGACCCGAGCAGAGTCTTGCATGATCATCGCGAACAGGGGAAAGGTGTAGCCCATCTCCAGACTCCAATTTAGGAGAAAAGTATCGATGGCCACGGCCAGTGGGTCTGGTCTCCAAGTGAAAAATCTGATGATCCTACCAGGATGCAAAGACATCCATGGAGAACAGCGCCACTGTGTTCGGAGGGTTGAAAACTGTCCTGCATTGAGCTTCCAGAGGCTTGAATCCTGGAAGTTGCTGGATTGCTAATCCACCACCTGATTGCTTGACCAGGTAAATACTGTGCTTTGACAGATCTGTCGATCCAGGCAGTACTGCCAGAAGGTGGTCGTGAGGTCGTAGAGAGACTTGGACCAAGAGCCCCCAGGTTGTTGATATACCAGACCGCCGTTACATTGCCCATCATGATGAGTACACATGACTTAATGAAGTCCTTGGTGCAACAACTGACCACGAAGGAGCCGGCCAATAGATCCATACAGTTGATATGTAATGTCTGTTCATGAGGAGACCACAAACCTCCTTTGGAAAACTCGCCACCTCTAGCGCCCCCGATTGACTTGCTGGCGTCTGACACTATGACTATATCCGGGGCCGAACTGAAGATCTCCCTCCCATTCCAAGTGTCCATGTTGGCTAACCACCAACGGATCTCCTCCCGCGCCCCCTCTGAAAGAGTAACCATCTGGAAATAAGTAAGGCCCTTGCAGAGATGACCGGCATTCAGCCGTTGAAAGGCTCGATAGTGGAGAGGTCCTGGGAAGATGGCCTGAATGGACGACGAGAGAAGGAACCAACAGGGACTTGTTCTTGTTTATGACACACCCCAGGCTATGTAGGAGGTCGACTGTCGTTTGGAGCTGAAGAGACAGTTTGCGATGGCACTTGGCCAGGATGAGGATATCGTAGAGGTAGACTATAATGTGGATCCCCTTCACTCTGAAGTATTCCAAGGCTGGTTTGAGAATCTTTGTGAAGCACAACAAGGCGAAGGATAGACCGAAAGGCAGAGTGATGCAGGCCTCGAAAAATCGACTCGCCCACTCGCAATTGCGCGTAAAGTTTTATCAGGTTGAGCTATCTTTAGCTCCTACTTGTCCCATTTGGCAGTAAACTTAGGCTGGAAAGGAACAAGTGTTCTGTTCATTCAGAAAGTGAATGAGCAATAAAGATGCCATTAAATCTTGTTTTTATCTTGACGCATTTGCTGTCTGTTCAAGGAAAGAGGTCAAATGTCAGTTTGTCTTTTAGCTAATAGCTGCTTGGAAAATTAGTTTAATTTTTCTCTGAAGATGTCAGTTATTAATAAATAGCCTGTAAATTAATATTACAAATATTTCAAAATATATCAGGAATTACAAAAGCACATTTTGTAATTAAGTGTGATGCAAACTGTGATACAGTTAAATAGGAGCAAAACAAATCAGAACACTTTACTTGGTGATCTGAAAAGGACACATATTTGCAGAAACACTATTTCCAAACTTTGTTTGTACACTATAGCGTTTTATCAATAAAGCTGCATGTCATTTGCAAAGTTTGTGTCCATTTCAATGTAAAATTTGATGATTACAAATGACAGTTTGCTACCATGTCATGCTTTAGTTCCGTATTTATTAAAAGTGATTGTTTTTAAACATGATTTGAGAAACATTCCTGCCCCCGCCCTGATGAAAATGCTGTTAATGACCTAAGAGACAAGTCAGGGGTCATGTGTATCCTAAATGTGGCTAGATTTGTATTGTATATGGAAAAAAAGTTTTGTCTATTAAATCAAACAAGATAATTTTTTTGTACAGCAGACATGCTAAACTCGCACAGTTGAAGGTGCTCTCATATAAATATATGATAATGAAGAAAATGGTGACTCCATGAATTAAATGATTTGCCCACAAACACATCACTTGAAACCACTTTGAGTCAAGAGCATTACAAATAGGTCAAGTAGATTATTTAAGTCACTAGACCTGCAGGTCTAGTAAAATTTCTATGATTTGTCGAGGCATGTGGTGAGGCAGAGCCATTGAAACTGAAGAAATTTCCTGTGGGGAGGGATAATTGGAATGGAAAGTCCTGTGCCTTTTAGGTCCAGGCGCACCATCCAATCCAGGGGTCACAGAATATCTAGAAGGAGGTGGATCCTCTCCATCTTGAAATTACGATACACGAACCACTCCATGAACTCGCTTAGGTTAATGACTGGGTGCTGACCCACGTCGACCATGAAGATGTTGCAGAGGAAGCCTCACAGATTTGGGTCCGAAAGGGAAATGGCACCTTTGTGTAGGAGGAAAGCCACATCCTCGTCCACTAGCGCGGCCTCGCACACGGAAAAACGTATGGGCTCTGGCAGCGATCCTGCCTGGGGAGCTGTAAAACTCTATTTGAAAACCCTGCAAGGTCTGCAGGACCCACGCATCGCTTGTTCGGGCTGGGAAAAAAATTTGCCAGCTGGCCACCTACCCTTTTAGAAGGGGGAACACTCACCCAAATTGTCAGAAGCATTTGCACCTCTGGCTCCTCTGTCTCTGGTGGGCTAGAAATTGGCAAATCAGACCTGATCTTGATACTGGCCTTTTTGGTAGCCGTGCCACCCGGGAGGATACTGCGTTTTGGGGTTACCAGTTGATCAGCCTCTATCTCCACCGGGCACGTGGAAAACACTGGAGGAAAACACTCTCTGAATTTAGTACTAAGCCTTGTCCAGGGACGTGAAGGTGTTTACAAACTTTACTTATTATTTGATAAAGGGTTCCCCAAATAAATCTCCTTGCGCTATGACTACAGCCTCAGAATCGGCCAAACCCCCTAGCTTGGGTTCAACCTTTATCAACAAGGAGCAGTGACGCTCCGTTGACAACGCACAATTAGATTTCCCAAGAAAAATGATTGCCCATTGTGCCCATCCAGACAACACCTCAGGAGAAATTAAGGAGCCCTACGACTTGGCCACTTAGGCCATGTCCATTATCTTGGTGAGGGGTCCTAGTGCGTCCAGGTGCTTGTTCTGATATGCCTGCCATGAACTATCAATCCCCTTTTTAGGGTCCCTCCTGAATTTTTGTAGGAACGTGGGCATTCGGGGGTCTACTTCTGCCGCAAGGGCCACTTTTCCCTGTAGGGAGGAGCATGGACACTCTGCCTTGAGACAATTTTAGGATTCCTTCTCTAGTGGCTTCTGAATACAACCCACCACATAGTTTGCGACCTTCTAGGACAGGGCCCAGTCGGAAGACCGAGGGTGAAGGATCTCATCTGGGTCCAACATGTCAGAACTGGCCCCCAGAGTGTCAGAATCAGCAGGTGGGGGAAGGGAGAAGGGGCAAGTATCCTTGTCTGTGTCTCTATGGTTGTCTTCAGCTGGGCGGCCAGGGGACCCCGGGTTGGGGCGGTCCCCTGCAGGGTCCCAGGTAGAGTGTGAGGAGGGGTCAAACTGGCAAGGAAAGCTTGCTTCAACCTTTCAAAGGCATCCAAATCAATGAAAGCCTCGCGGAGGCGCTTTGCTGCCGTAGGTTCAGTCCCAGGAAGGTGCAGGCAAAGCACTGCAAGTTTGGGAGCTAAGTGTCAGCCCAAGTCTCTTGTGGGCAAAGCCTAACCGCAGGTGGGTCCAGGCCTGGGGACAACTTGCTCCTTGTGCACCTTTAATGGGGTTCCTCGCCTGGAAATGTGTCTCCGCAGGTTAACTAGACCTGTACTCTGAATACTGACCTGTGGGGGTGCAGCGTGCAGCACTCGCATACAAATAAACACCCTGCGCTTGGGGGGGGGGGGGCAGCGTTCAGCACTCACGTACAAATAAAGACCCTGTGCTTCGAGGGCATCTACAGCAGTTGAAAAAACGGCCTGATTGGGCGGTGCACACCCACTGGGTGGGCGTCATTCTCCAGGCGGCAAGGCTCCGGTTGTCCGTCACCACACAGCTCCTATCCCGCTGTGAGAATTCAGAGCGCGAACAACGGATGCGCTGACAGGTGCCACCCTGCGGCGGGAGGACCACACTGCGGAGTTGCAGCGGTAAAAACTGCCATGAAGGAGTGCAAAGCGTTCCCGCGACCAGAGGCAATAATAAAAAGCAACAATGAATTGCAAAAAAGAATCAATACACTTCCAATTTGAAAGAGAAGGGATAGTAAGCACTTATCTTGGCTGCGAACAGCGAACAAAGAGGCTGAAGTGACACAGTTGATTTATTATAATTTGGACTATGGCTAGCTAATTGGTTCATGCTTGGGAATGTTCTCCCATTGCATGTTATCGTTTTTATTAAATTACCAAGACTTAATGGGGAATGGTAGTTTGTTTTGCCAAAGTTTTGAAATGGCTTAAAGTGAAGAAAGGATAGCCTAATCCATGCTTTCGGTCCTGAAATAGAATTTCTCCACAAAAGATTTTTTGAATGGAGTCTTATCAAACTAGTGGGGTGATACTTCTGCGGGGTGGGTGTGTGTGTGTTTGTTTGTGTGTGTGTGTGTGTGTGTGTATGTGTGTGTGTGTGTGTTTTCATTGGTTCTCTCCACACCTTTCCTGGTCTGTGGGGTATAGGAGCACCTTCAAGGATGGCGTCTGGGATTGTATTTACATATGGGACCCAAACATCCAGATTTGTTAGCAAAAACGTCTGTAGGGATTTTATCTAGAACAGCAACCTACCCCTTTCTTTTGCACGGCCACATCCCTTTCAGTATCTAAGAAAAATGTAGAAGTGGTTCAGGGCAGCAGTCGCTACACTCTATCAAGGGACGGAAAGGAGTACCTGCATGTACACTTACTTCACAAATCGAGGGAGGACTTTTTCACTATAGGGATTTAAACTGATTCTCCCACACTTCACCCTGAATGTGGATTTCTGGGCACATTACCATATGTGAGGAGATGTTTGACAATATGCCACAATTTATTAGCATCTGTACCAGTTGCCGCATTTAAGAGTTCGGCTCATAATTCCAATTTACGTGAGCTGTCTTAAGTACAGTTTTGTATTGCGCTCTAACTGATGGAATTACACTTCTATTCCCTTCGTTGATAGCTTTCAATAGGGCATGCTTAGCTTCCTTGCATGCAGTGTTAAACCAGAGATTGGTTTTAGCGGGTTTGCAAGCAGGCTTAAAGTCCTTTAAAAAAAAACAAAAAAAAAACTCCTTTAGCTTAGTGAAGCAAAAGTTCTGGCTATCTACGATGAGTTCACTATTATCTAGCTTGTCAACTACTGGATTTAAAGTGGAAAATAAGATGTCATCATTGTTTTCAATGACCTTATCGGAGGTGGCAATGGCATTTCACTTGAGAGTCCCCCTAGAGTTGGCAACACCAGGCACAACTCAATCTGTGGCATTTGTCAGCACCTCTTCACATGCGGCCCCATGGCCCAAGTCCAAAACAAGAAGGAAATGATCACTTTCAAATCTATGGGGAATTACCATATCAATCAAGAACTCCCATGCTCTAACGTCTAGGACGATATAATCAATTTTACTCCTATAATTAACTCTGGGGAAAGTGGGGGGGGGCAGTGAGACATCTGATTTTGAGCGCCCATTGCAAGCTGTCAGCCCATGTGACAAGCAAATACTGGCAACTTGCAGGGCTGCAGCGGATAACAGAGCAATAGGTGGAGCCTCTATAGCGAGAAATGCTCCAAAGTGAATCCTCTTTGTCTATTAGTTCTTAGAGGCATGCACTAGGCTCAAATGTAGCAATAAA
Organism: Triturus cristatus; assembly: GCF_964204655.1. Taxonomy (NCBI): domain Eukaryota; kingdom Metazoa; phylum Chordata; class Amphibia; order Caudata; family Salamandridae; genus Triturus; species Triturus cristatus. The sequence goes on from NC_140590.1 coordinate 969,361,585, forward strand.
ATCACCTGCAGTGAGAATGGTTGGGGAAGATATTCTAAAGGAGCGGATCTACGTTAAACATTAATAAATAGCTAGGACTTCCCACCAGGCTCAGCATCCTCTAACACCAGTGTATCTGCAGACTGAACTAATATTTCTCTTGTTTTCCCCCTCAGAGTAGGTTTGACCAATATTAACAGGCCACCAGAAGGACGGCTGACCAGTGAACGAGTGACATATTTGCTTTAACTTCAGAAACTGTCCTTACGCTCACTTTCTGTGGCCCATGTCTCCTGAAACACACATCTGTCAATAAAAGCACCCCACTCTGGGTCGGCAAGTTTAGCGGAGAGGCTGGCTATGTTCAGGAGACATTGCAGTCTTTGCTAGTATGCCCATCGGTAATTACAATATTGGGGTCTGCAGTAGTTTCAGAGGGAAAGGCAATCTGTAGTCCCTGTTTGGATCCATCTAAGATCGGAATAATGATAGGGGGGCTGCTCATCTATATCTGCAAGGTGGAGCCATAGACATCGCTTACACCCCAGCTGTGAGCATAACTACAGCCTCAGGCGTACCCTCTACTGCCTCTGAGTCAGTCGATTTCCTGAATGTCAGAAAGGGGTCATAACGATTGATGATTGGAATTGGAATAACAGATGGACATGCTCGCTGTATGATTGGGCCCATAAATGGAATTGCAAGCCTTTCTGGTGGTCACTAAATGTAAAGACAAGTAGATGATGGACGGGGCGCTGAAACTTTTCAGACACTCACGCCCAGTCCCAGATCTTGGTTGAATCCATCATCATTCTTTAGCTCACTTCGCCACCCCACTTCAGACCAAGCTATATGCAAATCAGTCTTGATCCTGTGCTTCATGGGAACTGTCCAGCTCGAACTGCGAAGCCAGGTCTTCCCTGGACCGGAAACAAGCATCCTGGAACCGGTTTCGGGGTGCCACCCCTTATCAGCCAAGCTAGTGGAATTCCAGTGGCAAAGTGAGCAAGGGACCCACGCCTCTCTTGCTTTAGGTATTTCTCGCCGGGGTTCATAATACAACTTTGGCCTTCGTGACCCCGACAACCCCAACGCGACATCAATAACATTTCCCCTACTGCTCTATCCACCACCCCTAATATCGAAGTGGCAACGGGTGTAGCAACCGACTGGGAAGACAGCTGTAAAAGAGTGGCTATTTGAGACTCAATAGCTTTAAGTTTGTCAATCAAGGGTGGAAAGTTCAGCCAATAAGAGAGACTTACATTTCTTGCTCAATTCCTCCATCAGTTGCTCAATGTAAGGCTGGCTGGAGCTCAAATCCCCAAAGACCCCTGCCACAAAAGGAGGGTAAGGCAAGATGAAGGGGACGGGGATTGAGGTGTTGGAGTCATGGCTATCTGGGTGCCCTGATTAATATAGCAGGATATCGCCCTATTGTGTCGTAGTAAGGAGTTCCAGTAGACGTGGTTAGGTTACAGATGAATATGTTTATTGTTCTTAGATGTTAAGTAGGTTTTCCAGTAAAGATGTAAACAAGGCCCCACCAGGAGCAGCCTCCCTGCTGCTCAGCCCAGGATCCAACTGACGCTCTGCCTCACAGCTATCCACACATTCCAATGACCTCACAATCCACACCAACATTCTACCCATACCATTCACACTGGCTGAGCAACAGAGGCAGTGAAACAGGGAGGGTGCATAGAATAAAACCTTAGATATAACATGCTCCCTGCCTATTGAGAGTCCCCCGCTTTTCCCAGTTTGCCCTCTTGCTGGTTAGAAGTTGATATTGAAGGCTGCTGCTATCATTCTCTACCACGACTGGAAAGTTAGTGGCGCAGATGGTTTCACCAGATAATGTAGCAGTGAGTAGAATCTACACAGGCGTAGGCTTAGGATGAAAGTCAGTAACCGCTTGGACAACAGAGGAGGCTAAAGCAGATCTCAGATTCAATGAAAGATGTCTCTTGGTCAGAGTAATCTCTGTGCTAATATCCCCCATAGCTCTCCAACATTCTGTAATTTGAGGTGCACTTCACAGGGGGACTAGAGACAGATTGACCACCAATAGTTTTCGTTTTTGTTGCTGTTTTGTTTACATTCACAAAGGGGAGTGGGTTGCAGAGGGACACCTCCCCTTTTATGAATAAATGACTTCCTCCTTTCAGATGTTCTGAAAATATCAATGTTTGTAAGAGGATTTTGGTCGCAAAACATTGATACTCTACTAATTTAGTATTTGGAAGGGATTACTACAATACTCCTTTTCTAGATACCAAATCTGTTTCCATTCACATTCCCATTATTGGAGTCAGAAAAACCTTTATGACTATTTTAAAAGTAAATAATTACAGAAGAAAAAGCATGTTAAAGATCGCAAATGCCGAATTTATGCGATTACTACCAATAAAATGTTTAGTACTTCTTTCCCTAAGAGGCCAAATTGATGATAACATTCAAAGCTCTTCGGTTGTCTCTCTTGGTGGTATCATTTGAAGTTTGTCAAACGGAGTAGCCGTAGGTGGTGAAATCCTTTTGTATCAACATGGTGAAAACACTTTACACCCAGAAATTTAATCACTGAGGGAAATAACTTGTATTAATATAAGTTGCATTTTATGCTATCTTTTGCTTAAAGATATATGGTGGCTAATATCTTCCTTGTTGAGGAAGTTTATAATTGCCCTAGCCTAGTATATAGATCTGATTCTCCTGCCCAATTACATGGCAGATTACTGTAGGGACCGAACATTCTTATCAGGATGGAGTGCAGCATTCTACTTGATAGCCGACCACTACCAAGTAAACTATGTGACTTCTGTGTGCTTACTCTATGGGCCGCTGAACCTTCTTCCTCAGTTTGTGAACATCTTGAATAGTGTTGTTACGAGGCTGTCTCTGGCTATAAAAAGAAGCGGTTATATGTACTGTGTATATCCAGAGACATTGATCAATGACCATTTAAAAATAGAGATGTAATTTGTTACTGTCTTAATCAGAATTGGTATGAACTTCAACTTTTTCTAGGACCCAATATCGCCTTAATAATTCAAGCCATCCATTTTCAATTTTCTTCTCAAGAAGTATTTGTTTGAGGGTCTTAAAAACATTTAATCTCCAACTGGAACACCTGCTTGGTTCAAAGTAGCTATTTCTTCATTGATGGTTTCTCCTTTGAACCAGTACGCATATAACACCAAGGTAGTCCTTTCAGAAGGTGGCACATGAGCCATAAGGATACAGAAAATCCATCTGTTACTTTTAATCTCTCAGATTTTTATGACTGAAACATTGATTACTGCAGATAAAAAACAACAGCTAAAGTGCTAGTTTTTGAGCAATATGTTATTAGACATATAAATAGACAACACAATGGGTGAAGGAATTTCTATTGTCATCCATAGCAGTCCACCCCTGCAGCACTAAGTCCTGTTAATGGTGTCACCAGTTCACAGATTCCAAGTATCTTACTTCATGCAAATACTACATCCACATTATCTTGATGTACACATCAAGATAATGTGCCTGTTACGTTAAGTTGGATGTTGACCCATCTTATCAAGTTTTGCTCATGGCAAAGTCAGTGTTAGTGCCTTAGTTTTCCTCTCTGTTCGTCTATTCCATTCGTATGTGATAAACCCATTCAATATTGAAAAATACTGTTAACACACACCTTTTCTTGTTTAGCAGCGGGCAAAAGGGATCTAAATGTATTGTGTTTCATCTTGGAGTTGCCATCTCCATGTGACCAGGTATTTGCCATAAACTTATCACCCATGTTGTTGGTCAGGAATTTAAAACCATGTATTAAATTGCTTCGATGAGTGCCAACATATTCAAAAGAGTTAAGGTTACTGGCTTTGTATCTTGCTTCAAGAAGGCTATTTCAGTACTATTTAATCCGAAGCCAGACTGTAATGTAATCCAGAAAGACACTGTACTTGATGTGTGAAATACCTTCAATGTAATTGTTTTCGTGGGGGACAGCTGGATGGCAAAGAGGTTTTGACTGGGTTGTGTTTGCTTACGTTAGATTTCTTTCTAAAAAGGGGTCATTGTATGAGCTTGAGTGATTACGTTACACCCTTTAGTTTTAATGTTAACAGTTCTTTAGCGAATGTTCGCTCTTTCTAAAATGGCAAAAAATATATTTTTTAAAAAGGTTGATCGCTAAACCCCAAACTAAGTCAGAATGAGTGTGCTAGTATTTTACAGCGTTTGAATTGATGGTGTTATTGTAAAAATATTTCAAAATTTGAAAACTGAACCTTCATTTCAGAGTGCATAACGTGGACTCCGTATTGTGGTAACACCTTTTAACATTATGAATGTTGTTTGCTTTTAGATGTTCAACCTGTTTCTTATGAAGAACCAAAGCACTGGTGTTCAATTATGTACTATGAATTAAATAACCGTGTCGGGGTGGCTTTCTATGCTTCTTCAACCAGTGTCCTAGTAGACGGTTTTACTGATCCAACAAATAATAACAACAGGTTCTGCTTGGGGTTGCTGTCAAATGTTAATCGCAACTCCACCATTGAGAACACCAGACGTCACATTGGAAAAGGTATATTTCTTTTTCATTTGTTGTTTTTTGTTATTTATACTTCATTATTCCATAACACATCTTTTAGTATGTTTTATTCAAATGTATTGCATGGAAAAATATTCTTTTTTTAAAATGAATAGTGATTTATTGATCCCATTCAATATAACTACTTTCATTCACACTATTTTATTTAAAATTCTTAGTTTCACTGGAACAGACTAATGTCAGTATAATACTAAAAAGTTTTTTGTTTTTTTTAAACCTTTTTTTAATTGGCTGGACTGGTTCATCAGAAGTAGAGCGTTAGGATAGTCTTTTTGGCCAGTTAAAGTTTGGGTATATCAGTAAGGATCAGAGTTTCTTTGTTTGATTGCCCAAGACTATAGGGTAGAGAGCCAACGTTGCACTTCTTTGACTTAATATAGTGCAGGTGTAGTGGCGAAGATATGAAACTTTTAGCCCATTTTAAGAGGGCATTTAGGGGACAAAGAAACCCTGACTCCATCTACTGTATTAGTTGTAGTGAAATCAATAGGCATTTTTAGGTTGTCATTGTTGCGTTGTCTGTGTGTATTGTAGTATATTTTCATGTTTTTTTTATTTTTTAGCTTTTTATATTTTTTGCCATTCCTATTGTATAGGATGTTTGCGAAACGATATATATGTATATGTGATTACCTCTATGTTCTATTGTGATGCTTTATGGTTTAATACGTTTTTATTGAGCAAAGATCTGTGTATTATTATGGTTGTGTATTGCTCACTGTGGCGCATCCTGTCACGTAGAGTTCTACCCCTACTGTGTGTTAGAATAGGTCTCTTAGATGAAAACGTGGATTAAGTGTTATCCATTGTTAACAAATGCCAGTATCTGTGTAGAATATTATAAACTGACTGACTCTGCCTACCGTATGGTATTATTAAAGACGTCCTGTTTTGTTGTTGTTTCACTTTGCTTTTTATCCTGAGTAATGTTACATTCTCTGGTATTAACCATGGCGTAAACTAGACCTGAAGGTATTGGAGCGCTTTACATGAACATCTTACGTTACAGACGGACACATTCAATTGTTTTTGGTAGGCATGGGGAGATTACGTGATTTGCCCAGGATCACAGAATGTTGAGCGTCCCTGCCTAGACTTGAACCCAGTTCCCCAGCTTTGAGATCAACCACTCTAGCATTTACCTCTTAAACTGATAATTTCTCCTAGCATTATGGCTCTTGTATGTGAACTAGGGTGTGCAATGGTGGCATGTAAAATTGAATGACATGCCGCCGGTTTCCTAAATACCGTGCTTGCTATATTTTCCTCCTCCACATATAATTCAACATCTAGGAAGTCAATACGTTCCTTACTGAAATTATGAGAAAAATACATTTTATATGAGTTTGTGTTGATACCCAATAAATCCTTTTATGTGATGAGTTCTACCCATCCATATCATGAAAACATTGTGGCTATGAACCAAGTATAGAATATGTCATGTTAAATCTGGAAAGCAATGGGTCCAGATAATTGGGTGTTCTTACCAGCCCATGTAAAGGAACGCAAAGAAGAACATTTTAATCCATAATAATCCTTTGGGTGTGTTTGTACCAAAGACTTTTGTGCAGGATTTTACTGTTGTCTCAGACCAAAGATATCATTTCAGGCTACATGATAGTGTGCTCTATTAGTGTGGCATGTGTATAGAGAACACGCTCAAGGGTGACAAAAGTGATCAAACAGTAATAAGGCAGCAGTAAAGTCAATCAGTCCACTTATGTTTAATCAGTGTAGTAACCTCCATAATGAGGTTATTGTTTAATATAAGCCTGCATGTCTGATAATTGGTGATCAATTTCTTGTATATAAAGCAACTATGGTTCATAATCCCCGTGGGCCATATGTACAAAGTATTTCTCCGGCGGCAAACGGCCCGAATTGTTAACAAATTGCAATTTGCATTTGCGATTCAGTATTTGGAAGGGGCGTATTATATGGTGATGGTGTGTATTATTGTTCTGCAACCATATTTCCTTCGCAAAACAGTAACACTGTGCCACCATTTAAAAATTGATATTAACCCATTTGCAAATGGGCACGGTTCCCTTTGGGACTCATTCCCATTGAGAATGTTAAAACATATTTTTCAGAGCAGGTAGTGGTCCCATGGACCACTGCCCACTCTTAAAAAATGTAATTTTTTTTTTTTTTTTTTTACTTTTTAAACACCCGTTTTGTAAGGAAAATGGGCTGCATTGAAAAAATAAGATTTCTTTATTTAAAAGCAATCCGACACTGACCCCAGCAGGCCACCATGCATGTGACGGCACCAAATCCTAGTGGGCCGCAAATTGAGACCTACCTCATTAATATGCACAGGGTAGGGCTATCTGTGACCCATTAGAAATTGCCAATGAACTCCTAATTTTTGCATACATTAAGAATAGCATTTGTGATTCATAGGAAATGGCAATTAGGAAATTGCTGTTTCTGATCTTCTTACATCTGGTCCTATGTTCCCTCCTTTATCTGCTTCCTTTATAACAATAACCGGCTGTTGTCACAAGTTATCCTTGAAATATTTCATATTAGTAAACACAGTCTAACCAGTACCTGAGCTGCTACTCCGTAAAATATATCTATATTGTTAAACGATGTTAGTGGAGTAAAGGTGGATTTCGGTCTTAAACCGCTATCAATGTTGATGTTAGGTATAATATTAATTACTGTTAACAAATCCAATATGTATGGAGTAGGTTCTTCTGTGCCACCCAGGGAAAGTAATGTTTGTAAGTCATAAATGTCACTGATCAACCTATTGCTCATTGTACAAGTGTGTGTTAACAGTGATTTATTGCCCTGCATCTTTCTCTTTTTTTGTTTTTTTATTACATTTTTATTTTGCAAAGGATTCAAACTCAAGGTATCTATACAATGGCGATAACAAATTACATATTTTTTTCCATTTCCATTTCATTTTTTCTAGAGGAATGGTAGCTATACAACAAAACTTCATCAGCCAAATAACTGAAGATAAACTAAATAATAAGCAGTGAAAAGACAAACCATAAAGAAAACCTTTAGCACCTTATTTCTTAATCATACCATGCCAAATAGCCTTAAATTTCCGTAGTGCCTTAAGACCTCTGACTCTGGCCAGAGCTTTTTCATGCTCAAAACTTTCCATAAAGATACCCCACCACTCAATTACATAACATGGCCTCGGAGCGATCCATGCCCGGGCTATAACTAATCTTTCAGAGACTATGACCATAGTTAACAGAGCTCTCTTAGCTCTGTCCGCATTGTCTCTGTAACCCATCATTTTCTCAGTTGTAGTAAGGACCACTTCCAACCCAAGTCAATTTATTTTTTAGTACCTTCAGAACCTCTTGCCAGACAACAACTAGCCTAGGGCACTCCACAAACAAATGAACTATATTCGCTCCATATTCCCCACATTTAGGGCACCCCGTCCTATTGCTTAATTGATAGGTGGTCCTTTGTCCCCACGGGCAACCTTATCCGGTATGATACAGCATAGTTATAGTTTTAAATTGTTAAAGCCTTAAATTAACAGACCATACTGCCTCTTTTGCTGTAGATAATGCTGTCTCAAGGGTTGTAGTAGATATCTATCCTGCAGGAGTTACACTCCATTTCTCCGCTAAAAGATCCATCGGCTCCAATCTTCCTTGGCTGTATGTTTGATACGCGGCACCAATTAATTTCCCCTTACCAGATTCATGTAAAAAGATCAGTAATTGATTAGCTTCCACCTCCCTCAGTCCTTGTGATCTCATAAAGTAATCTCTGATTTGAAGATATTTAAAATGATGCTGGCATGGTATAGAAAAAGAATCTTGCAAGTCTTGAAAGGTACGAAAGCCCTCTAGATCATATAGATCTTCCAGTTGATCTATCCCCAAGCTAACCCATAGCTTAGCTATTCTGCCTCTAAATATGTCCGGCAAATATGGGTTATCCCCAAGCGGGAACTTAGTAAAATAGGTTGGCACAGAATACATGGTAGAAATATCTCGCCATATCATAGCTATGCCCCTCAGGGTCTTAAATCGTACCCTCTTAAAATAATTGGGGTCCGATCTCACTTATTAATACGGATGCTAAATGGTTTGCGAAGATCCTGGCTAGCCGCCTTTCTCCTTTTTATGGAAAAGATGGTCTCGGAGCAGCAACACGATTTTATTAGGGGAAGGGACACGACTACTCACATCCATACAGCCATCATGGCATTTGATTTAGCGGTGCCCTGTATCTTTCATTGAAGAACTTTTTACATTTAGATTTTTCAATTGATTCTCTATATAATTGACTAACTTCAGCAATAGAAATAGGACAAAAACGGAGTCCTTTACGTAGCACATTCAATTGGTTGGTATGCAAAGTGAAATCAGACAAATTAATGATAGATATGTCATTGGATGTCAAATTTGTTTCTTTAGCACTCTAAAGGCAGGTGAGAATAATTCTCAATTCTTCTGATTGTTCAGTGCTTATCTGGTGATCCCTCCCCACCCTCTTTTCAAATTGACCCAAGTACCTAAATGGAATATTTCTGCTTCAACTAAAACGAAGAGGCTGAGTTTCCTCCTAATGGTGTAACTTTCCTGCTTGTTGAAGAACCCTCACTGATGTCGCTGGCTATATTGATCAATTAGGATCACATACATCCCTATCTGTGAGAGTAGCTTTCTGTTTGTTCAAAGAGCATCCAATTTTTATTTTATCAAATTTATCAGCATAAGGATATACTCTTCCTTTATTGTAATCATTGTCATCTCTCTTTATTTTGCGTAGTTTCTTAGAGTTGATGCATAATTGGTGTCTGGTTGAGACATCCTTAAGGATTTCATAATTCTTATCTGTTGCCTCTGGCAGCATGAGAGTTTTGATCTCTTTTTCCTATTTCTCTATCACTTGTAACAAATTGTCTCTGTGACGTTTTGCGTGTTGTTTGAGGATGTCCTTCATACCATATGGAGATTTATTCAGCAACTGTTCCCATACAATCAAATCATCCAATGAAGGGAATATCCCTGTTCTTAGTCCCCAAGGTATCTGCTTATTCTCACTATACCGTTTAAGGGTGGCTGCATCCCACAATTTAAACAATTCTGTTTTTAGAGATGTTCTGGCTTTTGAAATGTTTGTTTCAAGCCCTCCGTTGTGTCACTTTGCTCTGTCATAGGATTGTGGTCAATATTTCCCTGCTGAAATAGCTCATTCATGGATTTCTCCCTGTCATCATTGAAGGTAGTCCTATTAGTGGATAAGTGAGTTTGTGAATATGTATAACCCTACTAATAGAGTGCTGATAGCCACAAATTATTCTAATAGGCACAGGTAGCAATGGCCCAAAATAAACACACATCACTTAGAGAATTCAGGGTTTGTAAGTCAATACGACTATCATTAGATGGCACGTAATGTACATTAAGTGCTATGAACAGTGTCCAACACCTTGCGAGACAGAAGGTGCCCCATGTCCCGTCACACGTAATAGGTTACTACCAAATTACAACTATACAATAACACTGGAGCATTCTCAAACACTAAAAGCAAAACTGGCACTCCTTTGCATAAATAGCCAGTCTAAAAATGTTTGTCGTCTTCACGATTTTTATTCTTCAGGCTTCCAATTCTCAGCAAGTATACACAACTAGCAACCTTTGAATTTCCAGTGTTCAGAAAGTTTCTTACAATAAACAGCTGACACGTGTTTCGTATGATACAGACTTTTATCATGAAAGTAAATAAGTATAAAGTAAATAATGAAAATAAACCTGGATGATGCAATCTTGCAGTATTCAAAACCAGCTGACGGTGCAACTCAAGATCAATGAGCGAAATAGAACAAAAGATACACCAAATGTTGTGCAACCAAAAAGTAAAGATGAGTGCATGTGGGTGCCTTTGTTTCCTCAGTGGTAGACACATATTTAAAGATAAAAGCCCAACATCACACCTATGTAGAACTTGCTTATCATTTGTGTGCCCAGTAATGTCTCCTAACACCAGCATGTGTGTGCTGATAACGAGAAATCGTGGGTGGAGTTTGAATAATATGATCAGGCTGATACCTTAATCCCCGTAGATGAATAATAAGGAGTTTCTGTTAGAAATTTTCAGTAATGGAATCAAAAACAAGAACCTTAAAGCTGAAATACATTTAAGAGAAGAGAAATTTTAGTTCTTCTGGATTAAATGCCAGGTGTTCTGGCCTGCAGTAATGACTGGCACCATCCTGTCGAAGGTAACCCTGCAATGGGATATTTATTTAGCTAATAGACACTAGCAAAAAATAATTTGACTACAAAAGGTAATATGGTAACAAATGTGTTGAATCCACACACACTATATTCTGAATGCTCTCAAGTATTTTTCTTCTTTTAGCAAAAAAGGAGATGTTCAAGAGGTGCTCTGTTCATAATTCTCTTGTATACTAGATTGTTAGGCAGGAGTTGTTTACAAGTATGCTGGTTTAACTTAATTTTTGAGCTTCGAAAGTGAGCTTTCTTTAATATGTGCAAATACAATGTGTGCATTGCTGCATTAGTATATTCATGCCAGATCCATTGGCTATGCCAGTGCATATTGAATTTTTGCACATTATTGCCTTTATACCAACAGGTAAATCGATTGTTTTGGTATGCATTAAGTTCAATGAAACATCAGTAATGCTTTCTCTGGCAAAGAGTGTTTTGATTGGTTGAGATGCAGGGCAAAATGTCCCTCCGTGTAATAACTGCTAACAGAAATAGATAATGTACCATATTTGAAAGGTACCCTCCCTCTTAGACTCATTTCAGTCTGCAACAGCGGAATGTTTGACCATTTGAAGTTCTATGCTTTGGACTCTAAGGTTGTGGAATGAATTGTCATACTGATATCCAGTTAGGCTAAAGATGTAAGCAGTGGGGAACAAAGTGCCATGTTTCTTTTAGAGACCTGCTACCAATGTTGGCACAGAAGTCTGCTTGATTATGGTAGTAGAAGGGCCTCATTATATTGTCGGGATCAAAGATAACTACTGCAGCTACATTTGACTTCTTATTACTTTTACAGGCAATGTGCTGGAAATCTAAAGATATGTAGGTGGAATGCCAGCTGTGCTGCAGATACAGGAAAACTTGTCAGCAGGCTGTGAAGGTCTGTGAGCAAGAATGGCCCTACATGCTTAACTGAACAAGTGTTGCCCTTCTCAAGAGGAATTGTTAAACTGTTTAGAAAATCTGTGTGCTTTTATTGCAATTCATCATTCCCTTAAACAATGAGGGTAGGCCATAAGGTGGTGTTGCTTTGATGCATAAAGATTGCATCCAGGCAGTATCTCCAGTGACACCCCAATCTGCAGCTATCAGCTCTTAAATGATTTTCAGCAAAACAAAAGAAAAGCGATGTGCTCTTAAACCTGTCATTCTTAGGGTGGTCTTCCCCAAAACCTTTTGCCTGCTTACCTCTTCTTCTTTTTGCTGATTCTTTTTGTTGGCCATCGGACTCTAAGCACTTTACCACTGCTGACCAGTGCTAAAGTGCATGTGCTTCTCCCCTAAACATGGTAACATTGGTGTATACACAATTGGCATATTGAATGTACTTCTAAGTCCCGTGTAAAGTGGTATACCATATACCTAGAGCCTGTAAATTAAATGCGACTTGTGGGCCTGTAACACTGACTGTGCCACCCACACAAGTACCCGGGTGGGGGAAACATATCGCCCGACGCCCAAACCATGTAGATTTTTATAATGGGCAAGAAGATTTAATGTCTATTTTGTCCGACGGACAATAAGACATTAAATCACTAATCACGGGTCTCTGCCTTCCAGCTCCCTGGCTCTCTGGTCTGGAAGCGCGATGCCACTGCCCCAGAAGTGGAGCTGCGGGGCTGACACAGAGAAAGACAGAAAACTGCACTGTCACTGCGGCTGCTGGCAGGTAGAGGCCAGAGTGCGCAGGAGCAGATGGAAGGGCACAGGGCCCCAAGAGTGGAGCGCGGCTGGAGACATAGACCAGGCCCGGGAGAGGGGCCCGGGAGGCAGCAGACACAAGCCCCCAGAGCACTGGAAGAAGTAGGGGGCTCAGAAACAGACCCCCGAGAGAGGAGGACCTGGCCTAAGGCTGCCTAGAGGACAGAAGCTGTCTGGTGTACTTAGGATGGTGGGAGGGAGAAGAGGCTGTCTGCCTGTGGCTCTAGGGTAAAAGGCCGGTCTGCGGGAAAAAGAGGCTGGCCACGGGGGCAGAGACAGAGACAGGCTCACAGTAGCTATGATCGGAGCAGTGGGCAGGCTGCTCAGTGGGAAGGCCTGGAAGGGGCAGACGCAGGGGAGGGAGAAAGGGGCAGCCACTAGAGGAGGAGAGCCGGCAGCGTGGGACAGGAGAGAGACAGAGAGGCACTGAGGCAGCTGCTCTGGCCCTGCCACTGAGCAGAGAGAAGAGGCTGCAGTTAAGGGACTTCCAGGGATACAGCTGTGGAGCAGATACATTACCAGTGCTATGATCACCCTAAACCTCCAGTATGTCCTGAGGTTGTAGCAGTGGGGGCATAGGCCGCACCTCCTTTCACAGACCATCTTCACTTGGCACCGACCTGCCTTCCATGACCCTCCACTCGCACCCCAGTCTTGCGATCTCCCCTTATCCTCGGGGGATTGGCCTCTCCCCTGTTTAACGACTCTTCCCTTTTACCAGCCCTAACCAAAGAACCAACTCTAGCCCCTACCTGAAACCTGTCTCTGGTGCCAGCTACTTCCCTCAGTTTCAAAGATTGTGCTATAAACCCAGCCATAACAGGGGCCTTCCCTAGCACTAACTTCTTCAAACATCCCACGGCAGAATTCCTCGCTTTTTGAAAGATGCTTCCCAGTCTACCTCTCCTCTCCTGCAATTCGTGCAAGTGCTTGTGCTTGTTGGATCAGTTCTTCCCAGTACAGAATTTAATCCTGCTTAAAATGATTAGAACCTCAGTGATGTACAGTCTTTGTGTGTCTTTCTCTAACCTGTGTATCCCTGATTCAGGCAGGATGGGCCCTTTAATGTGCCTGTCTTTTGGGTGGAGATAGTAAGTCTTTCCCTACTCTCTGTACACACCTCATATACTACCCCCGCTCTAGGGCTCAAGGAAATGGTCCCCTCCCCCTTTCCTCTCTGTACACATCACATTCACCTTAATGCAGGGACGCAAGAGTCCCTCGTTCCACTCTGTGTCTGCCCCTGACCCCTCTGATCCGGATGGGTGGAGGGAGAAGAGTTCCACCTGCTCTGTGCGCGCTGCATATACCCACTTTTGGGTGCAGGCAGGTGGGCTGACCCTTACCTCATATCTCTCCAACTCTTCTCCTTTGCACAGGTTGTTGGTCGTCCACTTTTCCCTGTCTCTAAAGTCCTTGTATGCATCCCTTTCTAGGTCTATGGAAGTTAGCTGTGTGCTCTTTTCCTCTGTTACTTTTCCTCTACAACAGTGGCTCCTTGGTTGATTGGATGGGCTTGTTCTCCAGTTCTCTATACTCATTCACTTATTTACACCCCTTGCTTTTGGTATCCCATGTAGTTTCAGTTGTGAAATGTAAGTAAGTTGTTGGCCCCCCATAAAGGGTGAATTCTGCATTTGGGGAATGCTGTTGGAGTCTTGTAAGTTTTCTGCTTTTTTTAAATGTGATATTACAGTGATGTCGAGAGGGACAACACACACAAATAAGGGGGAGTTGATGTGTGGTTTATGCTTTTAATCCTTCCAAAGTTGCTTGATTGAGAACTAAATCCCATCATGGTTGTAATGTGTATATTCTTCTGATTGTGTGCAAGTAGGCAGTTTATGCTCTTGGCTGCTTTTCCCTCCTGCAGAAGTTATCTTTTTGGCTCCAGTCACCTGTGCGCTGGAGTAGCGGACTTCAGCTCTCTTTTCTGTGATAAACGGTGAGTTCTCTGTCCAGGAAGCTTGCCTGCTTCCTCATTTGTGGACCTGTGCAGACTGACCAGCTGTAAATTATTTTTGCACATCGCTCCCTCTGTGACAAGTTTAGAGGGGATTCTTGCTCCTGGGCCATGTTTCGGGGGGACGCTTGCTTCTTGACCTTGTGTTTTAGAGGAGTAATAACCGTGGCAGATCAGCCTGTTTTAGAGGGCTGGCGAAAGTGGCTTATTGGTCTTGTTTGACTGTAGGTATGGTGGCTCGTAGGCCTGAGTTTTTTGGGTGTGAATGGGGTGCTGTTGCCTGGTTTGGGAGGGAGGTTGGGTGCTGATGCTGGCTTCTGCGTCTGGTTTAGGGAGCAAAGGCTCAACTTTGTTGCAGGGTTGGACACTCCTGGGCCTTGTCGATAGACTGGAGACTCCCGTGCGTGCTCTGGAGGTGGCTGAAGACTCCTGGGTGTACTCTAGAGGGCTCTGGCTCGTGGGACAAAATTAGAGAGGCACTGGTGCATATGCTCAGCTTAGGAGTTGAATGGCCTGGGGGTGCTGTTTTCTGAGCTGATAACGCAGGTGCTGTTTTCTGAGCCCAGTTTAAGTCGTGAGAGTGTTGGTTCTTGAGCCCAGTTTAAAGGTGGGGGTGCCATAGGAGAGGCTGCTGGTTCCTAGAGCAAATGTATCCACCATTAATTCTGCCCTCGCATAAAGCAGACTGTGATCTCATCCTGCGTATATGGCGAGCAGTGTGAAAAGTACATAGTTTCCCATTAACATTGACACAGTTGTTTCTCTGTCAGCCCTTATAATTGATTTATGGAGTAGGTGGGACAAGTGTATTTTACAGGACATGTAGATCTCAGTAACATTTTGTCCCTTGGCCAACTAGATTATTCAAACAATTCCACACCCCTGCAAGTAGCATTTCAGCCCTGTCTTAGGCCTGCCATAGCAGGTCCTGTGTGTGCAGTGTACTGCCACTACAACTTTGCATTTAAAACTACTTGCCAAGCCTTAAACCCCCCTTTTATTACACATGTCACCCTTAAGGTAGGCCCTAGGTAGCCCATAGGGCAGGGAGGGACATGTACTGGTAAGGTGTGCATGTCCTAGTACTGACAAACACCCAAATTAGTTTTTTACTACTGGGAGGCCTACTCCTCTCTCAGGTTAACATTGGGAATTCCTTAATACCCTCTTTAATGATAAAGTTGGATTTAAATGTACTATTCTAGAAATCCCACTTTTAGAAAGTACAAATGATGGACGGAATGCTGAACAAATCAAACATACACCTCCTGTCACAGATCTGGGTTAAATCCATCGCTTTTTTTGCTTGCCATGCCATTCCAGTTTGGACCCAGCCATATGCAAATCAGTCTTGACCCTGCTCACCTTAGGAATAGTCCAACCCAAACTGCCGGGCCAGGTCCTCAATGGACCAGAAAAAAGCATCCTGGGACCGGTTTCAGTGTATCGCCCCATATCAGCCAGGCTAGCCTGAAACCGGTGGCATAGCGAGCACGGGACTCCTGTCTTTTAGAAAGTGGTCATTTCTCTGCTCTTACTACTCTGTGTGCCTGCAGCCTGTCTCCAATACATGTCTGGGGTGGGTAAAGAACGGCCTTTTTGCTTTGATCTGCTGCTTGCTGATCTCTGTCCTGCTGAGGACAAAGGCTGGACCCATCTCACTTGAACCCAGAGTGACTCAAAGAGCTTGCTGGCTTTCCCCCATTTCTGAAGTCTCAGGGCCATCAAATGCTTCCTTCAACCCTCCAAAATTACCTAGACTGTGCCATCTGGGAGTCCTGCCCTGCCAAGTGATTGCAATCCAGTCCTGGGCCCTTGAAAGTGAGCTTCAAATTCGATGTAATGATGACTTTGCACCAATTTGAACCGACGCATTACTTGATCGATGACATTGCTTCAATGGACCGCACAGCTAGATGATGACGCATCACCTGCAGAACCTACGTGCGTCCTGTAGCCAGCCTGCCCCTGATCACGGTCAGCCTGAAATTTGGATTTACTCCGGAACAGCGTGACCTCAAGTAACACCAAAGATCTATTTGTTTAAGCACTAAGTTTTGATTTAATCTTAAAAAATTCATATCACAGTTTCTTCATACTGGATTTTTGTCATTTTGGTCTTTAAGTCATAAAAATATAATATATTTGTCTTACTCTGTGTGAAGTGTTTTATGATGTTATCATTGGGTTACTGTGTGTGGGTGTGGGTGTGGTGCGTTGCGTTGCGCAAATACTTTACACATTGCCTCTTTAGAGAAGCCTGATTGCTCTGTGCCAAGCTACCAGAGGGTGAGCACAGGTTATCTTTTAGTGTGTATCTAGCTTAACCCTGACTAGAGTTGCGGTTCTTGCTTGTACAGTGTGCATTCTCTGACAACCTGAAACCCAATTTCAACAATGTACAAATTCATCTTGCCTTTACCAGTCTGTCCCCTAGCTGCATGACTGGTATATTAACCCAATATGCGCAGCAAAGCAACCTTTGATAGGCCAGTTTAGACCTCACGTTACTGAACCTCCCTGCTTTACAGTGCTGCTTCTTTCATCTACTTGTCCTCTGTTACTAGAACCAATTTTCGCTTTTCTATCTTCAAAACTGCTCTAAATACACTTAATTTAGTTGCCTCCCTGCCCCTCTATTTTTCCCACATTCCCCAATCCTATTGTAATTTAAATATGCTTTGATTTACAGCTAAACTGTCACCTTTATCTGTATACTGTACCTCAGACATTACTCGCCTAGTATTAACAGAGGCAAAATTATAAATGGTCATCGCCCAAACGTATGTAGCTTGATATTGTTGGTATTTTACCACTGTTCTTGTTAAAATTTCTACATTCTTTGCACCCGGTGTTAGCACACAGTTTTTTCTCCTTAGTGCATTTATGTGCTATTGTTTTATGTGTTCCAAACTAACCTCTCTGAGGCCTTTTGAATGGATAATTTTGCAGTATAGGCATAGCTGCTACTAAGGAACACCCTGGTTACGCATGCGGATTGGAAGATCAACTAAATCTGTTTTCTCATGTGTATTCCACTGAAGGTTGACTAAGAGGCAGATAATAAGCTTCAGCTGAATATTTTCATAGTTACTCAGAGCAGAGCACTTAAAGCTGATGTTTCTGAAATGTTGATTCAAGAAAGAAGAAAAAACATTAATTATTTAATCTGCGCTGATAAAATAATACTGCTTTCTTTATTGCTTTGATAGTTTTTTTTTATTTTAATATTGCATTTGATGTTGAAAGTCAGCTATTCGTTTTTTAGCCAGGTGTTCAACAAACACATGGTATTTGGTGTCAACCGATACAGTATTATTATGCTAATAGTTATGTTGTAACATGCCATTAAATGCTTTAATACAATTGTGTGTCTTTAAGGTGTCCACCTTTATTATGTTGGAGGAGAGGTCTACGCTGAGTGCCTCAGTGACAGTAGCATATTTGTGCAAAGCAGGAACTGTAACTTTCATCATGGATTTCATCCTACAACTGTGTGCAAGATTCCAAGCGGGTGCAGTCTAAAGATTTTCAACAACCAAGAGTTTGCTCAGCTTTTAGCTCAATCTGTCAATCATGGATTTGAAGCAGTGTATGAGCTCACCAAAATGTGCACAATCAGAATGAGCTTTGTAAAGGTAAATACATTGTTCTGTTGATTTTCACAAGTGCTAAAATGTGTTTATAGTCTCTAAAATGTATTTGTCTTACTATTAACTGAAAATGAAATTTGCTTTGCGTGAGACAACAATATCCTTGGCCTTTCTCGTTGAATGACTCTTCATTGAATCGGTCATATCGGAGTATTAAAAGTAAAGTCTGCCTACATGTTTGCTTCAAAATATTGTCTAAGCCTAAATATGTGGTAAAAACCTCCTAATTTGACTTACTCACCTCGAAGTGAATCCTAACATGCAGATTGAGTATCTATTGCTCCAAAATGTATAAGTTTTTGCCTTTTCTCTGGGCATTTGTGCCTGATCTATTTTTACATGTTTTACCCAGCAGAATCTGTCAAATCAAAATTAGAGTAGTTTTGTTTATTACAACTAAACTCTGGTCTGGACAAACTCCTGTTTGAGCAGGGATAGAATTGTATCCCTGAATGCTGTATCAGGACATATTGACAGTCTCTATTGACAGTATGACAAAATAATGACTACTCTTTAGCAGATATCATAAATGTGAACACTTTGAAATATTGCTGTTTGGAGTCTGTGTTTTCAAAATATATAGCATGCAAGTGGAGGCATAAATGTATTTTTGGGCATGTATATATACATTATGGACATACTCGCTTATGACTTACTGTCAGTTACTTTCTGCGAATGTATTGTACATCTTCGTTTGTTGAATCATTTGTACCAGAAATGATGTGGCCCATACTGTTCAAACAAACAGTTTTATTTTTAGATGGATACATTTAAAGATGTGTATAACCCATTAATGTTTAAGGAGCTGTACAAATATAGGAACATTTATTACATATTATACATTAGTAAAGTGTGGAGTTGTGGTACAGGTGACTTCCAAGTATGTGGAGTTTAGTTGTTGAAAGGCAAGACATGAGTCCGGGTCACAGTCACATTGATCCTCAAGCCACAGCAAATAGGTTCTTAAAGGCAATCTTGGAAGAAGGAAGAGTGGTGGTGGTTCATAGTGGTCAAAGTGTTGGATCTCTACGTAACACAATGCAGTTTGGGGTCAGAAGGTTGTAGTAAGGAACGCGTAAGGCTTTGTGTGAGTTAAATTGATGCAATACTGTGAATGCCTTTAAAGAGCAGGCTAATTAGCCAACCTAAAGACGATAGGTGGTGATGGTTGTATGTCTGGTGATAATGAAGAGTGTTCAGGTGGTGTTTATGACAGAGGAGTAGAATGGATGCGGGGGAAAAGAATTATGTATCTGAGGATCCCTGACACCTAATTGGCAGCTATGATCCGCTGAAAACGAATATGAAGGCCAGGTCATGCACACTACTCCCACTGCACACAGCCACTGGAAGTGCGCTGTGCGAGTTCCGTACAAGGCATCCTGTGCCCAACTCCTCTGTGAAGAGCCAAATGCCTTGGCCCTCAGGGGTTGACTTCCAACAGCGTTGCATACAGGGTCTGGCTGCCTGCGAGGAGCTTCACCCAACCCCTGCTGCACACAGCCAAAGGCCGTGCGAAGCAAGGGTAGGAAATAAAAACATCATTAAAAAACGCAATGAAATTCACTGGAAAAAATATGAAGAATTAACTTATGGTTTTGGCTCAGACGCATAAAACAACAAAAATTTGCCAGGTATGGTTTATGTTGCACACAGTGCACTAACAATGTGAGCCATGCACAAAACAGCAAT
Source organism: Triturus cristatus (assembly GCF_964204655.1). Taxonomy (NCBI): domain Eukaryota; kingdom Metazoa; phylum Chordata; class Amphibia; order Caudata; family Salamandridae; genus Triturus; species Triturus cristatus. The sequence continues at coordinate 969,381,406 of NC_140590.1, forward strand.
ATGGCATTGGCACAGGAAAAAACATATCCAGCAAAACTAACATGGTGGGTGGCATTCGTTGTGGTTTGTGTTGTGTACACTGTAAAACACAACTGGCGAATTTTACTGGTTTTACAGGTTTAAGCCAAAACCATAACTTTTATCTGGTTATTTTCCAATGAAAATATATAATGGTCTGCCGGTCTCCTTCTCACCACCCTCCATTCTTTTGAGGGTCGTTTTTTAGGAGAAAAAGAATAAGTAATACCTGCATCCTGCCACTCACCCAAAAATAATTTTATAAAAATACCTGTCATCCTTCCTATCCTCCCATATCATCCTCTGTAACAAGACCAGGCTTTCTGCTGTCAGTGGCAGAATGGAGATCCCTTTTTATCATCCTCTGAGCCTGCGTCCCCATCACAACTCGACACCAGGCTTTCTGCTCTGCCAGAGCACGAGAGCCGCTGGTCTGCTGACAGCAAATCTTTCAGAGCCACTACCATACAGTGGAGAAATCATTGCTGCCATGAGTCTGGAAAGACCTTTGGTTAGCTTGCTAAATTCTGGTTGGTGACTCAGTGCCACACACATTCCTTTACTGCCTCCCTAAGATCTGTGATGGTTTCCAGAGGGAGAAGTGAAGAACTCGAAAATTTAATTTATAATTTTTATGCCAATTATCATAGCATTCTTAATAAATTGGTTGGTTTACGCTAGGTAGAATGATATTGTGTAGGTAAATTGCACTGTAACACCTCGAGGCATTGTGCATCTTATGCCACCACTGGTAGTGGATTACTGGTAAGTGAAAAGACAAACAGATACTGCACAATAGTTAAACCCTAATATGGTTTTATTCAGAGCTGGAACAACTTGAAAACACACAAAAACAGTGCACCTTTTAATAACATTGTTGCGTTCCAGGACACACTGCTGTCAGACCACTAGTCCATTCCCTGACTTCCATAATGCCCCCTCCAGTGCTTCACCGCCCAAGTGCTGTTGAACTAGAGGAAGCGCACTCTATGTATTTAATCATCTGCGCAGTAATTTATAGGATATCACCTTACTTCCAACCTACTAACTGCGGTGTGTACTTTATCTCCCCTGCTCTGACTCCGTACTGTCTGGGGTGTTGTTCCACTCTCCACTATGAAAATGTCTGCCATCTATTGCTTCCCGGGCCTCTTTCTACTTTAGGCTGCAGACGGTATCTGATTTGGACTTCTCCTCTGATGTCTCACTGGTTACTGTTTAATATCTGTGCTACAGCCACTCATTGCCGAGTTCCAGAGACCCTGACGACAGTGAAAGAATTGTATTCAAATACTTCATGCAAGAAAATGAAAAGGCAAGGGCTTAAGAAGTGTGGCCTGCTAAGTGGACAGTGACAACTTTCATGAAACACTGTGACTGCTGTGGTTTACTGGAATTTATTTTCATAATTTTTTAGCATTTCTTTTTTTTGGTGTCACCTGCGACAGCATAGGCGCTGCAAGTGCTTTCACTTGTGAGAGATATTGTATACAACAAGGGGCTTGCAGCCCGCCCATTCCTTAACATGAGTTGGCTTCATTGTCACTCTTATTTGCTGCCTTCCAATTGGCCTACGCCTGGTGTCTTCACTTCCTCTACTTGTGGCTGGAACATATGCCATGTACTGATTGCTTCAGCTTGACCTCTCTTTGATTCAGGTCCTACTACTCTTATTTTTTTTCTCCTTCTATATTTTCCTTGTTGAACTCTTGAAATTTGTAGCTATCTTTTACTGTGCCACACACACTTCAAAGAAGCTCTTTTCTCGTTGGAAATGGCTGTTTGTGACAACAAGTGTTATCTGCCTTTATTGTGACACCAGATGTTACCAGCCTCCAAATGTATTTTGAATAAGACCTGGACATGGGTTCAATTGCTTTCTTTATGTGACAGGATTTTTTGCCAAACTACATATTTTTTTTCTTTTTCACGCATGGTGAGATTAACAGATTTGCTCAGAATCACAGGGGTGTTGGACCAAGACCTATCAAGCATTTGCAAAGCTAGTAGATCCCGCCTTTGAGACTACTGGCTCTTCCATTGCCTTTTGTTCCTGTTATACAGCATGGGCATTACCCACTTTGGAAATGATGTGTAGCCACGCTGTATAGCATCGTGGTGCTGTGCAAGATTGCTAAAAACAATGATGCATCCAGCAATAATGCACATTTAAAAAACAAATGTATTAGCCCTGGCTGCGTCATTGGGTTTATTTAAAATGTGTTCTAGCCACACTCCAAAGCATCAGCGCTACTGTGCAGCATGGCTACAAAACATTGCCAAAGCTAATGGGTCTCATAGGCGAGACGTACTGGCATTGCCATCATTGAGTCTCTAGTCTTGCAATAGAGTCTGCTGTCGATCCCATATTTCATATATACAATTATTCTATTACCGTGTACAAATTAATGTTTGGTTCACCTAGATACTCCAATGAAAGTTCCACAGTTGTGTTTTTGTCTTGTTTAAAACTGGATGCTTAAGAGCTGTATTGAGTCTCACCCCGCTGCTTATTAGCAGCACACCATCAAAGAACGCCAACAATTATTGTTCTAAAAATATATTTTCCTGCAAAGGCAAAAGAACTTTAAAGTTTTATTTCATTTGAAGGTTTTATTTAAGATCACATATACAATTGGAATGCCAAGCACACTGTTTTTTGTATTTACATGAAATGTTTCTGCACCGATATTACATAAATTACTTATTTGTTTAGTAGTTTTTTATAGTATTTGCTAAACATAGAAACTGTGGCAGATCACTTTATGTAAGGATGGAACCATGCAAAAGAACATTTTGTAGCATTTTGATTACATAGTAACCGCTTTGACAAACTTTCTACATTTTAAAACGGAGGAGTGGAATGTAGCAGTTAAACCCTGCAGATCTTGTCACAGTATGGTGCATTTGTGGAAACTTTTTGTACTTCAGAACTTTATTTGCTAAGATTTGATGTTGACAAACATTAATAATACCTGGAGCAACCTAGATTTAGTCTTGAACTGTTTTGCGTCTTTCCCATGTTGTGGACGTCTCCGGATGTGCTACTGAGGTGATTCTCAGTCATTCCAAAAAGATCTGGTTCCCCTATCAGCAAAGTTGTCAAGTTTTAATTGTCACCTTCTGAAAAGCTTGCTGTCCCATCGAAAAGAAAATGGTCATTTTTGGCACACATCTTTGTGTTATGTATTTCTTAGTGCTTGTTTGCTGTTGGCATGCATCTCTTTAGTTTGTTATTTAACTGATATTATATTGAATTTTTTGTAGGGCTGGGGAGCAGAATATCATCGACAAGATGTAACAAGTACACCATGCTGGATAGAAATTCATCTTCATGGCCCTCTACAGTGGTTGGATAAAGTACTCACACAAATGGGCTCTCCACTTAATGCGATCACATCAGTTTCATAGTATTTTGGGTGATGGACAACAAACTTTTTTGATACAGAAGTGCTTAATGTGGATCATTTACAAAGCAGATACTCTGAACTACTTGAAATCTTGGAGTCAGTTGTCTGTTGTTCTCCCTTTGTGTTGACCGATTAATATGGTATGTGATTATCTTTTTTTGTTTTTTTTGTTAAATGGCGATGCGTACTATTTGTGTAACACTGCAAAGACAATTACTTTTCAAACAAATATTTCGGAAAAATTCTAGAAGAGTATCTTTCAAAACTATGTTTTAATAGGTTTTGTCTAAACTCGAAAATTATGTTTTTTAGCATTTAGGCCATGACCGCCAAATATTGACAAGTATTTATCTTTTTACTCGCAAAAGCATTAGTATTCTGTTTGCCAAAGAGGAGTACGCAGAGTTGAAGGTATAGCTCATGTTCGCTTTATTTGACTACGGTTTATGGAAATGATATTGATATTAGTATGTGTTACAGTCTGTTACCATTTTGCTTTAAAGACCTACAGTGTGTTTTGTAAGCTTATTCACTTGCTGCCTTTGTCAGTAATTACTGATTGGCTTCGACGCATACACTTACGAACATTTAGATATATTTTTATGTACAGTTTTTATGTTTACCCATTTGTTTTATTTTATATACCGCAACATGTTACACCTTTCTGAACAGTACTTTTAAAACCTAGTTATCTTCTTTCCTTTAACCCGTTGGAATGAGATCTTGCAAAGATTAATAAATCATAAACAATACCAAAATGCAGAAGACTAACAAGTTCTTCTGGATGGGCTTAATCTTGGATATATGCCATTCAATCTTCATTTAAAGTTGCCATACTTTATCGTGTTCTGGGAGGATTGTGAAACATTTATGATGCCAGGCTTGGTCTATAATTTGTGTAGCATAATTTTGGCATGACTTTTTGTTTTCAAGATCTCACCTAATTTTTGTAGGTTTTACTACTATCAGTTTGTTTGAAAATGTTCCTGTATTCACCTGAAGCAAATATATGTGTTGTAGCTTTCTCTTTGTCAGAGTTGCGTTACTGTGGAATTGGAGAGCCTGTGTGCATCTAAATTGGGTGTAAAGTATGCACTGCTAGCAGCAAATGTTATCAACCATTAGTTTTTCGACATAAAATGATAAACCTGTCTGGAAGAAGGAAAGCAAGTTAGTTTTCTCCTAATAAACAATGGTGCCATCTATAGTCTTTAATAGCGAGACTCGTATGGAATCGGGCGACATCAGTTTCCATAGCAGTCAGACTTGATAGCTTGTGTATTGGTTCACTATGGTTGTGGAGGATCTTTTTGTTCACATTCTCTGGTCTTTGTCATAAATGCAATGGACTAATGTGTTCATTTTCTGTAAGTTCACAACCTTCCTTTGTAGATTAACGTGAAAGGAAGAAATAGTCATTAAATAAAACAATCTTTGCAAGAATGAGCCAAAAAGTGACGAGTGGAAATGCTTGAATCCGTCCCAGTCATGTGGAATGATACTTGGCACCATTCCATTCCATCATATTTAGTTCTTCTATGCCATTACCATCAAGGAGCATCTGTATTCTACTCGGTCTTGACCCTGCCGCTAAACAGACAGTTTGGCCAAAATTGATAAGTCTGGTTTCTCCTGTACTGGCAGCCCAGTGACTCTAGATGTGATTACGTTTTATCAGTATGGAAAAGTTTGAGCTTAAATGAGACCGCTAAGGTTTGACGAAAAATTTAGGTTTTGTTATGTGCTCATCAAAGAAGGGATAAGAGAACCCATACATAAAACAGATGACCGCACAACAAAGAGGAATGAGTGAGTGTCATGCAATTGTTGCAGAGTTTGGTTAATGGGCCCCTTTTCCTAAAGGCTAAATGGTGTTCCTGAGAGGAGCAGGAGCGTGAGTTCAAGGGGGGGGGGGGGGCAAGGTGGCTTTCAATTCAACTCAGCCACTAGTTAACTTCACTTTCAATGACTGCATTTTGTTCTTTCACAAGCAGCATATCTGCACACAGAGTAGTTCCCTTCAGTGCCAGGGTTTTGTTTTTACTTTATTTTATGACATTAGGGTCCAGTCAAGATTCACTTTCCTCGATCTAGCTCAGTAAATCATAAAACTTATACAATAAATACATACATTTTTAAAATCAGCAAGACACAATACAACCAATTTATCAGGAGGAACGAAGCAAGCCAGCTAAAATACATGATATATAAAAAAAAGCTGTATATATACTAAAGATTGCAGATATAATAAGGCCTCGCTTGCCTAAAACCCAGAGGAAAAAGTAAAGGACGTATATAATTGTAATGCAGAGTAATACATTTCGGACAAATAAAAACAATATGCAAAGTGTTGGGTGCAGCAACCATTTCACATGTGCAAATTGCAGGTTCTTATAGTTTGTGCCAACCGGCTATCAGCTGGGGGAACAAATTTAAATGAAAATAAGTTAGAAGTAGTCTATGTAAAACCGGCATATCAATCAGTATAATTCATATTTGCATGTCATTTTAACCATTGCATAATGTTTGCAAGCACTTTTAAAAAATGACAGTGTATACCTTTTTTTTCTGCTCAAAAACCTGATATGCATCTTTGACCCAGCAAACATTAGGCTTTAGAAATTCGTTCAGGGTGAGTAAACATTCCGGCCTATCACGATCCCGAGAATACGTTTAATATACTGCACCCAAGGAATCTGATGGCAGTGTTCCAATCCCAAACAGTGTTTCATAATCCTTCTGTTAAATTCCAGATCATCTTTTAACCATACGGAAAATATCAGTACTGGGAGGATTTGTATGTAATCAGCATTAAATCCTGCACGCAAAATTCATGCAAAAGCTCTGCAAGTACAGATTACAGTATCCTCAGGCTTCTCCTTAAAAATGTATTTTGAGCGACCTGAATGGTGTAGCCCCAGATCTCAGAGCCGAATGCCACTGTTGGGACACATTTGGCTTTATAAAGTGCCATTATGGAACTGACATGAGGCTGACTCTATGGTCTCTCAAAGCATCAATACTATGGGCCACTCTATTAAAGGACTGCACATGCGCGCTGATTAAAGTATCTCAATGTGATCTAAAATCTAACCAGGTGCCTAAATATCAGAATTTAAAAAGTGTGCTGTTCCTCTAATAGCGTGGGTCTTCATTTTAGCATGTTCTGGCCCTAGCACCATTGTGTAAGTTTTTGCCAAATTTGTTTTCAGACCTAAATTGTCCATAAAATCATGAAAACAATCAATTAAAAGTTGCAATCCATTAGCTGTATGTGCTATGAGTACTGTATTGTCTGCGTACATTAAGGCTGTGATCTTCCTTTTTCCCACCAGAGGAACGTCCTTACACTGTGCCACTAACAATTGATCTAACTAATTGATGTATAATATAAAAAGCAAAGGAGCTAAAATACAGCCCTGACAAACTCCTCTCCCTAACTGAAAGTGCACTGAAAGTGCACAGTGCATTCTTCATTTTTCCCATATCTTACTTAGGCTTACAGCCCATTGTGCAAATCTATCAGAAAATTTATGAGGGCACTCTCCATCCCCATGTCCCCCAACACAGCCCATAACTTCACACTATCTACTGTATCAAAGGCTGTACTGAAGTCCATGAAGGCCGAATGGATCGACTCCTTCCTCACTTTTACATACTTAGTAATTAATAGATATAGATTTAGATTCTGCTCGATCGTTCCTCTACCAGTCCTAAACCCATATTGAATATCTGATAGAATCTTTCCATTCTATGCCCAGTCCTGCAATTGATTCGACAGTACTCTGCCTATGACCTTCACTTCAGCATCCACTAAAGTAAATTACTTTACTGTTGTTGCCATTGAATATAATTGTTAACATAATGTGATGTTCTCTACTACATTTCCCTGTTCAGAGGCAGCTGAGTTTAGGTTTTATGGTGTTTTGTCAATGCTGCCCCATAAACCATTTGAACCTGTGGTACTCAATGTTGTCAAACACTACACATAGACTGCAGCTCTTATTGCTGTTGCTTTTGCCAGGAGTGAGTTACCTTCTCTTTTAAAGAACTATATACACTGTTCATAAGGCAACCTGTTTTAGGAGGATAAAGGAGTTCATCTTCATTTTCTTTTCTTCTGCAGGGTCTTCCAGACTTCTACATGATTCATGACATTTCCATTGTTGTTTCAAATCCCAATTTGCATACCGAAGGAGCCCTTTAAACTCATGCTGCCAGGAGGAGTCACAGAATGTATAGGAAATTAGCAAAACTTTTGTGTGAAATACCATCAACCCATGGTACAGGCTAATATTATTATTTAGTCCTCAAACTATTAATTTGCTAGTATTTGTTAGAGACGTTTAGCAGCAGATTCCTTATCTTTGAATTATCACCAGGTGCCATACTGGATCCGGAAACTTTTATACAACAGTACCTCTGTGCAACGGTAGAGTGCGTTGAGCGACTCCGTAACATCGCCCACTGAATGTGACGTCGAAAGAGTCCATATAAGCCCTCCCCTGACGTCAGTTTCTTCCTTTCCGCACGGAACGGGAGAGGGGTACCTCTGACCATTTTTGGCCTCCCATGACAAAAGTGTGCTTTTTTCTGGTTATCTTCGAGGTCTTGTAGACTATGATGATGACCCCTCATCCTATTTGCATTTGTAGGTGTGCACCCTGACTCCGAACGGTGCGGTTCATGTCTTCAGGTTCGGCGTTGCAGGAGAGGCACATGACACTGTTAGCGGTGGTCTACTGCCACTGGTCGGTCGCAGTCCTCTTCTTCCTCCGAGGACTGCTCATACTCCAGCTCCCGAAGTCCCTTGTCCTGAAAGTTGCCTGTTAAGTCACGCCGTAGGCGGTCGACGTCTCGCCCTTCCCAACTTTACCACGTACGCATGGTGTCCTGGACTCGCCTCCTATTCCTCCGATTTTGGAATCGTAGTGTGTCTCTGTCCCATGCCTTCCGGATAATGCCCAGGCAACTATGGCTCAGATGAGAGAATACTGTCTCTTCCTTCAAGCCATTTTTTGGTTCTCAACCTCCCTCTAGTTCTTAGCCACAAGGAGGTTGGTGAGGCCCTGAACTGTGGGACCTCCCTCTGTGTCAGTGGGACCCTCCGAATCTGTGATCAACTCTGGTGCACAGCCCTTCGAGGTTCCCACCTGTGATCCAGCCTCAGATACTCTAATACCTCATACTTACCTTGGGCGACGCCGAGGTGTCCCCCTCTCGACACTGCTCAATGTGGAAAAAACCTCTTCGGGCTACCTGCCTTCACCATCAGAGGTGCCCCCTGCCATTTTCTCCTTGGCACACAGGTATTTTGGTGATGTGGGTAATCACATGACTGAGCCTCTTCCGGAGTTTCAATGGGTTTCTACCCTTTGTGACGCTAGTGGCCTTGATTCGTTCCCATCCTCAGACCTGTTTTCTCTTCCTATCTTCGGAGGCTAGCTAAACTTTTGCTCAGCTTTTGCAGAGAGTTAATGTGGTTCTGGGGCTGCAACTTCCAACTGTGTAAGTGGTCATTGATCCCCTGACTTGGGGTGCTTCAGTAGAGCCAGCTGAGAACTGAACCTGCGCTTCCCTTCAGTGAAACCCTCTTTGACATTTTGTTGAGCGCTTGGGCTAAACCCGTTTCAAGGTCCTCCGTGGACCGGTCTATCGCTCATAGCCCACTTGTTAACTCCACTCAAACTGAGGAAACCTAAACTGAACAACTCCTCTGCCCCCTGGTTCACACCAGAGCTAAGGGCTCAAAAACAAAGCTGCCGTAGATGTGGAGAAAATACAGAGGCAAAACTACAACGAGGCTGATCAGGCTATTTATAAGCTTTGTCTAGAAACTTACAAATCTCTTATTATCAGAGAAAATACCTCCTACTTTACCAGAAAGATAGGCAAAATGAAGAAAATCCTCAAACAGTGACCAAGCTAACCACTGACTCCTCCAACAAGATTAGCCCCAATAGCCAATACTTTTGCAATATTTTTCTGCACAAAGTAGAAGCAGTTTACAATGTATTCCCCCTCCTCGATCCCTCACTCAGACTACACTAATGTCCCCAGTAGTGCAAGTGAAAAGGGGCTCATTTTCAGCGATGTTATACAGCCCACATTAAAACAGGTCACCAACTTAAAGAACCAACAGCGGACTCCAGTGGCCGCACTTCTTTGTTATGTTCCCTAAGTAGTTGTCAACAGTATGATAGAGATTGGTGTGCACAATCCGCTCCTGCACCTGCCGTTGTGAGATGCCAACTGCTGAGCAGATATACAATACTTCAAGAAAAATGGAGCGGTGCACTCGTTTCGTTCAAAGGTTGAACTTCGTCACCGGGTAGGAAGTAGATCGAAAGGCCCAATCAGGCCTGAACCCTAATAGAAAGGTATAGTGACGTATCGGTCAGTCAGTCAGTGACTGCCCAACCAGCGTAGGCCTCCTTAATAGGGGCCTGGATGTGGATACTCGAACCTGGGTGGCAGAGTGATGCCAGATCATATCACATCATGGTTGAATGGAATCCAACCATGATGGTTCAGGCCTGATTGGGCCTTCCGGTCTACTTCCTACCTGGTGAATCCACTACTAAGACTCGCCGATCAACTCACAGGCCCTGACGAAGTTCAACCTTTGAATGAAACGTGTTGGCTGATGCTTTGCACAATTTGATGGATTTTGGCCTAAAGAATTATTTTAACACAAAGGATTTGACCAAACTTCATTATTGACATATACCCATCTGGATGTGCACCGCTCCAATTTTTTTGAACTTACAGAAATCCACTTCTTCTGGATCCCCCCCCATGACCCTTGCCTACCAAGAGTTGCCATACTACTGACAGGGACTATTGCCCCTTAGCTCACAGCTGTTTCCCTGCTAATGAGCTTGACTGGTAGGTTTACTTCCATTTGGAAGATTGCTTCCACTATTAAAACAAGCATTTGCAATGCAATAGGTCTTGCATTATTAAAGTTTGAGCAAGAAGGCTAACTTGATAATGAAAATATGGTAGAAATAGATGCTCACCACAAAAAATCAGGCTAACCGTACTACGTTAATTTTGCACGTTTAAAAAAATCACATTTACTCCAAATTCTCTGGTGTATTGAAATTCTGCCCAGGCCTAGTCATGGGTCAAGGGCCCACTGATGGCGAAGGAGGCGGGGCAGCGGCCCACGGCTTGATATGGTGCTGGGGACGGGGTGGAGGGAACATCCCCTGCATTATTCCTTTGTGAAGTTAACATAAATTGCACAGACCACTCCAGCAACACTTACTGGAGCCAGATGGAAGGTTGTAAGATACGCCCCTCTGTGGGGTAAAGCCACAACGTCTATGCTACACCACCCACACTTACTCGAACTAGGTGGAAGGACAAATGGTGCGCCCACCCACTCTGAAAATCTGTGTTCCGAAGATTCCGATATGAAATAGAAGAATCAGACCAGCGCCATGAGGCCAATTTATTTGCCAACACAGCACTATATAGAATCTGAACAACATAACTTTGCCCTTTCGTTTATACTGCCCTGTACACACTTTGGTTGATCACACACATAAAAGTGTGGGGCGGCACTGTAAGACCAGGGCCTGATCCCACCCCCACCATGACCCCCTCTCCCCGCCAGAAGTGGTAAAGCAAAGTGATGCAGCCCCATTAAGATTGTGATGCGGGGCCATAAGCCTCCCATATCTCACAGATAGACATTGGCCTTTGGCTGAAAGGGGGTCCCCTGACTGCTTGGAGCCCCAGTTAAGGGCTGGGCTCCTCCAGCGCCCCAGGGGCCTGCGTTTTGCCCCTGTCCTAGAGATCCACAGATATCTTATGCTGACAGTCTGCTATTCTCGCGCTATTAATACCGCCTACTGTACAATTCCGAGGGAAGCTCGGTTGGTTGAAAGGCGCTCCAGGGGCCACTCTCATTTCACTTCCATCGCAGGGGACGGGGGAGGGAGGAATGGAAAGAGAGGGGAGAGATGGAGCTCAGGTAGGCCGCCCGTGGCCCAGGAAGGCACAGGTGCCCGCCGCCAGCCTCCTAAACCTAGCGCTGCCAAGGGATTAGTGCCACGAACCTTGGCACCAAAGCAAAGGCGCAGAAAGGCCCGTGCAAACTCAAAGCGCCGCCCCGCAACAGCTGCGCCTGCTGAAGGGCTCTATCTGCGGGACACGCACCGTGTAGGGCTTTAGAGGGAGAAGGTGTGTGCGTGTGAGGGATAGGCAGTAGCAGGTGCGTAAATGCATTTGTGTGCACACGTGTGTGGAGAGTGCATACAGCTGTGTGCTTTCGGCGGTGACAGGCAGGCTTTGATAGAGCGTGATAGAGCGCTTATTCTAGCACCAACCCAGGACATTTTTTTTTATAAATATGTAAAGTAAAATGCTTGAGAACTACTGAAGCGTGCGGCTTAGCAGAGATGCCAGGTGGTAGCCAGACTGTGTTATCCATAAAAAAGCCTACAGCTAGCTGCCTTCTACTCATATTCCTTTTTTATAATTTATATTCAAAATTTGTATTAAAGTATGTAATAACAAGGGCTGTTGCAGCTCAGTTATGAGTTCCTCACGCTTCAGGCACTATGAGGTATACTACCAGATGGTATACTTGACACAGGTTCTGTATGCACCACTTTATCCGTGATATTTTATTTTCTAGATTGAAGGATTTGTGGATTGAAGGATTTGTGCTGTAGGAACGATACGGCAGAAAAAAAAAAAAACCACACACACCCGCGAGTGGTGCGCGTGCGCACGCCACAGCAAGCCATATGTTTTACATTTTTCAATTATCGCGCCCGTGTCTGGGTACGATAATTGAAACCACATGGGCTTTGGTGCGCGTATCAGACCTAAATAGACCATGGGCCGAGCAATGCGCCCGCCTTTGGCCTATTGCATGCTTTGTTTAAAAAAAAAAAAAAACACGCACTCAAAGCCCAATAACGGAAGCCAAAAGGAAAAGCGCACGAGCGTGTGCGATTCCAGGCTCCGTTTTGAAACCCCAGACAAAAGGGCTCTCGCCTGTGCGAGCAGTGCTGCGCACTGCATCGCTAGGGCGCAAGCCCAAAAAGGAAAGCTAGATCTTAAAGATCCCAGCAGTTATTTTCATATTTCCTGTCTTCCCCCTGCCATCAAAGATCATAGGAAAAAATCATGAATATCCAGTTAATGAAACATATTCAATCTAATAATCACCTAGACACTACGATGTTTGGTTACCGCAGTGGACACAGCACAGAAACCGCTCTGATCAAGGCTACCGAGGAGATCTAGCAGGCGCTCAATCAAGGCAGAGGAGCATCCATTATCCTGCTTGATTGCTCTTTGATAAGGTAAATCACAGATTGCTGCTGGAACGTCTGACGGAAATCTATGTCACTGATCGAGCCTGGGACTTACTAAAATCTTTCCTATCGTACCGCAAACAATCTGTTCAGTTGGATGAATTTGCGTCTCTTCCTTTCTGTTTTCCTTGCGGGGTCCCTCCGGCTTCCTCGCTCGGCCCAACTTTATTTAATATATACATCACACCATTAGCTGTTGTAATTAAATGTTTGGGCTTTTCCTTGACGTCCTACGCAGATGACACCCAAATAGTCATCTCGCTGGCCAAGAATGACAAAGAGATAAGTATCAGATTTTGCGATTGCATGCAGGCAGCCAGCACGTGGATGAGCAAACGCAGGAAGAGCTAAGTGATGCTCTATGGTGAACCTCCTTTTGGACCCCATCCTGCTGGCCAGTAGATATGGGCCCTCTTCCAACTCTTGTCACAATACCTAGAACCTGGGAGTAGTGATTGGCAATAAATCAAACTATACTAATCACTTCAGCACCCTGTCCTCTTTCAGGACATGCTGAATGCTAAAAAAGATTCTCCCATTTATTTTGGTCCACCTTCTGAAAAACCTCATTGCATCTCTGGTAATGACTAAATCAGATTATTGCAACAGCTTACTACTCACAGCACACCAGCACATTCTCAGCAAACTGCAAATACAGCGGAATACTGCTCCAAGACGTCTAAAAAAAATTCCAGTACATCATTCAGTAGCCACTGCTATCAAAAATCTACATTGTTACCTACCCGACAGCAGATCACATTCAGAGCACTTTACATCACTTACATTGCACTCCATGGCTTAGGGCCTGGGCTCTGCCACTGCCAAACAGATCGTTGTTCCCAAATTCACACGCTCCACCTGCAGAGGCAGGAGTTTCTTTCTGGGAACAACAGTAACCTGGAATGCCCTACCACTACACATCAAGCATTCACCTAATCTTATGACCTTAAGAAAGCTCCTAAAAACCTGGCTTTTCAGTACACGCTAGCTCCTGCTCCCCCCTCCCTTTTGCATCTCTTCTCCAGTTACAAAGTCAGCCCTAAGACACCCCAGGGCAATCGAGCGCTTTAAAAGTATATATTAACTTAACATCGGCACCATCCTGCCCCTGGAGACCCCTTCAGAATTTCTCGTCGACCTACTCCCCACAGCTTTGTGGTTCAGGCTGCTACGGCCTCCCCCAGCATCTGCACCGTGCCTGATTTCCCTCCAGACAGGTAGTCTAAAGGTCTGGATGCTTTTGTTCGAAAGCTCTTTTCTGCTACCAGCTCCGCTCTGCGGTCCCTTAATATAGCTTGTGTTTTGGGCCTTTTTTCTCATTTGTTGTACGATACAAGCACTTCTTTTGCTTTGGCCTCCATGTTTATTAGGCTGTCGGCAAAGCCTACCCATCTGTTACTTTGGTTCTTTCCACGGGTTCTTCGGTTGGGCCTTCTCTTGCAGTGTTGGTCTTCCCATGCTATGTTCTCTGTCTTTTGTCTGCTGCTTCAGCCTGGTCCCTTGTCCGTCTGCTATACTTTTTTTAAGATGGGGACTAACTATCTGATTAGGCCTCGTTCAAGTCGCCTTGTTCTAGTCCTGTATAGTAGTCCTTATTTCTCTATTCTAGCGGGGTTGTTTCTCCCCTGCTGTCTTCTTTTCAATTGTCTCTCGACTGTCTGATTGTCACCGTTCAGTTGGTAGTGTTGTTTTCTATCTGATCATTTTGTTCCCTGGGGTGTGTGTGAGATATACGCCCCCTATCCGTTTTATATAGGGCCATGTGGCTGGTTGCCAGCTCACCGTTGTCCCATCTTCGGCCATGCCCAATGTTGTTGCCGTTTGTATGTATCCTTCTTATTATACAGTGTCAATTTATGTATATGTTTGTGTGTGTGTGTGTGTGTGTGTGTGTGTGTGTGTGTGTGTGTGTGTGTGTATATAAAAAAAATTTAAATACCTTCTTTATTGGACATCTTTGTAATAAGTTGTTTCTCCTACCTCTCTTCTAGGGTGGTGTGTATTTTTGCTGGCGTTCCTGCCTTTTCCATGTGGCATGCAGGGACCTTTGCATGTTCATGGCTTTTCACTCGCTACCCTCCCCATCCGAGGATTCTGCATTGCATAGTCCCAGAACGCTTCCTTCCCTCAACGTGCTTCCTCTGACCACGCATGGTCAATGACAAGGATTGTTATTGCTCACCCTGCCTTTCTTAAACTATTGCTTGATGCTCTCTGCATTGCTTACCTCTATGCCTTGGAGCTTTGACTCAGTAGTTTTAGCTGTTGTCCTTGGCCTTCCGCCCCGTTGTCTTGGCCTGGTTGGCATTACAGGGGACGTTGTAGTATGTTTGTGATGTGTTCTTTCCTACTCGTCTTATTCTTCTGCCATGGTGTCTTTACCCATGTTCTTGCACGGTTGCGGTTTTGGTTCCCTGCGGGGTTCTCCACAATATTTCTGGTGGGATTTCTTCTCCCTCACATCCCTTCCTGGCAGCCGGTCTCTCTTTTAATTATATAGACTGGGTAGGCTAGTTAGGAATCTTCTTGGGATTGGTTCGCAGACCCCCCTCAAGGATGGTATTACTTGGGTATCTCTTCAAAGGCAAGGGATCTGCAGCTAGACGTCTCTTTCAAATGAATACACTACTTACCTTCGGTAACGCCGTATCGGGTAGAAACAAGATCTAGCAGCAGATTCCTTACCGACCCACCCATCCTCCCTGCTCTACGAACTGATTCCCCTTGTCTTCCAGATCCCTTCTATGCACTCTCGTGCCTTTCATTTATAACAATAAAATATAATTTATATAAACATTTTTCCCAAAAGATTTTTTGGGCACACTGTTTCCAATGCAGTTTCTATACATGGTTCTGCGTTTGGGTGCAGAAAGTAGTTGTGGAAGAAACTGATACCAGATAGTCGGGGTAGGGCTTATATGGGCTCTCTTGACAATGTTGTTACGGAGTCGCTAGATGCCCTCTATTGATGCACAGAGGTATTGCTGTAGAAAAAAATATTAAATCCAGGATCGTGCCTGGAGATAATTCAAAGATAAGTAATCTACGGCTAGATCTTGTCGCTGCCTGATAAGGCGTTACCAAAGGTAAGTAACTTATTCATCTGAAAGAAACACGTTAGTTAGATTCCTCACCTTAGAATATCCCCAGGCGTCAGACTGGATCCGGAAGATTTTTCGTCAGCAATACCCCTTGCGCGTCGCTAGGCGTCGTCTGCGGCTCCGCGTCCGTCGTCGGCGTCGTGCGCCGGGATGACGTCGTCGGAGTACTTAGACGCCGCCCTCGCGCGCTGACGTCAGTTCTTCTTTTTTCCGCGCCAGTAAGCGCAGATCCGGGAGAGCTACCCCTTTTAGTCTTTTTTGACTAAATCTTTTTGATCATTTTTGATCCTTGTCTGTCGACATCTGGTGCCGGTAGGATGCCTGGGTTCAAGGCTTGCGAAGATTGTCATCGACTGATGTCGGTGACCGATCACCACCGCCGGTGCCTCTACTGCTTAGGCCTCGACCACGACGCGGAGTCGTGTAACGACTGTCAGGCCCTGACTTCGAAGGCTAGGCGGGAGCGGTCCCGCAAGCTTCTCGAGCTTCGCCACTCGGCTCCGCGTCGTGCGCGATCCCGGTCCAGGAGGAGGTCCAAGGATCGCTCGCGGAGCCCTAGCCGACGCCACCATCGATCGTCGGGCTCCAAGTCGTCGGGTAAGTCCAAACACTCTAAGAAGTCCAAGCGGCGACATCGCTCTTCGGACTCCCCTCGCCGGTCGCGCGACTCGGCCGAGGGTCCAAGTGGTTCCACCCCCGCGGCTCCGGCGGAGCCGCCGGTGCCGCGTCCGCCCCCATACCTTCCGGTCCCTGGGGCTGACGCGGCGCCGGCGGAGATCAGTGCCTTCCTCTCGGCCATGAGGAGCCTGGCCCCGCCGTCGACGCCCGCTGGCGCGCCTTCGGGCCCCGCGGACTCGACTGGGCGACCTCGCGTGCCGGCGGCTCCGGCCCCGGCGCCGTCGACGACTCCGGTCTCGACGCCGCAGGTCCCCGCGGGGCCCTTGCCTGGGCCCCAGTCGACGCCGGTTGACCTTGTCACTCCTCCACCGGCGCCGACGCCTGAACCACCGACGCCGTCACCGGCGCCACCGACGCCGACGCCTGTGACGCCGACGCCCCAGTTTAGCCCTCATCCGGACCCGACGCCGGCACGGCGTCCGCCGACGCCGCATCCGACGCCGCTTGAGTCCTACCATCTCTACAGTCCGGTTCCGATCATTCCTCCTGTTTATCAGGAATCGGAAGAAGGGGGCGACTGGGAGGGGTTCGAGGACCCTCTGGCTGTTCAGTCACAGCTTTCTCAGGACTGGGCAGATGAACTGGGGGAGGCCAGCGGGCTGGACACCTCGCCAGATGCTGGATTCACTTCTCCTCCGACCGTGGCTTCGGAGGAGGGTGCGGCATTTTCTGTGGTGCTGCGCAAGGCGGCTGAGGCCCTTGGGCTCGAGTTGCCTGCCGTGGCTGTGAGGACCAACATCCTCACTGAGGTGCTTCAAACCTCAGCAAGCTCCACTGAGCCTCTGCTGCCGTTCAACGAGGCCCTCACTGACGTTCTGCAGGGCACCTGGTCCAAGCCCTCCACAGTTCCTCCTGTGGATAGGAACGTTGCCAGGCGCCACCGCCCTGCTCCGGGCGACCCCAGTTTCCTGTCCCAACACCCCACCCCCGAGAGTCTGGTTATCCAGGCCTCTACCTCCCAATCCTCCTTCCCGACCGCTCCGCCGGACCGGGATTCCAAGAGACTCGAGCAGTTTGGCAAGAAACTGTTCTCGTCCCTTAGTTTGGGCCTGCGGTCCTTAAATACCGCCTGTCTCTTGGACCGTTATTCCCATTCCCTGTGGGATACGGTGGAGGACGTGCTGCCCCTGTGTCCGGAGGAGGTCCGGACGCGTCTTACCCAGGCTTTGGCCGATGGGAGGGATGCAGCACGGCACGCCATAAGATGTGGGCTTGACACCACGGACTCGCTAGGTCGGGCGATTTCCACCACGGTGGCGCTCCGCCGCCACGCCTGGATGCGGTCCACGTCATTTTCCGGGGATGTCCAGAACACCCTCATGGACATGCCCTTTGATGGCACTCGCCTGTTTGGTGAGAAGGCGGACAGTGCGCTGAACCGCTTTAAGGACTCCCGGGCTACGGCCAAGTCCTTGGGCCTCTCGGCTCCGCGGGCGCACACCTCCGCTTTTCGCCCCTTTCGTGGCCAAGGAAGGGGCGCCTCCTCACGTCCGCAAAGCCACCAGCCACAGAACCAACCTGCGCGCGGTCGCGGACGTGGCTTCCGCCGTGGCGGAAATGGAGGCCGACGTGGTCAGCCCACATCCACCCCGGCAGCATCCGCCTCAAAGCCTTCCTAGTCCGAGCTTTCAGGCCCATACCACGCCAGTGGGCGGCAGAGTTCGCCATCACCTGCTCCACTGGCGGTCCATAACATCGGACAGGTGGGTGCTGCAAATCGTCCGAAGGGGCTACTCCCTCCCCTTCGAGACGACCCCTCCAGCCATGCCACCGCAGCACCACCGTATCTCGGGGGATCATTTGGATCTTCTCCGCGAGGAAGTTTCGGCTCTCTTGGCCAAGGGGGCCGTCGAGCGCGTTCCGAGTCCAGAAGTAGGTCGTGGTTGTTATTCCCACTACTTTCTGGTTCCCAAGAAGGGCAAGGGGGGCCTGCGCCCTATCTTGGACCTCCGGAACGTCAATGCCTTCCTCCGAAAGGAAAGGTTCAAGATGCTAACGTTGGCTCAGGTTTTAGCTGCCCTAGACCCTGGAGACTGGATGGTAGCGTTGGACTTGCAGGACGCATATTTCCATATCCCCGTCCTGCCGGCCCACCGGCGTTACCTGCGGTTCACGGTGGGCCAAGAGCACTTTCAGTTTACCGTGCTCCCCTTCGGCCTCACCAGTGCCCCTCGGGTGTTCACGAAAGTGATGGCGGTGGTCGCAGCTCATCTGCGCAGATCAGGGGTCCCAGTCTTCCCCTATCTCGACGACTGGTTGTTGAAGGCGGGCTCGCCCCAGGCAGTCGTCTCCCACCTCCAGACTACGGCGGATCTCCTGCATTTGCTGGGGTTTTCCATCAACGTGCCGAAGTCACACTTGAGTCCCTCTCAGAAGCTCCTCTTCATCGGAGCGGTTCTCGATTCGGCGCAGTTCCGGGTCCATCCACCGGAACAGCGGGTCCGGGATATACAGGCCCTGATTCCCATCTTTCGGCCTCTATCCCGGGTTTCGGTCAGGCTAGTGTTGCGGCTTCTGGGGCTGATGGCCTCCTGCATCCTACTAGTGCATCACGCCAGGCGGCGCATGCGGGCTCTGCAGTGGGACCTGAAGTTTCAGTGGGCCCAGCATCACGGCAACCTGTCCGACCATGTCTTGATCTCGGAGGGTACTGCACTGCAGTTGCAGTGGTGGCTCACGGACCGCGAGTGGGTCAAGGGCAAGAGCCTCTCCCTTCCCCAACCGGAGCATGTCGTAGTGACGGATGCGTCCCTCCTGGGATGGGGTGGCCATATGGGAGAGGCGGAGATCAGAGGCCTCTGGTCTCCGGCGGAGTCTCGTCTCCACATCAACCTGTTGGAGTTGAGAGCGATCCGGCTTGCACTGAAAGCCTTCCTTCCCTCTGTCAGGGGAAGTGTCGTGCAGGTGTTCACGGACAACACCACCGCCATGTGGTACTGCAACAAACAGGGCGGGGTGGGGTCGTGGACCCTTTGTCAGGAGGCTCTGCGCCTCTGGACATGGCTGGAACACCAGGGCGTCACCCTGGTGGTTCAACATCTGGCGGGCTCTCTGAACGCCAGAGCAGACGAACTCAGCCGCCGGTGCATGATGGATCACGAATGGCGTCTGAACTCCGAAGTGGTGCAAGGCCTCTTTCAGCAGTGGGGAGAGCCTTGGTTAGATCTATTCGCCACCGAAGAGAACGCGCAATGTCAGCAGTTCTGCGCGTTGGAATTTCCAAGGCGGCACTCGCTCGGCGACGCTTTTCGTCACGAGTGGAGTTGCGGTCTGTTGTACGCCTTTCCGCCTATACCACTTCTGCCCAGAGTGCTGAAGAAGATCAGGCGCGACCGGGCCCAAGTCATCTTGGTGGCTCCGGATTGGGCACGAAGATACTGGTATCCCGAGCTACTCAGTCTGTTGACCAATCCCCCGATACGTCTGCCCCTTCGGGAGGATCTTCTGTCGCAGCAGCAGGGGACGGTCCTCCACCCGAACCTGTCCGGCCTCCACCTCCATGCGTGGAGATTGAGCGGCGGCAGTTGATGCCATTTGACTTGCCTCCTGAAGTCTGTGATATCATTCTGGCAGCCAGGCGTCCCTCCACAAAGACGGTATACGCCTGCCGGTGGAACAAATTTGTGGCATGGTGCACAGCAAAGGCTGTGGATCCCCTTTCCGCCCCTCTTTCTGAGGTTCTCCTCTTCCTTCTTTCTCTGGCCCGGCAGGGCTCTGCCCTGGGCACCCTGAAAGGTTATCTTGCTGCCATCTCCGCCTTCTTGCGGCTTCCTGATCAGCCTTCTCTTTTCAAGTCCCCTGTGGTTACACGCTTTCTCAAAGGCATTACACACACGTTCCCTCCTGTCCCTTTTGTAATGCCTCAGTGGGACTTGAATCTGGTTTTGACATTCCTGATGTGCGCTCCCTTCGAGCCTCTTCACAATTGCCCTCTTCGTCTTCTAACTCTAAAGACTGCTTTTCTGGTAGCCATCACCTCGGCTAGACGGGTGAGTGAGCTCCAGGCTTTATCTTCAAAGCCTCCTTTTCTATCTGTTCATCCGGACAAGGTTGTCCTTCGGCCTCGTCCCTCCTTTCTTCCTAAAGTGGTGACTCCATTTCACCTTGGGCAGTCTGTCACCTTGCCCACCTTCTTTCCGCCTCCGCATCCTTCCAAAGAGGAAGAGAGGCTCCACCGTCTGGACCCAAAACGTGCACTCTCCTTTTATCTGGACCGCACAAAACAGTTCCGGGTGGACGACCAGCTTTTTGTTGGGTACGTGGGCGCTAAGAAGGGGAAAGCTGTGCACAAACGAACCATCTCTCGGTGGGTCGTTTTGTGTATAAAAATCTGCTATTCCTTGGCTAAAAAGGACCCTCCTGTTGGGCTGCGCGCCCATTCTACTCGGGCCACGGCGGCTACTACTGCCTTGGGACGGGGAGTCCCTTTGCAGGACATCTGTCAGGCGGCGACGTGGGCTTCGCTACACACGTTTGCCAGGCATTATTGCCTTGACAGCCAAGTCCGGAGGGATGGCTTCTTTGGCCGTTCTGTCCTCCAGGACTTTCTGGTGTGATCTTGGTTCGCAGACCCACCACCGGGGATGGTATTGCTTGGGTATCTATTCTAAGGTGAGGAATCTAACTAACGTGTTTCTTTCAGATGAACAAGTTACTAACCTTCGGTAACGATGTATCTGTAAGAAACATTAGTTAGTTAGATTCCTCACCGACCCTCCCATCCTCCCCGTTCTGCGAACTGACATCTAGGGTTAAGGTTGTCCTTTCAGGCCCCTAGATTTTATTTTTGGCACCAGTGTCGGTCTTTGCATGGCTCTGCGTTCCTGGCGCAGAAGGCTATGTACAAGAACTGACGTCAGCGCGCGAGGGCGGCGTCTAAGTACTCCGACGTCATCCCGGCGCACGACGCCGACGACGGACGCGGAGCCGCAGACGACGCCTAGCGACGCGCAAGGGGTATTGCTGACGAAAAATCTTCCGGATCCAGTCTGACGCCTGGGGATATTCTAAGGTGAGGAATCTAACTAACTAATGTTTCTTACAGATACATCGTTACCGAAGGTTAGTAACTTGTTCTTTAAAACGTCTTCCCATTCCCCTCCAGCACAGTCCTTGTTAACCTGTATCTAACATCAGTTTCACAAGTCTCCACCATGTCACTGATACATGTGAACCATAGACAGTACAGATCACTGTCCATGTCATCACCTTTGTCTGACAAAAGCCTGCAGCGTAAAATTCTCCCTGTGGCTATATGGATGTTTTGAAGGGCTTTGGAAATGGTGCACAGTTTGTGGTGATTCTCCAGAAGCTCTGTCAAGTGGTTTCTGTTTTTCCAGGCCTAAAGAGCGTAAAAAAAGAACTATGTGGCACTTCTATTACCGCACAAACCTTGTGACAAAGCACTGTAGAACTGAAGAGGCCCAGCTTTACCTATCCAAATAACATTCAATCTCAATAAGGTGGACAATAGCATCCAACCTCAACAAAGTGAACAATGGCGCTACCATTCCACTTACAAAAATTTCAAGTTTACAAAATCTGGCGAGTGTGGGCTTATCAGCGTATCTTAAATCATGAACGTCTGGTAGGGTGAGCACTGTGGCCTCATCAAGTTGACAGTCCCATTTTTATGTTCATGGATTAACTGTGGTTCTGTTTTGATATGACATAATCTTGTTTGCGTTCAGTCCTTCCATCAGGGAGGTTTGTCATACTGAATATACATCCAAAGGTTTATAGTGACTGACCTTAGCCCCTAGCTCTCTGCAGCCACTAGTGTGCCAGTAGCTGTTTAGGTCTCGCCTGACCCAGCGCATGCGCTGGTCTGGCGAGACTTTTTGAGAGGGCTCCAAAAAGTGCTACCAGGCCAGCCTAGAGCTACAGTGCATGTACGCGCGCGCCGCGCTTTTCTGCGATTACTTTCACTTTGATGTTTGATCGCTTGTCTGTTCTTTCATCCCTGTCTCAGTCCTTTAGTTATTTTGCCATCTTCCCTTGAGGGGCGGTGGATTGATGCACCAGTGTCATCCTAAAGCAAAGAGCCTTGCAGGATGAGCTGCCTCTGCATAGCAGAGCGCAAGAGTGGACCCTGAGCTGTGCAGCCTTCCCTGTATTCCTAAGACTTTATACGGGGTCAGAACAAATGACAGAGGAAAGACGAGGTTTCTTTGCACTTTGTCTTTCTTGTGGAGGGATTTGCTCACTCGTATACATGAATCACTCCCGACATGACTGGGTTCCAGCGGGATGCAGAGCGTTTACTTCACTTTGAGAATCCTAGTTAGCAAAGCAGTGTTTACACAAGATCCCAGCTCCCTCTGTGGCCTGCGGTATTCAGGACCCGCGCCCGCACAATTGTCAACAAATGTCACAAACAGGACCATTAACTAGTATTAATGACAACCCGACTGAGAAACTTGAATATAAACCAGAGACGTTGTCCTTAAACCAACAAAAGAAACACCTGCTGAGTTTCTGCCTCCTCACAACGTGTTTTGTCCGATTCCGGCGTGAGCGCATTGGGGGTGATTAATGGTAGACGTCTCCCAGTTTCAAAACCCCCAGATGCCCGCGATGTACAGCACGGATGCATCATCTCTGCCTAGAAAGTCTGTTAAAAATCCCCCTGAACACCAGAGATCCATAAAGTAAATGCTGTCTGAGTCAAATGTTGAATTGCAGATTTTCTTTTATGTTTTAGTTGAGCAAGATGATGCGACTCATTTGTTCTAGTTTGATGGGCACTTTTGGGAACAGGCATGTGTTAGTTTGGCGCATAAAATGTGCAATAAATAAATGCTGTTCATTGGTGGGGAAAAAACGAGGAATATCTTTTATTGCAGTTGTTTGTTTAAAAAAAGACCACGAAACCCTCAGAATACTCTGCACAATCCATTCAATTAGGGAGGAATTCGGAAATATGCTCAACATATGACAGGTTTTGTGTTCTGACAGTATTTGTGCATTAGGAAGCAGCCAACTCAAGAGGCTAGCGTTCTTTACGTTTAGACCATCCTTCCCTGTGATGTCGCACAAAGCATTAGCAGAAATGAAAGTCTATGCAGAAAAAAATGGTCCAGGTGCCGAACTACTCAATAGGTCATTTTTACCAGACCGTGTAATCAGTGGGGATGTAGTGTCAATCAAAGTAGTTTACATCTATCCAATCAAGAGATATGGCTCTCTTTCTTTCGGGAGCAGAGCAAGATCTTAGGTGGTGCACAATTTGGCTTTAGGAAATCACACAGTCCGGAATTCGCTCTGTTGGAGGCTACAGAAGAGATTTGTGGAATCTTGGATAGAGGTGGAAAGATGGCTGTGGTCCTTTTGAATCTATCCGCAGCCTTTGACACTGTGAGTCATCAAGTCTTCATTCACCTTCTAATGGAGATCTGGATTGCAGGAACTGCCCTCAATCTCTTTGTATCTTTTCTCAGCAACAGAATCCAGTCAGTCTCTTTGGGAGACTATACTTCTAGTTGGTTTTTTTTTTCCATGTGGGGACCTGCAGGAGACCTAGCCGAGCCCCACAGTGCTCAGCATTTATGTGGCTCCACAGGCAGCATTGATTAGATCCTTTGGCTTCAACACAATAGCTTATGCGGATGACACGTGTCGGAAAGTGGGTTTCTGATGCAGTAACCCACCCACTTTTTGCCAGACTACTGATGCACTTTCACTTGATGTGCCCTGGGTCCCTGTCGATCAGGTGTTTAGGTCTCGCCTGATCCAGCGCATGCGCTGGTCTGGCCGAGACATTTAGTAGCGGTTTTAAAAAGTGCTTCCAAAGTGGCCACCAGCTTACTGTCACGCGCACAAGCGCGCGCGCTGCTGCGCGTGCATCCCTAGCGTGCTTTAGCGCGTCATCGCGATGACTTTCGCTTTCAGAGTGATCGCGATGACTTTCGCTTTCACGGCCGCGCGGTGTTACTTTTACTGTCGCGCGGCCAATGCTTGTCTGGTTATGTATGCTGTCTCTTATTTTCCACTCTGTGCTCTTTCGTTCTCCGCCTACCTATCTTACTGCCACCTTCTGTCTCTTTCATTCGATGTCAGTTTCAAGATGCATTTTCTCTCTCTCCTTTCGTGCTATGTCCTTTGATATTCCTCTTTAAACTACTGTTTTGCTCTCTCTCCCTTTCTCCGTCCACCCACATTCCTGTCTCTGTCTCTTCACTTACCCTCTCCCTCGTTTTTTGTCCTCTGTGTCTCTGTTTTCGCCTCTCTTTCAGTTTCCATTTTGTCGCCTTCTGTTTACCCCATGTCTTCCTCATATGCCCCAGTGCTTTGTGACTTTCTTCATATTGTATTATTAATTCACCTCTTGTGTTCCTACTCTAGGAAGAGATTTTCAATCCACCGTACTTCATTCACAAAGAGCGCACAATCTACTTTTGTAAAATGACCGGGTGCGTGAAGCGTTTTTAGCTCCTAGTGAGTGAATCAATATAATTGTCACTTGACCTCATGCCCTGGCTCTTCAGTCCTCTTTTCCTATCTAGTTCCACACACAAAATACATTCATTCACAGGCAGAGTCGCAGACGATTGAACGTGTCCACGCACTTACCTCTATGTACAGACATGCGCTCGCTCACATGTACATGCATTTTGTACCCTTACGCTTGCACACAATGACGTTTCCCCAAAGATAACGCACATATATACATATAAACACAAACACACTCTTTTTTCAATGTTGCACACGTGCTCACTGCAATGTACGCTCACTCAAACACACACAGGCAAAAAATACACATTCTTTAACATACACACATGCCCACGCAGGCACCTACACACAAAATTGCACACATCCTCGCTCTTGTACAGATACACCCATTAATATCCCTTTGACCTTTCACAAACACACACACATTCATGTGTTTTAGTTGCACACCATTTAGCTCTTCATCTTTTTTTCCGCACAGTCTTATTTTAAACATTCCACAAGTTAATTAGTTATTGTCAAAATCATTCTCTGCTTTCTACCTCGTCTACTGGCATCTGTAACTAAGATACAATTTTCATTGTGCATCTATATGATCATAAAATAAAATGTGTGCCCTAGAGATGCTAGTCGTAATGCACGCATCCGCTCTGGTTGCTCATTCCTTTCCATATACAAATGAGAAATGGCTCAGTCATGCGCCTCGAAGCACCGCTCAGGTGTATCGTTATGAATGAATGTGCTTGAGCGCTGGATGTTGATGTTTCTGTTCTCACAAAGCTAGACAAGGAAGAACACTACCAATTCCCAACTTTACACACGCAGTGCTATACCTTTTACATCAGGGGTTGAGGAAATTCGATTTTCGATCTCGCTTGTATTCAGCCACCATTTTTTGTGTTCCACCGCCATTTTGTGATGCCCTCACTCGGGCAGCACAATGAACGAAGTTTTTCTGCTGATCTTACTGCGTTGCGACGTGTCAAATAACCTTCTGCCTCTGTTTACGAGACTGATGTCCGGGACTGGCTGAGTCCACTAATCCTCGTCTGGTTTGACTAAACCCTGTCTCAACTGTCTGTCAGTTCACAACATTCTTTCCTGACTTTATCTTATCTTCTGGCCTTCGCTATTCTCTACTTGTATTCTCTCATTTCACAACTGTCCTCCAAAGCATACAAATATGTCCTGCCACCTGCAAGTTGAGTTGTAGACACTACCACTGATTAACTTGTGGGGAGGGGTGACAAAAACAGTTGGAAGAGAGGTTTTTTTGGGTTACTTGATATCTTGTTTTCAAACTTTTCTCATTGGTTATATCCTGTTTTCAAACTCTTCTCATTGGATAACCATGTATGCATTGGGATGCATCCATGGCAACATCGCATTCGATATTCGACCACGCCACCCAGCCTCAGTTCCTCCTATCAGAGCGAGCTTTAGAATTTCCTCTACAGTGCATCCTATGAGAGTAATCCTCCTCACGTTCAGCGCACCATCGCCAGGAGAGGTCTCTCGGCACCAACCATTGGCCGTTAACACCCAGCCTCCTCATCGAATCAAGTGCGTCTCCTCGAGACTCTAACACACCTCTGTCCGACATCCTTGCTCCAGGCAGCAGCAGCCGGGGACACCGGGAATAATTCACACGCTGTCAACTCACGCTAATTGTGCCGCCCTACCCAATTAAGCTCCGGGAAGTAACCATTATATACTCCGCCCGCTCCCTGACATTCTCACATTCGGGAGGACCGGGAGCGGACGTATAGGTTGCGGGACGCGCTGATCACGAGTTACAGTAAGAGTGTGTCTGAAGTGATTGATGGTAGAGTGAGCAAGACAGTATGGATATGTGAAAAGGTGGAACAATGCTGACTCACCTTACGAGTCTGGCTAAACATGACGATCTATCCCGTTCTGTGGTCCCCCCTCCCTTCCCCCTCCCCCTTTTTAACTAAACGCTTTTACTAAAGAACTGTTTTGTCATGTTTTCTCTTACAGAGGAAACACAACTGTGGTTTTCTTCTCCGCCCCTTCCCCCATGGGGCAACTTGTCCAAACTATTAGGGTAAGCCTGGTGGCAGCACCGTCTGCCACCACATTTTCGCACTAGTGTACACTAATAGAGTGCCACCAAGTCACGCACGCACTTGTGTCACGCACGACACCCAATGCATGCATTGTTTTGTCTCTTTTTCCTTCCTTTGTTTCTTTACAGGTACAAACGACCCAGCGAGTTACATTGTTTTTCAAAAACTCTATTTCAGGCTTCACTATTGGAAGCAGCTCTTAGACGGTGAAGTGTGACCTATGCCACACTCCCGCAGTGGTGACACATTACCAAATGTGGTAAGAACGGAGCCCCTTATTCTTTAATTTAGGTCCTGATGAATGCCGCGGACCCTTCGGGGCCACTCAGGCAGAAACATGTCGACCATCCACGAGATCATTCACTAGACGGTTGGGAACAATAAACATCCCAATCACCGTCGCACTTATATTTTAATATCATATAGTTTTCATCTCACATTAAAGAACTGCTACTGACTACTATAATGATTTTTAACTTCACTCACATAGTCACGGGCCCCCACTCCATCACTTAGAAGTGCATCCTTGTCGTCAAGTGTATGCCCGCCCTCCATCAAACGAAGGTTTTGGAGGGTGAGGACTGGTCAATGATGAAGCATGACACCAGGTGGTGTGTGAGACCAGTCCGTATCTTTTTGTGAGATGCCCACACTCACGACGTTCTTGTAACTCGTTTGGGTTATCACACTAGGAGCAGCTCTTTTGTGATGAACATTTAATATTGGAGGCTGCTGCTCCTAGAACCCCATGCCTCTAGTTCCCCCCTCCACACATCCAGTGGAGTTTTCTTGTGATTGGATTATGTACAGCTGATGGCTGTGGGAACAAATCAAGGGGTACCTTCCCTATAATAAGGGATCTGTTCTATTATACAGCGTTCTGTTAATAGAATTATCACACCAGACAAATTGTGTGTCTGGGCTTGGGCACCAAGGCCCGAGTCTAAGATCTGACTAAAGGTCACATCTATAACTACCCAAATTTCAAGATGGACACCGAACTCTCATTTGGGGATGAAGTTCTAGCAGAGATTTTGAACACACCATCTCTACTGGCGGAAACTATTGTTACACAAACAGTACAAAACTCAGACGAGTGGGAAGCGTTATCCACTAAGAAAAAAGAGCAAATACGAACAGCTCTCCATGGGGCATTCATGACAGAATACCTCCGGAAAAACACCGCCCGAGAGGATTGATTGTCACTAATGAGCCTAGACTCTTCCTTAATAACAAAGAGTTTAGAATCAACTGGTCCAGCATCGCTTGGAAATGTACGAAAGATTGGCTTATCCTGATTATTAACACCGTAGGACAATTGGCTGATGCTCTCCTAGTTGAAATCCAGCAGAGCGAAAGTAGGCTAAAAACTACAGTACAACTATCAACCTTCAAGAAAAAGTTGGATGAGATTAATAAAGACCACTCAGAATACAAGGAATATTTGACCCAATCCAAATTGACGAAACTGAAGAAAGATGTACTGAAATTCAGTAAGGAAACGGTCTATCCATATATAACGGATGAACATTACGATAAACCAACCCCCCAACAAACAGGGAGAAAACAACGTTTCAGACCTACCCCACAGAATTGGACATTCAGTTCAGGAGATGAAAGAAGTGATTCCAGCAGTGACGAAGGCTCAGGACCACCTTTCGGAAGACAACCCCACTATCAACCTTTGATGCAAATCCAACAACCGCAACACCCTCCCTTCGGCTACTGGCAACAACCGTATTTCCCACCAGGGTTTGGCTATCCTCCCGGGCCCCCTTCTTTTTTATTTCAGGGCAGGGGCAGAGGGAGAGGCCGACAAAAAAGAAGAAACGCAAGGGTCCAATGGGAAGACCAACAACAACAACCACAAGGGATGACAACCAGGAGCAGAGGGAGAACGGAGATGCCCTCAACCAGCAGGGATTAACAAATATTGTTAACATTAGTACATACACCTTCACAACCGAAGAAAAGTCCGTCCTTGAGAAAGGTCTGGGCTTTGTTCCCACACCAAGAAACGACCCCTTCAGCCTTAATATGGAATTGGCCCAATTCTTCCGCAAACTTAAACTCCGCGACTTCTTTGGCGATACAACTGAAACCAGTGAAGACGGCAGGAAATCAACAGGGCTACGTAAAAAATCAACCTTCCAACCTCCTATGCAGAGCATCTCGTGTAAAGTACTAGCATTTGAACACGCTGTACTCAGAGACATTGAGAAAATAGATTTCCAGAACACCAAAGGGTTTGATAATCTAACGGGGAGAGAACGGATGGCCCTACAAAGACTCAAAAATAACCATAACATCGTTATAAAACCGGCGGACAAAGGGGGCGCCACTGTCATCCTGGACCGCTCAATGTACCATGAAGAGTGCCTACGACTACTAGCGGATACCAACAGCTATGCAATACATCAAACAGATCCCACTAAACATATCATGAATAAAATAAAGAACATAGTGGAAGAAGCACTCAGTAACGATTGGGTTACGAGACAAGAAGCTGATTTCTTGACCAGTACGGAACCTAGGATGCCAAGATTCTACATCCTCCCAAAAATCCACAAGAATCGGATGCCCCCCCCCGGGTAGACCTATCGTATCAGGGATTGGATCTGTGCTGGAACCCCTATCACAATTTTGTGATTGGTTCCTGCGGCCAATTGTGAAGGAGGCCGCATCCTATCTAAGGGACACTAAAGATGTCCTCTGCCTCCCAAGAGATCTGGAGATAGATCCCGTCAGTGATTGGCTTATAACTATGGACATCGAAGCCCTGTACACGAGTATATCCCAACAAAGAACACTGGAAGTCGTAGAAAACATCATTCTACGCAGGCAATGGGATTTCATCACCCCCCAACACTTTGTCATGGAATGTGCCGAACTGGCCCTCACAGAAAACTTTTTTCAATATGAACAAACCATCTACTATCAAATAACAGGAACTTCGATGGGGAGCACTTTTGCCCCTAGTATGGCCTGTCTGTACGTCCAACAATTTGAGGATGACTTTGTTAACAATCCGGTGAACCCGTTTCTAAGTCATCTCAAGATTTGGAAACGGTATATAGACGATGTACTGATTGTGTGGAATGGAACGGAAGAAGATGCAACCGCTTTTGTACATTGGGTAAACTCCCAAGACAGACACCTAAAGTTTACTCATTCCATCCACAAGGACCACGCTATCTTTCTGGACCTGGACATCACACTCACTGGTAGAGGGTTTTCAACCAAAGTCCATAATAAACCCACAGACAAAAACAGCTTACTTTTATATGAAAGTTACCACCCAAAAGCCCTCAGACAGAACCTTCCGGTTGGCCAGTTTCTGCGGATAAGAAGAAATTGTTCTGAAAAAGAAACCTATACAGAACAAGCGAAACACCTTGAGAACAAACTCATCGCACGGAACTACCCTAGAAAAATGGTTAAGAGGGCCAACAAAAGAGCAAGCAATAACCCCAGAGAGGTCCTACTGGAAGACACCGAGCAAGTGAAAACGAACAGACAAGTATGTGTCACTACATTTATACCAGCATCAAACTCTATACAGAAAATCATCAGAAAAAGATGGCATATACTGAACAGCGCTGGGAAACAATGGGAAACACCCCTGTTTGCATACAAACGCAACAGAAATCTAAGGGATGAACTGGTACACGCCCAGATGACCACATTGGAGGACACTGAACAACCCAGACTCTGGGACCAACCACGTGTAGTGGGTCATTTTGCCTGTGGTATGTGCAACTCTTGGAACCTCACAAAGAACACCAAAGAGGTTGACATAGGCACTGGAAAACCCTGGAAACTCAACACATTCAGCAACTGTAATACGGAGAATGTTGTCTATCTCCTAACTTGTCCCTGCATGCTCCAGTATGTAGGTATGACTACTAGGAAGATAAGAACTCGTATCAACGAACATCGAGGCACTATCAGGTGCAAAAAGACCAATACTAAGTTGACTCGCCATTTCTCCGAAGTAAACCATAAAGAAACAGACCTTAGTTGGACTATACTTGAAGTCATGAGAAAAGGGAAATCCGACCTTACAACCAACCTTCTTTTTAGAGAGCAACAATGGGTTTACCGCCTCCGTACCCATGAGAGGGGTCTCAACGACGATATTCCATGGCTACAACTGACACGATAGAAGGATCAATGTACTTAGAATACACTATAACTCTCCAACGATCTATATGTGTTTCCATAAAAAACTCATGCTACATTATAGTCTGGACTCATACACCACACTCTAGCACCCCCTCCCATACGTAACACCTAGTAAGAGCATTTATATGTATGGGACGTACACACTCTGGCTTAACCTAATGGTGACTGAGATACCATTGTTAAGGCTTTATTCATCATAGCACCTCTTGACTGCTGTATGTATGGGAGCGGACCTTAAAAAACCATAGAAGTTCAGTGCACGGGAGGTTGCTCCTGTTTATGATCATATAAACATCCATGGACCCAAGAGTTGCGCTTGCCACTTATGACCCTGCATATAAACATCCATGGACCCAAGAGTTGCGCTTGCCACTTATGACCCTGCATGAATTGTAGTCATTACTCAACCGCATGGTATAGAATCTGCTTCTCACGTGTCAAGCATGAGACCCTCACTATCATCGTCTGTATTAATATATCACATACCCAACACGGAGTTACCTCCACTCCGAGTCCAACAGCCGGAGGATCGCGCCACCACCCCGTGAGCACTCACTACATGTACGTTTCCATGCCAACGATGCATCCATGGCAACATCGCATTCGATATTCGACCACGCCCCCCAGCCTCAGTTCCTCCTATCAGAGCGAGCTTTAGAATTTCCTCTACAGTGCATCCTATGAGAGTAATCCTCCTCACGTTCAGCGCACCATCGCCAGGAGAGGTCTCTCGGCACCAACCATTGGCCGTTAACACCCAGCCTCCTCTCATCGAATCAAGTGCGTCTCCTCGAGACTCTAACACGCCTCTGTCCGACATCCTTGCTCCAGGCAGCAGCAGCCGGGGACACCGGGAATAATTCACGCGCTGTCAACTCACGCTAATTGTGCCGCCCTACCCAATTAAGCACCGGGAAGTAACCATTATATACTCCGCCCGCTCCCTCACATTCTCACATTCGGGAGGATCGGGAGCGGACGTATAGGTTGCGGGACGCGCTGATCACAAGTTACAGTAAGAGTGTGTCTGAAGTGATTGATGGTAGAGTGAGCAAGACAGTATGGATATGTGAAAAGGTGGAACAATGCTGACTCACCTTACGAGTCTGGCTAAACATGACAATATATCCCGTTCTGTGGTCCCCCCTCCCTTCCCCCTCCCCCTTTTAACTAAACGCTTTTACTAAAGAACTGTTTTGTCATGTTTTCTCTTACAGAGGAAACACAACTGTGGTTTTCTTCTCCGCCCCTTCCCCCATGGGGCAACTTGTCCAAACTATTAGGGTAAGCCTGGTGGCAGCACCGTCTGCCACCACATTTTCGCACTAGTGTACACTAATAGAGTGCCACCAAGTCACGCACACACTTGTGTCACGCACGACACCCAATGCATGCATTGTTTTGTCTCTTTTTCCTTCCTTTGTTTCTTTACAGGTACAAACGACCCAGCGAGTTACATTGTTTTTCAAAAACTCTATTTCAGGCTTCACTATTGGAAGCAGCTCTTAGACGGTGAAGTGTGACCTATGCCACACTCCCGCAGTGGTGACACATTACCAAATGTGGTAAGAACGGAGCCCATTATTCTTTAATTTAGGTCCTGATGAATGCCGCGGACCCTTCGGGGCCACTCAGGCAGAAACATGTCGACCATCCACGAGATCATTCACTAGACGGTTGGGAACAATAAACATCCCAATCACCGTCGCACTTATATTTTAATATCATATAGTTTTCATCTCACATTAAAGAACTGCTACTGACTACTATAATGATTTTTAACTTCACTCACATAGTCACGGGCCCCCACTCCATCACTTAGAAGTGCATCCTTGTCGTCAAGTGTATGCCCGCCCTCCATCAAACGAAGGTTTTGGAGGGCGAGGACTGGTCAATGATGAAGCATGACACCAGGTGGTGTGTGAGACCAGTCCGTATCTTTTTGTGAGATGCCCACACTCACGACGTTCTTGTAACTCGTTTGGGTTATCACACTAGGAGCAGCTCTTTTGTGATGAACATTTAATATTGGAGGCTGCTGCTCCTAGAACCCCATGCCTCTAGTTCCCCCCTCCACACATCCAGTGGAGTTTTCTTGTGATTGGGCAGTGAAATAACGATGCCTGGTCTGAGTAAGTTTAGAAAGTTTTGTTGTTTTGGTTGTGATAGGGATTCCCGGCTGGAGGACTCTTGTCCAAATCCTCCGGTTGGAACTCCCACTTATGAGCTTTATTCTAAACCTGGTGTTGGCCCCATTGCCTTTAATGAGGCATGGATCCGATACACGAAGAACGATGGTGTTCTACAGTGGCCACAGAATGGTAGCTTTGAGCCTGACATATTAGATAATTTGGAAGCAATTTTGTTTAAAAGAAAAGCCCGGCCGGCAATGTTTGACTCTTTCCGCCTCTGGCGTAAGAAAGCCAAACCGAGAGAAATTAAACAGGCAAAACGAGATAAGAATACACAAAGTATGACGATTATACAGGCTGCCCAGCAGTTTAAAGATAATGAGATTAATAATGCCATGGAAATTTCAGAGAGACAGCATCGTATGGCGATAGATAAATGCTATCCTGTGTTGCCTATTTCCCCTTCTGATAAAAGTAAGGATCCGGAAGAAGACCCTTTGATGTCTCACTTATTGAGATTGCCTCCTCCCTATGTACAAGGTGCTAATGCACCCCCATTGTTACAACCAGTTCAGCCATTAGTTGCGCCTCCGCCAGCTCCGGCTCTTCCGCATTTGCCCCTTCCGGTAGTGCCACCCCCACCTCTTCCGCCACCGACTTCTTTGCCTCCGTTTCCTGAACATCAATCTCCTTTGCCTTCGGCTCCCCTTATAACTGTTAATTCTTCTGTTAGTTCACCTAATACCTTGTCCTCTGTTCTTATGTCTAATTCTCCTACTGTACGCAAACGAATCACAGATACTGTCTCTGGGTTTCTGTCTCCTTTCTTTGAGACTTTGAATATGTCTCCGGCTTTTTCTCGAAGACAGTCTCGTAGTAAACTCCCAGGTTCCGACGAACGGGTGGTATTGGACTCTCTCGCTTGCAAATGGATCGAGAAGGGTCCCCAGTATAGTGTGAAAGATATCATGACCACCTTTCATCAGTGGGAGGCGCCCACGCAGAGATATGTATTTAATGTTATGTGTGACACTCTTGCTAAAGAATGGGAGGTTATGGATTTGGGTTTACTTCCTCAGGGTTTGTTAGATGTTCAGGCTAATTTCGATAAGGGACTCACTGTGGGTTCTAAGGTTGAGGATGCCGTAAGGACACTTGTCACTTTTAGGTCCTTATTTTTCTCACAGACTTTTTTTGATTCCGATCCTGCTGTTAGGCTGACATCCAAACATTATCCCATGAGAGAGGTTCCTCCAGTGTGGAGAGAAGCGGTTGCACAAGCAGGTGCTAATCCAGCTGTTCCCGCGCACTTCCAGCGTATATGGGTACATGTCCCCTGGAAGAGATCTGAAGTTTTGGCTCTTAAACAGTCTCTACTGGATCCCCGTAAAAACCCTGCTGGCTATTATAAGGAGTTGTCCCAGACTGTTGATGCCTGTATTATGAATTTAGCCGATATTGATATGTTGATGGGAAATGTAGTCCCACAAGCATTATGGGCTCGGATTCGTAGAGAGGATCACGCCCAAGCATTGGGTGGCGATTGGGCTGCTATAACTGCCGCGGATGCAGCCCAAGTGGGTGGTGCTAAGCCTGATGTGTTGATTTCAGAACTCCCTGGTAGGATTATTACTTTAATGGAAACGATGATGCCCGCCTTGCGAGTTAATTGGGATAAATTAGCTGCGTGTAAGCAGAAGCAAGATGAGTGTCTCTGATTTCTTCACTCGTTTTGAGGAGACGTTTATTGATCACAGTGGTCAGGATATGACTACGGAGGGTGGACAGCGATTATTTGTAGATAAATTCGTATTTAATTGCTTCCCGAACTGTCACATAAGTTGAAAGACTCCGAGAGTTCATGGGCTGTTTCTTCGTCTGCCCAGATATTGGCTACTGCTCAATATTATGTGAATAGGGATAAAGAGGAGAAAGATAAGC
This sequence comes from Triturus cristatus, assembly GCF_964204655.1. NCBI lineage: Eukaryota > Metazoa > Chordata > Amphibia > Caudata > Salamandridae > Triturus > Triturus cristatus. Next base: position 969,416,747 of record NC_140590.1, read on the forward strand.
AAGAGAAGAAGATGAAAGAATTAAAAACGAAGGGTCTTCTGCAACAAGCTTATCCTCCTCGTTATACTTGGCGCCAGTATCAACAGCCTCCACAGTTTCAGAGGGTGTATCAAAAGCCTGAGCCCTTTATTCCGCGACCTTTATTAGGTCCTAACCAATGTGCCTATTGTAGAGAGGAAGGTCATTTTAAGAATAGCTGCCCGGTTTTATTGCAACGTAAGGGAGAACTATCTGCTCCATGAGGCCGTAGTGGTTTCCAGATAATATACAGGGGTAGAGGTCGAGGTGTGATGCCTCAAGAACAGCGTTCCTTACCCCCTCCAAATTCTACGAACTACTTCGATCAGCATAATACTCAGTCTACACAGTATTACAATGATGATTATCATGTTGAAGGTGAAAATGAAAGCCTTCACGCTAACTAGGACAGCCATAGACAAAGTGAGGGAGTTGTATCGATTCCACTAAATCATGATGGGCCTTATGTCAATGTCACTACAATGGGTGTTTCAGAGCCATTTCTTTTAGATACTGGTGCGATGAGAAGTTCTAGCATTCACTCTAAACTCCCTGGGGCACCTTTGTCTGGCTTAACAAATGTATCGGTAGGATTTTCTGGCGCCCCAGTTCGTAAAACCGGTCTCCTGTCCTTTGCCTATTTCAATTGGCCCTTATGATATGGAAGCTCCTCTTCTTTTAACGACTGGTTGCAGCGAGAATCTGTTGGGTTTGGATCTATTGAAAAGAATGCATGCAACGATATATTGTTCTCCTTCTGGTGTGCATCTTACTTTAGGGCAGAAATTGACTTCTTCAATGTATTTGTCTAAAGATCAATTCCCACCTGAATTGCTCTCTCTTCCTGCAACGCTCTGGGCTACGGGTCCAAATGATGTTGGTTGTCTTGAGATCCCGCCTTATGTTGTTACTCTCAAGCCCAATGCTAAATTGCCACGCATTCCTCAATACAGAATTTCCAATGAAGGTGAAAGAGCGCTTTTGGATATAATTTATGATTTGGTTCAGAAGGGTGTGATTGAGGAAACGAGAGGAAATGTATGTAATAGTCCTATTCTTCCTGTTCTTAAATGCACTGATCCTTCTAAGCCTACTGTTTATCGTTTTGTGATTGATCTTCGGGAGGTCAATAAAATTGTTGTACCGCAGTTTCCTGTTGTTCCAGATATCACTGCCCTGTTAACTATGATACCTGCCTCAGCTGCTTGGTTTTCTGTTATTGATCTGAAAAATGCTTTCTTCAGCATTCCCATTGCCAAAGAGAGTAGGGATATTTTTGGTTTCTCTCTAGGAGGCCGAAGTTTCCGGTTCAAGCGCGCACCCCAAGGCTTTTGTGAAAGCCCCTCCATTTATAGTCAAGCTCTGAAATGTCAGCTCGATGTTTTTCCTTTGCCCCAGGTGCTACTCTTATTCAATATATGGATGATTTGTTGATTGCTGCTGATTCAGAGGATGTCTGTAAGAATGTGACTGTTGCACTGTTACGTCACTTGTCTGAACTTAATCATAAGGTTTCGCCTTCTAAACTACAATATGTCCGTCGAGAGGTTACCTATTTGGGTCATCTCTTATCAAAGGAGGGAAGGCGATTAACCCCAGAACGAATTCAAGCAATTGCACAAATGTCTGTGCCATCTACACAAAGAGAGGTGCGCGCCTTTCTGGGCATCACTTCTTATTGTAGACAGTGGATTCCCAATTTTTCTTTGTTGCCCAAACCTTTGTTAGCACTCACTTTGAAAGACACACCCCAACCCCTTCCTTGGACTGACGAATGTCAGAGGAGTTTTTCTGATTTACGTACTGCTCTGTGTTCTGCTCCTGTGTTGGGTACTCCAGATTACAGTAAGCCCTTCACGCTCTATGTCCATGAAAGAGAGGGTTGTGCGTTGTCAGTCTTAACACAACGATTTGGAGACAAACAGCGGCCATGTGCCTATTTTTCAGCTACGTTAGACCCAGTAGCCAAGGCATTGCCTAGTTGTCTTAAGCAGCGATTTCTATTCGTCAGTCTGCTGGAGTGGTGCTAGATAATACTCTCATTGTTATGGTACCACATGCAGTGGATACCTTGCTAAATAGGACGAAAACACAACATCTTACAAGTGCTCGATTGTCTGGATATGAGCTGATGCTCTTGGCTAGTCATGTGCACATTAAACGATGTAATATTTTAAATCCAGCCACACTGGTACCTCTTCCAGAAGAGAAAGATATTCGGAAACAACATGATTGTTTTCTCCATACTGAGGAGGAGACAAAAGGCAGGATTGATTTGAAAGATACGTCGTTAGTGGATCCAGATGGGATCCTATGGGTGGATGGGTCTTGTTTCAAACTCCCAAATGGTGAGACAACTTCAGCTTATGCTGTTACCACCTTGTATACAATCGTGGAGACAGCACGCATCAGACATAATTCAGCTCAGGCAGCTGAACTGATAGCTTTGACCAGAGCGTGTGTGTTATCCAAAGGAAAGAGAGTGAATGTGTATACCGACAGCCAGTATGCGTTCGGTGTGGCGCATAGCTTCGGTCGTTTGTGGAAGGAATGAGGATTTGTTACCTCCCACGGTACTAAAATACAGCATGGTCAATTGGTAACTGATCTTCTTGAGTCACTTGTTTTGCCTACCCAGATAGCAATTGTGAAGTGTAGTGCGCATAAGAAGATTACTGATGATGTTGGTCGCGGAAATGCTTTTGCGGACGAGGTAGCAAAAAGGACAGCCAGAGATTCTACAAGTCGCATGTATGTTGCGGGCCCTGCGAATTGGGTCAGGGAAAGAGGGATGTGTGAGGACACAATAGAAAGTGTGAGATCGATTCAGGGAGATGCTACAGAGAAAGAGTTGAGAAAGTGGAAAGAGAGTACAGGAATGTTAGACGCAACAGGATGTTGGATAGAATTGTCAGAACACCAGCATTGGCTGTTACCAGACGCCTACGTACTGCCTGTAGTTACTATGGCGCATGGTCCAGCCCACATCCGTGCAAAAGGAATATGTAAACTTCTGGCTCCAGTGTGGCTGAACGAAGGGATTCCAAAACGTGCAGATAATGTGGTGAAGCATTGTATCATTTGCTTGATGTACAATCCGGGAAAGGGAACCCCAACTCCGGCAGGCCATTTTGCTCCCCCAACATATCCTTTTGAGGTGTTGCAAATAGACTACATTCACATGGATCGATGTAACCATCTTAAATATGTTCTGGTAGTGGTATGTGCCTTTTCCAGATGGATAGAGGCTTACCCCCTGAAAGACAACACTGCTTTGTCCACTGCCAAGGTTCTTCTAAAAGAGTTCTTCCCTAGGTTTGGTTTGCCGCGCATTGTCTGGAGTGACAATGGAAGTGAATTTGTAGGCCAAATTACGCAAAAGGTGTGTACCGGTCTTGGTATAAGGCAGAAGTTTAATGCGGCAAATCATCCTCCGTCCGCGGGTTTGGTAGAGTGCTATAATGGCACTCTCTAACTTAAGCTTGCAAAAGTATAAGCCAGCACAGGTCTTAATTGGCCCGATGCTTTACCTTTGGCTCTCTTGTCCACTAGAACAGCTGTACATTCTCGTTTGGGACTCAGCCCATACAAGATTGTTTTCGGGCGCCCAGCTAATGTATGGGGAGTCCCTCGGGCGCCCAGCTAATGTATGGGGAGTCCCTCGGGCGCCCAGCTAATGTATGGGGAGTCCCTCGCCCTAGAAAGTATTCTGATATACAGTATGCAATGCTGATTGACTATTTACATGACCTCACAAATAAATTATGTGTTCTTCACCAACAGGTTCAACACGCTTTACCAGAAGCCTCCACAGACCCAGGTCATTCTATCCAACCTGGAGACTGGGTCTGTGTGAAAAATTTTCAGAGGACGAAGAATTTGGAACCTCGCTGGAAGGCGCCTCGACAAGTCCTTCTGACAACTCGCACAGCAGTAAAAGTGGAAGGGAAAAAGAACTGGATCCACGGCGTGCACTGCAAGAAAGTGCCCTTGCCCTTGCCTTTTGATCAGTGCGTTCGTAAGGGTATAGGTGATTCTGAAGGAGAAAAAGTCCCCCGATTCATACCTTTCAGTAGTGCACACCTGGATGGACCTCGATCGGAGAAAGAAGATGACGACATTCTACAAGAAGCCGTACCTTCCCATCTCCGATTAAACACTACAGAGCCACAGACCCTATTTCAAGACCAAACTGTACCAACAAGGACTAGATACAATTTAAGACCTAGATTGGTCAAGGACACCTGAGATTTCCATCTCTTCTGCTACATTTATCATCTGTCCAGGTTGCAGGGTCACGGTAGGAGTCTTGGTTTGTGACCTGTATAGTGGCTAGGCCCCCAGGACTTGCAGTGTCATAGGACGGCTAATAATCACAGCCAAGTGAGTAAGGAAGATTGCCGTGAGCAACAATTTTAGAGGATGGATGTTAAATTAGGAAAGAAGGATAATAAGGAAGAGATGAGAAAGAAATATTGTAAAATATTGTAGTCGATGTGGCGTAACATTGTGTGTTTCTATATTTTTGTGTATCTTATTGGCTTGTGTAGGTTGGGTTATTCATGGTATGCAGCAAAAAGTTGTCCCTAATTCTATCTCCTTGCCTCTTCATTCTACTATCTCCCCACATCAATTATATACACTTCCCCAACATGAACTAATCAGGAGAACAGAATATTTTAATAATTCATTTATCCAATTGTTGCACCAACACCAATTGGTAGTCAACACAACCGACTGTTGGGTGTGTGGACTTATGCATCATACCACAGATAAAGGGATGCCATATTTAGTCCTTCCATTTTCTTATGAAGGTTCCGCTTGGGCCTAGTTTGTAATATTTTCAAATGCATATCAGCCGATTTAGACGTCCAGTTGGTTCCTATGGTAGTAAGCCAGATTTTAGTCATAATTCTCTGATAAAGGGAATGGTGGCTATGACTAAAATTGTGGAGAATAATAAGGTTCCTGTTGACGAGAGACAAACATACTAATTGGAGCGTGACTCGTTACATTACTAGCCTTACAGATAAAACTAAACAGGGAAATTCTCCACCAATTTGGACTGTCCCTCATCAAGGTAATTTCTGTTTACAAATGAATGGCCAGACTACTGACACTGGACAAAGAAAAAGCTTTTGTTCCCATACATACATCTACACGTCTCAGAATTCACCGCCGTTAGTGCCATCCCAGGGCACATATTTTGTCTGCCACGATAGAGCTTACACGTGGCTACCAACGGATTTTTCAGGAACATGCTATATAGCTTTTCTTCTCCCTCCTACATACACTGCTCCTTCAGGCCATCATAGAAACAGATATGGCAGAGGGATTATTGATTCTAAAGACACGGCAGGACAAGAGGGAAGTGATTTCCTCAAAGGATTTCTTCCTTTTTGGGGCCCAATGGCCAACAGCAGAAACATGAGACAGCTGGTTCGTGTTGTTGAGACTACCATAGATGTCACTGTGGGAGCCTTGAGTAATCTCACAGCTGAACTTCAGGCGGATCGTCTCATGACTTTGCAGAACCGGATTGCACTAGATGTTATTCTTGCAGATCGTGGTGGAGTCTGTAAATTGATCGGATTTGGCTGTTGTATTTATATACCTGACGACGCCCCTACGGTATACCAAGCCATCTCCAAATTACACATGATCTCCGAATCGATTCATCAAGACGAAGGAGATTGGTCTTTATTAGGATGGTTTTGGGGATTACTATCTAAATGGGGATGGAAGGTACTAACCTTCCTTGGAGTGGTTTTGGCCATTATTTTTTCCTGTTGTCTCTGTATGCAGTGTGGCCCCGCCATCTGCGGTCTTTGTGCCACTCTGTGTGTCCCAAGACCTGAGTCACAGAAAACAGAGAACATTAAAATGATGTTGCAGCAACAGTTTGACGACCTCATGGCTATTGACATTGATTCAGATTAACGTGAATCTATGTGTTTTGCCTGAGTTATGGCAAAAGGAGGGTCTGAGGAAATTCGATTTTCGATCTCGCTTGTATTCAGCCACCATTTTTTGTGTTCCACCGCCATTTTGTGTTGCCCTCACTCAGGCAGCACAATGAACGAAGTTTTTCTGCTGATCTTACTGCGACGTGTCAAATAACCTTCTGCCTCTGTTTACGAGACTGATGTCAGGGACTGGCCGAGTCCACTAATCCTCGTCTGGTTTGAATAAACCCTGTCTCAACTGTCTTTTGGTTCACTCCATTCTTTCCTGACTTTCTTCTGGCCTTCGCTACTCTGTACTTGTATTCTCTCATTTCACAACTGTCCTCCAAAGCATACAAATATGTCCTGCCACCTGCAAGTTGAGTTGTAGACACTACCACTGATTAACTTGTGGGGAGGGGTGACAAAAACAGTTGGAAGAGAGGTTTGTTTGGGTTACTTGATATCTTGTTTTCAAACTTTTCTCATTGGTTATATCTTGTTTTCAAACTCTTCTCATTGGATAACCATGTATGCATTGGGAGTGTTCTTGGTGAATCTATGTGCTATAAAAGATTGTGCGCCACGGAGTAAAGTGGCAGTCTCCTAAGAACATACTGAGTGTACTTCTGGGACAACTGTACTTAGCTGCAGCTAATAAACCTGATCTGCTACGCTCAACAGTATGTCCTGTGTCTCTGTTCAACAAAGCAGGTGAACTCAGGAGATTAAGGCGTGCCCTGCGCCGCCAGGCCCATAAGGCCCTGGTTCTTCAGGGTGCCCTCCACACTTCATTTCCAACGTAAGCAGACGCTTGGACATGCAGTTAGAAATAACCAGTCTATTTCTTAAAAGACAAACGCACACAAATGCCCCTCCCCAAACAGCCAGTGTGCCCTCCACTATTTCAGGCAAGAAGTGGCACGTTGGAGTGATTGAATTTTCCTAGTCGCTACAAGTTTGTTGTCTTGGCTCCGTAATTGGTCGGTTCGTCCATTCATTCATACATACATTAATATGTTTCTTCGTTCATTTATTGACTGTGGAGCATCAGCCTTAAAAAACCGACACAGTGATGCTTCCACGAGACCGCACGTGGGTCTCTCATGTTTATACCACCTTGCTAACGAAATCGCACATCTAACCATAGACTAGCAACGTTATTCCAAAACGGAAGCTTACACACAATTATCTCATCAAAGTCAGTTGGACATCCGGCTGCCAGCCCCCATTTCAAAATCGCAATCAAAGCACCAGTACTCCCGGTAATTTTATCATTTTAGAATTCATGTCTATAACATATTTAGCAAAATAAACAACAATGTTGCATATTTAAAACGCAAGCTAACAAAAATCTCACTACCAATAAAAACAAATGGAAACATATGCTCATCTGCAATCTTTGTCTTTATAATTGCATTAAGGGTGCAATAGTTATGTGGCTAATAGAGGTCCCTTTACAACTCCACATGGACACCTAGTAACAACCTGTGGTACTGCACCATTTATTGCTTCCGAGATTTTCTTTTATTACTTATGGTACTGCTGGGCTGGTTTTGGACAAAGAAAAAAATCTAACAAACATTATAATTTGCAATGCCAATAGCTCAAACTTTCCCTAATGTGAGACTTATTGCATTGCATATGCTTTGGCATAGCCAATAGGTCTCGCCTTTGGGACCCTATAAGTGTTTAGCCATGCAAAGTTGATAGCGTTGTGCCAAGGATATTGTGCTGCATAACAAAATACTTATAAGGTCCCAAAAGCGAGACCTATTGGCTATGCCAATGCTTGTTTTCATTTGCAGTCTTTCCAGTGTTTGTCCCAGGAGAGGACGGTAAGCCGCAAAGAGTGTCTGCAGAATGGTGGATTGAGCACCTCTTGTGGTATTAGCGCCCTATTTATTGTACCATGTTTTGACTTTCCAATAGTTTGTGCTAAGGCACAGTGTTGAGTATGCCAGACGTTGGTTGGTAAAGCCGCAGGGTCTAGGATGAATGTTCCCCCATTATATGTGACAGAATGAGCTCAGTGACAGAATGCCTTGTGAATGCCGAATGACTGTTTCAGGATTGAGTAAGTAACATCTATTTTAAATGTGTGGGAACTGACAATCTACCCTTTCTTTGGAGTATTTTCCATATTTTGAGTAAAGTCGCATTTAGGTAAAAAAATAACACTAGGGTGCAGAATCACCTTTAAATGTCACATCAGCGTTTATGTGTAAAATCACTGTTGGTGCAGCATCTACATGTGTCTGGAAACCATTTGCAGTAAAAATGAACTTCCATTGCAGTGAACGGACTCTTGTCTTCACCATCAATTTATCGCAATGGGAAGCACTCTGGGCATGTGGACTAACACCTAATATGTAATAGCTAACAAGGAGACCGAAGTATTTCTCGAGCCTTATTCAAACTGTGAATGACTTTCTTCAAGCAAAGGGTGAAAGGGGCTAACCTAAAAAAAAAAAAATAAGCAACAAATGAAGTGAACTTATCTGCAGTGCAAATTGATGTTGAAATCATGTTGAATAGTGACACCATCGTTAAGGATGTGGGACAGATCGTCTAGGATAAGCACCTGCGTGGAGAAGTGTGGCTCAATGGTTAGAGCGGCAGACCCTGATGCAGAGGTCTGGCCCGGGACCAGGGTTCAATACCCGCCTCGGCGGCTCTTGGATTCAATTTCCCCGAACCTGATAATTCTCGTCTCGGTGCCTATTCTAATCATGGGTCCCACTGTGCAACTCTGGGCAATAGCTTGCTTAATCTCCACAACGGACCCCACAGCGCTAGGATGCCTGGCTTCACTTTAGGGGGTGCCCAGGAGTGGACATCTCACAGGAAAACCAGGAAGGGTTCCACAGCGGTATGAATACAGCGCTACGAGAACCCTGGGTAGAAGTGCGCTATATAAGTACAAATACATTTACATTTACAATAGAGTGTACAACATTGACCAAATGAGCGACTCCCATCTATTGTCCTGGTGCATCTGTTGAATAAGCCTTGACCGGTCTGACGGCACCTGTGAGGCTAAAGGCACAATAGGTAAAAATTCATTCCTTTTGAACAAAGTTGCGCAGGTCAGGATCATCGGAGCTCTGCATCTCTCCAGAGCATGTCAGCACTTATGTGCAAATGGACTGGTGTGTTGCCAAGTACAGCTCCGATGTCTCCTAAAAGAAACATGAAGGTAAACAACAGACTGAGCAGAACCATTTACATGCTGCTTGGTTATGCCCTGGATAAATGTGATTTCAGTGAGCCATTTTCTACACCGTAGTGTGCGGCCTACCATATTTAAGGGCTGCATTTCTTGCTTATTTTCATTGAAAGCCAAATGTGTTAATGTTCATTGGACTGGAATAGTGAGGATTGGACCAGATCTCTGGTTTAGTGGAGAGGGTTATGGACTGTCAGTGGTATAATGTACAGTGAGTGGTGGTGAATTGTTTAGTTTTTGTTTGTAGTGGTTCATGGTTGTTGTGTGCAGTAAGACAATAGTCAGTGGTGTGTCCAGTTGTTTGCAGTGGTTGACATGGGTTGTTGATTGGTGGTTTGGGTTTTTGATATGGGTCAGTTGAATTGTGATTAGTGCTAAGAGTTTGTGTGGTGTGTTACAAGTGTCTTAATAGTGTGCTGATTTTCTAGTGTGTTTTATTGTGTAGTGTTTTGCAGCAGGGGTGTTCTAAGATGTTATGGGTGTGTTATGTCTGAAGATCGTGTGTGTGTGGTACAGTGATCATGAGTAATGCGGGAGAGTTGCAAGTTATGGTTGTTTTGTTTGGGGTTCAGGGTGAATTCATGTCTGGTGGGGCTTGTTGAAAGCATGGAAAGCTTAGGTGGTATGATGGTGAAGGGGGTGTTGGGTGGAGGAGAATAAGGTGTTCAGTGGTAGGAGACGGGGGAGAAATAGGAAGGATCGAAAAATGTGGAGAGAAGGTCTTTTTGGATCCTTATTCTTAGGTGCAGAGATTAAGTTAATTAACTTTATGATGCATTTGCCTGTATGTGTTGCGTTTTAATTTGTTGTAGTGCATCCAGTGCATCGGGTTGGTGTGGGAGGCATGTGTTAAATATGATGTATAGTACTGAATAATTTTATTAGCTCCATGGTTTTCAATGTAGATGCCCAGAGTGTGGGCTGGGGTAGACCTTCTATTGATTTGCAAACGATTAAGCAAGAATACTTCCAAAGTGAATGAACATAAGACTGGATCTCTCACACCACTCCTGCTAGACTATTTCCTTTGAAATTTCGGCCTCCGTCCTGGTCTGCTTCCCCAGCCCAGCTAACTCAGTAAATATCTGGGCTTCCATCTGGATGTGAACTTGATTCTGGAAAGACATGCCGATCATCTGAAATATTCCTCTTTTCTTTGGCTGCGCGTGTTGACAAAGATTGTGCCCTTCACAGGTCTCCAGCTCCCCTGATTGTGGTTTAACTATTGCAACTTGCTATTTCTAGGTGCACCGCTGGGCGTAGTGAATAAACTTCAGCACATCCAAAACGTGGTGGCCAAATAAGACCTCAGCCTTCCCTGGTCTGCCTCATCGTTCTCCGCACCGCCTATACTTCACTGTCTCCCTGTGGCAAAAAAGTAACCTCTTTAAGTCTCTCTGCATTGTCTACAGAGCCATAAACCACTGGGACCTACTCCATCTGAGAAAGAAATTCAAAATGTACGTTCCAAGCTGGTCCCTCTGCTCACAGGAGGATGCTCTCATCATTTCCCAGATTCAGTCGAGCCTGCTTGGGCAGCAGGGCCTTTTCAATGGTGGCCGAAAAATGGCGAAACACTCGACTGAATCCAGTACAGACAGTGTCGCACCTGCGCTTTCAAAAGGCTCTGAAAGCCTACTTGTGTGGCTCATGACTGGCGATTGTTCTTTTTTCTATAATAGGTCAGATTCTTTCAATTGGATTGGGCTGGGTCAGTGGATTTGAATTGTAGTCTGGTCTGGCTTCTGGAATGATTTACTTTTTGTTACTCCTCTTTTTCTAGGATAGGTTGACAGAATGTTGTTTTTGATGTTATTCCTGTGCTTTTGCACCAGGTAGAGAAGTCCTTTTCTCTCTGTCCCAGGACACCTTTTAGGTATTTGGACTCTCCACAACCTATAGCATAACATTACCATCCTGCATAATATGTAATGTGTGCAGCTCTTTAGCTGGAGGTGCACCTTGTGTGCTCTGGTTTTAGGCTTCACCATGCGTGGCTGGAAGTGCAGTGTTTTTGGCATTTAAGTTACTTAGAAAACCATATTGTGTTTCTATTCCAAGCCATAGTTTGCACAGGGTTATTCAGGAGAATACATGAAACAGCCGAGCTTTGTGTTCTCACACATGTCACCTTGATTGCTAACCACCATTAACTATGGTTCAGAGGATAACTTTTGTTTATCTGCGTTACTGGGGTCATATTATACATTGTGGCCTGTGGGTGCAGTCACTCAGTGCACCCACCTAACCGGGGGTTCTCACTTGCACTGTGAAACACGGCGCAGCTTTAACGCAGCTGGTCTATATTTCACTTGAATGCGCTACCGAGGGGCTGTGTATTCTTTCTAATACGGCGCACTGTCCCCGTTTGCACTTGGTGCACATTTTGAGAAGGTGCGCCATGGCTCCTACAGGGAAAGTTTGTGTACATAATATGGCCTTTCTACAGCATAACCAGCCCCACAAAAGAAGCAGTCAAAGGGAATTATATGTAAAACCAATTCTCCACTGGAATGCACCATTGTTGCAAAAAAGATTAAAGTATCCGGACTTGCTCCGAAAGATCCCTCGGAGATTTGAGCTGTGTGATTGGTTTGTAATCTTAACCGAATCACTTTAGGGCGTTTGGAATATCATAAGTTTCAGATTTTGCATAGAGATGCAGGAAATGCTAATGCGTCCCAAGGTTTTTCGATCGCAATTGAATCTCCCAGGGAGACCTACCACTTAAATATGTTTGCAGTTCTAGGCGAAGCACGAACCACCACAAATCTCCATTGGAGATCCCTGCGTCTGAAAGAATGCATTTTATATAAAAATAATTGTTAAAAGAACCTCTTAAAACGGTATAGTGAGGAAACGTTGTTAATGTGGAAATAGTGTCATGCTTACTAAGTAAACACAACAAGGCCAGTGCTGAAACCTTTATACCATTCACACCCACTCGCAGATCTGGGTTTAACACATCGTTCTTTTGGTCACTATGCCACCCCAGTTTGGACCCAGCCACATGCAAATCAGTCTTCACCCTGTTCCTCATGGGAACAGTCCAGACCAAACTGCCAGGCCAGGTCCTCCCTGGACGAGAAACAAGCATCCTAGGACCGGTGTCTGGGTTTCACCCCTCATCAGCAAGGCTAACTTGAATCCAGTGGCAAAGCAAGCAAAGGACCAATGTCTGGGCATACCCTTGGCCACTTAGAGCGAACATAGCAAACTCAACAAGGTTATGGATTGATTGCTGAAACTTTTCAAACATTCACCCCCCCAGTCACAGATCTGGGTTTAATCCATTGTTCTTTTGCTCACCATGCCGCCCCAGTTTGGACCCAGCCATATGCAAATCAGTCTTCACCCTGTTCCTCATGGGAACAGTCCAGCCCGAACTGACAGGCTAATGAGACTATAGACATCTTGTAAATATTGTTTAAACAATCCTGGTTGCATAACGCGGTCTTCAGACAAAAGTAATGAATATTTTCTAAAACAATAAATTCTTGTCTAAAATGTCACAAGCATTTGGAAAATGCTTTATTTAGGAAGTGCAAAAAGAACAATTGATGGACAGAATATTGACCAACGTCAAACATTCACCCTAGGACAGAGATCTGGGCCTAAATCCATCGCGTTTTTGCTCCACATGCCATTCCAGTGTAAACCCAACCCTATGCAAATCAGTCTTAACCTTGTTCCCTGTTGGAACAGTCCAGCCCAAACTTCCATGCCAGGTCCTCCCTGGACCCGAAACAAGCATCCTAGGACTGGCTAGCCTGGCTGATATGGGGTGAAACACCGAAACCGGTTAAGGATGCTGGTTTCCGGTCCAGGGAGAACCTGGCCTGGCAGTTTGGGTTGGACTGTGCTTCCCAAGTAAAGCATTTTCCAAATTTTTATGAATGTGACTATTTACACAAGAATGTCATGCTTTAGAAAATATTCATTACTTTTGTCTGAAGACCGCGTTATGCAACCAGGATTGTTTAAACAATATTTACAAGATGTCTGTGGTCTTATTAGCCTGGTAATGTTCTTGGGAGGTTCATGCTACGCTTTCTCGTTTAAAGAGAAGTGTGTTTCGAAATATTCATCCATTTAAACGTTATCAGCTGAATCATTGTATTTCTGAAAATAAAAGGTTTATGAAAAGACAATGTAAACACATTTACTACTAGGCCCATACTGAAACTTCTTGTGAATTCAGGTTTCATATTATTACAAAAATAGACATTTATCTACTTAAGAAAAATATAATTAACTCATCCTTTAAAATAGCTGTTTTAAAATACATGCTTAAAACAGCTTAGGGTTATCCAGGACATGTTTATAGGCCTGCCATGTATTGAGTGGATAATTTTAGTCTTCTAGCCCGCAAGCCTGTCAGATTTTTATGATATCCAACTTGCATATGCATGAGAATCTTTTTATACAATGGATGAAATTTAAATATGATTAAAAAAATAAGGAAATTTGGAACAGCTGTGTTAGTCAGTGCTGAATATCCTATAAATTAGATGCGTTTATGGTCCCTTGGTACATGTAGGATACGCTGTATATGTATGGCCCTGGGTGCTTTTACAATACCGTAGCAATCGAAAATCAGTTCTGTTAAATCTGTCTGTGCTGATTGGTGTTTTGCTTCCTGGGTTCATTACAAGGGATTCAATTTCTTTGCTCAACTTTAAGAATAAGCATTCATTTTTGCCAAATATTTTACTTAAGGAAGGGAAAAAAAAGAAGTTCATTTATTTCAGATTAAAAACATCGCCTACCACCTTGCACTGCCCACTACCAACTGAACAAGAAGGTTCGATCTTGCATAGCCACAAGCATTGGCATAGCCAATAGATCTGGTTTTGGTTGACAGCCTTTTATCATTGTCAGTGCTTATTTTGTCTTGTCTTGTTTTTTGTAAAACCATATTGTTGGGAGGCTGCCAGGCCTTCAGAAGTAAAAGAAGAAAGAAAGGCTAAAAACTGAAATTTGTTTTGGTCTCGTCCATAACCACAGTAGTCCCCTGCACAGAAGTGAATCACTTTGTATTCAAATGTACTCCTTGCTGTATGCTGGAGCTGGCAGAATTAAAATGTGAATGAAACAGCAGACCAGTGGTTAACGAGGGATGTTTGAAAGCCCCTATAAGTATATTATCTATATATAATCCTGATAGAGACTTTAAACCTCCGATTTTACCCCTTAAAATATCTGTCAGGCACCAGCCTGGACTTTTTTTGTTTTGTTTCTTCATAGCAGTGCTTCCACATGCTGCTAAGTGGTGTCATGCAACTCCTCTCTGGCACCATGCTGCCCCGTAAGCGATGGAGCAGAGCCACATACAGGCACCACCCCCGCATGCAGATGTTGGGTACTTTGTGCACCTTCCAATGCAAGTCTGGAGCTCCACTAGCAACTTTGTTGGTTTTCTGATGCTGCACATTTTTCACCGTGTGCAAGAAAACTTTGTCCATACTAAGAACAACAGGATTCAAGGTGTGGTGTGACTGGCAGAAGCAGATGTCGGTCACAGACCTGCATAAAGTATTTATTTTGTGCCTGGGCCCCGGCTCTGACTCAAAACTATGTGATAAGTGCGCCCTCCTATACCTGAAGGCATTTTGAGCCCGGGTGGCAAAGTTGTATGTCGCTGAACACAAGAATAAGTTGCAACCTCCGTGTAGATTCTTCCTAGTCTTGGTCTTGATCTGGTCCCGCAACCACTCCACTTCGCGCTTGAAGTCCTCTTTGAAGTTCAAACATAAGCATAATAAACTAAAGCATGTTTTAACCCCATCCCGCCACTATGATTCCAAAGAGAAGGCACAAGGGTATCAAGATGTCTGATGCACTCCATCAAGGTCACAGAGCTGACTCCCCAGTTGGTTTCAATGTTGCCAGAGTTTACCATCATGTCTTCAATCCTGCAGCAGATCAAGGCCTTCAGAGAGGCCATGCAACAAATCTTCAGTTCACTTGCTGCTGCCTGTGGTATTCCTTTAGCCCCCACAGAACTGCAGAGGCCTCCTATCTTGTTACTGATGGCAGGTTCCCCCACAGAGCTGTCTGCCCCCTCTGGAATTATTACTGGGCTGTACAGTCTCCATTACAAACCTCCAGCTTAGTCCCCAGATCCATGCCTGTTCCTACCTCCGTACCGGTGGATGATCTGGTCCCGACGTCCGCGTCGGAAACCCAATCCAGCATTGGCTCAACTGATTGAAAAATTACAATATTACAACCTGTTGTCATGCACCCTGGGACTAAACCATGTGCTACTTACAGTGTTGCAGCTATCAGCTGATGCTCTGTTATCTTTTTGGCTTCAATTCTGAGGATGGCTAGCTCCCCCCTCAATCAATCAACCAACTATTTGTAGAGCGCTGCTTATCACCCATGAGGGTATCCAGGGGCTGGTGGGGTCTGCTGCTGGTACTAGTCAGTTGTACATCCAGGTTTTTAGGCCATCTCTGAACGTTTGTAGGGTGGATGCTGTCCAGAGGTGGAATGGGAGGCCACTCCAGGTCTTGCCGGCCAGGCAGGAGAAGATGCGGCCGCCGCTCCTGCTTTTGTGGAAGTGGGGCGTGTGGGTGAGTGAGAGGGAGGTGGAGCGTAGTTTTCTGTCGGGTTGTTGGAAGTTCAGTCTGTGCTTGAAGTAGGCTGGTCCTTTATTGTGCAGGGCCTTGTAGGCATGGGTCAGCAGCTTGAACTGGCACCTTTTTTGGACGGGGAGCCAGTGGAGTGCTCTGAGGTGAGGAATGATATGAGCTCTTCTCAAGGATAAGCCTGACTGCAGCATTGTGGATGGTTTGCAGTCTGCTCAGTAGTTGTGAGGCGATACCCATGTAGAGGGAGTTTTCGTAGTCCAGGCAGCTGGTGACGGTGTGCCTGGAGTAAATGGTGCTCTCCATGCCACTGGAATCAAGCTATCCTGGCTGAAGAGGGGTGAAACCCCGAAACCGGTTCTAGGATGCTTGTTTCCAGTCCAGGGAGGACTTGGCTTGGCATTTCGGGCTGGACTGTTCCCTTGAGGCACAGGGTCAAGACTGATTTGCATATGGCTGGGTTGAAACTGGAATGGCATGGTGAGCAAAAAAACGATGGATTTAGGCCCAGATCTCTGTACTGGGGTGAATGTATGACATTGATCTGCATTCTGTCCATCAATTGTTGTTTTTGCATTTGTCACCCCGAGTGGGACGGGTATGCTCAGACGTGAGTCCTGTGCTCTCCATGCCACTGGAATCAAGCTATCCTGGCTGAAGAGGGGTGAAACCCCGAAACCGGTCCTAGAATGCTTGTTTCCAGTCCAGGGAGGACCTGGCTTGGCAGTTCGGGCTGGACTGTTCCCATGAGGTACAGGGTCAAGACTGATTTGCATATGGCTGGGTTAAAACTGGAATAGCATGGTGAGCAAAAAAAGATGGATTTAGGCCCAGATCTCTGTACTGGGGTGAATGTATGACATTGATCTGCATTCTGTCCATCAATTGTTGTTTTTGCATGGAGTAAATGGTGAGCTGTTTGAATATTATCTGGGGCATACGGAGTGCGAGGAAGCAGGCTGAGGAGACTGCGTTTATCTGTTTCTTCATGGTGAGTTTGTTGTCAAGTATGATGCCGAGGTTTCTTGTGTGGTCTGTGGAGTGGGGCCCAGTTCCGCTGATTACCAGGAGTTGTCACATTGGGAGGTATTGCTCCCGAAGATGAGTACCTCTGTTTTTTCACTGTTGAGTTTGAGGTGTTTGTTTTGCATCCAGCTAGCTACCCTGGTCATTCACCTGTGGAAACCGGTTTTGGTGTTAGTGGGGTTTCAGGAAAGGGTGAGCTGAGTGTCGCCAGTGTATGATATAATGTTTATACCCTAGGACTTGACCAGCGTTACCATGGGTGCCATGTATGTATTGAACAGAGGTGGACTCAGTAAGGACCCATGGGGAACGCAGCAGATGTTCTTTGTGCTTGAGGTGTAAGACAGGAGGCCGTGCTCTGGGTTCTTTCAGTGAGGTAGGGAATGATTCATTTAAGGGCATTTCCCCATCTGATGGAGTCCGTGTAGGAGGGTGTACTGTGACAGTGTCGAAGGCTTCAGATCAGAGAGATCGAGGAGGATCAGACCTGTGGTCTCTCCCTTGTTTAGGAGAGATCGGTAGTCACCACCATTATGGCAGTTTCTATGCTGTGATTAGCGCGGAATCCCGAGTGGGATGGATCCATAGGGTTGTTGATATCTAGGTAGTTGGAGAGTTGTTTGTTTATTGCTTTCTTTTAACCGGGAACAGCAGGAGGGAGGTGGGCCGGTAGTTCTCGAGTTCTTGTGGGTCAGAGGTAGTTTTTTATTAGCAGAGGTTTTACTTATGCGTTTTTCCATCCATCTGAAAAGGAGACAGAGGTGATGGACGAGTTGAGGATGGTGGTGAGTTCCTCACTGATGAAGTTGCTTTCCAGGGTGAGCATGTGGTGGGGGCAGGGGTCTGTTGGTGCTCCTGAGTTGATGGAGCTCATGCTGGTAGCAGTAGTTTGTGTGGTTAGTTGATCCCACATAGTGATTATAGTGTTTGGGGTGGGGTTGCTGCTGTGGAAGAGTTCTTCGAAGTTGTCTCTGGTTGGTTGCCGATCAAAGTGTTCGAAGATGGTGGCGATTTTGCTGTTGAAGAAGTCTGAGCTCCTGCAAGGGGTTTCGGTGTTCTTGATTGCTGAGGGGTTGGTGAACTTTTGATGATGCTGAAGAGTTCTTTGCTATGGTTGCAGCTAGCTTTGAGGCGGGTGGCTAGTGCCTCTTTTTTTGGCATTTTTCAGGCTTATGTGATATTTATTGGGAGCCACTTTGAAGTTGGCTCAGTCGCTGGGTGTTTTGATCGTGTGTTAGATTCTTTCTAGGTGTTTGCAATTCCATTTGAACCAGCTGGTGTGTTTGGAGGGTCTGCCTTGTTTTGCAGGTTTGAGGGGTGCGACTGTCGGTGCATTTGGTGATCCAGGTGTTTACATTTTGGATGGCCACCTTGAGCTCGGCGGTGGTTTTCGGTGGAGGGTGTTAGTCCATAGATTTTCCATTACCTTGCTCTAGCTCCTATGGGCGGTGCTGGTCTTGTCGGTGAGGATTGAGTGGTCGGATGAGGTGATCTCCGAGGTGTGGCTGTATTTGATTCTGTTGCTGGCTGTGAAGATTGGGTCCAGAGTGTGTTCATCTATGTGCGTGGGGTCGATGACGATTGGGTGAGGCTGAGATTGTTCATGCATCTCGATTAAGTTTGCTGTGTTGGCATCGCTTGAGTCATCGATGTGGAAATTGAGGTCTCAGAGGAAGATAAAGTTCTTTGAGCAGATGGCCGGGAGGACTAGGAAGTCAGATGTTCTTGCAGAAGGCGTGGTGTGATCCTGGTGGTCTGTATGCCATGGTGCCCCTGATTGATGGTGGACTTGCTGGCTGTGTTGAATTTGAAATTGAGGTGTTCCGTATGGGGGTGGTGGTGTCTGCGGCTGCTGTGCAGTGGAGGGACTCTTTGTGGATGATGGCTACACAACCTCCAGGTTTGTTGATTTGTTCTCAGTGTATGATCTGGTAGTTGCTGGAAGTGGCGGTGGCAATGTCCATTGAAGAAGCAGGGTTGAGCCATGTCTCGTGAGAAAGATGATATCAGGGGTGAGGGAGGTGATGGTGTCCTAGATTCCTGTGGCGTGTTTGTGGAGTGATCTATCGTTGATCAGGGGGCATTAGATTTCTCTTTTGTCAGTGGGTATGGGCTGTCGGCAGGAGAAGGGTCATGCCGTTGATCGGGGAAAGTGAGGCTACAGAGGTCCCTGACAGGTTCTGAGGTCAGGGCAGTCAAATCTGCTCTGGAGTAGCCGTGGGCGTTTAGAGATCCAGGGGTCCTGGCGCTTGGCGCGGTGCAGATGCAGATGGCCTTGCCTTTGGCTCGCCGGCTGCGTGCCCGCTGCAGACTCCCATTAAGTAGGATCTTGGGAAGGGGCTGGGTGCTGAGCGGGGTTACGAAAAGGGGAGAAGCGGGAGGGGGAAAGAAGTTAAGTTTAGACAGGAATCAGAAAACCCGATGAGGAACAAAATCTAATTTTGCAAAACAGGGAAAAGAGTTACAATTGGCAGAAGAGAAGGTCACCAATAGGTGAGAGGAAAAAAAAGGTTATGGAGACAAAAGTTTTATTAGGTGGGAGGAAAACTGGGAGGCAAAAAGTTGGGTTTAGGGGGAAAAAATTTTTTATATGGAGGCAAAAAGGGTACGTTTATGCGGGGGAAAAAGTCTGTTTACAGAGAAAAAAAAGATCAGTTGGGGAAAGAAAACAAGGTTATGGGGAGTGGTTGAGAGCAGCGGCGAGTACAGCAGTTACAGGCTTCAGCTGGAGCTCAGTCTGCAGCAGCTGGGGCTGCTGGCCTAAGGACCTGCTCAATGGGGTGCTGCGGATTCCATTAAGTAAGTTCCTGGGAGGTGGTGGGCTGCTGGGCAGGGTTTGGAGAATGCAGGAGGGGGAAAGAGGTCAAGTTTAGGCTGGAATCAGAAAACACAATTAGGAAAAAGATGCAATGTTACAAAATGGGAAAAAGGGTCACAATTGGCGGGAGAGAAGGTCACAAATAGGAGGGAGCAAAAGAAGGTTATGGAGGTAAAAAGGAGGCAAATGTTTCATTAAGCCGGAGGAAAACAAGAGTTAAGAAGGCAAAAAGGTTAAGTGTAGGCTGGAAAAAAGACTGTTTATGGAGGCAAAAAGGATGCAAAAGTTTAAGCTTAGGTGGGAAAAAATATTGTTTATGGAGGCAAAAGGTTAAAGTTAGGCAGAAGGGAAACAAGGTTATGGGTATAGGTTGAGAGCAGCGGCGAGGTTTCTGGCTAACAGATGTTAGAGGCTTGAGCGCAAGCTCAGCCTGCAGAAGTGGGGGGTGCTGGCCCAGGTACCTGCTCAATGGGGTCGCGCTGCGGTCTCCATTAAGTATGTTCCGGGAGGGGGTGGTGTGTTGGGTGGGATTTGGAGAAGGCGGGAGGGAGAAAGGGGATATGTTTGGGCAGGAATCAGAAAACACAATTTGGAAAAAGATGCAAAGTTACGAAATGGGGAAAAGTCGCAATTAGCGGGAGAGAAGGTCATGAATAGGCAGGAGAAAAACAAGGTTTACTGGGGAAAAAGGTTAAGTTTAGGCGGGAAAAAAAGACTTTATGGAGGCAAAAGATTAGCATTAGGCGCGAAAAAAGACTATGGAGTGAATGATGGGGGCAAAAGGTTAAGTTTAGGCAAGAAAAAAAGAGTTTATGGAGGCAAAAAGCTTAAAGTTAGGTGGAAGGAAAACCGGTTATGGGCAGAGTTTGAGAGCAGCGGCGAGGTGTCTGGCTGACAGCGGTTACAGACTTGAGCGGCAGTCAGCTTGCAGCAGGGGGGGGTCGGGCCCAGGGACCTGTCCTTCAGTACTCTAATGATGTCCTATACCCTATCCTACAGCCTGGACCAGCAGCGTCTAAGCCCTTGCTCCTATTTAATGGTGCACTCACAGATACTCTGGTGACCACCTGAGAACAGGCTGGTGACCAGATATCATAGGCCGGTGCCTTCTGACGTGGACTTTTTCTCAGAGCACCCAGTTCCATAGCCGAGGCCTCGACCAGAAAGGTGTACCCTAATCCATTTACAGCTACCAAAGAGCAATAAAATGATTTAGGCCCAGATCTCCGTACTGGGGTCAATGTTTGACATTGTTCATCATTCTGTCCATCAATTATTCTTTTTGCATTCGTCACCCTGAGTGGGACGGGTATGCCCAGACTCGGGTCCGTTGCACTCCATGCCACTGGAGTTAAGCTAGTCTGGCTGATGAGGGATGATACCCCGAAACCAGTCCCAGGATGCTTGTTTCTGGTCCAGGGAGGACCTAGCCTGGCAGTTCGGGCTGGACTGTTCCCATGGGGAGCAGGATCAAGACTGTTTTGCATATGGCTGGGTTTGAACAGGAATGGCATGGGGAACAAAAAAACAAATGATTTAGGTCTGGATCTCTGTACAGGGCTGTAGGTTTGGTATAGTTCTGCATTCTGTCCATCCATTGTTCTTTTTGTATTGGAGGAGCTAAGCGTATATCAAATTTATTTACCACCAGGATAGGTCAGTGCCTTAGGGTTAGTGCGAGGCCCGTCCTACTATAGGTCATGAGCAAGAGTCAAGTACCCCTTCAGCATTTGTCTCTTAGTGGTAGAGCGGGTGGAACAGTCCAAAGCTTCTCAATGGGGGTTCAGAGGGTGAATGTAGGCTCCCAACTCAGTACTCCATAGCAACAGTAAATGATTGTCCAGTCAAATACATTCTTTTATGACAAAAGTAGTATTTATATACAAAGAAAAAGTTAAATATGGCGCACACAAACAATAGACACAGCCCCCTGATGTCAGGGCGCTAATGTTCAGTAGGCAGGTCCCTGAGTCCCACTTCCCTCTCCCTAGCAGTAATGGTTATTCCCCATTCACTATAGATGACATTCAGGTTAGGCCCCACTGTTAGTTCGAGTTTCAGGAGTCTCACTCCAACTCTGCAGAGTCAAAAGTATTCTAGCTCCCGAAGCGCTATTGTAGCAGAACAACTTTTTTTACAGTTACATAATACAAACAAATGCACAGTAAACCGTCTGCACATCTCCTCATAAGCATTCACTGAGCAAGAAGCAAGTAGCAGTTTAATCCTAATATAGCCACAGTACCCCAGGATCAGCATACAGGTCTGAATTCAGCATTTTAGAATGTCCAATCCATGTCCGCTTCCCCCATCATTCACCCCTAATCTTATGGTATTCAGCAGGGCAGCCTCTGGCCTCATATGCCAGCTTTTCCTGCTGGGCACACCAATCTGCCCCTCTTTGCCATTGATTGGGTGTCTAAGGTGTGGTTGATTTCCAGTGAGCGTCTATGTCCCTTTTGGCGACCATGGTGGCTGTACCCAGTAGGGCTTTGTCTGCCCTTGTGCCCCCAGCTGCGATCAGTCTTCCCTGCACCTGCGAGGATGCTAAGATCGAATTCTCTGTGAGGAGCACCGAGGCTGCTGTTGGTGAGTAGCACTCACGGCAGGGTGTCCATGGCACTTCCTCCAGTGAGATGGTAAGTTTCCTCTGATCCTTTCTACAGTTGTGGGTAGGTTACATTGGTTCCGATCCTTATTCGGGGCTTAGGCCCACGTGGGTCATCATAGCATTCCTTTCCTTTCAACCGGGGCTTGAAGTTGGCAATGTTTCTTCTCCCCAGGCATACTGGGTCACTCACCAAGCTCTGCACATGGGCGACAGCCTGATCGGCACAGCAGAAATCCTCCTGGCAGCCTCACCTGGCATAGGGGATCGCTGAATTTCCTCCGCATACGGGCTACTTCCCGATTGTCCCAACAGTAATCTTCACGGTGGTACCACCTGGCATATGGGGGCCACTAATTGAACTTACACATGGGTGATGACCTGATCGGTGCAGCATTAGTCTCATCACACCGCATTATAGGGATCCACTTACCAGGATTCCCCCCGGGACATTGCTTTCTCCAGCGCCATCCTCTTTCTCTCAGGTCACAATGCTTTTAGCAAGCAGGCAGGCACTGGTACTCCAAGGGCCAGTGGTCTTGGATGTCCCTGGGTGAATTCCCCTCCAGCTGGGAGGAAGGAAGACCTTAGCCTCCAGCCCTGGTCCCAGGCAGAAGTCTGTCAGAGCTTCTCCTTGCACAGCCAAACTGACTGCTTCACAGTTGACCGTTTTGGGGGCCTCAAGCTCCTTTCCTTATAGTTCATTTTCAGACAACAAATGTGATTTAGGGTGAGTTTTTGAACTTTGTGTTGGGGGTCTGCTTCCTTTGAAATGCCACTTCCTCTTCACTGCCCTTCCTCCAGAAAGCAGCCTGTCACAGCAGGAGCAAATCCAAATTTGATAGTCCTACAGCACAGGCCATGAGAGTTACTAGAGGTTAATATCTTGATGTCAGCAACTGTGATATGTGTATGAAAAGGTTACTGCAGGGCCTCCAGCCAAACTCTATATGATTCTATAAGCCCGTCTCCTTCCTGAGATGTTCCCAGACTCCTCTCTTCTGACCTTTCTCTGAATAAAAGCACCATTTGAAGTGTACTGAAGAGCCTGGCTCTTCTTCCTCCGGTGTTTGTCCCACCCATGTCACATGGATGCAGCAATCCACAAATCGATCTAGGGTTATTTCACAATCTCTTCATATTCCTCCAGGCAGCTGTGGGTCTCCCAAAATGGAACCTAGAATCTTCCATGTAATGTACCATTCATGGGCACCCATACACCCAGCATATGCATACAAGACATCTGCGCGGTACAGCGCTACATACTAACTAGATGTAGGCCAAGGGGGAGTTAAGCACATAGCAGCTGGACTTTATATGAGTGTGCCTGTAGGCCTCACTCCAGTGACTCCGGTAAAAAGGCCTGTTCACTTCTACTGATCACTACACAATAGGCTGCCACCACCATCCTTGTACTGCTTAACTCCCAGCAAAAGCAGTAGCCTTTCATCACCATGAGGGTAGCACTGTGGGTGCCCTTCCTGCTCCAACAAGATTGTAATTCGTAGGACAGTCCTATCTCATGGCGGACACATATGATCCATGTTTTGCCAATTACATACATAATCAGCACCACGGATCTTGACATCGCTACAGCTGGCGCACTCGGGCAGGGGTACATGTCCATCTCCATGCTAGGGGCTTTTCCATTCCAACACCCAATATTGCAGAAAGCTTGGGGTGTCCCGTGTGGCACTGGGTCAGCGCTCCCAAGACAAAAAGAAATACTCGCGGCGACATTTCAAGCAGCCAAACACAGCCAAAGCTACTAATAAAATGTGTACGCTTCTCTGAGTAAGCACCCTATTATGACCTGCAGGGCTTATACTGCCTGCAATTGTGGCCTTTTGGCTGCCCCAAAATGAGCAGGGGCACTACAAACCTGTTTTAAAAGTACTGTGGGGGCAGCAGGAGATATAGCATCCCCACAAAAACGTATCCATCAAAGTAACCCTATGTCTCCTACGTCATATATTGCATGACCTCGATAGACTTTCCCATTATTTTCAGGCATTCCTATGGCTGGAACATTTGTTCTACTGCCTGGTAGTGCAGGGACCGCTAGTCGTTGGTTCTATGGTTTCATTTTATGTGGCCTAAAGGTGTTAGAGGAAGACTCCAGACATATGTTATGTTGATTGTAATGCTTTATTGACAATATATTGTTGACAGGGATTTTTGATAAACATTCAAATGTTTTATTGGCAATACTGTGTGCATTTATGCATAGTCATTTTTAACATGTGGTTAATGGGCATTTAATATGGTCACCACTAACAAAGCCAGTAGGCTTATATTATATTTGTGATAACACTTTGACAAAACCAATAGGCTTGCCTTATATGTTGCTGTGACGATCCTTTGACAAAGCCAATATGCCTGCATTATTTAAAGTGATCCCCCCCAATATTGTGATGTTTTATCTGATACGGGTGGTGGATATTGTAATTTTTGGGGGGCATGACCCTTTAGGGGTCAACTGTGATCTTAGAATGTCACCAAACGTAATTCCATCTGCCTCATGTATATGTAAATGAATGCTTAGTATTTTGCATTGTGTTGATAATAACTACTTATCTTTTTTTCAAAGAAAAAGCACTGATTGGACAATCATATATTGAGTGTTATTGTGTGGTAGCGAATGGGGAGTGCTAGCCCTCACCTCCTCCCCTGATTAGGCTTTTGACATCTCTATTTAGCTACCCTGAGAGAGACAAACGCTGCAATGGGGTGCTTGGCTCCCAGTGGCGAGATTATTGTAGACTTGTTACTCGCATCCTGTCCAACAAATAAACCAATTTGTAACAGCTACAATCCAGGTTCTTCACAAGCAACGTGATGTCAGCATACATTGACAGAATTAATCACCCATAACTTCGAAAGTTTACAAGCCAAGGGTTCCATTGCAGTCGCAAATAGGAGTAGAAACGGGGCATCCTTATTTTGTTCCTCTCACAAGAATATGGGAGCAGAAAGTATTTATTTTAATGATGCAAACCCAGGCCATCCGTGATGTGTACAGGAATGCAATTATGCACAATAGCTAGGCGCCCAGTTCTAGTCTGTGTATGTGTAGAAAAGGCCACTCAAGCGAGTCAAAGGCGTTCTCCTCATCTAGGAAAATGACAATTGCCTGGAGGTCTGGATGAATTTGATGCATAAGTGCAAAGAGTAGGCAGATGTTATGTGCCATAAATTGGGTAGGTATAAAACCTGATTGGTCTGGTAAGACCAGCCCTTTAATCACTCTAGTCAGTCAATTAGCAATGGTCTTAGCAAAGGTTTTGCCATCTGCAATACGAAGGGATGGTGGTCAGTATGAGGCTGTGAGTTTTGATCTTTGTTGTGTTTTAAGAGCATGCTAATTATACGCTCACACATTTACGGTAGTAGTATGTTATTATGTATTACCTAGTTGTAGACCTTCAGGAGATTGGGGCATACGGTCTCCTTAAATGCTTTATAGAATTTGGCTGTGAGGCTATCGGACTCTCGGGCCTTACCAGTGACCAGTCGTGCAATCACCTTGGATCTCCACAGTCAGAGGGTCATTAAAATTCATTCTGTCGTCATGCTCCAACCAAGCTATGTTCTCTAGATATTAGTCAATTTGTGGTGCCGGGAAACACCCTTTGGCGGATTACAAATTTGGGTAGTATTTAATAAAGACTGTAGAGATGACAAGTGTGGTCAATTGAAGGTCCCTGTGTTAGTCTCTCACACCAGGTATAATGTTATTTTTTGCACGGTCCCTGAGCAGCCATGCCAGGGCGCTGCTTGGGAGTTCACCCTCACCGTAGCCTCAGCCTTGCACCTTTACTCAAAACATCTACTTCACTATCAACTGTTTCTCTGAATGCCATCAACTGGGTGCATTGCTGATCTGATCTCCCGGGTGGAGTTGATGTTGAGTCTCCCAACATTTCAAGTTCTGTATGCAACAATTAGAGTATGGCAGTATGTTTAGCGATACATATGCCTCGAACTATAGGTTTAAACACTTCTTACAACATTGCATATGTTGACACTACCCGTTTTCAGTTGGAAATATTCATATATTGTACTAAATAACTAAGCCCTAAAAGCAGTGCACAATAGTGCACAAGAGGGGAAGCACCAGGGTCTCTATCTACCAGTGACACCAGGAACTAACAGATTCAGAAGTACTGGGGAGTGGTCTGATACGTGTCTGGGAAGATAGATTTGTGTCTCAGCCCATTGCAGGATCTCAGAAGAGCACCACCAATGGTATATCCTAGAAGATGAGTTATAAACAGTGGAGCAATTGGAATAAGTATGTTCCAGGTATCATGGAGGTCTAGTAATCACATGTCATAGTGAAAGTGTCTGAGAGGATCTTAGAGGGCAATAAGACTTGTCTAGATCTCTCTGGTTTAATCAATGACAAAATTAAAATCTCTTCCTCGTATATTTAAACAATTTACATTTTGTCTCCATATTTCAGTGATCATGTAAAACTACCCCGTATCATCAGTATTGGGACCATAAAGAAGTTGTACAGGGCAATCCATCACCGACCCCAGTACTATAACATATCTTCCTTCCAGGTCTATGTATGTAGAGTGATGTTTATAATCACTAGTGTGCTGAATCAAAGTAGCGACACCACATGTGTATGAGCTATATGATTCTAGGTAGCAATGAGATACCTCCTTTACTCTAAACCGTTTTGTATCATTATCATGAAGATGTGCCTCCTGCAGCGAGGTGATAGATATGTTATTATCAACAGCAATTTTCTATATTTGCTTGATCCGTTTGCCTTAAACGTGCAACAACTTCCATTTGTGATAGTTTCCAAACTTCATTATAGGCAGCATAAATGACGTTTTTTAGAACGTGGAGAGCTAGGACCTAAACTTGCAAATTCATGTCTTCCGAAAGGAAAGAAAGATGTTATTGTACTGCAGATAAAGAGAAATGTTGCAACCCTTGCTGGCATAAACTTCGCACGGAATAGGTAGTAATAACCCTGAGTGATGGGACTGAATGTAACGAGTGCTCAGTCTGCTAGTTTTAAAACACTGTAGTGTTGAAAATAAAACATGCATGACAAAAATTTGTGTCCACTGGCCGCAATAACCACACGTTCGGGACTGAAAAATGTAGAATTGTATATACCATTTGGCACCATATTTTGAGCTGTTCTTCAATGTAATTTACCAGATGTTGCCAATTAACGGGCAATTAAGGGAATGCTGGGCACATTAGTTTCTTTAATTTTGGCTAGACCCAAGCGAGTAGTATGTTGTACTGCCATATTTAAGAAAATCATTTGTGTTGGAATCAAAAAGGCACTATATAAAGTATCTGTTCCCTGCACTTGCCAGTATCTAGTTAACCAAACTAACTATAAATCATTAGTGTCTTTCAAATAGTCATAGCTTTTTAGGGCCAGTTGGGAAATTAATGAATTTGAATAAATCAACTTAGTGTGGGTCAGCATATTTTTCTTTGCTTGTGAGTGGGTGAGTTTAAAATAAAAGGAAACCGCCTAAAGGATTAGGCCCATCTAAACTATGCAAATTTGGCCATATATATATTGGAGCTACCCACCGGGGAAGTTAGGATATGTTCCTATTGTGTAAAATTGAAAACTTTGTGTGGAACATTAGCTCTGTGTAAATATGATGTGCAGAGTAATGATAACAAAACAGCGCTCCCATAATTTGCAGAGTTATAGAACAAATCTTCACTTTCAAATTCAGTATAATATTCAACCTCGGAGAGCATTGAGTTATCTGTTTTTACATCCCAATCATAAGAAATAAAGCCAGGGGTATTCACGTCACCCATCGCAACCTTAAAAACATAAGAAATCTGCATGTCTCTGTAGGACCAAAAATATCAAATGGGACCTTATCCCAAACAATTCCATCAAGCACTGGAAAAGCAGAAATGTTCACAAGGGACAGGTCTCTTCGTACTTTATGTGAAGCTGAATGAGGGTCAACATCTCGACTACCAGTTCTGCAGTAGGACACCCTGGGAGATAATGTTAATATACTAGCAAGAAGAAAAGAGTCACAAATTCAATCCAAAGAAGCAGGAAAAAGAATGAGATGGCAATCCAAATCTAAAGCCACGGAGGGATCCGATAAGTGTGCTTCAACCAAAGAAGAAAATCATGTACACCATGTAGTGAAGTGTCAGAAGATATCTCGTCAACATCAACAAAATACCCAGAATCAGTCTGTTGAAAAACAGGCGCCTCGGTAGGCAGAAGAGAACTGGTAGATGCCTCCAAAGCTGGTTCATCATAAATAACGCTGTTGTTAAGAGTAGTAGTAGCAACATGGAACTGTCTACTTGCATCCAATGTATAGCTTATATTTTTAGGTGTAAAAGGAGTCGACAATAGTTCATTTTCCGCCCTCGCCAGCTGTGGTGTAAACCGCATAGGTGTTGCTTAAAACTTGAAGCGGAATTTCCTTCAGGGTAGTGAGAGTAGGCAGGGAACTACCCAGGAGTCCTTATGGCCTACTGTGTAGTACATGATGCAGTTTCACTTGATCAATTGAGACAAGTCGTTTGTGACTGATTACAAAATAACGGTTTTTCTACCTGGAATGCCAAGGACTGGCACAGGTGCACAGTAAGATAGGCCAAACTCCTTTACTGCAATCTTCTGTAGAACTACATCCACAACTTTTAGGGCCACATGTATAAAAATTGCAATTGAGATTACCTTATTGTGATTTTCTGAGAATCTCAATTAGGTAATCGGAATTTCCAATGTATGAAACTCCATGAGTTTCATATACCGATTCATAGTGGATCGCAATTTGTGACCCCCTAGAATCGCACAAATCACTGTTATGGTAGCCTGCTGATGTCAAAAGACCACCATATCTGTGATTGCTTTTAAATAAAGCAATATTTTTATTGTAAAGCAGCCTGTTTTCCTTAAAGGAAAATGGGCTGCTTCACAAAAAGAAAAATGAAAATGAAAAGTTTTACTTTCATTTTTTAAGAGCAGGCAGTGGTCCATGGGACCACTGGCTGCTCTTGAAAATGCTTTTACAAACATTCACAAAGCGGAAGGGGTCCCATTTGCAAATGAGTTACCACCTACTTGAAGTAGGTGGTAACATGTGAATGTTTTGCGACTGCATTCTCGGTCACAAAACATTCATACATACCATTAGGATTCGCTATTTGGAAGGGACACCCTAAACGCACCCTTTCGAAATAGCGAATTGCAAACCCATTTTGGGAATCGGTAACAGGTTACCGAATCGCAAAATAGGGTTTGAAACATGTATCGAGCATTTTTTACGATCACAAACGGGCTGTTTCTGAGAATCGGCCTGTTTGCGCACAAAAAAACTATTGATGCATGTGGCCCTTAGAATCAGGAAGGTGCAGGTTGCTCCTTCACTTTATTTTTATTTGGTGCGTGGGTTTTGCTTGTTAATTATGAACTAATTATTGGTAGTTCATTGTGTTATTTTTTTGGGAGTGGATGGTGGGGTTTATAGAGCAATAGGGTGGGAAGTAATTTATTTATAATTAATTAATAATTATTTCTTAATTAACATTTAAATATGGCAATTGTGTAATTAAACATGTGAATTGTGTGGTTTATAGTGGTAAAGGGAGGAAAGTAAAATCTTTTAAATGAATAAGTTGTTAATTGATATTTATTTATTAAAATTAGTTATGGAAATTGTGTAATGATTTTTAGGTGTGGGTTGTGGTATTTATTGGGGTAGAGGGTGGAAAGTAATTTATGTTTAATCATTAATAGGAATTAATCCATTCATACATATTTATGAAATGAATGGAAGTCTTTATTGTTTCAGTTACTAAAAACCATACAATATCGAAATATTTATGGTAATTGTTAATTTTTATTTTGTGCGTGGGTTTTGGTTTTATAGGGGTAACGTTTTGGGAGTAAATTAATTTTTATCTGTTTTAATTTGTGTTTTAATTATATTTCTTTAATTGATTATGTTAATTATGGAGGTACATTTTTCTTTTTTTTTTATTAGAAACCGTTAGCACACAATAAAAGACAAACAAGGGCCTACAACCACCAGGGCCGGCCGCTATAGAGCCCGGGGGCTCGCAATGTAACGCCACACAATCAAATGAACCAGAGGCAGAGCGCCCGGCTGTTCGTAAGCACTTATAACAGGCCATGGCCATGGGCCAGGAGCAATTGAAAACAACAGTTTCATTTTGTATTAAATATAAAACACACTCAAGGCAATGAGAGTCCGAGACAGCAGCGTGCTCTACCCAGGACGGGGGATGACATACAATGTCCAAAGCAGTTCCTGTCCGGAAGCTGTGGCGGGGGGCAATGGGAAAACAAAGCATGGAACACACCTCACACCCTCCCGCGAAACGCGTGGCTAGGGGGTCAAAGCAATATCATACTCTAATGACAGAGGCGGGGTGCAGATACGCCCTCGATATAGATTCCACGGACCCCAGACCCTAGTCCATTTCCCTGGCTTGCCTCTCGCCACATACACCGTCTTTTCCCGAAACATACACCAGTCCATATTCTCCTTCCATACCTCAATCGTGGGTGGCCTCGGGGAGCCCCATAGCTGTGCAATGTTACGCTTAGCCAACATGTACCCCAAGGTCACCCACTGCGTCTGTGCCGCATTACAATCATTCGGTTCCCAGACATTCAACAAACACCTCCTAGCCTCTGGCAACAGGGCAACGTGGGTGACCCCCTCCATTACGGTGTGGATACCGTTCCAGAATCGCACAACCTCCGAACATTCCCACAAGATATGAAGAAAAGTGCCCGGCAGGCCACATCCACGCTTACACAATCCATCCATCGAATAACCCATACGCAGCAAACCGGGCCCCGTAACATACACTCTATGAAGGATCTTCAGCTGAACAAACCGTAGGCGGGCCGGGATCGCCACCTCTTTCGGGGAGGCCACCGCCGATACCCAATCCTCATCATCCAGTTCCAAGCCATCGCCCGTCCACGCCTCCCTCAAACGGAGCAGCAAGTCCGCACGGTCATTAATGAGTTTCTTATAAATCAGGGAAATAGTGCTGTCGGGCATGTAGCCATCCAACACTCTATCCTCCAGTGGGGAATACTCGGGGATAGCAGCAGCGTCCGGAAAAACCGAGCAAAGCACATGGTAAACTTGAGCATACCGGAAGTACTCTCTATCGTTTAAGTTATATTCAAGTTTGAGCATGTCGAACGTTTTGAAAGATCCCTTCGCCCACAGATCACCCACCTTACATATACCAATCATATCCCATTTCTCAAAGCCTTTCGATCTCCACAAACAGCCCAACCGCCCAGACGCATACAACGGCGTCGCCCGAGTCAAGCGATCCCTCCACCCCATCGCAGCATTCGCCGCGTGCCACACACGTACCGCCACCCGCGTGGGTCCCGTCAGCCGCGTGTCTGGGGTCACCGAGTACAGCGCCCTATTATAGTCCCCACCCGGGAGCAGGAACTTATCCATCTCGAAGGCTGGGTTTAAGGCAGGACCATATATCCCGTGGTTCACCGCCGCCAACTGAGACGCCCAATAGTATCATTTAATATCGGGGAGGGCGACCCCCCCATCATACCAAGGGAGCGTCAACTTGGCAAGAGCAATCCGCGGCCGCCCGTCCCAAAACAGTTGGCGCTGAAGACCCTCCACCTCCCGGAAATAACGGGCCGGAACGACATCAAGAGTATTCTGCAAAGCGTACAAAAAGCGAGGCAGCGACATCATTTTAAACAATGCCGCCCGTCCGAGTGGCGAGAGCGGAAGTCGTCGCCATCTCGCGACATCGGCCTTCAATCGCTGGAGGGGAGGTAGAAGGTTTCGCTCATAGCGAACCGCGGGATCCAGTGAGATAAAGATTCCCAAATATTTGAACCCCAGGGTAGCAATCTGAACTGGGCAATCCCGCGGCAGCAGGGGGGCGTCCCCCGAAAGGACGTAGACGCACGACTTGGCCCAGTTGATGACCAGGCCAGAGTTGCGGCCAAAGGAATTCAATACATCCACCAACACAATTAGCGACCGCCGGGGAGACGTGAGATACAGAAGGATATCATCCGCATAAAGGGAGACACGGTCTTCGAACTCCGGCGTCCATCTAATGCCCCGCAACGACGGCTCCCAACGCAACCAGGCGGCGAGAGGCTCTAAAGAAAGTGCAAAGAGAAGGGGTGATAGCGGACATCCCTGCCGCGTACCTCTCCCCAGTGCGAAGGGAGCCGACACCCTACCATTCACCACCACCTGAGCCAGTGGGTCAGCGTATAGTAATTTTACCCAGCCAATAAACTCAGGGCCGAATCCAAATTTCGCCAACACGGCCCAAATATATGGCCACTCCAAGATGTTGAACGCCATAGTAGCATCTAACGATGCCAAGATGGCCGGCTCACCTATGAGTTCCGCTCTAGCAAGCACGCCATGCAACCGCCTCAAATTTAGAGCGGTATTCCGATGGGGTATAAAACCGGACTGATCCTGATGAATCAAGTCGCCCACGACTCGAACCAGTCGGTTAGCCATCACCTTAGCCAGAATTTTGGGTTCTGCGTTCAACAGCGAAATGGGCCTGTAGGAGGCGCAGCCATCTCGCGGCTTCCCCTCCTTATGTATCACAACTATGCTAGCGAGGCGTTGGTCGGGGGGGAGGAAGCCCGCCGCACGTGCCGCCAAAAACATGTCTCGAAGATACGGCGCTATCTTATCGGGACGCAACTTATAGAGTTCGATGGAAAGACCATTAGGCCCCACCGCTTTACCCGATGCAATCGAGCGAGTGGCCAAAGCGATCTCATCTGACGACAGCTTCGCCTCCATCAATACTGCATCAGCCTCCGATAGGGTTGGCAATGCAATGTCTCGAAGCAAGCGATGGGAATCCTCCGATCGCACCGAGGCCGGAGAGTATACTCCGCGGAAATGAGTCGCGAAGCAGTCAACGATCTCAACCGGGTCAGTCACACGCACTCCATCACTCCTCTCCACGACGGGCACCACCCTGCTAGCCCTCTCCTTCTTATCCAACCAAGCGATCAGTTTTCCGGCCTTATCCCCCACATCATACAGTCGCCCTTGCTGCTCTCTACTCATCCCTTTAGCAGCTTCCGTGACTAGCGATCTATAGTCTAACTGCTTGAGGCTGAGAACATGCAGTTTCTCATCAGTAACACCACTCTCCAAGTCAGCCTCCAGTTCAGCTATTTCAGCTTCCAGGCGGACCACCTCTGCTCTATCGCACTTCTTAGTATGGGAGATAAGGGACAAGGCCTGCCCCCTGACCACCACTTTATAAGCCTCCCATAGGGAGACGGCCGATGACACCGACCCCACGTTATCAGTAAAGTAGTGATCAGTGGACTTGACCAGCTCCGCGCAGATCTTAGGGTTACGAAGATACCAGGTGTTAATGGGTACCACTCTCCCCTCTGCCCCAGGGACAACTCTCAGCTGCAACCATACAGGGGAATGGTCAGAAATACCTCGGGCTAAATGACACACCTCCCCAATCATCCCAGCTTGGATCGCCGGAATAAGCATGTAGTCAAGTCTCGAGAGACTCCCATGGACCCCCGAGTGAAAGGTATATTGCGCCTGTCCCGGGTGCATCAATCTCCAGCAATCTACAAGTCCCAAAGTGTCCAAAAAACCACCCAACCAGGTCTGAGCCCTAGGGAGATCCCTGGGGGGGTGACGGTCCTCCAACCCGGAGACAACGGCATTAAAATCACCACCCAACACCAGAACCCCCCCCGGGAGACCCAGGACCAAACGCCCCAAATCAGCAAATGTAGCCGTCTGTAATCACCGGAGTTACATACACAGCCACGAGCGACACAGTCCTGCCCTCCCATCTCCCCACCAGTGCCACATATCGCCCCCTATCATCGTGAAGCACCTCGTCCACTTCCAATGGGAGAGAGGCCCTAACCAGAATGCCCACTCCCCTAGAGCCAAAAGTAAAACCAGAGTGAGCGGCGAGGCGATAGCCCCTCCTATTTAGGGCCTGGAAGGAGTTCCCAATCAAATGCGTCTCCTGCAGGAAAACAATGTCGGGCGAGGACCGCTTCAAGAACTGCAACACCACCCCGCGCTTGATCCTGTCCCCCAGTCCATTCACATTCCACGAAAGGATTCTCAATCCCCTATCCCCCAGCCCACTCCTGCACATGATACCCACATCCCGGAGAGCACAACCCGGAGAAGTCAGCAGTAAACTTCACATTGCCTTGCAAAACAAAAAAACAACCATCCCCAACAACCCCCCTCCCCCGCAATCCCAGAACCACAACTCCCCCCTCCCTGCACCCCTGCTTGAGCCCAAACAGCCCCCCCAACTTGCAGTGTGCCTGTCGCCCTAACATATACCACAAAAAGAACCCCAGAAGGAGGAAAAGACCCCAATAAGCTCCCCACAACCCCCAGGCATTTGATGGGCATGATGTGCCAGATTAGAGTGCAGTTGAGCCAAGGTACAAAACCTCGCCAGTCTAGTCCATAGCCAGGAACCAAGTTCTAGTCCTGTTCCACCACATCCCGTCCGTTCTCCGCCGTCCGACTGTCTCGATCTTGTGCCCGCGGCAGGGCATCCAACCAGTCTCCAACCGCCTCCGGCCGGTCAAAAAAGTGGGAACGACCCTGGAACTCAACCCGCAACCTCGCCGGAATAACATCGCATATTTCAGCTCCATGTCCCTCAAGCGCCGTTTGACCCCCAGGAATCCCAGCCGCTGTTTCTGGACCACTTGCGTGAAGTCCGGATAAAAGCTGACATTGGAGTTCTCAAACTTCAGCGGCCCTGCCACCCTCGACGCCTGAAGGATAGCGTCTCTATCCCGAAAGTTAAAAAGTCGGGCAATTATAGGCCGCGGGGGAGCACCCACCTTGGGCGCACCACCCGGAATCCTGTGGGCCCGCTCCACCGCAAAGAACTTGCTCAATCCCTTGGGTGCGAGACGATTGACCACCAGATCCTCCACAAAAAGATCAACAGCAGATTCCTCCGACCTTTCCGGCACTCCAATGATACGAACGTTATTCCGTCTAGCCCTGCTTTCAGAGTCCTCAAGTCGACGATCCGTCTGGTCACTGGCAAGCCGCAACCTACGGACCTCCGTCTGCAGGGCGGCCACATCCACAGTTAGGCTCGACGCCGCTTGAGACAAGGAGTCGACCCGATCGTTGGTTTTGGACAGATCTGCCCTGACCAAATTCACATCAATCAGGACCGCGTCCAATTTATGTGCCAGGGTGTCAAACCGCTGATCCACAGCAGCCTTCATCTCCTCAATGGCGCCCATAACGTCCTGCAGGGTCAATTCTGACGATGGGCCCGAAACCTCTTTAGACCTCTCAGGCGATTTATGCAAGCCACTGGGGGATCCCTTTAGCAGCTATCTTGGTTGCGCGCTAGGCTCCTCCCCGGAGGTACATTTTTAAAAAGAAATTTAGATGTCTGTTCTGAATAGTGTGCTGTTTTAGGGTAGGAAATAAAAACATTTTAATTTATGTAATTAATGTTTTCGATTATAAATATTCTTTATTAAAAATAGGTATTTGCAAAATATTTTTCAATTAAAAAAATATATTTCTGGGAATTTTACATATTTTTAACATGTTTTTATATTTTGTTAATTTTTAATATTTTTATGTTTTCTTTTTTTTGTTTTTTAAAACTTTTTGTGTTGTAGTTGATAATTTGTTAGTTTTTAATTTTGAATGGACTCCAAAGGGAATATTCATTTTTACCCCTCTGCTATCCAACCCTTTCCCTACTGTTGCACTCACTGGTGTGAGAATAGTAATTTTTACTCCTCCGCTATTCAACACTTTCCATACTGTTGCACTCACCGGATTGGGAATAGTTATTTTTACCCCTCAGCTATCCAACATTTTCCCTACAGTTGGAGTGGGAATAGTAAGTTTTACCCCTCCGCTATCAAACACTTTCTCTACTGTTGCACTCACTGGAGTGGGAATAGTAATTTTTATCCCTCCACTATCCAACACTTTCCGTACTTTTGGACTCACTAGAGTGAGAATAATAACTTTTACCCCTCCCATATCTAATACTTTCCCTACTGTTGTACTCACTGGAGTGGGAATAGTTATTTTTACCCCTCAGCTATCCAAAACTTTCCCTACAGTTGCGCTCAATGGAGTGCAAAATGTAAGTTTAGAGACTAATAAATTTATGTTTTAAATTATAATATGTTTTTTCATTGATTTTATGTTATAGGTGTATGTCTACATATATATTTATTATTTGTTTTAAAGTAAATATATTTGTTACATTTTATATATGTATGTTTATATTTTTTAAATGAAATTTATTTCTTATATTTGTTATAATGTATAATAAATCCAAATACTTTTTTAAAAGTACATTTTATTATTTAATATATTTAACATTATTTTTTACATATATAAAAAAATCTATATTTTGTACATCTTTATTTTTTACATCAATATTTTTATACTTACCATTATAAATATAGGATGTCAATATTTTTGACATCGATATGTATGTCTCTATATTTGTGGATTGGGAATTTTGGACCTCAATATTCTATGAGTGAACCAACCAGGACCCAAAGATCGTCTAGGCAGATTGTTTAATGTTCTATGGACACTATAAAAGTGATGGATCCAACTACGACCTGAACCTAATGTTCTAGCTCATAAGGATTGCTTTAAGTCACAGTTTTTCCTCTCCACAATCTGGTTTGCCTGAGGATGATATGGCGAGGAATAATGCATAGCAACACCCGGGGTTTCCATAATATCACTAGGCTTTAGGGGCAAAAGCAGGGCCCTTGTCTGAGTGGAATACAGCTACTGCATATGTTTTGACAAATCTTTGCAAATTCTTAATAGCAGTGCGAGTGTCAACCGATCATCTTGGTCACACCCATAGGAATCTGAAGCAAGAATCTACCACAAGTAGAATACATCTAAATTCACCCTTCAAATTTAAGGGTTCACAGTAATCGAGGTACACGGATTAAAGTCGTTTATTTGAACCTGAGAGGGGTGTCTGCAGCAGGCGTGCAATGTAGGAGCTTTAATTTGTTAGCAAATTTCACAACTAAGGACATCCTTTTTTGTCTGCTTATACAGACCATACCACCAACAGCGTTTCTGCAGTAGAGAGACTGTGGCCTCCACAGCTCCGTGGGCATACGCTACACCCTCATGGGCAGCTGTGATTAATTTTAGCCTACGGTCTTGGTTGGGAATCACATGATCACCCACCCCAAGGATGATAGCAAAAAAGAATATTTTGGGCACTTAAGTGATCGGAATATTTTGCTAAATATTTTTTAAGTAAAGGGGTGCCGTTGCTTGAAGCATTGACAGCAGCCATGATATCTTCATCCACCCTCGTATGAGAACAAGTGATTGCAGCTACTGTAGCAGATTTGACAGCTTCATTAGTCAATGAATTACCTGCAGTGTGTATTCCAACACGCTGACGATTTAAATTGTATCACATGAGCCTGTGGCAAACTGTCTTTAAGTTGGGCCACCTTTCTCCAAAGCAGCTTATGCCTAATAGTATTCCATCTTGAATCTCTGAATCGACTGAAGCGCAGTAGTGTACATTTTCAGTAAAAGACTGGACACAATCATTCAAATCACACAATATAAGTATGGGAATACTGTATCTGTATTTTCTAGTGCTTGAATCAAGGCTTTCAATTCAGTCAGTTGCTCAGTACAATCCACTAGGGACTGAGTAAAATGTTTTGAGGATGGAAATATGCGTTTATGACTGTTTAAGTGTCAATAGTCTAAGACTATGCGATAGAAATGATCTGTTATAGCTACCGGATCAAGAGATTATTCCCTGGAGATATACTGGGTACAGCAATTCCCTGGTACTCTAGTTGTGAGAACATTTCTCACAGGAGCTTTCGCTTTGTTTAATTGGTTATTATGGTTGCACTTGTGGGCTGGACCTTTTGGGTATAATGCCAGGGCTTGTGCAAAAGACCATTCTGAGCCATAGGCTTGTTTAACCTCTTTGGGTACAAGCACTAAGAAAGACTGTAATATTACTTCCTCTCCTTATTGGGCTGTTCTTAAAAACTCCAATCGCTCTCCGCCAAGAGAATGTAATTACCAAGGGGTCTATTAGGATGGCGGACGGACTTTCGTCTGCCCGCCAACCTAGCGGTGCAGGGTCAGGCTGCCGTGGCGGCGGCATCCTCTATTCCCAGCACTGTGGCAGGCGAGGCTCACAGCACCGCCAACCACAATGCTGGGAATGCACGTTGTGCCCAGACACCGCGCGGTGCATGCCACCTTGTCCGTGAAAATGTAGGGGTGGTACCATGTGCACCCCCTACCCCGAATGCCCAGGAGGCCCGCAACATGCCCTCGTAAGCAAACTGCATGGCTTTCCATGGTGGGGTCTCCACCATGGAATACCCCGCCTGCACCGCTGCCCATGCTAATATGGATGGCTGTGTCTAGCAGACACCGCCACCATATGCAGCCCCTTTTCCTGGTTGACTGGTGGAAAACCGGGGTTCCCACGCCATACTAATAGGACGGGAGGGAAATGGGTGGCGGGCGGGGTATGATGTAGGGCGGATCGCCACCGCCATGCGGGTGGTGATGATCCGCCCTACATCATAATAGACCCCTATGTGTTACATTATCCCAGAATTTTACCCTAATGGTCCGCATTATGTCACCCTCAGTTTGTTTGTTTAATTTATCAAGTCTGTCTGGAGGGCTAACATGTTAATCTGGGGTTTCGACTTCAATTAAGTCATTAGTTGCTTTCGCATCCAGAAACACTGAAAATTCTTGCAAACTATTGTGATCTCTGCTGCGCTGTCTAGCAGAGTCACTGCCCGAGCCTTGTTCTGAAGGAGAGAATATGGGGTTGATTCCGATCCTGTATTTTTTTTTCGTACGACTCGTATCCGTAATTTTTTCCCGTCCGAACCGTGAAGTACGATTCGTACGGGAAAAGTTGTACGAGACGGACCCGGACACTTTTCCATACGAATCCTAAAAATACTGTCCGACCGTACAAGTACGATCTGGACCGGCTTTCCGATTTACGAATCGTATGGAAAACGTCCCGTACACGTGAATGACTTTACCCGCTGCGAAGCAAACTTTGTACGACTGTATCCTGGGAAAAGTTGTTCCCGGGTTGCGAGTCGTACAGGGGTACGAGTCGTACAGGCACCCCCCCATGCATATGTACGCACCTTACAACAACAACGCGTATGTACGCACCGTACATGCGCTATGTTGG
This sequence comes from Triturus cristatus, assembly GCF_964204655.1. Classification (NCBI taxonomy): domain Eukaryota; kingdom Metazoa; phylum Chordata; class Amphibia; order Caudata; family Salamandridae; genus Triturus; species Triturus cristatus. Next base: position 969,456,282 of record NC_140590.1, read on the forward strand.
TGTACGCACCGTGCATACACAATGTTGGTTACGCACCGTACATACGCAATGTTGGTGTACGCACCGTACATACGCAATGTTGGGTTACCACCGTACATACGCAATGTTGGGGTACGCACCGTACATACACAATGCATGGGGGTGTATGCCTGTACGACTCATACCCCTGTACGACTCGCACCCCTGGGAACGTGTCTGAGTACAACTCGTACCGCGGAGAACGTCGCGTATGACCGAGGCGGACACACCAAAAGACAGAAGCAAATACAACAAAACGAGTCGTACTGAACCACGGACACTGTAAAACAGCACAAGGAGGGTCAATTCGACTCGCACAACACCACAAAACACATCTACAGTGCACAAAACATGGAAATGACTGACCTGGCCACATCCAAACAGGCAAACAGAGGGGCAAACTCACAACCACCCCTTATAACACACCCACCAAAAATTGAAACTGAGGCCCACCCACAAATGGACCAATAAAAAGGGCCCACACACACAAACCATGAGCCTTTGCAACAGACTCACTGCAGCTAGAGAGCAAACACCGACTGCACCCATCCACCTTAACATATACACCTTCACACAACCTCCTTCACACATACCTCCTCTTCACATTCAGACCCCCACCTTCACATTCAGACCCACACACCTACAACCATCCACACCCTCACCCCACACCCTGCCCACAGACAAGAATCCAAAGTTCACAAGGGAGGAGCTGGAGATCCTTGTCAATGATTCATCAGAGTCGAGCCACAGCTGTTTGGAACATTGGTCAGACAGACCAGCATAGGGGAAAAAATCACACCTGTGGCAGAGGATCGTCGATAGGGTGAATGCTGTTGCACCCATCAGAAGGACCAGGACTGAATGTCAAGCCAGGTGGTACGATCTGCGGAGGTCAGTCAAGCGAAAAATGAATGACAACTCCGCCCAGAGCAACATCACTGGAGGTGGTGGGCCCCGCAGACCAGTACATTCCATCCCTGGGAGGAGAAGGTGATGGCCCTGCTTCCGCCGGTGGGAGTACATGGACTTCAAGGAGTTCCATAGCCTGGTGAGTACACAAACAACTTATGTAACATGGGGGTAATGGCATCCACACCCCAACTACACAAAATGCACGCAACTACCCTCAAGCCCTCACCGGCCAGAACCACAGTCAAAAACAACACTAATGCCACTAACATGTGTATGCCCCATTGAGAAAGCAAGGCCATGCTATGTCCCATGCTGCACGAAGCACTAACCCAAGAATGGATGTCCGGTATGCTGGGTGTTACAAAACGCATTGTTGAACTCCAAATCAGACACAATTGCCCTCACCCAATATGGCCCAGGTACATACCCATGCACCATGCGCAATGCACATGGACTGGGAAAGTACTGACAAGATAGCTGACACTTGGCCCTGGTGTAGGCAGCACAAGGCCCTTCTGTGACCAGTGCAAACACAAACACCAAGACAACAAGGTCAGATATCTAGGACAGGAACTCACACTCACTGTCATGGCAGCATGCTCCATGGGGGGGACAGCTACATCACCTGGGAGCCCCAGGGCCAAATCACACTACACCCACCAGCAGGCTTTGTCACACACACCCCTTACACAAGCAGACACCACCAGGACAGGCAATGGATTTACCCACTGTCACAATGGACATGCAACACAACAAGACCAATACATAGCCGAAGAAGCATCCAAGCCACAAATCGATATGTCAAAGACTCAGGAGAACATATCAATCTGTCCCCCGCAACATACCCATCCACAAGTGAACATTGAGGAGAATGCTAGGCACATACAACTACCTGGAGGAACAGTACCAACTTGAATGTGTATGAAACATGCATGTTGCATGAAACAGCATTAACATTGTCTGTCTCTCACACACAGGGCAACGTAATGAATATCCCCCCAACAATGGGGGGGAAGAGTCACAGTCACAGGCACAGGCTCTGGAGGAACCTGATCCCACCGGCAGCGATGCCTCTCAACACTCTGCGGATGACCCCGACCGACCTGGACCCTTTGGTGTCCAAGCCCCTGCAGAACCTGGTTCAGTACCATCTGTGCCAACCATCACCCCCATTCCTGCCACATCCCAGGAGACACCGAGGAGCCCTGCCCGCAGTGAACAACTGAGCCAGTCTGGCCAGGAGGGACAAGGTGCGGCGGGCACCCAGGAGGAGGCAGACAACACCGACACTGCCATCCCTCAGGGGTCCCGTAGACCCGATGTGCCCACAACGGCAGGCCAGGCTCATGTGGGCAGGGGTGGTGGGAGTGGAGGATGGCGGAGGCAAGAACCTGACCAGCCAGCTGAAGTGACCGGTATGTCACACATCCACAACATCATGGAGGCATACCGGCGTGACACCAGGGAGTTCAGCCAGGTAGTGGGGACCCTCACAGAGATAAAGGGGACCATCACAGAGATGCAGAACCAGCAGGCCGAGCAACACGCCAGTCAACAAGAACACCAAGGACGGATGGAGGCAAGACTGGTTGAGCTCTTGGCGGTGCAAAGGGACATAAGCCATTCACTCCGTCGGATCGCCAACAACATGGGCAACCCTCCCTGTGCCACCAGGCGAAGACCACCACCAGCCACAGGGAGGGAGGAGGAGGAGGAGGAGGATTCGTCTGGCGGAGCGTCCCAAGCATCGTCAAGGCCCGCATCTGAGGGTTCCCCGAGGAAGGTGGGTCGTCCACAGAAAAGACCGTGAGAGGCAGCGGCCCATCCACATCTCCCAGGTCACCTGGCCTGGCACCTGGCCTTCATGTGCAACAGCATCACCTCATTGACTGACATTTTCTGCCACATGGACTTGCTGGTCACAGTCTGACCAATGATGCCAAACACTGTGGTCTGGACTTCAAATGCCAAGGATCCCATCTCCCCCTGTGAACTTTGGATTCTATGGTCCCTGTATTTCACCTTTTCCTTTGCACAAATCACGCACCAGACCTATAATGCAAAAAATAATAAATGAACTTTTATGTTGGTCATTTAGCATGAGTCCACAACATACGTGTGGGGATATGTCAAAGTATGCCTGAGTGTGGAACTAACTCCAGCCATCCATACACTGGGATCTGAGTCCGGTCGAGGACACACATGGGTCACAATGTATCATCAAATACAGACATGGAGCCCAATACTCACCATGATGGCCTCAAGCTGCTGAGGGGGGGCTGGCAATACTGCTCGGACAGACCAATTTGGAAGAGTATCATGAAGGCGTAGAGGTCATGGCTCATGTGGAGGTGCCCGGGGAGGGAGTCCCAAGTCTGTTTGGCGAGGTGGGAGAACTATCTCCTGCGTGCAGTTGTTCTGTGGATGTGATGAATGGTGGCCAGGGCAAGGTTGGCTGCATGGAGTTGGGCGGGGGGGAGGAAGCCCGCCGCACGTGCCGCCAAAAACATGTCTCGAAGATACGGCGCTATCTTATCGGGACGCAACTTATAGAGTTCGATGGGAAGACCATTAGGCCCCACCGCTTTACCCGATGCAATCGAGCGAGTGGCCAAAGCGATCTCATCTGACGACAGCTTCGCCTCCATCAATACTGCATCAGCCTCCGATAGGGTTGGCAATGCAATGTCTCGAAGCAAGCGATGGGAATCCTCCTCCGATCGCACCGAGGCCGGAGAGTATACTCCGCGGAAATGAGTCGCGAAGCAGTCAACGATCTCAACCGGGTCAGTCACACGCACTCCATCACTCCTCTCCACGACGGGCACCACCCTGCTAGCCCTCTCCTTCTTATCCAACCAAGCGATCAGTTTTCCGGCCTTATCCCCCACATCATACAGTCGCCCTTGCTGCTCTCTACTCATCCCTTTAGCAGCTTCCGTGACTAGCGATCTATAGTCTAACTGCTTGAGGCTGAGAACATGCAGTTTCTCATCAGTAACACCACTCTCCAAGTCAGCCTCCAGTTCAGCTATTTCAGCTTCCAGGCGGACCACCTCTGCTCTATCACACTTCTTAGTATGGGATATAAGGGACAAGGCCTGCCCCCTGACCACCACTTTATAAGCCTCCCATAGGGAGACGGCCGATGACACCGACCCCACGTTATCAGTAAAGTAGTGATCAGTGGACTTGACCAGCTCCGCGCGGATCTTAGGGTTACGAAGATACCAGGTGTTAATGGGTACCACTCTCCCCTCTGCCCCAGGGACAACCCTCAGCTGCAACCATACAGGGGAATGGTCAGAAATACCTCGGGCTAAATGACGCACCTCCCCAATCATCCCAGCTTGGATCGCCGGAATAAGCATGTAGTCAAGTCTCGAGAGACTCCCATGGACCCCCGAGTGAAAGGTATATTGCGCCTGTCCCGGGTGCATCAATCTCCAGCAATCTACAAGTCCCAAAGTGTCCAAAAAACCACCCAACCAGGTCTGAGCCCTAGGGAGATCCCTGGGGGGGTGACGGTCCTCCAACCTGGAGACAACGGCATTAAAATCACCACCCAACACCAGAACCCCCCCCGGGAGACCCAGGACCAAACGCCCCAAATCAGCAAATGTAGCCGTCTGTAACCCCGGAGGTACATACACAGCCACGAGCGACACAGTCCTGCCCTCCCATCTCCCCACCAGTGCCACATATCGCCCCCTATCATCGTGAAGCACCTCGTCCACTTCCAATGGGAGAGAGGCCTTAACCAGAATGCCCACTCCCCTAGAGCCAGAAGTGAAACCAGAGTGAGCGGCGAGGCGATAGCCCCTCCTATTTAGGGCCTGGAAGGAGTTCCCAATCAAATGCGTCTCCTGCAGGAAAACAATGTCGGGCGAGGACCGCTTCAAGAACTGCAACACCACCCCGCGCTTGATCCTGTCCCCCAGTCCATTCACATTCCACGAAAGGATTCTCAATCCCCTACCCCCCAGCCCACTCCCGCACATGATACCCACATCCCGGAGACCACAACCCGGAGAAGTCAGCAGTAAACTTCACATTGCCTTGCAAAACAAAAAAACAACCATCCCCAACAACCCCCCTCCCCCGCAATCCCAGAACCACAACTCCCCCCTCCCTGCACCCCTGCTTGAGGCCAAACAGCCCCCCCAACTTGCAGTGTGCCTGTCGCCCTAACATATACCACAAAAAGAACCCCAGAAGGAGGAAAAGACCCCAATAAGCTCCCCACAACCCCCAGGCATTTGATGGGCATGATGTGCCAGATTAGAGTGCAGTTGAGCCAAGGTACAAAACCTCGCCAGTCTAGTCCATAGCCAGGAACCAAGTTCTAGTCCTGTTCCACCACATCCCGTCCGTTCTCCGCCGTCCGACTGTCTCGATCTTGTCCCCGCGGCAGGGCATCCAACCAGTCTCCAACCGCCTCCGGCTGGCCAAAAAAGTGGGAACGACTCTGGAACTCAACCCGCAACCTCGCCGGGAATAACATCGCATATTTCAGCTCCATGTCCCTCAAGCGCCGTTTGACCCCCAGGAATCCCAGCCGCTGTTTCTCGACCGCTTGCGTGAAGTCCGGATAAAAGCTGACATTGGAGTTCTCAAACTTCAGCGGCCCTGCCACCCTCGACGCCTGAAGGATAGCGTCTCTATCCCGAAAGTTAAAAAGTCGGGCAATTATAGGCCGCGGGGGAGCACCCACCTTGGGCGCACCACCCGGAATCCTGTGGGCCCGCTCCACCGCAAAGAACTTGCTCAATCCCTTGGGTGCGAGACGATTGACCACCAGATCCTCCACAAAAAGATCAACAGCAGATTCCTCCGACCTTTCCGGCACTCCAATGATACGAACGTTATTCCGTCTAGCCCTGCTTTCAGAGTCCTCAAGTCGACGATCCGTCTGGTCACTGGCAAGCCGCAACCTACGGACCTCCGTCTGCAGGGCGGCCACATCCACAGTTAGGCTCGACGCCGCTTGAGACAAGGAGTCGACCCGATCGTTGGTTTTGGACAGATCTGCCCTGACCAAATTCACATCAATCAGGACCGCGTCCAATTTATGTGCCAGGGTGTCAAACCGCTGATCCACAGCAGCCTTCATCTCCTCAATGGCGCCCATAACGTCCTGCAGGGTCAATTCTGACGATGGGCCCGAAACCTCTTTAGACCTCTCAGGCGATTTATGCAAGCCACTGGGGGATCCCTTTAGCTGCGCATAGCGATCCATGTTGTTGGTCTGTGCGTAGGATCCCCTCCGAGTTGACTTAGGTTTCGACTTGTCTCCCTCTAGTCTCGCCGCCATCGTCCGGAGGCCACCAAGGTCGGCACCCGCCAGCGCCAGGGACAGGGACCAGTTGGCTAATTCAGTCGAACACTCAATTGCAGGCAGGAAGTCCGTGTATAGCCCAAAAATCAGGCCAGACACTCCGCCGTCCGCTCTCCTCTGAAACACCGAGGTCCCTCAGCCGATCTAAAAAAACAGACCCGAAAACGAAAGTGAAAGTGCGGGGCACGCGGCAAGTCAAGCCCAGCACGCCGCTGTTGTTCACTTCGCACCCGGGCACCTCACCAACTCGAGATCGGGATCTAAGCACTAGCAGGCCGCAATCTTCGGAGGGCAGCCATTCGGGTTCCCGGCGTCCGATCTGAATTTGGAAAACGGGTGGCACCTCAGCACGAATGCATCAGCAAAAGCCCATCAAATTTACCAGGATTTAGTCAGGATAGACGTGGGAGGTTGCGGAGGCCCTCGAGAGCCGTAAGCCTATGCGGCCATCTTGGTTGCGCGCTAGGCTCCTCCCCGGAGGTACATTTTTAAAAAGAAAATTAGATGTCTGTTGTGAATAGTGTGCTGTTTTAGGGTAGGAAATAAAAACATTTTAATTTATGTAATTAATGTTTTCGATTATAAATATTCTTTATTAAAAAAATAGGTATTAGCAAATTATTTTTCAATTAAAAAAATATATTTCTGGGAATTTTACATATTTTTAACATGTTTTTATATTTTGTTAATTTTTAATATTTTTATGTTTTCTTTTTTTTGTTTTTTAAAACTTTTTGTGTTGTAGTTGATAATTTGTTAGTTTTTAATTTTGAATGGACTCCAAAGGGAATATTCATTTTTACCCCTCTGCTATCCAACCCTTTCCCTACTGTTGCACTCACTGGTGTGAGAATAGTAATTTTTACTCCTCCGCTATTCAACACTTTCCATACTGTTGCACTCACCGGAGTGGGATTAGTTATTTTTACCCCTCAGCTATCCAACATTTTCCCTACAGTTGGAGTGGGAATAGTAAGTTTAACCCCTCCGCTATCAAACACTTTCTCTACTGTTGCACTCACTGGAGTGGGAATAGTAATTTTTATCCCTCCACTATCCAACACTTTCCGTACTTTTGGACTCACTAGAGTGAGAATAATAACTTTTACCCCTCCCATATCTAATACTTTCCCTACTGTTGTACTCACTGGAGTGGGAATAGTTATTTTTACCCCTCAGCTATCCAACACTTTCCCTACAGTTGCGCTCAATGGAGTGCAAAATGTAAGTTTAGAGACTAATACATTTATGTTTTAAATTATATGTTTTTTCATTGATTTTATGTTATAGGTGTATGTCTACATATATATTTATTATTTGTTTTAAAGTAAATATATTTGTTACATTTTATATATGTATGTTTATATTTTTTAAATGAAATTTATTTCTTATATTTGTTATAATGTATAATAAATCCAAATACTTTTTTAAAAGTACATTTTATTATTTAATATATTTAACATTATTTTTTACATATATAAAAAAATCTATATTTTGTACATCTTTATTTTTTACATCAATATTTTTATACTTACCATTATAAATATAGGATGTCAATATTTTTGACATCGATATGTATGTCTCTATATTTGTGGATTGGGAATTTTGGACCTCAATATTCTATGAGTGAACCAACCAGGACCCAAAGATCGTCTAGGCAGATTGTTTAATGTTCTATGGACACTATAAAAGTGATGGATCCAACTACGACCTGAACCTAATGTTCTAGCTCATAAGGATTGCTTTAAGTCACAGTTTTTCCTCTCCACAATCTGGTTTGCCTGAGGATGATATGGCGAGGAATAATGCATAGCAACACCCGGGGTTTCCATAATATCACTAGGCTTTAGGGGCAAAAGCAGGGCCCTTGTCTGAGTGGAATACAGCTACTGCATATGTTTTGACAAATCTTTGCAAATTCTTAATAGCAGTGCGAGTGTCAACCGATCATCTTGGTCACACCCATAGGAATCTGAAGCAAGAATCTACCACAAGTAGAATACATCTAAATTCACCCTTCAAATTTAAGGGTTCACAGTAATCGAGGTACACGGATTAAAGTCGTTTATTTGAACCTGAGAGGGGTGTCTGCAGCAGGCGTGCAATGTAGGAGCTTTAATTTGTTAGCAAATTTCACAACTAAGGACATCCTTTTTTGTCTGCTTATACAGACCATACCACCAACAGCGTTTCTGCAGTAGAGAGACTGTGGCCTCCACAGCTCCGTGGGCATACGCTACACCCTCATGGGCAGCTGTGATTAATTTTAGCCTACGGTCTTGGTTGGGAATCACATGATCACCCACCCCAAGGATGATAGCAAAAAAGAATATTTTGGGCACTTAAGTGATCGGAATATTTTGCTAAATATTTTTTAAGTAAAGGGGTGCCGTTGCATGAAGCATTGACAGCAGCCATGATATCTTCATCCACCCTCGTATGAGAACAAGTGATTGCAGCTACTGTAGCAGATTTGACAGCTTCATTAGCCAATGAATTAACTGCAGCGTGTATTCCAACACGCTGACGATTTAAATTGTATCACATGAGCCTGTGGCAAACTGTCTTTAAGTTGGGCCACCTTTCTCCAAAGCAGCTTATGCCTAATAGTATTCCATCTTGAATCTCTGAATCGACTGAAGCGCAGTAGTGTACATTTTCAGTAAAAGACTGGACACAATCATTCAAATCACACAATATAAGTATGGGAATACTGTATCTGTATTTTCTAGTGCTTGAATCAAGGCTTTCAATTCAGTCAGTTGCTCAGTACAATCCACTAGGGACTGTGTAAAATGTTTTGAGGATGGAAATATGCGTTTATGACTGTTTAAGTGTCAATAGTCTAAGACTATGCGATAGAAATGATCTGTTATAGCTACCGGATCAAGAGATTATTCCCTGGAGATATACTGGGTACAGCAATTCCCTGGTACTCTAGTTGTGAGAACATTTCTCACAGGAGCTTTCGCTTTGTTTAATTGGTTATTATGGTTGTACTTGTGGGCTGGACCTTTTGGGTATAATGCCAGGGCTTGTGCAAAAGACCATTCTGAGCCATAGGCTTGTTTAACCTCTTTGGGTACAAGCACTAAGAAAGACTGTAATATTACTTCCTCTCCTTATTGGGCTGTTCTTAAAAACTCCAATCGCTCTCCGCCAAGAGAATGTAATTACCAAGGGGTCTATTAGGATGGCGGACGGACTTTCGTCTGCCCGCCAACCTAGCGGTGCAGGGTCAGGCTGCCGTGGCGGCGGCATCCTCTATTCCCAGCACTGTGGCAGGCGAGGCTCACAGCACCGCCAACCACAATGCTGGGAATGCACGTTGTGCCCAGACACCGCGCGGTGCATGCCACCTTGTCCGTGAAAATGTAGGGGTGGTACCATGTGCACCCCCTACCCCGAATGCCCAGGAGGCCCGCAACATGCCCTCGTAAGCAAACTGCATGGCTTTCCATGGCGGGGTCTCCACCATGGAATACCCCGCCTGCACCGCTGCCCATGCTAATATGGATGGCTGTGTCTAGCAGACACCGCCACCATATGCAGCCCCTTTTCCTGGTCGACTGGTGGAAAACCGGGGTTCCCACGCCATACTAATAGGACGGGAGGGAAATGGGTGGCGGGCGGGGTATGATGTAGGGCGGATCGCCACCGCCATGCGGGTGGTGATGATCCGCCCTACATCATAATAGACCCCTATGTGTTACATTATCCCAGAATTTTACCCTAATGGTCCGCATTATGTCACCCTCAGTTTGTTTGTTTAATTTATCAAGTCTGTCTGGAGGGCTAACATGTTAATCTGGGGTTTCGACTTCAATTAAGTCATTAGTTGCTTTCGCATCCAGAAACACTGAAAATTCTTGCAAACTATTGTGATCTCTGCTGCGCTGTCTAGCAGAGTCACTGCCCGAGCCTTGTTCTGAAGGAGAGAATATGGGGTTGATTCCGATCCTGTATTTTTTTTTCGTACGACTCGTATCCGTAATTTTTTCCCGTCCGAACCGTGAAGTACGATTCGTACGGGAAAAGTTGTACGAGACGGACCCGGACACTTTTCCATACGAATCCTAAAAATACTGTCCGACCGTACAAGTACGATCCGGACCGGCTTTCCGATTTACGAATCGTACGGAAAACGTCCCGTACACGGGAATGACTTTACCCGCTGCGAAGCAAACTTTGTACGACTGTATCCTGGGAAAAGTTGTTCCCGGGTTGCGAGTCGTACAGGGGTACGAGTCGTACAGGCACCCCCCATGCATATGTACGCACCTTACAACAACAACGCGTATGTACGCACCGTACATGCGCTATGTTGGTGTACGCACCGTGCATACGCAATGTTGGTTACGCACCGTACATACGCAATGTTGGTGTACGCACCGTACATACGCAATGTTGGTGTACGCACCGTACATACGCAATGTTGGGTTACCACCGTACATACGCAATGTTGGGGTATGCACCGTACATACACAATGCATGGGGGTGTATGCCTGTACGACTCATACCCCTGTACGACTCGCACCCCTGGGAACGTGTATGAGTACAACTCGTACCGCGGAGAACGTCGCGTATGACCGAGGCGGACACACCAAAAGACAAGCAAATACAACAAAACGAGTCGTACTGAACCACGGACACTGTAAAACAGCACAAGGAGGGTCAATTCGACTCGCACAACACCACAAAACACATCTACAGTGCACAAAACATGGAAATGACTGACCTGGCCACATCCAAACAGGCAAACAGAGGGGCAAACTCACAACCACCCCTTATAACACACCCACCAAAAATTGAAACTGAGGCCCACCCACAAATGGACCAATAAAAAGGGCCCACACACACAAACCATGAGCCTTTGCAACAGACTCACTGCAGCTAGAGAGCAAACACCGACTGCACCCATCCACCTTAACATATACACCTTCACACAACCTCCTTCACACATACCTCCTCTTCACATTCAGACCCACACCTTCACATTCAGACCCACACACCTACAACCATCCACACCCTCACCCCACACCCTGCCCACAGACAAGAATCCAAAGTTCACAAGGGAGGAGCTGGAGATCCTTGTCAATGATTCATCAGAGTCGAGCCACAGCTGTTTGGAACATTGGTCAGACAGACCAGCATAGGGGAAAAAATCACACCTGTGGCAGAGGATCGTCGATAGGGTGAATGCTGTTGCACCCATCAGAAGGACCAGGACTGAATGTCAAGCCAGGTGGTACGATCTGCGGAGGTCAGTCAAGCGAAAAATGAATGACAACTACGCCCAGAGCAACATCACTGGAGGTGGTGGGCCCCGCAGACCAGTACATTCCATCCCTGGGAGGAGAAGGTGATGGCCCTGCTTCCGCCGGTGGGAGTACATGGACTTCAAGGAGTTCCATAGCCTGGTGAGTACACAAACAACTTATGTAACATGGGGGTAATGGCATCCACACCCCAACTACACAAAATGCACGCAACTACCCTCAAGCCCTCACCGGCCAGAACCACAGTCAAAAACAACACTAATGCCACTAACATGTGTATGCCCCATTGAGAAAGCAAGGCCATGCTATGTCCCATGCTGCACGAAGCACTAACCCAAGAATGGATGTCCGGTATGCTGGGTGTTACAAAACGCATTGTTGAACTCCAAATCAGACACAATTGCCCTCACCCAATATGGCCCAGGTACATACCCATGCACCATGCGCAATGCACAGGGACTGGGAAAGTACTGACAAGATAGCTGACACTTGGCCCTGGTGTAGGCAGCACAAGGCCCTTCTGTGACCAGTGCAAACACAAACACCAAGACAACAAGGTCAGATATCTAGGACAGGAACTCACACTCACTGTCATGGCAGCATGCTCCATGGGGGGACAGCTACATCACCTGGGAGCCCCAGGGCCAAATCACACTACACCCACCAGCAGGCTTTGTCACACACACCCCTTACACAAGCAGACACCACCAGGACAGGCAATGGATTTACCCACTGTCACAATGGACATGCAACACAACAAGACCAATACATAGCCGAAGAAGCATCCAAGCCACAAATCGATATGTCAAAGACTCAGGAGAACATATCAATCTGTCCCCCGCAACATACCCATCCACAAGTGAACATTGAGGAGAATGCTAGGCACATACAACTACCTGGAGGAACAGTACCAACTTGAATGTGTATGAAACATGCATGTTGCATGAAACAGCATTAACATTGTCTGTCTCTCACACACAGGGCAACGTAATGAATATCCCCCCAACAATGGGGGGGAAGAGTCACAGGCACAGGCTCTGGAGGAACCTGATCCCACCGGCAGCGATGCCTCTCAACACTCTGCGGATGACCCCGACCGACCTGGACCCTTTGGTGTCCAAGCCCCTGCAGAACCTGGTTCAGTACCATCTGTGCCAACCATCACCCCCATTCCTGCCACATCCCAGGAGACACCGAGGAGCCCTGCCCGCAGTGAACAACTGAGCCAGTCTGACCAGGAGGGACAAGGTGCGGCGGGCACCCAGGAGGAGGCAGACAACACCGACACTGCCATCCCTCAGGGGTCCCGTAGACCCGATGTGCCCACAACGGCAGGCCAGGCTCATGTGGGCAGGGGTGGTGGGAGTGGAGGATGGCGGAGGCAAGAACCTGACCAGCCAGCTGAAGTGACCGGTATGTCACACATCCACAACATCATGGAGGCATACCGGCGTGACACCAGGGAGTTCAGCCAGGTAGTGGGGACCCTCACAGAGATAAAGGGGACCATCACAGAGATGCAGAACCAGCAGGCCGAGCAACACGCCAGTCAACAAGAACACCAAGGACGGATGGAGGCAAGACTGGTTGAGCTCTTGGCGGTGCAAAGGGACATAAGCCATTCACTCCGTCGGATCGCCAACAACATGGGCAACCCTCCCTGTGCCACCAGGCGAAGACCACCACCAGCCACAGGGAGGGAGGAGGAGGAGGAGGAGGAGGATTCGTCTGGCGGAGCGTCCCAAGCATCGTCAAGGCCCGCATCTGAGGGTTCCCCGAGGAAGGTGGGTCGTCCACGGAAAAGACCGTGAGAGGTAGCGGCCCATCCACATCTCCCAGGTCACCTGGCCTGGCACCTGGCCTTCATGTGCAACAGCATCACCTCATTGACTGACATTTTCTGCCACATGGACTTGCTGGTCACAGTCTGACCAATGATGCCAAACACTGTGGTCTGGACTTCAAATGCCAAGGATCCCATCTCCCCCTGTGAACTTTGGATTCTATGGTCCCTATATTTCACCTTTTCCTTTGCACAAATCACGCACCAGACCTATAATGCAAAAAATAATAAATGAACTTTTATGTTGGTCATTTAACATGAGTCCACAACATACGTGTGGGGATATGTCAAAGTATGCCTGAGTGTGGAACTAACTCCAGCCATCCATACACTGGGATCTGAGTCCGGTCGAGGACACACATGGGTCACAATGTATCATCAAATACAGACATGGAGCCCAATACTCACCATGATGGCCTCAAGCTGCTGAGGGGGGGCTGGCAATACTGCTCGGACAGACCAATTTGGAAGAGTATCATGAAGGCGTAGAGGTCATGGCTCATGTGGAGGTGCCCGGGGAGGGAGTCCCAGGTCTGTTTGGTGAGGTGGGAGAACTATCTCCTGCGTGCAGTTGTTCTGTGGATGTGATGAATGGTGGCCAGGGCAAGGTTGGCTGCATGGAGTTGGGCGGGGGGGAGGAAGCCCGCCGCACGTGCCGCCAAAAACATGTCTCGAAGATACGGCGCTATCTTATCGGGACGCAACTTATAGAGTTCGATGGGAAGACCATTAGGCCCCACCGCTTTACCCGATGCAATCGAGCGAGTGGCCAAAGCGATCTCATCTGACGACAGCTTCGCCTCCATCAATACTGCATCAGCCTCCGATAGGGTTGGCAATGCAATGTCTCGAAGCAAGCGATGGGAATCCTCCTCCGATCGCACCGAGGCCGGAGAGTATACTCCGCGGAAATGAGTCGCGAAGCAGTCAACGATCTCAACCGGGTCAGTCACACGCACTCCATCACTCCTCTCCACGACGGGCACCACCCTGCTAGCCCTCTCCTTCTTATCCAACCAAGCGATCAGTTTTCCGGCCTTATCCCCCACATCATACAGTCGCCCTTGCTGCTCTCTACTCATCCCTTTAGCAGCTTCCGTGACTAGCGATCTATAGTCTAACTGCTTGAGGCTGAGAACATGCAGTTTCTCATCAGTAACACCACTCTCCAAGTCAGCCTCCAGTTCAGCTATTTCAGCTTCCAGGCGGACCACCTCTGCTCTATCGCACTTCTTAGTATGGGAGATAAGGGACAAGGTCTGCCCCCTGACCACCACTTTATAAGCCTCCCATAGGGAGACGGCCGATGACACCGACCCCACGTTATCAGTAAAGTAGTGATCAGTGGACTTGACCAGCTCCGCGCGGATCTTAGGGTTACGAAGATACCAGGTGTTAATGGGTACCACTCTCCCCTCTGCCCCAGGGACAACCCTCAGCTGCAACCATACAGGGGAATGGTCAGAAATACCTCAGGCTAAATTACGCACCTCCCCAATCATCCCAGCTTGGATCGCCGGAATAAGCATGTAGTCAAGTCTCGAGAGACTCCCATGGACCCCCGAGTGAAAGGTATATTGCGCCTGTCCCGGGTGCATCAATCTCCAGCAATCTACAAGTCCCAAAGTGTCCAAAAAACCACCCAACCAGGTCTGAGCCCTAAGGAGATCCCTGGGGGGGTGACGGTCCTCCAACCCGGAGACAACGGCATTAAAATCACCACCCAACACCAGAACCCCCCCCGGGAGACCCAGGACCAAACGCCCCAAATCAGCAAATGTAGCCGTCTGTAACCCCGGAGGTACATACACAGCCACGAGCGACACAGTCCTGCCCTCCCATCTCCCCACCAGTGCCACATATCGCCCCCTATCATCGTGAAGCACCTCGTCCACTTCCAATGGGAGAGAGGCCTTAACCAGAATGCCCACTCCCCTAGAGCCAGAAGTGAAACCAGAGTGAGCGGCGAGGCGATAGCCCCTCCTATTTAGGGCCTGGAAGGAGTTCCCAATCAAATGCGTCTCCTGCAGGAAAACAATGTCGGGCGAGGACCGCTTCAAGAACTGCAACACCACCCCGCGCTTGATCCTGTCCCCCAGTCCATTCACATTCCACGAAAGGATTCTCAATCCCCTACCCCCCAGCCCACTCCCGCACATGATACCCACATCCCGGAGAGCACAACCCGGAGAAGTCAGCAGTAAACTTCACATTGCCTTGCAAAACAAAAAAACAACCATCCCCAACAACCCCCCTCCCCCGCAATCCCAGAACCACAACTCCCCCCTCCCTGCACCCCTGCTTGAGGCCAAACAGCCCCCCCAACTTGCAGTGTGCCTGTCGCGCTAACATATACCACAAAAAGAACCCCAGAAGGAGGAAAAGACCCCAATAAGCTCCCCACAACCCCCAGGCATTTGATGGGCATGATGTGCCAGATTAGAGTGCAGTTGAGCCAAGGTACAAAACCTCGCCAGTCTAGTCCATAGCCAGGAACCAAGTTCTAGTCCTGTTCCACCACATCCCATCCGTTCTCCGCCGTCCGACTGTCTCGATCTTGTCCCCGCGGCAGGGCATCCAACCAGTCTCCAACCGCCTCCGGCCGGTCAAAAAAGTGGGAACGACTCTGGAACTCAACCCGCAACCTCGCCGGGAATAACATCGCATATTTCAGCTCCATGTCCCTCAAGCGCCGTTTGACCCCCAGGAATCCCAGCCGCTGTTTCTGGACCGCTTGCGTGAAGTCCGGATAAAAGCTGACATTGGAGTTCTCAAACTTCAGCGGCCCTGCCACCCTCGACGCCTGAAGGATAGCGTCTCTATCCCGAAAGTTAAAAAGTCGGGCAATTATAGGCCGCGGGGGAGCACCCACCTTGGGCGCACCACCCGGAATCCTGTGGGCCCGCTCCACCGCAAAGAACTTGCTCAATCCCTTGGGTGCGAGACGATTGACCACCAGATCCTCCACAAAAAGATCAACAGCAGATTCCTCCGACCTTTCCGGCACTCCAATGATACGAACGTTATTCCGTCTAGCCCTGCTTTCAGAGTCCTCAAGTCGACGATCCGTCTGGTCACTGGCAAGCCGCAACCTACGGACCTCCGTCTGCAGGGCGGCCACATCCACAGTTAGGCTCGACGCCGCTTGAGACAAGGAGTCGACCCGATTGTTGGTTTTGGACAGATCTGCCCTGACCAAATTCACATCAATCAGGACCGTGTCCAATTTATGTGCCAGGGTGTCAAACCGCTGATCCACAGCAGCCTTCATCTCCTCAATGGCGCCCATAACGTCCTGCAGGGTCAATTCTGACGATGGGCCCGAAACCTCTTTAGACCTCTCAGGCGATTTATGCAAGCCACTGGGGGATCCCTTTAGCTGCGCATAGCGATCCATGTTGTTGGTCTGTGCGTAGGATCCCCTCCGAGTTGACTTAGGTTTCGACTTGTCTCCCTCTAGTCTCGCCGCCATCGTCCGGAGGCCACCAAGGTCGGCACCCGCCAGCGCCAGGGACAGGGACCAGTTGGCTAATTCAGTCGAACACTCAATTGCAGGCAGGAAGTCCGTGTATAGCCCGAAAATCAGGCCAGACACTCCGCCGTCTGCTCTCCTCTGAAACACCGAGGTCCCTCAGCCGATCTCAAAAAACAGACCCGAAAACGAAAGTGAAAGTGCGGGGCACGCGGCAAGTCAAGCCCAGCACGCCGCCGTTGTTCACTTCGCACCCGGGCACCTCACCAACTCGAGATCGGGATCTAAGCACTAGCAGGCCGCAATCTTCGGAGGGCAGCCATTCGGGTTCCCGGCGTCCGATCTGAATTTGGAAAACGGGTGGCACCTCAGCACGAATGCATCAGCAAAAGCCCATCAAATTTACCAGGATTTAGTCAGGATAGACGTGGGAGGTTGCGGAGGCCCTCGAGAGCCGTAAGCCTATGCGGCCATCTTGGTTGCGCGCTAGGCTCCTCCCCGGAGGTACATTTTTAAAAAGAAAATTAGATGTCTGTTGTGAATAGTGTGCTGTTTTAGGGTAGGAAATAAAAACATTTTAATTTATGTAATTAATGTTTTCGATTATAAATATTCTTTATTAAAAATAGGTATTAGCAAATTATTTTTCAATTAAAAAAATATATTTCTGGGAATTTTACATATTTTTAACATGTTTTTATATTTTGTTAATTTTTAATATTTTTATGTTTTCTTTTTTTTGTTTTTTAAAACTTTTTGTGTTGTAGTTGATAATTTGTTAGTTTTTAATTTTGAATGGACTCCAAAGGGAATATTCATTTTTACCCCTCTGCTATCCAACCCTTTCCCTACTGTTGCACTCCCTGGTGTGAGAATAGTAATTTTTACTCCTCCGCTATTCAACACTTTCCATACTGTTGCACTCACCGGAGTGGGAATAGTTATTTTTACCCCTCAGCTATCCAACATTTTCCCTACAGTTGGAGTGGGAATAGTAAGTTTTACCCCTCCGCTATCAAACACTTTCTCTACTGTTGCACTCACTGGAGTGGGAATAGTAATTTTTATCCCTCCACTATCCAACACTTTCCGTACTTTTGGACTCACTAGAGTGAGAATAATAACTTTTACCCCTCCCATATCTAATACTTTCCCTACTGTTGTACTCACTGGAGTGGGAATAGTTATTTTTACCCCTCAGCTATCCAACACTTTCCCTACAGTTGCGCTCAATGGAGTGCAAAATGTAAGTTTAGAGACTAATAAATTTATGTTTTAAATTATAATATGTTTTTTCATTGATTTTATGTTATAGGTGTATATCTACATATATATTTATTATTTGTTTTAAAGTAAATATATTTGTTACATTTTATATATGTATGTTTATATTTTTTAAATGAAATTTATTTCTTATATTTGTTATAATGTATAATAAATCCAAATACTTTTTTAAAAGTACATTTTATTATTTAATATATTTAACATTATTTTTTACATATATAAAAAAATCTATATTTTGTACATCTTTATTTTTTACATCAATATTTTTATACTTACCATTATAAATATAGGATGTCAATATTTTTGACATCGATATGTATGTCTCTATATTTGTGGATTGGGAATTTTGGACCTCAATATTCTATGAGTGAACCAACCAGGACCCAAAGATCGTCTAGGCAGATTGTTTAATGTTCTATGGACACTATAAAAGTGATGGATCCAACTACGACCTGAACCTAATGTTCTAGCTCATAAGGATTGCTTTAAGTCACAGTTTTTCCTCTCCACAATCTGGTTTGCCTGAGGATGATATGGCGAGGAATAATGCATAGCAACACCCGGGGTTTCCATAATATCACTAGGCTTTAGGGGCAAAAGCAGGGCCCTTGTCTGAGTGGAATACAGCTACTGCATATGTTTTGACAAATCTTTGCAAATTCTTAATAGCAGTGCGAGTGTCAACCGATCATCTTGGTCACACCCATAGGAATCTGAAGCAAGAATCTACCACAAGTAGAATACATCTAAATTCACCCTTCAAATTTAAGGGTTCACAGTAATCGAGGTACATGGATTAAAGTCGTTTATTTGAACCTGAGAGGGGTGTCTGCAGCAGGCGTGCAATGTAGGAGCTTTAATTTGTTAGCAAATTTCACAACTAAGGACATCCTTTTTTGTCTGCTTATACAGACCATACCACCAACAGCGTTTCTGCAGTAGAGAGACTGTGGCCTCCACAGCTCCGTGGGCATACGCTACACCCTCATGGGCAGCTGTGATTAATTTTAGCCTACGGTCTTGGTTGGGAATCACATGATCACCCACCCCAAGGATGATAGCAAAAAAGAATATTTTGGGCACTTAAGTGATCGGAATATTTTGCTAAATATTTTTTAAGTAAAGGGGTGCCGTTGCATGAAGCATTGACAGCAGCCATGATATCTTCATCCACCCTCGTATGAGAACAAGTGATTGCAGCTACTGTAGCAGATTTGACAGCTTCATTAGCCAATGAATTACCTGCAGCGTGTATTCCAACACGCTGACGATTTAAATTGTATCACATGAGCCTGTGGCAAACTGTCTTTAAGTTGGGCCACCTTTCTCCAAAGCAGCTTATGCCTAATAGTATTCCATCTTGAATCTCTGAATCGACTGAAGCGCAGTAGTGTACATTTTCAGTAAAAGACTGGACACAATCATTCAAATCACACAACATAAGTATGGGAATACTGTATCTGTATTTTCTAGTGCTTGAATCAAGGCTTTCAATTCAGTCAGTTGCTCAGTACAATCCACTAGGGACTGTGTAAAATGTTTTGAGGACGGAAATATGCGTTTATGACTGTTTAAGTGTCAATAGTCTAAGACTATGCGATAGAAATGATCTGTTATAGCTACCGGATCAAGAGATTATTCCCTGGAGATATACTGGGTACAGCAATTCCCTGGTACTCTAGTTGTGAGAACATTTCTCACAGGAGCTTTCGCTTTGTTTAATTGGTTATTATGGTTGTACTTGTGGGCTGGACCTTTTGGGTATAATGCCAGGGCTTGTGCAAAAGACCATTCTGAGCCATACGCTTGTTTAACCTCTTTGGGTACAAGCACTAAGAAAGACTGTAATATTACTTCCTCTCCTTATTGGGCTGTTCTTAAAAACTCCAATCGCTCTCCGCCAAGAGAATGTAATTACCAAGGGGTCTATTAGGATGGCGGACGGACTTTCGTCTGCCCTCCAACCTAGCGGTGCAGGGTCAGGCTGCCGTGGCGGCGGCATCCTCTATTCCCAGCACTGTGGCAGGCGAGGCTCACAGCACCGCCAACCACAATGCTGGGAATGCACGTTGTGCCCAGACACCGCGCGGTGCATGCCACCTTGTCCGTGAAAATGTAGGGGTGGTACCATGTGCACCCCCTATCCCGAATGCCCAGGAGGCCCGCAACATGCCCTCGTAAGCAAACTGCATGGCTTTCCATGGCGGGGTCTCCACCATGGAATACCCCGCCTGCACCGCTGCCCATGCTAATATGGATGGCTGTGTCTAGCAGACACCGCCACCATATGCAGCCCCTTTTCCTGGTCGACTGGTGGAAAACCGGGGTTCCCACGCCATACTAATACGACGGGAGGGAAATGGGTGGCGGGCGGGGTATGATGTAGGGCGGATCGCCACCGCCATGCGGGTGGTGATGATCCGCCCTACATCATAATAGACCGCTATGTGTTACATTATCCCAGAATTTTACCCTAATGGTCCGCATTATGTCACCCTCTGTTTGTTTAATTTATCAAGTCTGTCTGGAGGGCTAACATGTTAATCTGGGGTTTCGACTTCAATTAAGTCATTAGTTGCTTTCGCATCCAGAAACACTGAAAATTCTTGCAAACTATTGTGATCTTTGCTGCGCTGTCTAGCAGAGTCACTGCCCGCGCCTTGTTCTGAAGGAGAGAATATGGGGTTGATTCCGATCCTGTATTTTTTTTTCGTACGACTCGTATCCGTAATTTTTTCCCGTCCGAACCGTGAAGTACGATTCGTACGGGAAAAGTTGTACGAGATGGACCCGGACACTTTTCCATACGAATCCTAAAAATACTGTCCGACCGTACAAGTACGATCCGGACCGGCTTTCCGATTTACGAATCGTACGGAAAACGTCCCGTACACGGGAATGACTTTACCCGCTGCGAAGCAAACTTTGTACGACTGTATCCTGGGAAAAGTTGTTCCCGGGTTGCGAGTCGTACAGGGGTACGAGTCGTACAGGCACCCCCCATGCATATGTACGCACCTTACAACAACAACGCGTATGTACGCACCGTACATGCGCTATGTTGGTGTACGCACCGTGCATACGCAATGTTGGTTACGCACCGTACATACGCAATGTTGGTGTACGCACCGTACATACGCAATGTTGGGTTACCACCGTACATACGCAATGTTGGGGTACGCACCGTACATACACAATCCATGGGGGTGTATGCCTGTTCGACTCATACCCCTGTACGACTCGCACCCCTGGGAACGTGTCTGAGTACAACTCGTACCGCGGAGAACGTCGCGTATGACCGAGGCGGACACACCAAAAGACAGAAGCAAATACAACAAAACGAGTCGTACTGAACCACAGACACTGTAAAACAGCACAAGGAGGGTCAATTCGACTCGCACAACACCACAAAACACATCTACAGTGCACAAAACATGGAAATGACTGACCTGGCCACATCCAAACAGGCAAACAGAGGGGCAAACTCACAACCACCCCTTATAACACACCCACCAAAAATTGAAACTGAGGCCCACCCACAAATGGACCAATAAAAAGGGCCCACACACACAAACAATGAGCCTTTGCAACAGACTCACTGCAGCTAGAGAGCAAACCCCGACTGCACCCATCCACCTTAACATATACACCTTCACACAACCTCCTTCACACATACCTCCTCTTCACATTCAGACCCACACCTTCACATTCAGACCCACACACCTACAACCATCCACACCCTCACCCCACACCCTGCCCACAGACAAGAATCCAAAGTTCACAAGGGAGGAGCTGGAGATCCTTGTCAATGATTCATCAGAGTCGAGCCACAGCTGTTTGGAACATTGGTCAGACAGACCAGCATAGGGGAAAAAATCACACCTGTGGCAGAGGATCGTCGATAGGGTGAATGCTGTTGCACCCATCAGAAGGACCAGGACTGAATGTCAAGCCAGGTGGTACGATCTGCGGAGGTCAGTCAAGCGAAAAATGAATGACAACTACGCCCAGAGCAACATCACTGGAGGTGGTGGGCCCCGCAGACCAGTACATTCCATCCCTGGGAGGAGAAGGTGATGGCCCTGCTTCCGCCGGTGGGAGTACATGGACTTCAAGGAGTTCCATAGCCTGGTGAGTACACAAACAACTTATGTAACATGGGGGTAATGGCATCCACACCCCAACTACACAAAATGCACGCAACTACCCCCAAGCCCTCACCGGCCAGAACCACAGTCAAAAACAACACTAATGCCACTAACATGTGTATGCCCCATTGAGAAAGCAAGGCCATGCTATGTCCCATGCTGCACGAAGCACTAACCCAAGAATGGATGTCCGGTATGCTGGGTGTTACAAAACGCATTGTTGAACTCCAAATCAGACACAATTGCCCTCACCCAATATGGCCCAGGTACATACCCATGCACCATGCACAATGCACAGAGACTGGGAAAGTACTGACAAGATAGCTGACACTTGGCCCTGGTGTAGGCAGCACAAGGCCCTTCTGTGACCAGTGCAAACACAAACACCAAGACAACAAGGTCAGATATCTAGGACAGGAACTCACACTCACTGTCATGGCAGCATGCTCCATGGGGGGACAGCTACATCACCTGGGAGCCCCAGGGCCAAATCACACTACACCCACCAGCAGGCTTTGTCACACACACCCCTTACACAAGCAGACACCACCAGGACAGGCAATGGATTTACCCACTGTCACAATGGACATGCAACACAACAAGACCAATACATAGCCGAAGAAGCATCCAAGCCACAAATCGATATGTCAAAGACTCAGGAGAACATATCAATCTGTCCCCCGCAACATACCCATCCACAAGTGAACATTGAGGAGAATGCTAGGCACATACAACTACCCGGAGGAACAGTACCAACTTGAATGTGTATGAAACATGCATGTTGCATGAAACAGCATTAACATTGTCTGTCTCTCACACACAGGGCAACGTAATGAATATCCCCCCAACAATGGGGGGGAAGAGTCACAGTCACAGGCACAGGCTCTGGAGGAACCTGATCCCACCGGCAGCGATGCCTCTCAACACTCTGCGGATGACCCCGACCGACCTGGACCCTTTGGTGTCCAAGCCCCTGCAGAACCTGGTTCAGGACCATCTGTGCCAACCATCACCCCCATTCCTGCCACATCCCAGGAGACACCGAGGAGCCCTGCCCGCAGTGAACAACTGAGCCAGTCTGACCAGGAGGGACAAGGTGCGGTGGGCACCCAGGAGGAGGCAGACAACACCGACACTGCCATCCCTCAGGGGTCCCGTAGACCCGATGTGCCCACAACGGCAGGCCAGGCTCATGTGGGCAGGGGTGGTGGGAGTGGAGGATGGCGGAGGCAAGAACCTGACCAGCCAGCTGAAGTGACCGGTATGTCACACATCCACAACATCATGGAGGCATACCGGCGTGACACCAGGGAGTTCAGCCAGGTAGTGGGGACCCTCACAGAGATAAAGGGGACCATCAAAGAGATGCAGAACCAGCAGGCCGAGCAACACGCCAGTCAACAAGAACACCAAGGACGGATGGAGGCAAGACTGGTTGAGCTCTTGGCGGTGCAAAGGGACATAAGCCATTCACTCCGTCGGATCGCCAACAACATGGGCAACCCTCCCTGTGCCACCAGGCGAAGACCACCACCAGCCACAGGGAGGGAGGAGGAGGAGGAGGAGGATTCGTCTGGCGGAGCGTCCCAAGCATCGTCAAGGCCTGCATCTGAGGGTTCCCCGAGGAAGGTGGGTCGTCCACGGAAAAGACCGTGAGAGGCAGCGGCCCATCCACATCTCCCAGGTCACCTGGCCTGGCACCTGGCCTTCATGTGCAACAGCATCACCTCATTGACTGACATTTTCTGCCACATGGACTTGCTGGTCACAGTCTGACCAATGATGCCAAACACTGTGGTCTGGACTTCAAATGCCAAGGATCCCATCTCCCCCTGTGAACTTTGGATTCTATGGTCCCTGTATTTCACCTTTTCCTTTGCACAAATCACGCACCAGACCTATAATGCAAAAAATAATAAATGAACTTTTATGTTGGTCATTTAGCATGAGTCCACAACATACGTGTGGGGATATGTCAAAGTATGCCTGAGTGTGGAACTAACTCCAGCCATCCATACACTGGGATCTGAGTCCGGTCGAGGACACACATGGGTCACAATGTATCATCAAATACAGACATGGAGCCCAATACTCACCATGATGGCCTCAAGCTGCTGAGGGGGGGCTGGCAATACTGCTCGGACAGACCAATTTGGAAGAGTATCATGAAGGCGTAGAGGTCATGGCTCATGTGGAGGTGCCCGGGGAGGGAGTCCCAGGTCTGTTTGGCGAGGTGGGAGAACTATCTCCTGCGTGCAGTTGTTCTGTGGATGTGATGAATGGTGGCCAGGGCAAGGTTGGCTGCATGGAGTTGGGCCAAAGGGGTTTTGGATGACAGACGTCCAAGTTCGGTTTTGGGTCTGGGGTTGTGGACTGCCTCCTGAGTGTGGTTGTGGGGTCTGAAGGTGATCCTGCAGCAGACAGTGAGCCATTGTAGCTATCTCAGGTGGATGGTGATGTGGCTGGGGCGGGGGATGTTGAAGGTGAGGTGTGCGGATTCACCCTGGATGTGGACAACTTCTCCTGCAGTTTTGCTGTTGTTCCTCCATAGAGGGCGGTGCTGTAGTTGACCCGGCTGGTGTCGTGGACCTGGGGGACGGTCTGTCTTGCCTTGGAGTGGATCTATCTGTGGATCATTTGCAGCATGCAGAGGGTGTTGCAGCATGAGGTCCAGATGGTGTTCAGTTGCATGGTAATTGTGAGTGATGAGTCCATGATGAACAGCAGCTTCAGTGCTGGTGTGGTGCCCAGGCCGGTGGGACACAAGGAGTTGACCCAGCTGTAAGGGAACAATCCTCAGATGATGACCTCAGTCCTGTCCAAGTCCAGCCTCAGGTGGCTGATGTTCAGCCATTCGTCAATGGATCTCATGCCTTCTTGAAGGTTGGATCTGGCAATGGCTGGGTCTTTGGTGAGGGTGAGGAGCAGCTGGGTGTCAATGGCATACGAGATGATGATGAGGTCGTGTGCGCATGTGATGGTGGAGAGGGGGGTCATGGAGACATTGAAGATCGTCACGCTGAGAGATGAGCCCTGGGGCATGGGCCAGATGACCCCAGTGTACTACATGCTGAAGGGTGGAGGCCGACTCCCTGGGCCTTGCTGGTGAGCTACTTGTTGATTTAATCCTGTGGTAGCACATGGTGTAGAATGCCGTTGAGAGCTCAAGGGGGGTGGTCTCACCATTGTTGAGCAGGGCGAAGTTGTCGTTGGTGGTGGCAATGATGACGGTTGCAGTGGTGTGATTACTGTGGAAGATGGTCTGGTGCCGGTTGCCTGGAGCTGTTTGCGTGGAGGAAGTTTGTCAGTTGCTCATTGAGTGTCTTCCTGATAACATTTGCTGGGTAGGGAAGCAGGGTGATGTTCCTGGAGATCCTGCGGTACTGCCGTCCGTTGTTTAAGAAGGGCCTGGGTCTCTGCATGCCTCCAGCTCCCATGGAATGTGGCAAACTCAAAGGAGACATTTATGACGTGGTGGACGTGGGCTTCAAGGATGGGGAATGATGTGGTTGAGATGTTGTGTGGGAAGGGGCCTGATGGAGAGCCAGAGTGGATGGTGCACATTAGCCAGGTGGTGTATTTGCTGCTGACGGGAGTCAAGAACCCTGAGGGGGGTTTGTCCAGCGGATAATAGTGCTGTCTGCCTCTGTGTGCCAAGGCTGTCGTGTATGTCCATGAGCTTGCAGTGGTAGAAAGTTGCAAGGGATTTGATCTGCCTTGCAAGGTTGGGGTGGCTTTTGGATGGAGAGCTGCTGTCAGTTCACTCACAATGCTGATGAGCTCCTTGATGTGAGTTTTGGTGCCTCAGCCCTATCTGAAGGATCTCCACTTGTCCTTGCTGATGATATGCTGATGGCTGTGTGGAGCGTTTTCCAGGGCTGTAAGGTAACTGATGGTTCTTTGTGTTGCAAGGTTTGCACAAGAGTCCGGCTAGATCTGTATGAGTCCAGTAGGTCTGCCTTGTCCCAGGTGGCTTAACTGTTGTTGTGCTTCACAGGAAAGTCCGTCAATGTGCCAAGATTGTTGGATCCAGTGTGTGAGGTTGCAGGGTGTGGCGGTGGTGTTGGTTCGAGTGTCCCACACAGCTTGCCTGTGGTGACTTACATCAAGCATCTTTGGGGGATCGGTAGCAGGGTGTGTGGCAGTGTGTTGCTTGTCGGAGACGTAGATGCAAATGTTGATGGACCAATGATGGATGGTGGTGTGGTTCTCCTCCAGCACGAAGTTACTGCCCCCCAGCCACATGTAGCCTGTGGAGGTGAGGGCGTGCGTGCAGATGTATGTGTTGATGGCTTTGCGGAATTGTGGATGTAGGCCTGGAGATCTGTAGATGATTGTTACTCTGAGGGTTGCCAGGGGGTGGTGCGAAACCGGATTTGTGACTCTGAGGGTGTACTTGTGAATAATGTGCAATTCATCCTCCGGGATTGTTGGTGCCGTCCCTGCGGGTGATCTTGTATCCGTCAGAGATGGCAATGAAGAAGTTGTGTGCTGAGGATGCTTTTATCCAGGTTACTGTCATGAAGGTGATGTGTGGGGAGGAGGTAACAGAGTCCAATGGCGTGCTGGTGGATGGAGCGGGTGTGGAGTAGGAGGCACATGACCTGGTTTCTCTGACAGGGTCTGGTAGGCGGGGCAGTGCTGTGTAGGCAGTTGGAGTTGCACACTCAGCATGCGAAGGTGTCGTGTGTGCGCTTAGGGGTTGCCTGATGGCAGGCCGTTGATTGTCTGGTGG
Organism: Triturus cristatus; assembly: GCF_964204655.1. Classification (NCBI taxonomy): domain Eukaryota; kingdom Metazoa; phylum Chordata; class Amphibia; order Caudata; family Salamandridae; genus Triturus; species Triturus cristatus. The sequence continues at coordinate 969,483,311 of NC_140590.1, forward strand.
ACATTGCTTGGAGGGTGGCTGCAGCATGAGCCTGTTGTGTGATGTGGGTCATGCGAGGACCAGAGGGTCGTGCACGTTGCAGACGGTCCTGCCTTTGGCACGGCGTTGGTGCAACAGTGGCACAGACAAGCTTCTGGCTGCATTAAGAATGGGTGGAGGGGGGAAGGGAGGAGCATTTTGGAGGCGTGTGGGTTGCAGAATCAGGGCACTCGGTGGGGTGGTGCCGCAGGTGAGGCAGCAGCAGGCGGAAGGGGTGAGAAACTAAGCAACAAGTAGCACACAAAGACAAGGTCAGAAAGGCACAGTGCAACAGGTGTATGTAAAGGAAGGAGTGTCAGGTTACTCATGGGTCACTCCGAGAAAATCTATGAACAATCACCAAAAATGACGGCCACAGGATCAGGCAACAAAATGCGGAGCTGTGCACAGGAGACACACCGTCAGCAGGCGTTGGCATCCCGTTGTGGGGAGCAACCTGCACAAATACATACACAACCAGGTACTTCAAGCACAATAGAGATTATTAGCCATGAAGAACTGCATGCATGTTGCCGAAGTACACATACACTCAATCTTTGACAATTATGCCATAGATGACGCATGCAAACTGGCAAGAGATCTGCAGTGACAGAGATGAGACACTTTGGATTGTGCTGAACACCTTTATTACACAAAGGGAAATGCATCCATATGAACAGACTCACAGGTCAGTTGACAGAACATGTGGGACATACTCTGGACCCCGCCTTCACAACACGGATGTTGTAAATCCCAATGAACTGGCACACAAGTTAAGGGGATGAGCCAAACTCATCCTGCTGCACACGGAGAGGCTGCAATTCACCATAGAGCCTGTTTTTGTTTTGTCCCACACTATGTCCACCCGTTGCATCTGCAATGTTTCAGAGGCAATGTTTACGCACATTGATGCCTTCATCAGACTCCACACTCCACTACAGATGACTGTCAAGAAGGGTGACTATCATGTCATGGGAGTGATGCTACATGTTATATGCTCCATGGTGAGAAGACATGTATGCATGGTACCACAACATGCACAGAAGCAGTCCCCACACATTCCCAACCCGTACCACCACCAAAAAGCCTTGCTGCAATCCTTACCCAAACTGACATTTCCACATGTCGGTGCATGGAACGCTGATTCAGCACACGTTGCAATCTTCATGAAGAATAGCAGGAGGACAAAGATGACACGAGCAGACAACAGGCGCAAAAACCTGGGAATGACAGACACACAAGAAGTCACCTAAAACAATTCTCGTCGCACACATGGTCAGTTACGAAACATGAACAATGTTGGACACATGCAAATTTCAAAGAAAGTCTCTCCGCAAAACTGTGTGGCATGACATCATCACTCAAGTGACACATCAGTACACACATCAAAGTCACTTTGCATTCAGTCAGCTGGACACACACATTGCAACACATGCCACTAAATGCTACAAGCTTGCACACTCATAACCAGTGACTGACCATTATGAGAAGAAGTTGCGTATGAGCTGACTCTGGATATCATCCTCCTCCTCCTCATCACTTGCCTCGTGACCAAGCCCTGGATCCTCCACGGGTGGATGTTGCTGCTCATCAGGATCAAGGATGAGTGCCACTGCTTTCTCAACGGCCATGTTGTGCAGCATGCAGCACACAATGACGATTTTGCAGACCTTCTCCAGTGCATATGGGAGGGACCCGCCTGTCTTGTCAAGGCACCGGAATCGGCTCTTCAGGAGGCCAAACGTCCTCTCAATCACTCGCCTGGTCTGCCCGTGTGCATTGTTGTACCGGTGATCTGCAGCTGTTCTTGGGTTGCGGAGAGGTGTCATTAGCCATGGCATGTTGGGATATCCAGAGTCCCCTACATGGAAACATCATGTAAATAAGTGGGTCAGGAGATGCCGTAAGAGCCAAAGATACCGCAACACACAGGACAAACAGAGTATACCCACCAACAAGACATGCTTATTCGTTGTGCAGCCGCAGCATCATTTGTGGCACCCTGCTACGCCTCATGATTTAGGCATCGTGTGCTGATCCTGGAAAACGTGCACAGACATGGGAAATCAGCATGTTAGCAAGACACACCACAAGGGCATTTATTGAGTGGTAATGTTTACGGTTGTGATAGGCTTGCTCCTGTGCCTGTGGTGGTACCAGAGCCACATGTGTCCCATCAATGGACCCAATGACATGGGGCATCCCTCCCAGGGCATAGAAATCGCCCTTGACATCTGTCAACTCCTCATGAGTAGGAAATTTGATGAATTGATCAAGGTGCTCCAACATGGCTGCCAAAACATCACGCAGGACATGGCTGAACATTGTCTGTGACATCCCACCAACATCAGCTATGGTCAATTGAAACGTACCTGTGGCAAAAAAATGTAGGGCTGCCATCACCTTCATCTTGGGGGTCAGCGCAGTAAGATACCTGTGTCGCGGTTGGAGGTGTGGTGCCAGCTTGTCAGTCAAGTCCTCAATCAACTGTCGAGTGAATCTGTAACGTCGGATGCAGGCACGTTCCCTCATGGCAGCCAAGTCTGCCATTGGTCTTGGGACAGGCGGTGCCCTGCAGGACATTGTGAGGAATAATGAAGATTGAGAGTCTGCCAACATCAATGTCAATGAACATAGCACATGGTAAACTGTTACTAAACATCAGGTAACTATGGAGTCTGCTGTGTGCAATACATCCAGGACACATATGCCAGCTTGCTGGCACTCCTACGAAAAGCCAGATACACCTGTTGATTGTCAAGTCTACATGACATGCCCTGAAATGAGCTGGGGGCAAGTCTGAGTGAACAGACAGAGATATCACCGGAGTGATACACATCCACATAGCTGCATTGGAAGGATGTCATCTCATCCAGGAAGTTGACTGCAAGGCACACGCACAGGTCACATGGGATGTCAAATGTACATATCAAACACATTGCGATGAATGGGTACATGTGACAACAAAAAAACCAGCCATTGAGACGACGCAGACATGTATGCCTGGGAAAATATGATGTCCGATGCACACAGACCCTACAGCCGTGGGAATCCACATGTGGCATGGTGTGCGTAGATGTGTGCCATGCCCATCTCCACACAGACCCATGTTGGATGCACTAACAGCAGATGCAGTTGACGGAACACTAACAGCAAGCTCATGGGAACACATGACACACACCTGACATAGTCACATAGGGGCACGCTGATCGTGACATGTCAGTTGATAGAGTGTCCCTGGCATCAGGAGACAGGTGCGGGTGTTGATGACTGTGCCATCCCACTGCTGCTGTGCATGACACAGTTGGACTACAGACACACATGTGGCAAGTGTCAAGGTGATGTGTGCCACATAGTGCCCCATCACACATGACATGTGTACACAGGTCATCACACATCAATTATGCAACTAGATGAGATGACCTGTGCAATATCACTGGCACACCTAGGGCCTGCACATGAAAGTATGCAATGACAAGTACTTGATGGACATCCTTGTGCGACTCGTAGCCCTCCATTCCTGGCGTGTGTACGCCTCGTATCACTATTCTACTGGTGCCGTAGGGGTACGTGTGAAACGCACCGTACCCATGCATTCATTGCGTGTGTACGGTCCGTATCACTATTGTACTGGTGCCGTAGGGGTATGTGTGAAACGCACCGTATCCACGCATTCATTGCATGTGTACGGTCCGTATCACTGTTCTACTGGTGCCGTACGGGTACGTGTGAAATGCACTGTACCCACGCATTCACTGCGTGTGTGCGGTCCGTATCACTGTTCTACTGGTGCCGTACGGGTACGTGTGAAATGCACCGTACCCACGCATTCATTGCGTGTCTGCGGTCCATATCACTGTTCTACTGGTGCCGTAGGGGTACGTGTGAAACGCACCGTACCCACGCATTCATTGCGTATGTACGCATCACTATTATACTGGTGCCGTACATGTCCACTTCTGTTGTTGCGGTACGCAGGGGTTGCTGGACACACCCCCCCACGTGACCAGACCATATGGGCTCCATATTATAGGTTTGGATTTGGGTATGGGGTATGTTTCCTGCCCCTCACCTCCACCCTGGCCCCTGGGTGTTGTTCTCACCTTCTGCGGCATGTGCGTCGGGTCCGGTGCACCAGGTCATAGGCTAAGAGGACCGGGATGACACTTAAGATGGGGTTCATGGCGTGTACGTCACGTACCGGGGCTCCGTTGCATAGCGGTTCGCGTAGGACTCTGCTTTTCTGGCTGTGTTTGGCTCCCGTAAGAAAAGAGCCGTACGGAGTGCAGGTAGGGACGAATCGTACTTGCTGGGCCGGAAACCGCTGCTTAAATACGTCCGGACATCGCGTACAAGCTTTCTGTACGAATCGTACTTCCTAGGTTGTAAGAAAAGTTTACCGGGTACGAGTCGTCCGGAGAAAATGCTTCGTACAACGATTCGTACAGCCTTTTTCCAGGATCGGAATCGGCCCTCATGTGTGGCATATTTAGCCAGAATTCCTGCAACCCTCTTCTTGAATTTGGGTATTTGTTGTGGAAGTTTCTCTTCTTTTTCATGATGACATCAGACGAGCGTAGTAAGTTTTTTTTCGGTTTCACATACCCTTCTTGTCTGCACTTTGATAGTCCCTTTCTCTCAGATCAGTTCTCCCATTAGTCCTGCAAGAAACGAGAAGGACGTGCATCAGTGTGCTGATACCTATCAGGCTGTTTTATTGTATCATGGTTACGTACACTATAACATCTATCAGAGGTTTCTGGTTCTGGAGATTCAGCCTGTGATTTCACTTTTTCTTATTTATTTTTTTGATTGTCCCAGCATTTTTTAGAAGCCTCAGGTGCTTGTTTGGTATTGTCCTTTACGGAAATACCTTTAAGCTGTGGCTTATTTGGTCTTGTCCCCAAATTATCTTGATCCGTAGATATATAGATATCCGCAATAATATTTGGTAACTTACGCTCCTGGTTTACTAGCGCAATTTGAGCGAGGCATTGGCGTATCACCAGTGCTGCTGCTTCCCCTTTAATATTGCTTAATATAATTGAGGCTATTGTAGCAAAATTGCCAATTACTTTCATCCCAAATATAGGGCAGGAGCTTCCCCATATTTATTTTTAATTTGTTTTCGCACTTGAGGCAAAACACCAAATGATGGTGTACTGAGTTATGGTATAAATTGCAGCAAAGACTTTAACCCAAGTGGCACAGTTGTCAAATGCGGGAACCAGCCTAACTGGCAAGTACATGGTAAAAGTTTTATATTTATTATGGGGTCCCTTATGGGGAAAGACTGCTTGCTGATTTGTTTTTTTATGCAATGCAGAATGGAATTTCCTCCCATCTGGTGAGAATCTTGCTCATAATAACATTAATAGTTACAGGACTATTCGCAGGCACAGCTAACTGTGGCTGGACAGCTTGAATCGCTGGGGCAATTGTTATTGTGTGAGCCTAACCTACTGTGCAGTCCCGTCATTGCTGAGGGGACCCAGTTGAATGTTGTGTAATACATGTGGTAGGGCGCCTTGGAACCAATTTGTGTTGTTGAAATGTTAATGGTATTTCTAAGTCATTTTAAGTTCTGTATTGGCCTAGTAAGGCAGCTTCAGTGTATGTGTGGAATGTTTGCGTTTGCATTTATTGCTGGAAAAGTGACCCATGAGCAGAATACTTCAGTTCTATAAGCTACGTGAGCCTCAACCACAAAGGTAACAACTTCACCCCCATTTTGTAGCCCTTGTAATGTTAAATGTGCTGTAACAGCAGGTCTTCAATTTCAGGAATATTTGAATTGCAATTAGTACAATGCCCAATGTAATACAGAGGGAATTACTATAGTGGGGTATCCTATTAAATGTTCAAGCTTGAACAACCTACAGACAAAAATGGGTGCTCCCTATAATGGTGATGAGGATTTGTCCCGAACACCATGGATATCTCTGTTTAAAGGTGAATAGGATATATTAGGCACACACAAGAACTCCTCAGAAACCTCTTAAATATGTACCTGACCTGTAAACGTTGGTAGCATGTGTTATACGGTTCCCGCTGGAAAAGGGAGACCTGCGTATTAGGATGACAGAACTTCAGAATGCAGGGACTGAGTTCATCAACACCATGAGAGACTGTTGGCCCAATTCCTCGCTAGCTCACAGTGCCGAACCCCTAACCTTCCTGGGATAGCAGGTGATTTTGGCAACCTCAAACATGACACTGATCCCCAAATGAATTGAGGAACCTGATCTTACCCCTTTCATTGTTTACTTATGCATGCCCATGGTAAACACAAGAAATATACAAATAGTTTTCAATACATTTATTGAAACAATTGTAGTCTTGCATAGAAAGAATGAGCTACAATCAATTAGACAGATGAAACAAAGCAATGTAAACAGCATGATGAGCATGGTGAAAAGAATAAACAGTCCAAACATGGCAGTCTGATGGCTATACATATTTCTACCTATCACTATCCCTACTATGAGACCGTAGTGAGTGCCCGATCTCTTAGGTGAACCTGAGCCTCCATACCTGGACCAGGGAATCAGCCTGGAATAGGACTGGCAATCCTTCAGCAGAGCTGCATGTCAAACACAGGGTTCGTTTCAGGACAGTCACGACCAGAGTGCTCATCTTTGACCTCTGCAGGCCAGTGTACCGTTTATATAAAAGCCACTGTGTTAGAGGTACAGCTCTGATGCAATTATATGTCTAGATGTTAGAAGCTGTCTCCGAACGGGCAATGCGAGCACTAGGATATCTTGTTCTGTGTTCCTAGCCTTGTTCTGAGTAAACAGATTACATGACAAGAAAGGCTTTTTAAAAACAAGCAGCATGTACAGCATCTTCTCAGAATAATATTGTGCAGGCAAATGTAAAAATAATATTGCTAAAACTATGTCAGCCTAAAACATGTAAAATGAAAAAGTAAAGTGGGCCCAAGAAGGCCTTACAACACTATCTCTACCTCCACTTAGCCCACAGGGCACCAGTGTCCCACCCACACTGATCATCTAGTGACATTACACCCCTTACCAGAACTTTCTTAGGAACTCAATTAAGTAAGTTTATCACAGTAGGTGCAGTTCTACCCGCTCCTAACTTAGGAAATAACATATACATATATATAGTAAAATGAGCCATAATTACACCCAAGCTTAGGGGGTCATTAGGATGGCGGAAGAACCAGCCCGGCGGTGGCAGTCTTTCCGCCATCATAAAGCGTTTTACTCACCGCCCAATTAGGATGGCGGTGGGTACCGCAGCGGACGCAAAGTCCGTCTGCCGCTTCACCGCCTAAGGCAATCGTCCCGATTGCCTGGCGGAGGGAGCAGGGTGCCTAAAATGGTGGTAGGGCCTTGCAGGCACCCTCCACCAAATTAGGATGTGGGTAAACAAAGGCCACCAAATTAGGATGTGGGTAGACAAAGGCCTTTCCATGGCGGCGATGCCGCCATGGAAAGGCTGGCAGGGATTGGGTTTGGGGGCCCATTGCGGGCCCCCCTTGTTGGGGGGAGGGGGTGCTGCTGCACTGGGGGGGGTGCATTTCCCTGCACTGCGTGGCAGGCCCCATGTGTTGCCTGCCACGCAGTGCAGGGAAATGCAGTGCATGCCGTTTTCACATTGCGGACGGTGCTGCAGCCTGCAGCACCGTCCGCAATGTTGAAGGCCCTGGATGCACCCGCCAGTATGGCGGACGCATCCTAATTGCAGTGGTGGGACCGCCGCACGTCTGGCAGGTGGTCCCAGCACCACAACAATGGCTGGCGGACTGATGTCTGCCCGCCATCGCAATGAGTCCCTATCTTTGGTTCTCACCATATGGCCACTACTATGAAAAGTCAGTTATCTTAAATATAACTGAAAGTAGTAGAAAAACTGTAGATTATTGTTGTCATCACAGCTCATTCAACATTGCAATGTGTGATTTGGGTACCACTTGGAGAGTGCAATCTCAGAGGTGAGGCCCATGAAGAATCTGCTACTTCTGGCCCACGATGTTTCTTTGCTAAAGTCATAGTTACCCCCACTTTTTGCCTTTTGACAAGCCCAAATCATAATTTTAAGTATTAATAAGGAGTCCTTACACACCCCTAAAATGTTCATAAAGCAGAGTTCATGGTATTTAAAAATAGGATATGTAAATGATTGATATTAAAGATGTCTTTACAGCAACAGGCTGTAAAAGCTATTTCCAGTGTAGCAGGATTAGCTGTTCCATTGGGAAGCATTGGGATACAATATTACATTTAATAATATTATCTCTGCCTAGGAAATGGCTACAGAGTTCATTCTTGGACTTTTTAAAATATCTATTCAACCCCAATGTAATGGTAATGTTGGATTTGCACTAACTATTTTGCAAAAGATACTTTTAAAAGTCACTTTTACCTTACTAATCCCGCTGGAAGCCCATTTCCACAAGCTTCTATCTGTCACCCAGGAGTTCAATAGCCCCTTGAGGAGGTGTAAAGTTGCATCCAAAGCTGAGGCAAAGACCGTGAGTGTGGGGAGGTGTTCTGTTTCTTTGAGAGACCGACCATCTGGGCTGTGCCCAGGAACTTAATTAATTTTAAAGAGCCCTACACGGTTGCAGGCATATGTTGCTAACACTTGGGCTTGCCCCATCCTTTGTCCCCCTATTCAGCCATGCACCAATCCAAATGGGATAGGAGCTGCCCCTAGAACTGACCACAGAGGAGGGGTTTTCTCATTTTCCTGACCACACCTTTACGGTGGGTACAGGAGAGTAACTCTGGGATTGTATGCAGTAGGGCACACTGGATCGCTGCAAAAGTGGGTAGGGTTACCCCTAGGAACTATTTCCCGATTGGTTAGGGAGGGGCAGGAGCTGCCCCCACCACAGGCTAGTGCCATACATTAATGTACAGCTCTTGGCACCGTCTTTAAAACACCACGGAACTTGTGGAAGAAAGAAGAAGGACTGCACCTTCAGTTGAGATCTGAAAGGCTGGACCTTCTCCCACTTGTCCCCAGAACAAAGAAGTGGACTCCAAGGGTCATCGGCTGACCACCTGGTCTGAAGAGTTCAGCTGACCAGTTCCAAATGGACCTGACTGGACCCTGCTGGTGGATTCTGCTGAAATGAGTTTGACCCCCCCAAGTGATGTTCCTGAGGACCGGGGACCCTTAAATGTGTACTCCCAACAGCCTTGAAAACCTGATGCATAGAAACGTTTTGGCTCCATAGACCTTCGGAGGACTGGGATAAACCTGCCAAGCCCATCCGACAAATGTATGTTCCCACTGGGACAAAAATTCAGGTTGCTCCCACTCAGATCTTCCACTGCAGCAAATCCTTTTCAGCTGGACATTGCAGAGAGGTTACTCTGCCTCAAGGGGCCCTGTTCAGCTACAGCTTTCAGCCTTTCCCCACTGGAGGAATCTGAGCTCCAAAATAATGGCCAATTCCAAAGCTAGAAATCTTCACCGGAAGAAAATGTAAAAAGTCTTGGGCAGGCAAGAGACTTGCCTCTGGTGCAAATTTTGAATTCCTCATGCTCTGAGCTTGCCTGCCAAAAATCACAGATTCACTACGATCTTGTCTGGCATCTATCCAGCCCCATGAAACCCTTCTTCACCACAGCCAGCTGCCTTACCCCTCTGAGGATACTTGAGATCCATTTCAGAGACTTAGGGGTCTATCACGATGGCGGGCCGTCCGCCACTGTCACAGACAACGGGACCGACCGCCAGAGGTGTAGCGGTCCCGCTATGCCCATTAGGATGCGACCGCCGCCCTGGCGGTCGCATCCTGCACAATTAACATTGTGGCGGGTGGTGCAAGCAGCACCCGCCACAATGTCAAATGTGCCTGCCACCTTGTGCATGCCACAGCCCCCCACCCACCCGGGGGCCCGCAATTTGCCCCCACAGTGAATGTCCGCATGCCTTTCAGTTGCGGAGTCTCTACCATGGTTAGGCCTTTCTGCATGCCCATCATAATATGGATGGCGTTGCCTGCAAGGCCCTGCCACCATGTTATGTCCCTTTTCCACCCAGCCGGCAATCCGACTGGCGGAAATGCGGCGGACGGTCTTTCCGGCTGCACGGAGCCCCTTCCCATACTAATATGGCGGGGGTGGACCAGGTCCCGGCAGTGGCGATCCGCCCGTTATGCTAATGACCCCCTATGTCAAAAGGTAAAAGTTTAGACCGGGACGAACCTGGTATCTGTATCCAAACAGCGCTTTATCACGGTCAGCTTAAACCCACTTCGGTACGAGTGAATCACAAACAGATTACTACTTAACACTTTTCGACACTATTTTTATTCTAAAAAATTTGAAAATCATATCTCCAATTCTCCTTATTGGATTTTTGATGTTTTGGTGTCCCTGATTTTTATAAATTGGAGTGGGATGTTTATTGTTTTGTGTTTTCAACTTTTTAACTGTTTTGGTGCTTCTAAATGGTTTACACATTTTCTTAAATTTAAGCCTGTCTGCTCCATACCATAGCTACCAGGGGATTGAGCTTGATTTTAAATTACTGAAACTTTTACTGGACTTACCAAGAATAGTGATATTATTACTTGTTATAGACTATTATCCACCCCAACTAATAATCCACTTTCTCACATAGATAATTGTACCAGAGCCAAGGCTGTTAATACTGCATTGATGCGAGGAGTGCCTGTCCTTGACATCTGCCAGCATGCAAGAGGGGTTTCAATGCATGCATTCACAAACTACTGCTTCCTTAATAGCCATGTCCAGCAGGAAGGACACTTTCCTTGCTCCGTTCTGCAACGTTTTTTGGTCTGCGCTTTGGTATATATTCTGCGGTAAGGAATCTGCAGTTAAAAATCTGAAAAATAAGTTAAGTACCTTCTGTAATGCTTTTGCTGGTGGATACTCAATCTTACTTCCAGATTCCCCGCTGCCTGCCCACCTCCCTGCTAAGTGAAGGGGCCTCTGTGTCATATCTAAAAATGTTCCAAGTTATTTTTCAGCACTCTGTTATCAAATACTCTGTATCTGAGGGTGCGGAAAGGTAATACATAAGAAGCTGACGTACCGCGCAGGGATGGCACTTATATGTGGCTCCGCTCTGTCACTCCCAAGCAGTATGGAGCAAGATTGTGCTAGAGGACGCCATCTAGTGATGCACAGGAGCACTGCAACAAAAAGCTCTGGATCCAGTCTGGACTTTGGGAAATATGCTAAAGTGAGGAATCCGCTGTTGGATAGAATGCTCATCAGAAAGAGCATTACTAAAGTGCATTACTGAAGGTAAGTTACTTACTCTTTTAGAAAAATAAAAAATTATTGGCTAACCCAAGACCTAGAAATTCACATGTTTCCAAGAAGAAGTGCACTTATGTATTAGGTGCCAAATAGCATAAGTCAGTGAGATCTTTTTAGCTCACCACTTAACCTTTATGTACAGTTCGAGGGCTACATATCACATTTTCTAGATAATCCACACCTTTTTGTTTATACCACATTTCATCCTGACGGAGAACTCTATCAGAGAGCGAATCGTGTTAAGCTGATTTAACAAAAAGCACGTTCAATTAATGTGTCCTACATATATTGGAACTGGTACTTTAAAGTTTTTAGAGTATTTTTTCAATAAGGTGGCGGATTACTTATAAAGTGTGGGATTATTTAAATTGCCATTATGATGCACAAAGATGCTTTTTAGCACCTTCATTCTTATTGTAAGGTGCTACATGCTGTTTTGTAGTAGCAAAAAGCATTGTTCATCCATAGAGGATGGGGAGATTTTCAGAACAATTAACATTACCTGGGAAAATTGTGTAACCTGGACCATATTTTCAATTGCTATTTGGTAATAGTTCATCAACGATCTGGATGCTTCAGACCTTCCTATAGTTAGGGGTGTTATTCCCTACTGTCACAATAGCTAAGCCGACTGGTGAAAAGTGAGGTCCCCAAGTATGGCAACTGTTTGGGAATGTGTAGGCATCTGACTCCAATAGAAGTCTGAAGCTGCAATCATTGCAGAACGCAGCAGCTAGGCTGTTGCTACGTCTTGATAGAGGACAATCAACTTCAGCAGCGATACGATCTCTTCATTGGTTTCCCATAAAACGTGTAGAATTTAAGGTGCTTACTTATGTGCACAAGGCAATTTATGGTGGCGCTACAGAGGACCTAGAGAATTTTTTTGTGCTCTATGTCCCTGAACGCCCCCTTAGATCAACTATGCAGGGTCTGGTCAGAGTCCCAAAAATCAGAAGAGCACGCTGGGGAGGGTCCGACGATCACATATTGTGCGGCCAGGCTGTGGAATAATTTGCCTCAGGCCATGAGACTGCAATCCGACCTCCAGGTTTTTAGGCAAGAACTAAGAACTCGCCTCTTTGAAACCATATGAGTGATTTCCTTATGTTCCCTGCCACAACACCTCAGCGCCAAGACGCCTCGGCATTCGAGCGCTTTAGAAACACATAAACATATTGGCGACCTGATGCGCCAGTGTGCTCTTTAGCCACGTCAGAAGAAGTTGAAGAAGGTATGAGAACAACAACTTTCTTATCTGTTGAGCACTACGTTTTCCCAGTAGCTAGTATAAGCAAGTGAGGTTTTGTCATTAAGTCCTCAAATGCAGCGTGATTGCCTTTTGTGCAACCTATCAGAGCAGGCAGGAATGTAGCAGTCATTAGCGCAGCTGGTGCAGTGGCTCTCTGACCCGAGTGGGGGGCTGAATGCGCCTCAGTTATTGCTGCCTTGCGCTTCTCTAGAGAATACAGTTGGGCCAATTACTTTATCTTGCATTAGGTCCCTGGCCCTTACTAGTCGCGTTATGCCTCTAGGAGTAGCCACCTCAGAGCTTCATCAGCAGCTTCTCTTGCTTTCACTTGTGCGTGTCTCGCACAGTCTATGGACCAGAACTTTGATTGGACTGATAGAGAGTGTGGGAACTGAATTTAAAGCAAGGAGGGTAAGAGGCCACCAAACATTTGTCATGCCCTATCCAAAAGGGCATGTTGTTTCATTCTTCACTCTCAACCAGACCCCATTGACTACTTGTAATGGAAATCCTGTGACACATGTCTGGACAACTGCTTGTTAGACTTTTAGATGAAATATATTAGTGGTGCATGGAGATCAAAGGTATTCAGCGTTCCTCAGAAGGAAGCCTACATTAGATTTCTCTACAATACATTACAGCAGAACATCCAACATGGTAATCCCGAAACATATGGACTGTCTCTGGACTGCTGAAAGCATCTCAGTTCCATACCAACGGTAGAAACTGCTATGCAAATACAAATAACACAACTAAAAGGAATGTGCTGAAACTGTGTATGGTACTGTTGTATTTTCAGACATAAGCTCATGAAGGTGTAATGCTTCATGATGACAAGTGAAGGAGGTGGGATAGCCACTGGCACCACCAAGATAGACCTAATTTCAACCAGCACACTGTAAACCAGGTATTCTAACAAGCATTTGCAATGCAATAGGTCTCGCATTCAAGCGAGTTTGTACTACTGCCATTGTAAATGACAATGTCTTTTATGTATTTTTTGGGTTTTAAAACATAAATAAAAGGCATTGTCATTTACAATACTAATAGCTTAAACTCTCTCAAATGCGAAACCTATTGCATTGCAATAAAGGGTCTTCTCGACCGCTTGTTAAATTGTAAATATCAGAGACCAGCCTCTGACATCTTCAAAGTAGTAATAAATAGTGCTGTGAAGAAGAATGTAAGTGTAAATTACACAGACACAAAGTGAGAGTTACATATGAAACTAGCTATAAACACTAACAAAGCGCTCCAACACCTTTCACTCTGTGATTATACTGTCACCACTCAGGAGGAAGAGCGGGAGGAGAGGGCTATTTCCTGCCCTCTTCGTGATTTGAGTGTGCAGTGTGGCATTGTGTAATTTCATTGCTATATCTGGCCTAATAAAAAACACTTCAGCTGTAGTAGGGCCCTGGCTTCACCTCCTGGTGCAGGGCAGACTGTGCTGTATGGCTGGCATGGAGGGAGGGAGGGATGGTATCGGCTGCAGCTCTGGCCTCGTACAGTGCCCATGCTATTACTAGTGAGCGAAAGGCGCTTAGGTGGTGGTATTGGTGGTGGTGGTATTGGTGGCAGTATTGGTATTGGTAGTATGGGTGGTGGGGGTATTGGTGGTGGTGTTGTTGTTAATAAAACAGGCTTTTGAAAACAACCCATCAGGTGGCTTAGTGCAGATAACATATAACACAGATGTGCTGTTGTCAGCTTCAGCCCATTAGCACACGATTATGTGCTACCTGGAATTCACATGACTTTATTCGCTTATCATTTCTAAATCCATTTTACTTGGGGGGGGGGGGTTGAAACAGACACAAGATAATGCCGGGTTACAGTGATTGAAAGCGGGCGCCATGTTACAGGGGCTGCCATGCTGCTTAACAAAACACAAGCGGTTTCAGCTGAAGCAGCGCATGTCCAGCCTGCAAAAAGAGAAACTCAATAAAGTATATAGTGCTTACAGACTAAATAACAGGTCCCGTGTAACAACTGAAGTAAAGGGGCCAGTAACCACAGGAGGTTACAAATGAAGCCAAGGCCATACTAAGGAGGGACTAACAAGCCTATTAACGAATACGAAGGCCGCATTTACGAAAGCCAATGACAAAAGCCAATGAAAAATATGGGTGGAGAGAGCACGCAGCTTCTCTCCCATGCACGCTGCCACTAGGCTCGACCTAAAAAAGGCTCCCATAGCCCCAGTGTAAATCGGAGCCATTCACATGCTCCTCGGGTGTGTGACTCTGTATACAAATTCTACAGCAGAATACAGTTGATTAAAGTAGGACGACAAGTTAATGAGGCAGAGTGACTAGTAAATGGCGTAGAGTGAATGAAGCACAGTGACCAAATAGTGAAAAAGAGGGAGCAGTGTGTAATCTAAGATCCGTATATTTTAAGGAGAGAAATGATGTTGCTCCAAAGATACCAAGAGGCTGGCCCTTGGTGATTTTACTACTCTGTTGGCTCTTTTGTGAAGTCACAATTTGAAAAGCTTCAATTTTCTATATTTGATGAAGTAATATGGAAATATTATGTTCAATGTGATTCTTTCCATCTAAATACAGTGATAATAAAATTGTTAGGCTTTCTTCCATGCTGGATGGACAGAATGCAAATCATTTTGTTTGAACTACAAAAGCACTGTAATGCTCCTATTTCTCTGGCACTTTTGAAGAAACATTACATCATATTTGTGGCTTGTTGTATACATTAAACTGTAAGGCATTCAAATTGTTGATGCAGTTACATACATGACACGATTCTGTGAAAGAGGGAAGTGTGCCTAGAGAAGGGGAATGGTTATAAATGAGAGAGGCAGTGTAAGGGTGAGTGAAGCATGACAACAAACATAGAATTGGACATACGCTAGCAGCTGTGTCCACCTTGGCTACTAGGGGAAATATTTATGCCTGATGAATATTAATACTACAGTTCTATGTGCTAAGGTGTGATTTCACTGTTAAGCATGCCAGCAATTACATTACCAGCCACATTCTAGAGCAGGCAGGCTGATTGCTGGAAGGGGAAATAACTTTCCATGTGAGAGATGCTTGAGGTAGGGGTTTCTACATAGAGATGGCTAACAAAGCAGGCTGTAATTGGTGCAGTGTAGTGGATGCAGGTCATCAACACAGTGGGACATTTAGCAAAACCTGTCTGCTGAAAATGGGGCAGTGTGTCAGTAAATTGAGCCAGGCGGAAATGGTCAGGCCAAGTGGAGCAATACTAGTAATCCGCTCCTTCTTAGAGTTAGTGAAGTGAAACTGAAGGATCCAGGATTTGGGAAGTAGAGCTGGGGTTCTAAAAGTGTTAGTGGGACAATCAGTGCGTGTGTTGATTGGGTTCAGGAGGGTGTCTTTCGTTTATTTTTTTGAGTTGTGTTGTCTGGGAGGTTGAAGTCACCCAAGAGGATGCTGTGGGTGTGTTGGCTATATGAGGTAGTGAGGAGATCCAAGAATACATCATAAAGTCCTTGTTCTGTCCATGAGGTCTGTAAATTAGATGAATGGATGGTGGTCTGAACTGCATAGGGTAAGAAGCGGCATGTCAGTAGCCCTATGTAGTTTAAAGTTACTTGCTTTCTAGGGTACAGGGCCAAGAGGGTGACACCTAGTCCCCCCTTTTTATGTGCGTAGACTACATGATGGATGCTGTATACTGTGGACAGATGGATGTCTGGGCGGTGTGAGGATGTGGGGTGAGACATGTTTTTGTGTTGAAGAGGGCATCAAGTGGAACTTACTTCAGTATTGTGATAGGTAGCTTTATTGCAGATTGCAGCACTCAGGCCTGTCTGAAGACACCTGTTTGATGAGGAGAATTAATGAGAGTTCCTCAAAAACATCTAATTTCATATAGCAAAGTGGGACTATACATGGCAACATTTGATGCTTGCATTGGGGAAGGTACTGAAGGCCTTTTGTAATTATGAAGTCATATATTCCCCTTGCAACACTCTAAAATGCTATACTTGAATATCACTGATGGGTGGAACAAGGTGCAGCTCTCCTAACTATACAAATCCATTCACCGCCTGCCTAACTTATTATTTTGTCGTCCACAATTTAATTGTACCCGAAAATCTTGTTGGGTGATATTTGGCAGTTCATTCAAACGCTCAAGCAACTATTGTTTTTGTTGTTGATTTTGTAATCAGTAAAATATTCCAATAGCATATTTTATACGACTATTCTGTTGTGAATCTTTTTATAATCGTTACTGATTAGACCTAAAATGGATTTTTATGCATTTATTCGTTTAAATGTAAATTGTGAGATACAGCTAGTGATTAGTATTTATTTTGCTCTTTTTATGTGCATTTTTAAAGACAGCGAAAAAGCCACACAAATAACGCAGTGTTTCTACTTTAACATTGTGCTTAACTGCTAAAGCTTCTGTGTGGACAGCGTGCGTCATGTTTCAAAGATATTAAGGTACTTTGAATGGCAACTGTTTGTGACATAAATACTCCTTTTGACATTAGTGGTTAGAAATACAGTATGAAAGCACATCTCAAAAGTGCTGTTTTTTATTTTATTAATGTCGTTATTGCTAATGTGATTGTTATATTGTAACTGATAGGAAGAATGACGAAAAATTAATATATTTGTTTATTTATTTATTTGCGGGTTTATATAGCGCTGGAATCGACTCCAATGGAGTATCTCTGCGCTTTGGGTCGGGTTTTCAGCTGATCAATAGCAGACAGGGAGGGCTGGCCTAAATGTCATTTTTAAACAACAAAGTTTTAAGTTGTTTCCTGAATTTCAAGTGTTCGGGGCATAGTCTTAAAGTTAGCGGTAGACTGTTCCACAATCTAGGTCCCACGACTGACAATGCTTTGCCACCATGTCTAGCTTTCTTGGCACGGGGCACTACTAACAGATAACCATTGCTGGATCTCAAGGTCCTGGTAGGAGTATAAGGAATACATTTGTTTTCCAGGTACAGGGGACCTTGCCCATTTATGCTTTTGTGGACCAGGCAGCATATTTTAAACTTAGTCCGTTGAAGGATTGACAGCCAATGCAACTTTTCTAAAAGAGGTTTAGAAGCTGTTCTTGGAGGGGCATTGAGGACCAGTCGAGCTGCTGTATTTTGGATCACCTGTAGTTTGGCCAACACTCCTTCATTTGCTGAGAGGAGCAGGCCATTACAGTAGTCCAGCCGACTTAGGACAAGGGCCTGCACCAAGGTCCTTCTAGAGGAATCCGGCAACAAAGGGAAAACCTTACGCAGCAGGCCAATAGTGTAAAAACATATACCTGTGATATAATTGGTATGCTGCTTTAACACTAAATCCTGGTCAAGACGTATCCCCAGATTTTTAACGACCTGCTTCGGTTCAGGAACCATACCCAGATCGGGGGGCCACCAATCGGGGGACCACAGTATCTTGGCTCCTCCAAACAACATAATCTCTGTTTTGCTGACATTGCATTGTAGGTAATTGGAGGACATCCATTGTCCTACAGCCTTCATGCCTGCCGAGAAAGAGTTCTTAGTTTCCGTCGTGAGGGTTTTGAAGGGGAAGAGGAGCTGCGTGTCGTCAGCATAGGACACGGGAATAAAACCAAATTTGCGCATCACTCTTGCCAGGGGTGCCACATAGATGTTAGAAAATTGGTATAGTGCTTGAGCGTACCTAGGCCCCTTTGGAACGCTGAAACAGAGGAAAAACATGACAATGTCCAGTCCTAAGTACATGAAATTTCAAATTCAGCTAGATAAGTAGGATGAAGCTTGATCTGGGATTCTTTGGTCGCCCTCATCCACTGATTGGACTTGGTTTAATACCTCTTGGGAAAGTTTGGTTTTCAGAAGTTTTTGGAACAGAAGTAGCCAGCTTCTACTGGGTGATGTTGGATAAGGCCATACTTTAGGATCCTGGCCTCACAATGATCTTCCCCATACTGTTTTCCCTTAAAGTGGCATTGTTTGATCAGATGGTCCAAAAAGGAGTCCAGATGTATGGTTGATGTATAGTTGCATGCCAGTTTCTAAAGATAGCCAGGATATGTGCCTTGATATTTAATTAAACGTGGAGCTAATGGTCTTAGAATTATCAACTTTTCAGAAATGCAGGAATGTTCTGGCTGGTAATAGGCTTTCATTGTGGTGGTCATTGGAGACTATGTCACAGTGGTCCAATGGAGAAGTGACTGGTACATATATTAGCTGTTTTCGGTGGTTTAGAAGAGTCGGTAGAAGGGGCTTTTCATAGAAGATGGAGCTGGAATTCACCTTCCTTTACAACTTATTAATACGACCTAGTTGAATCCTCAAATTTCAGACCTATTGCATAGAAGTAGAAGTGTTGCCATTTGACTATGCCCTGACCCCGTATACAATTAGTACTTCAGCTGATCTGTTAAAGAAATTAGACATGGTCTAGCAACTCTGCAAAGCTAGTATGCTTCTTCTTGTTTTGTGCCCGGCTGATGTGTATCAGGATATTATCCATATCCATCTGGTAATTCACCTGCTACTGGTCCAGTACAGTGGTTCATAACTTTTTGACTTACGTGGACCCCCACTTAATCATTATTGGAATCTAGGGAACTCAACCTGAGTCACTGTTGAAATCTGGGGACCCCAGCCTAAGCAATTTTGATGCTTTCAGCTGCAAAACAACAAACACAAATACAGAAAAAACAAGTCATGAAACAAATACACAAATGATGGAGTATTTATTTAATTCACAAACAAATATTAGAAAAATTAATGGGAAAATTGGAGTATTTCTAAATTCAATTCACTCCGCCCATCGTCCATACTATATTCTGTTGGATGCATTTGCACTACTCCCACAAATTAATCTGAGGATTCCAACTTAATTTTCTGCCTCCAATTGCAAATTCCTTACATTACACAATGTTTTAAAATTATTTTCAATTTAACCACGTTGTGTATATAAACTTTATTAATCTGTTAAAATGATTTAATTTACTAAGCATTGGCGGACCCCCTAAAAAAGGCTTTGCAGACCCCCAAATGTCCCCGGCCCACAGGTTAAGAACCACTGCTCAACGGAGTACAGTTCCTATGTTTTTGAAACAAGCAATCAACAATCATTCCTTAAGGAACCTACAGTAGACCCTCATGTGCTGTCTAACATATGACTAATTACATTCCACCTGTGACCAAGTAAAACTCCAAATGTGAATTCCGACTACTACAAGATATGTAGATCAGAATCTGTCCAAAAACGTTAACAGTCTGGATTCATTTGTGCCTAGGTAATGGTCTACGGCTTCTATCGACTATCATATGTGCTTTTTGCCATGCTTTTCACTTAAATCTTAAAAAGTTCATATCTTCATTTCCCCTTATTGTTTTTTTGTTATTTTGGTGTAATTTTCATTATTAAATGTTTCTCTAGTTTTATACATTAGAATAAGATTGTTATTGTGTTGCATCTTTGACTGTTGTGTTCCTTCTAAATGCTTTACGTGTTTTCTTTGAAATAAGCCTGTCTTCTCTGTGCTATAGATACCAGCGGGTGAGCTAATGTTTAAATTACTGGGAACTTTGACTGTAGCTAACAGGTTAGTGACTTATTACTTCTAGTGGACTGCCATCCACCACAATTAATAATTCACTTTCTACAATCATGCACAGTCAAACAATGATCTAAAACAATATAGTAGTAAAACCAAGGCCCCTGGCTAGTCACGCAACCTAGTGGGTGTAGTCTCTAGATGATGGAGAACTTTGTCTCAATCCCTCAATGAAAAGCAGAATACAACATTGTGAGTACTGAGCCATTGAAATGGTTAAACGTTGTTCACAAATAATTGATGATCACAATAATTATCTGACTGTGATCCTTAAACTACAAAATGGAGGATTCACAATCCAACATTCACTGTTTGGAATCTTAGAGTTTGCTACCACCAAACACAAGGCAAGATTAAAGCAAATATCAAAGATTTAGAATGTACCTGGTAACCTCCAAAGGAAGAGGACAATGTACCGAACTTCAAAGAGTATGTTCACTGGCTCCTGCATGTTAAGCCTACTTCTGCGTTTAGAGTTAGTAATTAATTAGAGTTAGTGATGTCTGCATCCAAAATAGAAATATTTTGCTAATTAGTGGCATTTGCATGCTTGATTAGCAGTTCACTCGTGGAAGAGGATGGGGATGTGGGGGTGAGATGTGCCGACCTCTGTTTGAGCCACAAAAATTATTTGGGATTCAAGAACCTTACGGTCTTTACCATCTTGTGCACTTCTGCAGATGACAGACAGGCTGCACAGCGCAGATATCCCATTGCCAGGTGCACCCACATACCCTAAACTGGATAACACTGAATACATGCATGCAAAGGAAGTTTCCATAAGCAATGTGACTGACACTTCACCAGTTTTGCTTATAGAATGTTATGTTGCAGGTTTACTTGGAAAGGTAACAGGTTAATGTATGGGTTATCCAAGGGCAGCCAGCAATGATATGACCTAAGTGGTTACCCACCTGATTACCAATAAAAGCCAAGTATACACAACCTCTGCTGCTGAACCTTTGGGGTGCACCCCTCATCTGGCCCCTCTAATCCAGGAAAAGATCTCACGCACAGAGGTGGAGATTTACCAAGCAAGGCCCCAGTTACTCAGGCTTACAACTGCTGTGGGAAGAATGAGGTGCCGTTGTGTTAGTCCCAGGGCCCTGCCATATGTACTCCCGAGGTACTGTCGTGAAGCTACTATGGGCTCTTTCTTGTGGTTGCTTTTTGCACCAAAGTCTTTGGGACCACCCTGTAACTTCGCCTGTAACTCTGGCTGCACTGCACAGCAAGAGAAAATAACACAACACCTGCTTTACATCAGTACTCAAAAACATGTCAATAAGGGTAAGTGGTAGGGTGGGTTTCGCTGTAGAGGATTGCTCAAAGATGACAACACTTGAAACCATGTAGTATTTCGAAGAACACCCAATCCCACCCTGGAAGTGGCATATTTGGAGGGGTGTAGCCTTGCCCTCCCTGACGCCATGAGGGGGATGAAGTGAGTGGTGAAGCTGTATAGCATGTCAGGGGAATGCTGCACTAAGCTGCTCCCTACCTCTGTTTTCAACCTGTGTGCGATGCAGGCAGCCACAGTCTGATTCTAGAAGTTTTCACAAGGTTGTGGTGGTACTCCAATATAGAAGCCTTTTGCTACTCACTGCCTCACATTACGAGTTTCATTATCAAAGAAATACGTGCTTCTGAATGACTATGCAGGTGGCCATTTCCCGGCTCCTTAGTCAACATTTCAATTAAAAGTGCACATCAGCAGTTCATCCACATGCTAACCCTCTGCAACCAGTGAGTTGTGGTTTTGTTCTGCATTTCAACATCCCAATCACCATCTCTAAAAATAAGAGAGGGGTAATTAAAGAAATCCCTTGCTTCTGTGAAGCTCAATAACCACCCTGGGGAAAGCCTTGAGTTGATACATGGTTGATAGAGCAAGAGGCGGGAATTATGCTGCTAACAGCCTGTGAAGTGCTGCTTTGACTATTGGAACCTGTTGTAAAGGATGATACAGAGTCCATAAGTACATGTAGGTTACTTCTTTATTAGTAGCTTGGTTCCAGTATAGGAGATCAGGATAGTAAGAGAAGATAGATGGTATAAAGATAGCCCCACCAGGAGCAGGCTCCTAACAGCTCAGCCTGAGTTGACTAACTGACACTCTAACACAGAGAGGCACTCAGGCATTCTAAGATGTCATGGAACATTCTAGCAGAGCAGTACAGTGGAGAATAGTAGACAAGTAATTTACTACACATCCTCCTTCCTTAGGGAACAACAACAGAAATAAAGATAAAGACAAGTAAGATACCTCCAATATAACATTAACAAGAAAGTGCAACAATGAGATGCACATATCCAAAGGTGTATTACATGAGGTATCAGGAATTTCACTGGCATGAAAAGAAATGCGTTAAGATGCAAAAATAAGTGAATACATTAAAATTGCAAACACCATTACTACACGCCCCATCCCCCTCCCTTAGGGAAAAACAAAGCATGGCTCAGATGAAAAAAAAACAATGCAACAGAGAAGGGTGGTCACCCACAGAACCTCCCCATAAGCGGGTACACCACAGGGTAGACACCCTGTTAAACAAAAGTGGGTGCAGACACTGACCCTTGGGAGAAAACAACATCCCCAATAGAAAGATACAATAGAGGTTAGATTCACTCTAGATAGCTGGAAGAGTGCAACCTCAATAACAAAGATTCACCAGAGAGAAAACGCGCTGGAAAAAACGCAAGTTCCCTTGGTAGAAGGCATGCTGACACTTAAAATCCGTTAAGAGTAACGGAAGAGGTCTAAACACTAGAGAGAGAAGCTTCTCACTCTGTCGTACGAGCATGAAACCCTTGGCCACGAGTTCCATGCAGGTGGACTTCGACCGGAGCATAGTGTCAACATGAAAGGAAGACCCATGATAACGCCAGGAAGCTACCAAAGAACCTCCACCAAAATAGGGAACAACACAGGGTACTAACCCATGAAAATAAAACACCCTCCCCTAGATAGGGTGCACCACAGGATAGACACCCTAGAAAACAGCATAACCTCACCTAAATAGTGTACACCACAGAGTACTAATCCTTGAAAAATAACACAACCTCCCCTAGATAGGGTACACCAAAGGGTACACACCCCGGAAACAACATAACCTCCACTAGTAATAGAGAACAACACAGGGTACTAACCCTGGAAAAATAGCACAACCTCCACTATGTAGAGTACATCACAGGGTAGTCACCCTGAGAACAAATATGAGGCATTGACTACCCACAAGCAACACAACCTCCCCTAAGTAGTATAGGGTACACCACAGGGTACTAATCCTGGGAAAATAACACAACCTCCCCTAGATAGAGTACACTATAGGGTACACACCACGGAAACAACATAACCTCCACTAGTAATAGAGAATAACGCAGGGTACTAACCCTGTAAAAATAGCACAACCTCCACTAGGTAGAGTACATCACAGGGTAGTCACCCTGAGAACAAATATGAGGCATTGACTACCCACAAGCAACACAACCTCCCCTAAGTAGTGTAGGGTACACCACAGGGTGCTCACCCTGGGATCTGATACGGGGCATTGACTACCCCCAAATGACGGAACCTCCCCTAAATAGGGTACACACAAAATAAACGACAAAACTGGGAAATTAACTGTGGACTCAAAACACTGTTATACACTGAGCGCCCCTTCCACCAGATGAAAGCACAGACTTATAGAGAACATGCATAAAAAGTACAGACATTATAATTACAAAGCATATGTTAGGCACCGGTGAGCGATTTCTCACCCGTGATCGTCACAAAGTTCCATGTGGCTGTTCCCGCATAGCGTCTCGCCAAGCTGGTGAAGGGTGACTCAAGACGACGTGCTGTGGCATCCAGCACATTACACAACAGTAATGCAAAGTCCAATGTGGTGAAAAACTTGGTCTCGCAAGTCAAGTAACTGAAACTCGAAAGGGGAACAAAGTTCAACTGTAGAAAAGTTGCACTTGAAAGGAAAGCGTATCCGTGTCCCTTGTCAAAATGTCACAGACTAGGTGATGGCGATTCTAATTAAATTTGTTGCAACAGCGCAAGCAAAAAAAACGTGGTTGGCAGTGTAAAACTTCACCATAGAACACCAAGGGACCCTGTATGTGCTGTTTCCAAGCACAAGATGGCGGCAGGTTTCTAACGCTGAGCTGGGTGGCTCACGGTGAGCTGCGGTATGCAGACGTCGCTAAGCAGCTGAATGGAACAACGGACGTCACATAGCAACGAGGAGGGAAAGACGTCACCAAGGATTCACCTTGCCTCCGCGCGGCACTAAGGAATCGGTGAGGAGCGCATGCATGTTTTTTTTTTATTTAAACGATGTGCTGCAGTTGCTGGTAACCACTTGAGTATTTTAAACAAGCAAAGAAATTGGCCCCCACTCACCGGATATCACACGGCCACAGTCTTGAAGCTGTCACTGTCTCCGTCAAAGCACCTCCCCAAATACACAATAAAAGGTGCTCGCTGTGAAGGAAGTCACACAAAGTCCTTCTTTTCACTAAAATACACCCCCGCTCTATGCTGATGAGGTCGCTGATCAAACACAATGCCAGTCACTGCCGGAAGTAAATTCCACCACCAGGCAGATGGGCAATTCACTGCGAAAGCAGACAGAACTTGCTGTCAGACTGTGACGCTTCCCACGCAGGACCCAGATAGGGCAGTGAAACACAGCAGGGTGCGCAAACCTGCTGTGCCTCTGGGAAGTTTGTTGCTGGAGAGATGACAGCAGGGTCTTTAGTGATAGGATAACTAACGCCCAGGTTGCAGGCTCCAGATAGTACAGGACACTGGTGGGGAAAGCAAGAGAACACCACAGGCTTGTCGGCAGAGAGACTGTTCACTGTTGAAGTCTTAAGGGTGACAGCAGGCTCCTCAGTAATGTGAAGACGAACGCCCAGGCTGCAGGCTGTCCAGATGGTACAGGACACTGGTGGGGCTGGCCAGGGTGTTACCTTTGAGTTTCAATTGACGTTTTGAAAGTCCTTGGTTCTTTTTCTTTTGGTTCCTTGGATCCTTAGTTGTCTTTACTCCTTACGTCAGTTCTTAATATCGTCGCCAAAATTGTTGTAAAGGATGATACAGAGTCCATAAGTACATGTAGGTTACTTCTTTATTAGTAGCTTGGTTCTAGTATAGGAGATCAGGATAGTAAGAGAAGATAGATGGTATAAAGACAGCCCCACCAGGAGCAGGCTCCTAACAGCTCAGCCTGAGTTGACTAATTGACACTCTACACTAAGATGTCATGGAACATTCTAGCAGAGCAGTAAAGTGGAGAATAGTAGACAAGTAATCTACTACAGAACCCATTCACCTTTGAGTGTTTGACTGGTAGCTAGATGCTAGGACATGAAACGTACAGATTAGATTGCCTTGGGGTGCATGGCTGCCGATGCATTAGCAGAGTTTTGAATAGCTGACTGCTCATTTTACTTCATTATCTACCACAAATTAACTTTTGGTGCAAGCACTGTTACAATTATATGTACAATCGGTCATTGTTCACTTCATTTACCTGGTACAGACTTGCCCATTGGTTATGTACAATGAAGGTTACAGAGGTCGTTTTGTAACAAATCTAAGCCTCTCCAATCATTATTGAATGTGGAAGAAAACAGTTGAACTATCCCTTTGTGTTATTAAATTTATTGACAAATGGCATTCACTTCTTAGACTTCTCTGTGGACGTTATGCCACTTCACTAAATATGTATGGAAATTAGTTTCATGTTTTATTTTCTTTGAACCCTCAGCATGGAATAGTTTGATTTCCTCGCACTATTCATTTTCATTATTCTTGTAGTGCTAGAAACGTTGCAGGATCAATGGCACTTTCTCTTTGTCCTGATGATGACCCAGAAATGTTGGCATGGAGATCAAAACACCAACAAAACCCATCTAACGAACTGTAATGTTCAATCTTAGTTGAGTAACATTTTCTTTAGCTTTTATTTTTCATTCAGTCAGGGTTGTGTATTTCTTTTCTGCACCGTGAACATGATTTTATTGCTTACCAATCCAATGTATAGTGTCACACAGTGCTGGCAGCAAAATGGTTGACTCAGTTGCACCCTTGATGTGAATGTAAATAAAGACCGAAGTTTTACATAAACTTCTATTGTCTAGGCCTGGGTAGTGAACTCTGCTCCATTCGCTGAGTTTATCACATCCCGTGGAACACGCGGAGTTCAGAAAAACTCACAGAGCAGAGTTTTTACCTCGTTTGCGTGCACCAACTTATATTGGCCAGCGCAAGCGAAGCAAATCCAACACTAGACCACCTCCCAGCGAGATTTCTCAACGCGAGCGGTCACAGATGGCCGCGACCGCTCACATTGAGACACCATCAGTTCACATTGAGGAAGCTGCAGCTCGTGTAGAAAATCGACTTGAGCGGCAGAAAGAAGCAGTGCCCTCTTGCGCGGCACATGGTACCATTCACACTGATTTTCCAGTGCGGGACAAACACCTGGAACGAACAGCGCAGCCTAATGCACTATGCCGCTCTTGGAACTCCGCGTAGCTTAGCAGAGCTTTTTGGTCACTTCTCAGAGTTCTGTCACGCAAAACTCCGCTAAATCTGCCTAGGCCTACTATTGTCTCAATGGGCATATGATTCTAAGATATATTTATTTTTTGGTTTATAAAAAATACCAAACTTATAGAAGGTACTCTTCGAGCCTGAGTTTATCTTCCCATGACTATGGTATAAATTAACTTTGTTTAAAGTGAATCAGAGGGAGACACTTTTGTTATGTATTACAAAAGCTCACTAATGAGGAACACAGAGTCGCCATATTACGATCTACTGACAATTTTCGTAAACCTTTAATTGCATTTTAGGTGCAATTTTTTCAGTAGTATGAGAACATACCTACCAGATAGCCCAACATGTGTGACACCTTCACCCAGTACTGTCTGTATGGGCAAAATAACAGATATTTTGAGTCCATTCTCATAAATGTCCATATATATAAAGCCCATGAATAAAAACCAAATGTACTAGCCCCAGGTCTTGTTGATTTAAAAATAAGGTCTACATAAATGTTTCACACAAGACCTAATGCTAATTGACAGCTATGCATGAGTGATTAGTGCATTCTGCAAGTGTTTCCATAAAGACATCTTCCATAAATGCCAATTGTCACATTGTCTTGTGTTGAAGGACTCTGGCAGTCCTGAATGTTTAGCCATTAGCACTTGGCATGCTGCGGATATAGGACGGTTTACAGAATGCAACCTGTTGTGGTCAATAAAGTGATACTGGCTAAAGTTGTCGCATCTACCTTACTCTGATGTGAATCACTGGCGGTGGTGCAGGAGAAACTAAAAAAACACAAGCATCATGAAACAGTGCTGTCACGTGTTCCTGGTGTGGGTGTACGTAGACAGCCCAGCTCAGCGTATTGTTTTGCACTGTAGAACATGTTGTCGTGGTTGGCCTGGTATAAAATAGGGGCGGTAATTATCTGAATGCATAGGAAAAAACACTGACCGAGTGACTCGCAAATTTACCGGGAACATTTTTGAGTTCTATGACAAAAAGTGCAGGTAAGATTGCCATTTTGATAGAGTTCAAACATAAACATCTTACAAATACCCTGTGTGTAAGAAGGCTAGTAACAGAAGGATAAGCAAAGAAATATTGAGAATTGTGTGATAAGAACATGTAACATGAGCCATAAGCACGCACAAGCATCTCTCCACTTGTGAAAGCTTGGCCCAAACCCAGCATTGATATTGTTCACAGGTCACTTTACTTTTATTCACCAAAATTAGTGTCATATAAAGCATTGTGAAGTCTTTCTACAAGAAACAAACACAATTGCACAATGCCTTGAAAATGGATCAGGAAGATGCATATTATCTTACTGGGGGCAGCTGGTCAATCAATCAGAAATTGTAGAGCACACTAATCACCCACAAGGGTATCCAGGCACTAAGATCTGTTCTGCTCCAGAGGCATCAGATGAAAAAGCCAGGTCCTGTGTCCCCTTCTAAACTCCTGGTTAGAGGGTGAAGTTCGTAGATGTAGGGGGGAGGGTGTTCCAGGATTTTGTGGTGAGGTAGAAGAAGAAGCATCCCCCCTGCTGCTTCGGCAGATGCAGGGGTTGTGAGTGAGGTAGTTGGAGGTGGATAATAGGAGCCTGGAGGGTTGGTGGAAGCTCAGACAGCGGTTGATGTAAGCAGGTCTTTGCTGTGCAGGGTCCCATAGGTGTGAGTCCGAATCTTAAATTGGCATCTCTTGTAGATGGGGAGCCAATGGAATTTCTTCAGGTGAGGGGTGATGTGGGTACATCTGGGGAGGTCGAGGATGAGTCTGGCCACTAAGTTCTGAATGGCCTGTAGTCTCTTGAGGAGGTATGAGGTAATTCCTGCGTAGAGTGCATTGCCATAGTCTAAGCGGCTGTTGATGGGGTCTTGAGTGACGGTGCGATTGGTGAAGATAGTGAGCCATTCGAAGATCTTTCGGAGCATGTGCAGAGTAAGGATGCAGGCAGAGAAGACTGTGTTGATCTGATTCTTCATGGTGAGTTTGCTGTCCAAGATGATTCTGACGTTCCATACGTAGTCCATGGGGGTGGGAGGGAGTCCCAGTTCGGCAGGCCAGCTGGAGTCATTCCGTGGTGAGGAGGTGTTCCCAAAGATCAGTACTCCTGTTTTGTCGGCGTCGAGCTTGAGGCAGGTGTCTTGATTCTAGTCAGTGACACTGGTCAAGCACAGTTAGAAGTTTGCCTTTGTTGTGGAAGGGTCTTCCGATAGAGAGAGGATGAGCTGGCTGTCGTCTACGTAGGAGATAATGTTGAGTCTGTGGTTTCTGACAATGTAGGTCAGGCGGGGGTCATGTAGGTTTAAACAGTGTGGGGCTAAGTGATGAACCTTGATGAATGCCGCAGATGATGTTCTTGGGCTCCGAGGTGAAAGACAGACTCTTTGTGTTCTGCCTGTGAGGAATAAAGCAATCCACCTGAGGGCTTCGTTTTGGATTCGGATCTGGTGAAGCCTCTTGATCAGGGTGTGGTGGGACACAGTGTCTAAAGCCACTGAGAGGTCGAAGGGGATCAGGGCCACCACTTCTCCCCATTAAAGGAGGGTTCTGAAGTCATCAGCTGCGATCAGAGGGGTTATGGTGCTGTGGTTCTTGCAGAATCTGGAAAGGGATGCGTCCAGAAGATCGTTGTTCTCGTGGTATTCCATGAGTTGGTGGTTGATGGCCTTTTGAAGGACTTTGGTGGGGAATGGGAGCAGGGAGATCGACCAGAAATGTTTGAACATGTTGGAGTCGGCTTAAGGTTTCTTGAGAAGGGGTTTGACTTTGGCTTGTTTTCACTCGCTGGAAAGATGGATGAGGTGATGGATGTGTTGAATATGATTGTGAGCATGTTGCTGATGGTGTTGTTGCCGAAGTTGAATGGTGTGGACGGAGGTCCGGGGGACCTCCTGAATGGACGGAGTCATTATGTCAGTGGTGCTCTCCATAGTGAGCAGGTCCCAAGCAGTGATCCGGTGGTCGGGTGTGGCGCCTGTGGGGTCGAGGCGGCTGAGGATGTCGGCGGGTTTGGGTTCGAAGTTTTTGTAGATGGAGATCTTGTTGTGGAAGAAGTCCGCCTGGAGGTTGCAGAGTTTTCGGGAGGAGTGATGACTTTTTGTATCGCTGACAGGTTGGAGGACTCCTTGATGATGCTGAAGAGTTCTTTGCTGTGGTTGGAGCTGACTTCAATGCGGTCGGCTAAGTCATGCCTTCATGTTTCTTTTAGGAATCAATGGTACTGATTGAGTGAAGTCTTGTCGGTGGTCTGGTCGGTGGGCTCCTTAGTGGTGTGCTATTTCATTTCCAGTTATTTGCACTTGCCTTTTGAGGTTCTCAGTTCCTGGGTGAACCAGCTGGCTGGTTTGGATGGTCTGATGGGTTTGATGGGGGCAACTGTTGGAGCAGTATGAAATACAGGAGCTGAAGTTTGTGACAGCCAGTTCAAGGTTGGTAGAGGTATCGGGGTCGGAGGTGTTTAGGGCGTCGGGCCATTGGCTTTGGGATACATTGTTCTGGCTGTGGTAAGAGGTGCTGGGTGACCTGTTAGAGGCACTGGGGGCTGCTGTGAGGGTCAAGTGGACGATTGTGTGGTCCATCCAGGTGAACTTGTTGGCTTGTTCTTGACTGGTGGTGGCTGGGCACACTGTCTTACTGTTCCAATGAGGCCCACGATAACTGAAGGACAGCCATGGGGGTTACAGAAAACTGGCCCGGTCACCAAAATCAAAGTGGCCCTAGTGATTTAGAGAGCTTAAAGGGTGGCCCACAATTGTAGAACGGGGCAGGTTTGAACTTGCAAAAATACTCTGTATAGGTATTTTAGGTATTTCACAAGGTATGGGAGACTGCATGCACTTATGCGTGCTGCGGGCAATTCTTGTGATAGTATCCAGAAAATCCACAGTAAAATTTGACACACCAGACCATAAAACAGGCCCACAAACAGCCCTAAAATGGTCCACACACTAATCTGTCAGACCGGCCCTTTAAGCATTGCTTGATTGCCATGTAGGCCATTCCGACTCTGTAAGTAAGGGTCTAAAAGTTTCGTGCTGTAAAAGTTGAGTGACAAAAAGAGGAAGTGCTCCTGTTGACTAATCCAAAAGGTGACTGCCACTTTCATAGGCAAAAAGAACAATTGATGGACAGACTGCAGAACAATGTCAATCATCCACCCCAGTACAGACATCTGGGCCTAAATCCATCGTTTTTCTGCTCACCATGCCATTCCAGTTTGGACCCAGCCATATGCAAATCAGTCTTGACCCTGTGCCCAATGGGAACAGTCCCATGATGCACAGGGTCAAGACTGATTTGCATATAGCTGTGTCTGAACTGAGGTGGTGAAGTGAGCTAAAGAACGATGATGGATTCATCCCACATCTGTGACTGGGGGTGAGTGTCTGAAAAGTTTCAGCACTCCGTCCATCATCTCCTTGTGATTGCTTTGTTCGCCCTAAGTTGGCAGGGTATGCCCATACGTGGGTCCCTTTCTCACTTTGCCACTGGGTTCAAGCTAGCCTGGCTGATGTGGGCTGTTAGCCCGAAACCAGTCCCAGGATGCTTCTTTCTGGTCCAGGGAAGACATGACTTGGCAGTTCGGGCTGGACTGTTCCCATGAGGCACAGGGTCATGACTGATTTGCATATAGCTGTGTCTGAACTGGGCTGGTGAAGTGAGCTAAAGAACGATGATGGATTCAACCCAGATCTGTGACTGGGGGTGAGTGTCTGAAAAGTTTCAGCGCTCCGTCCATCATCTCCTTGTGCTTGCCACTTTCATAGAGCAGAGGATGAATGGGGATAACCAACAGCAAACCAAAGGCTAAAAGAGGCTAACACAAACCCAGTTCTGTACACATTTATTGTTTATCACAGATCTGGCAAAACTAAAGATATCTCTCACCAGAAAGTCTTAATCTGGATCAAAATGGAATATAAGCAAACTTTTTTTTTTGTCTAGGATATGATGCAAATATATGTCCAAATATAACAGTGTAATCTTATGGCTATGGGAATATTATGGACAGGGATTGGTCAAAACCCTACTTATGGCCGACTGACTATTTTGAAAACAAGAAGTTATTATATTGGTTTCATTTTGAGAATATGTTGGCTTATTCACAAAAGCATTTTGGCATTCATAAAGTAGTATTCCTGTAGTACTCTTTTGCATACTCCTACATGTCTTTGTGAATTAGCCCCAAAACATCAAAGTTGGAATGAAATCAGAATATTCAAGGAATATGGGTATAAAATTTGTAGAAATAGAACTGTGCCCTTTTTGCACTTTCACGAATAGGGAGTAGGGCTGATTCATGTAGGTTTGTAGGAGAACATAAAATTCTACTCCTGTAGTACTACTTCCTGTACTCATAACTGTGCGAAAGTGGATTTACCTAATCTGTGCCTTAATACATATGTGTACTTTGAAAACGCTTATGCTCATGTGTGCCTTAGCATGTACCTTTACGTTTTATTAATGATCCTGTCATTTTTGTACCAGCTTTAATACCATTAAAATCTCAGTATTCATGTCCAGTTACATACATTTTAAATGCACTGCAGCCATTTAATTTCACAATGTGCAGTTGCACATTCCCTATACCTTGTAGCAAAGCTAGCCTTGTTTTGAGATTGGCACAGTGAAGTGAGGCTTTTAGTAAATAGCAGTAAATAGCTGCTGTTTGTGCCTCTTATTTCGGGGTTTTCCACAATCCTTTCCAGGGAACATCTCGGCACCTGTTCATAAGTAGCTATCTGCTAGTTTTATTTTCTGCCACATGCCTCCACTTCCATTCACTTGTATTGAGAATTTCTTTTATAACTATAACAAAATAAAACTGATTACGGGTGAGGCTGTGGTCTGTTGACACAGCTATTGTCCAAGTTTATTTTTGTGTGCTTACTGGCTATTTTGCATTAAATGCATGTTAGACATTCTAGACTATCCCCAGTGTTATCTTTTTATTTTACAGCTCCTTTTGTGTATCGGCTGCCTCGGGCCCAGATTTATTAAAAGTCATGCAGAGCAGCGCTAGGCTACTTGAACGGTCAAGAATAGTGACCTCGATTTTGTCAGCCATGCTCGTGGAAAAAATGATTTTTCTGGGCAGTACTAAGCATGCACAAAGGCGAGACAGTGGAGTTTTATGTGAAAATTGTATTGAGGGACCCTTCCCATACAAATGTCAATGAATGAAAATGGCTCACTACTCAGCCATGTAGTGTGTGTTATCATGAGGAAATTGCATATTATTCGTCGAATATCTTTTTATATTCTGCTCAGCCATTGTATACACCTGGTTTCATTTTGGCATTAGGATTTTAGAGTCAATTCAAGCTACTTTAGATCTGTGTAGTATGAAATCCTAGGGGTTTTCTCTGTTCCCGCTTCGTTAGTTCCCCATTGCATCCATTATTATAGGGTTGGCTATATTAAATGAAAAGCCATATAAGTTGTGCTCTTCTCAGTTTTTCACACAAAGTATATTTTATTTGGGAAAGTTAGTTGATGCTGCTGTGGGCGCCTATGTAAACTGCTTGAGCGCCGCTGTAAATGCATAGTAAATATGAACCATAATATTTTTGCAAATAGCAACACACTTCAAAAGGCACGGCAAAATTCAAAGTGCACAAACAATAAAATGCACTACTACATATGTAATATAAACAATCGCTCATAACGCCACATATATTCTTCTGAATCGCTGCTGCCGTATTCTTTGTGTAGCCAGAATTAATTTTCATCGCCTTTAACTTTCTATTCACAATATTCTGTTGCGCAGCATAGATTTCTTTTTTTTTTTACAACTGCAATAAATTATCAATCTTTGCAAGTAACAATGGCAGCCAGCCAATCACTGACCACAGTGTCAGACTGCTTGTCTCTAAAATGTTCCCAAGGTAACATCCAGAGTAAAGATTAACCCCTTCGGTGCTCATGACGGAACGGTTCCGTCATGAGCCACGGTTGAGCTGTGCTCATGACGGAACCGTTCCGTCATGACCACGCCCGCGCAAGATTCCGTCAGCACAGCGGCGGAATCTGCGCAGCATGGAAGGGGTTAAAAAAACAGTTCTCTTTACTCAGTCTTGCATCCATAACAATCACCAGCAATTAAAATTCTAGAACGTTGCTTTGTTTGAAGTTTCGAGATGTATTGTTACAACATTAATTAGGTGTCCCTTTTAACTTCAGAATGTAAGCAGCCAATGCAAAGATCTGCTAGGGTTGGAAAGAGCGTAATCATTTCCTATAGAATGTTGCATTACTAATGACAAACCTGCCTTGAGCTTCAGAAATGAAACTGCATTTAAAAAGTGACACACAGACATTTGTTTCTACAAAATGAAAACATGAGGCTTTGATATTCCCATGCTTTAGTTGGATGCTTTCCACTTAGCATCCCATGTGGAACATTGCACAATTAATTCATAGGTTGATTTTTAATATTGCTAGTTTAGATTGTGTTCTCACTATTGATTGTGATTTTAATTTGCAAAAATGTTAAATGTGTGCAGTAGTAAAATATAAATTGTATTAGAATTTATACAACATTTTAAAATGTATAAACACAGAAACAGCTCATGATTTAGCGCTGGCCCTGTAAGCTCAAGTTGACCTTACAGATAAGCAAAGGAATGTCTCTGTGTGAAAGAGAGAACACTTGGCATAATCTACAGTATGTAACCTCAGAGCCATATCTATTTAGTTGTTGGAAATGTTTAAACAAAGCCTCATTTAATTATTCGCTTTAGGGAGAATAGAAAACACACGTATTTTAAAAGTGCATTACCATGTTATATTTTAATGTTACTTGCCTAATTAATAAGTTCTTTTGCAGCTAATTTTATGTGTTTAGTTAAAAATAAAATGTTTCTTTAAAGAAAGGTTAGGGGATGAAGTTATATTAAACAAGATGCAGAATATGTTGTGGGAAGAATTTTCGCCTGTCTGATTAATGACGTGTGCCGACAGCAGAGGGGTGGAGGTATCCTTTTGGAGAATGCTGAATTCCAATTGGTTGCACACATGCTTTGTAACATTATTTTTTATAGAAACGCATTCCTAGTTTAGGAGTTTCAAAACCCTTGCAGACAGATTTAGAGATGGGAGGCTGCAGAGGAGTTTCAGACTTCCATGCAGAACAGAAGGGAGCAGAGTAGATGTGATTTGCAGATACAGGGAAGGAGAAGGCAGACCTTGATTAAGAGCAGAACAAAGGCTGATTAGATGCAGGTGTTGTTCCATTCTGACTTTTATTAAAATCCCCAAGCTTTATGCTTTGATAAACTGGCTTTGCCAAGGTTTATTTGCTCTATGCTTTTTTTCTGTTTATGGGAGATTCTTCAATATTAGTTATTGATTTAGCTTCATGCTAATCTCACTCTTGCTTCTATTCTTGAACTCTTCATGAGTTCTGATTCATTTGTGCCTAATTTTCTTAGAATAGGGATTCTTGCCATTATGGAACTCACTGTATGCAATTTATGATATGCTCTGTACTAACTTTTTTTTCTTATTTAATTCTGTAACCTTGATACCTGACTAATCAATGAAGAGTTAGAGAATCCTAAATATTATATAGAAAATAAATCCCTTTAAAACTTCTCACAACTCTAATTTTTGACTAAAATGTTTATTTGCATTTGATTAATTGCCCATGTTTATAAAGGAACTCTTTTTGTCAAAATACGATGGCAAAGATTCATCATCTTGAGCGGAAACAAGGGTAATGATAATTAAAGGTAATGGTGCCACATTTTCTAAATTTACAAAGAGATTACCGTGAGATTTCCACGTTATCAGTTTTAAATAAAGTGTATTTCTGGGAAATGGTAGGGCGTTCGTGAAGTGAAACTTAACAGTTTTGACTCTATAATGGCTCTGGGTTTTCCAGTTAGCATTGTACTCTGCTCTACTGGGGGCGGCTTTGATACTTATGTCCCATAAACATTTCAGTTGAAGGGTTTCAGAAAAGTTAACCACAAGCTACATTCACACAGTATTAGGTAAAATTCCACTCTGGATGCTAAAGCACTTATTCAAAAAATATATTTTTTATTCCAAAATCACACAATATGTTAAAAACATGTGCAAATGAACAATTGATATAAAAGAATATTTCAAAACATATTAAAATTCATCACTATAACATAGGTAGGACAATCAAACAAACTCATTACACTACAAAGGTTCCTGGAAAGGAATATGTTGAGACAATTGTATTTATCTTAACACTGTTAATCCTGGAGTAATAAACAGCACAACCCAGAAGTATAAAGTGTTTGTATTGCTGCTATCTTTCCACAGATTTAACACAGTTTTTTTAAGCGTCGACGCATTTCAGTGGCATAACATCATTAAAGCCACCTTCTTCAGGACAAGGGGTTTGGTTCATTCCTTTCCACAATTTGAATGTTCCACACACCGGTGCAAAAGCACTCAGTTGGCTTTCATTCCATTAGGTTATGTATCTTCCCTTATGACGACGCACCAAATGTCTAACGTTTTGATCTCTGTAGGACTTCTTTTTTACTCCTATTTACGTGTAGCCACTATTCAATCCGTGGTTTGATAATGATAAGTTATGATTAATACATTGAACCACAAAGGAGACAAGATGCTGGAGTAAGCTAACCCCGTGAGCATAATAGCCAAGGGTATGCGCTCCAGTAAACAGAACTAAATTATAAAGACCAAGTGGATTGAAACCAGGTTGGTACTTGTCATAAGGGAAGATACATAACCTTATGGAATGAAATCCAACTGAATGCTTTTGCACCGGTGTGTGGAACATTCAAATTGTGGAAAGGAATGAACCAAACCCCTAGTCCTGAAGAAGGTGGCTTTAACGTTCTTTAAACCATCACAATTACCAAATATGAACCTCCTCTTATCTGCTATGTGATACCTGGTTTTTGTTCTTTGTATTAGTTCAACCTGTCGGAATTACCTATCCAGGACTTTCCACACCAGACCTTCGTTCCCCGAATGTATCACATGTATTCTTTCTTTCTTTCTTTCTTTATTACTTTATTTCGGCCATATTAGGCCATAAAAGTACAATGATAAAATCAACATAAAAACATCCACATGTGTTAAAGTCATTCCATAGAAATCGTAAAAATTAATTTACATGGGAATTCTGATCACAGGGGGCAGTTGCAGTTCATATCATCAGAATTCAGTCTTTTATTAGTTTTCTCCTTATCTGCCACATGGCCATTATGAATTTGGAAACTGCAAAGACTATATGGGGAAGGGTGCTCGTTTTCAATATTCTGTATGAGTGCGAGTGGCTCCGTATACCCAGGTTTCTGCATAATGGTGCTAGCCAATATTTCCTTGGTCTATTGTAAGCTGGGCAGAAGAACAGCACGTGAATTTCCTCCTCATCATGAGTACAACACCCAGGACAGATTTTGTCATCCCTCTTTGTCCATTTACAGGTAAAAGTTTTAATAGGCAGAGTCCCTAACCTCCATTGGATGAACAATTTTCTAGCTGAAGTGGGGAAGATAATGTCCATAAAACCTTCAAAATGATAGGAATTTTTAAAATCCAAGAATCGATCAGTTAGAATACCGTTGTTGGATGCAGAGACCAGAGAAGCTAAGCTTTTCTCCTTATATAACTCCACAAGACTTTTTCGTGAGACCCTTTGGCAGCCTTGTTCGGGAAGCTCCCACAGCTCAGGGAGTCTCAACTGATATAGTTCTTTCTTTATAAAAGCCAACCACGGGATTCTATCACACTGGTTCAGGTTCATTACATGAGTGAGCTCTTGCCTATAATGTACCAGCTCGCCAGTGGACCAAAGCCTATGCCAAAATCTTAATGGCATTAATTCCAAATCCTCTCCTATAGAGCGAAGACCAATATCTAATCTTAAGGGGAACAGGGGTGTACCACGGGGAAGGGCCAGGAGTCGTCTAAGAAAATTATTTTCTACAGTAACAAGATCTGCCCCTGCTTTATACCCCCATAGCTCACCACCATAAGATGCGGCCGCTTTAGCTCGGGTTTTATACACTTCTACTGCCGGACTGATGGGTTTAAAAGTAGAAGTGTTTACAACCTTCAAAATTGCCCCAGAGAGTTGGGACAACTTTAGCCGGCATTTTTCTATTTGGGGTTCCCATGATAAGTTCTCTTGTAAGGTGACCCCCAAGTACTGAAAAGTTTTTACCCTTTCCAATCTTACTGAGCTCAGTAATGGATTAGGTCTGGTTTTAGCTGAGGGGTTAAAGATCATGAACTTTGTCTTCTCTGTATTGATCTCTAGACCATATTGTCTACAGAAAAGACCAAATCCATCTAAAATCCGTTGGATCCCCATCAGGGATTTTGAGAGCAGGAGGGTATCGTCTGCAAACATGATGGCCGGTACCCTCCTGCCCGCCAAGGAGGGAGCATCATTGTCCCCAATGTTGTCAAGGTGGGATATGACATTGTTAACATAGAGGCAGAACAGGGTTGGCGCCAAAACGCAACCCTGTCTTACCCCTCTATGGACTGGGAACCTGGATGACAACGCTCCATCCCTCCCGCACCTGACCTGAGCAAAGTTGTTGTCATGAAGCCTAATTATGGCATTTAATAGATGGGTAGGAACACCCAACTCCTTTAGGACCTCCCATAATTTCTTGCGGGGGACCAGGTCAAAGGCTGACCTCAGGTCCACGAACACCATGTACAGCCTCCCCCCCTCAATCCTCACAGTTTTCCAATAGAGGAGAACGAGGCGGAAGATCTGATCCATGGTTGACGTGTTTTTCCTGAAGCCAGCCTGGAGGGGGCTGAGGATTTCATTTTCCTTCATCCAATCTAAAAGATGGTCCAGAAGGAGGCGAGAGAATAGTTTTTGGGGGACATCTATGAGGCTGATCGGCCTGTAGTTGGCTGGGAGAAGGGGAGAGCCCTTTTTAAAAATAGGTACTATCTCCGCCCCCAGCCACGTACAGGGGATCTCCATACCTCTCGCGATGGAATTAAAAAGAATGAGGAGGTAAGGGCCCCAGATCTCTGGATGTTGACGAAAGAGGTCACCAGGCAATCTATCTAATCCTGGGGCCTTCCCCATTGCCAGACCCTCTATTACACTAACCACCTCGCCGAGGGTAAATTCCAGTCCAGCTACAGGATTAGAAAGAACATCGGAGGCCACATCATTAGCAAATTCAGGGGTTTCTTGGTACAATTTGCAAAAGTGGGCGTCCCAAACAGAAGCTGCAATGTTTGGCTCCACTGCAGCTTTGGGTTCTCCTGTGCCAGTATTTACCAGAGACCAACATTTTCTCGGATCCCTCGCTTCTAGTGCTAGAGAGAGGTCCTGCCATCTATTCCAGTCCCATTCCGATCTTGCCAATGCCATAGCTTTCCTGTATTTCCGCCTGAGCTCAATGACCTTACCCTTGTCAGAACCTGCTTTTATTGTACTTATTAGTTCTGTCTTAACCTTTTTACAGGAGGAGTTGTACCAGGTTGGGGTTCGGGTCTTTTCCTTCCGTAGTGGTACCACTGGGTAAAAAACTTCACCTAAGGCTCCCACTAGATCTTCATGGATTTGGGCTAGCTTCTCATTGAATTCTAGGGGTCTGGACTGATTAATTAGTACATCCAATTCTTTTAGCTTAGGGAGTGCTAGCTGATAGATTTTGCTTATACTCTCTTCTGAGTTGGCCAATTTCCCCCATTTAACCCTGTGTCTATTGGAACTAAGCACCAAATTCCCTGGGTCCTCACTGGGCTCGGCGGGGAGTGGTCGAACAGCCCATGCGGGGTGCACCATATCCAATAAAAGTGCATTATGGTCACTGTCTGTTCTTGCAATTACACTAAAATCCTGGACCTTAGCCCAGAGACCAATATCTACAAAAATGTAGTCCAACCGCGATTCATGGTCCTTCCTATTGAAGGTACATGATGAAGGGATATCAGAAGGAGTACGTCCATTACAAGCCCTTAGCGCAAAGTTTAATGTTAGGGACATAATTTGTACTGCAAGGGGGGACCAAGATTTGGCGTGGGGGGATTGACATGGGGGAACACCCCAAAAGTCATCTTCAGCAGTAAGGGCGCCTTCCTTTAGACCTTCCAGAGGTTCAAAGTGACAGTTAAAGTCACCACCCATCACTATCTTACAATCATTTGGAAGTTGACTCAAAAAAAACGAAAGATCGTCTAGTGTGGGTGATTCCATAGCCGCACTAACTGGACGGGAGTACACATTAATAATTGCTAGATGTAAAGCATTGGGCCACTTGAGTAGAACACACTGTATGTCCTGCGAGAGCGTAGGTACATTCTCCGCAGTGCACCCAATGTGACTAGCTACCCAAACCGCCAGACCACCTGAAGGCCTCTTTTTACCAGTCCAACTAGCTTTAATTTCAAATACTGCATATCCTACTCGAGACAGCGGTTCCCTCGCCCAAGTCTCTTGAAAAAGACAGATGTCACTGTTGCCTACTAGGGAGTCCCAGTCATTTGAATGTAATTTATTGGCGATGCCCGCCACGTTTCAAGAGAGAACCTTCAGGATTTCAACTGAAGGTTTTAATCCCAACCCCCCAGTTTCCTCAGGTGTGACTTCCAGTGCTGGGACTAAAGGCTCTTGCATTATATATTTCCAGAATAGATGGGGCAGTAGAAGTTAAATGGGAAGCAGGCGGGACTATTGGTATTAAGTTATGACCAGGTAGACTCTGAAGTGTGTTAGTTACATGACCCCGGGAGCTAGTAGGAGTTGAATTCTCCCACCGGGGTGCGTGGGATTCTCGAGTGATAATATCTATATCACCTCTCACGGTCCCCTGTCCTACAGATTTACTAGTGACACCTTGGGTATACCGTGAGGGTGCACCCTTGTATGGTCAATCAACCTGGTCAAGACAGCTGTACCTATTCGGATGTATATAGTTATCGTGAATAGTAAAAACATTATGGGTGGGCCTGTATCTGGACCCATCAGCAGCAGATCCCACCCTTGTCCAGCCATCGTCCCTCATCATAATCGGGTCACGTGTATTGGGATGGAAATGAGACAGATGAACCAATTCGATGGATGTGACTCCTGCACTCCCAGACCAATAACAAATATAAGGCACAACCAGCGGACTCTTAAAACTTACAATTATACAGTCCCCCACACATTTCTTAGCGGTGTATCCAACCCATGGAACCCTTCTAACCATAAGGATTTCTCCTCTTAGATTAGGTGGTAGAGGCCTTTGGATGTTTAACCAGCTAGTGACCTTGTTACGTAGAGATTTGGGAAAAAGGGGGTGGTGATGGACAGAGTTTCTGAATGATGCAGAATACTCTTACCAAGTCAAGAGATCATGGTTTTAATCCATCACCGTTTTTTAGCTCACTGCACCATCCCAGCTCAGAACCTGGCTACATGCAAATTAGTCTGTACCTGTCCCAGTGCATGATGGGAACAGGGCAAACCAAACTACCAAGCCAATTCTTATACTGGGAAGGAAACAAGCTTCCGGGGACCGGTTTCTGGCATCACAGCCTTCGTCGGCCCGGCTTGCCTGAATCCTGATGGTACAATGAGCAAGGGACTCACGTCTGAGCATACCCTCCCACACTGAGTGTGGATAAAATCGATTTGGGAAAAAGGGGGTGGTGATGGACAGAGTTTTTGAATGATGCAGAATACTCTTACCAAGTCAAGAGATCATGGTTTTAATCCATCACCGTTTTTTAGCTCACTGCACCATCCCAGCTCAGAACCTGGCTACATGCAAATTAGTCTGTACCTGTCCCAGTGCATGATGGGAACAGGGCAAACCAAACTACCAAGCCAATTCTTATACTGGGAAGGAAACAAGCTTCCGGGGACCGGTTTCTGGCATCACAGCCTTCGTCGGCCCGGCTTGCCTGAATCCTGATGGTGCAATGAGCAAGGGACTCACGTCTGAGCATACCCTCCCACACTGAGTGTGGATAAAATCGATTTGGGAAAAAGGGGGTGGTGATGGACAGAGTTTCTGAATGATGCAGAATACTTTTACCAAGTCAAGAGATCATGGTTTTAATCCATCACCGTTTTTTAGCGCACTGCACCATCCCAGCTCAGAACCTGGCGGTGATGGATTAAAACCATGATCTCTTGACTTGGTAAGAGTATTCTGCATCATTCAGAAACTCTGTCCATCACCACCCCCTTTTTCCCAAATCGATTTTATCCACACTCATTGTGGGAGGGTATGCTCAGACGTGAGTCCCTTGCTCATTGCACCATCAGGATTCAGGCAAGCCGGGCCGACGAAGGCTGTGATGCCAGAAACCGGTCCCCGGAAGCTTGTTTCCTTCCCAGTATAAGAATTGGCTTGGTAGTTTGGTTTGCCCTGTTCCCATCATGCACTGGGACAGGTACAGACTAATTTGCATGTAGCCAGGTTCTGAGCTGGGATGGTGCAGTGAGCTAAAAAACGGTGATGGATTAAAACCATGATCTCTTGACTTGGTAAGAGTATTCTGCATCATTCAGAAACTCTGTCCATCACCACCCCCTTTTTCCCAAATCAACTTGTTACGTAGAGAATCATAAGATTCCACCACATTACCGGGAAGCACAGGTACCCCCTTCAGGATCACAGTATAGGCCGCCGCCTCTGGAGGCAAATTAACTGTTTTTCTCCGGTTGTAAGGGCTAGCTGATCGAAGTGGACAGTTAACTAATTCATTTGGTAATCTCTCCTGGCCTGAAGTAAGGGCCGGAGCAGACGGTTTCGACCTCCTGACAGTTGGTATCGGTGGCAGTTGCCTAGGGAGGGATACAGGGACAAGTTGTGGCAGGGGAGCTATAGTAGTATTTTCCCGAGAGGTGGCTGTTAGCAAAGTAGGAGCCTCAGCGATTGGATCAGTAGAGGTGTGAGAAGTCCCAGCGTTTGCCCCATGGGCTCCATGTAAGCTTGCACTTGGGCCTACTGCTAGGTGTGAAAGTCCCTTTTGCAAGTGCAATAGACACATTTCCATATTTGCTAAACGGTCTTCTAGGGGGGTGAGCATTTCCCTCAGAAGAGTACGAATACCCAAGAGAGTCAAATCCTCCACCCCCACTGGAACATTTTGACTAGAAGGGATTTTAGGCGGGATCTGGGGGGTCGATGCCCCTGTCTTTAAAGGCAAATTTGACCCTTTGCTGGCTGTACCCGGTTGGTTGCCCTCACCCCTGGGATTAGGTTTTGGAATCTTTGGCTTTCGCCCCCCTGTAGTATATGCCCTTTTTTTTCCTTTTCTGGATTGCTCACTCCCTCACTCCCTGTGATGGCTGCACAAACTGGTGGGCGCTATCAGTAATTGTGTTCATGTTAGAGACACTCCCTTCATCAATAATTTGGGGCGGAGGGGCCTTAAATGTTGGAAGGGGTAATATACTAAGCTCTGCAGTAGCAGAGATATCACAATCAATAGTAGAGATAACAGAGCAATTTAGGTTAGATGAAACAGGCATGCCATTTATCCCCCCAGAAACTGGTAATATACAATCAGGCGTTTGTTCTGGAGTAGTAGCATGAGCAAGGGGTCCCAGAGAAGATCTCCTGACCCAGTCAATTTCTTGCGAAATGCGCCTTTCTAGGGTGGAGATCTCATCAATAAGGAGGGACCCCGCTTTGGCAAAATACGTGTCCAAGGTACCTGTTGTCTTCCCGGTGGCCAGTGAGCTTTTACTCCTCGTTTCTCTGGAAGTCATAGTCCCGAACAAAGTACCAAGATTGAAGTATGGGGACTTTGGCAAGAGGGATGGGCCCAGGCCCTAACTCGCCCGTTCTCGAACGGCCTCAAACGGCCCGGTATTCGCCCCGGCCTGCGCCCCGCACACGTCCCGCTCACGCGACAAGGGGCGTGAGTGATATAGGCAAGAGAGGTGGAGCCGGTAAGAGGACCCAGGTGCGGTGAGCAAAGATCTGGCTAAGCACTCTGGTCCTCGCAGTCCCAGCAACAGTGGCAGCCTTGTGAGGTGAGTTGCGGTTTGGTGTGTGCCCAGTCAGCTCCTCCGGGGCAGTTGCGGGTAAAAACAATTAAAACAAACAAAGTCCTCGCCTGCGAGCGGCTCCCGCGAAGCGGGGGCCACGAGGCGTTAAATAGGCGAGAGAAATGAAGGTGGAGCCGGGAAGAGGACCCAGGTGCGGTGAGCAAAGATCTGGCTAAGCACTCTGGTCCTCGCAGTCCCAGCAACAGTGGCAGCCTTGTGAGGTGAGTTGCGGTTTGGTGTGTGCCCAGTCAGCTCCTCCGGGGC
The DNA here is from genome assembly GCF_964204655.1 of Triturus cristatus. Taxonomy (NCBI): domain Eukaryota; kingdom Metazoa; phylum Chordata; class Amphibia; order Caudata; family Salamandridae; genus Triturus; species Triturus cristatus. Next base: position 969,527,229 of record NC_140590.1, read on the forward strand.
AGTTGCGGGTAAAAACAATTAAAACAAACAAAGTCCTCGCCTGCGAGCGGCTCCTGCGAAGTGGGGGCCGCGAGGCGTTAAATAGGCGAGAGAAATGAAGGTGGAGTCGGGAAGAGGACCCAGGTGCGGTGAGCAAAGATCTGGCTAAGCACTCTGGTCCTCGCAGTCCCAGCAACAGTCGCAGCCTTGTGAGGTGAGTTGCGGTTTGGTGTGTGCCCAGTCAGCTCCTCCGGGGCAGTTGCGGGTAAAAACAATTAAAACGAACAAAGTCCTCGCCTGCGAGCGGCTCCCGCGAAGCGGGGGCCGCGAGGCGTTAAATAGGCGAGAGAAATGAAGGTGGAGCCGGGAAGAGGACCCAGGTGCGGTGAGCAAAGATCTAGCTAAGCACTCTGGTCCTCGCAGTCCCAGCAACAGTGGCAGCCTTGTGAGGTGAGTTGCGGTTTGGTGTGTGCCCAGTCAGCTCCTCCGGGGCAGTTGCGGGTAAAAACAATTAAAACGAACAAAGTCCTCGCCTGCGAGCGGCTCCCGCGAAGCGGGGTCCGCGAGGCGTTAAATAGGCGAGAGAAATGAAGGTGGAGCCGGGAAGAGGACCCAGGTGCGGTGAGCAAAGATCTGGCTAAGCACTCTGGTCCTCGCAGTCCCAGCAACAGTGGCAGCCTTGTGAGGTGAGTTGCGGTTTGGTGTGTGCCCAGTCAGCTCCTCCGGGGCAGTTGCAGGTAAAAACAATTAAAACGAACAAAGTCCTCGCCTGGGAGCGGCACCCGCGAAGCAGGGGCCGCGAGGCGTTAAATAGGCGAGAGAAATGAAGGTGGAGCCGGGAAGAGGACCCAGGTGCGGTGAGCAAAGATCTGGCTAAGCACTCTGGTCCTCGCAGTCCCAACAACAGTGGCAGCCTTGTGAGGTGAGTTGCGGTTTGGTGTGTGCCCAGTCAACTCCTCCAGGGCAGTTGCGGGTAAAAACAATTAAAACGAACAAAGTCCTCGCCTGCGAGCGGCACATGTATTACATTTCCCTTTCTTTCACCCTGTTCATTGGTTGTGAAAATGCTCAATAAAGTTTAGAACTACAAACAAAATAACAGGCCATCTCAGCAGAAGAGAGAGGAGCAGCAATTTCGGACTCTAATCCAGGTAGAACCCTGTGCCCTAATGGGTACCTGTTGGAGTTCTACAGCAAGCTCGGTCCCGTGGTAACATCGCCCCTACTTTGTTTTTTTACTGAAGTGATCACAGAGGCTGTTTTTCCTCCTTGGTCGATTGTGCAACTATCGTGATCCTGCCTAAGCCGGGTAGCTCGTGGAGGACCTTGGCATCCTTTTGTCCCATCTCCCTTATTAACAGTTATGTCAACATTCATGCCAAGCTCTTGGCCAACAGATTGCTCACAATCCTTCCCTCCCTGGTCCAACCTGACCAATGCGGGTTCATTCCCCGTTGGGGAACCAGAGACTGCTTTTTCTGTTTTCAAGTAGCTCTGTCTCGTGTCAAGGCCTTGAGAGGTCCAGCGGCCCACCTGCTGATCGACTTTGAAAAGGCCTTTGACACAGTGGACGGACTTTTAATGGACAAAACCTTGCGGGCCATGGGCTTCGAGCTGTAGTTTAGGGCATACGTGAAGGTCCTGTAGGCTGGCCCCCGTGTTCAGGTGCACACTAATGGCGTCTTGTCTCACGAATTCTCTATTGGACGCAGTACTCGACAGAACTGCCCCCAGTCCCCACTTCTTTTTGCCCTAATTATTGAACCCCTGGCCACATGGGTGAGATGTGATGCTTAGGTGTGGGGCTTTGACTAGGGCCTTGCCACGAACTACCACTTCACCTTGTATGCGGGCGACGTTCTGCTATTTATGGCTATAGCGGCAGAGTCTGGACCCAGTGTTCTCCATATATTACGACCCTTTGGCAAGGCTTTGGGACTACGTGTTAATTGGTCAAAGTCCCTGTTGTTTCCTCTGCAGGGCAACCATTGTACTGTGTCATGGTAGTCTCATATTCCAGTCCATTAGCTCAGCTTCCAATATCTGGGAATGTATGTTTCCACAGAGCTGGGCCTCACGTGGCAACTCAACTTGCAACCTGTGACATGTAAGGTCCGCGAGGATTTGAAGCGGTGGCACAACCTTCAATGTAATGGGTCGCATGGCCCTATACAAAATGATGATTCTCCCGAAACTCTTGTACGTTCTACAACATTAGCCCTTATTCCCGCCAAGGTCATGGTTCAACGCTATACGGGCCTTGGGACGCCGATTCATCTGGGCGAGCGGCCCTTCCAAAGTTGCTTGGGACAAATGCACTCGAGCATCTTACAATGGGGGACTCGCAATGGCTGACATTAGGCTCTACTATTGGGCTAACCTGCTTCTCCCTCCGAATGACTGGTTGGATAGGTCGTGGTATAACCCTGCGTACAGGGTTGAGCTGGCCCTACTAGGTCTCGACAGAATAATGGGTATCCTATATGGTGCCCCTTTCCCCCCCACCCAGTTGCCTGAGATCTCCCGGGTAGCGTTCCATACATAGCTAAGGAGGGTTGGGTTGACCTAGCAGTGAAGAGCTGTGCATTTTGGTAATCGCAGCAGCAACAAGATGACCTTATAAAGATACATCTTTGTAGGAAGAGGAAAGTAGGAAAAATAGCTTCAGAATGCTTCTGCACTTGTGTATTGTTTACATATTTTGGTAGCAAAATGGCAGCCAAGCACAAGTGATCACTCCTTGCTCTGTAAGACATCCTTGGTGATAAAGTTCTACAAGGTACCAGTCAAGGGCGGAGTTAGACACATGGGCCAGTTTCTGAATGAGATGCTGAATGGCTGAATTCTGACTGCTGATCCAATGCCAGCATAAAGCATGCAGCGATGATATAAGGCTTGGCATAATTAAGTCCAAATATACTAATTTAGCCATACATGCTAGATGGCTGAAAATATTTAAACAAATTAGGTTGGAATAGACTTGTAGCATAGGAATGTGTGATAAAATATGATGAGTGTTTACCTAATTTACCTAATGTGTCATGATCTGCATATTAACCAGCAGAGTTGTTTATAATAATCATGATTATCCAGATGCTCATGATTTGTAGTCAAATATTGCACAATAACTAATCATGTTGTTGTGCTATACCATGTATTGTCTGTGCTTACTGATTTGTTGGTACATGGCTGCAGCTCCACTTTGTGATCACCTGCGGATTAGAGATTCTCTGACTGGTATGTGACTCCAAACATTCCCTGTCTAAGAGGGCACAACTTGCTAGAGAGGAGGTGATAGACACCTGTCAGTTGATTTTTTTTAAAAAAACTGTTGGGACTTAATGGATCTTCATATTGTGAACCCAATAATATTAGGATAAATTCAACACTAGTGTAATTCAAGAGTCAAATTTCACCCAGTGGTATTGGCCTGTTGTGAATGTGAATAGTTAGTGCTGTTGTTGTCTATATTTGCCATTTAAGCAGTGAGTAATCTGCCATGAATACCTATCAATATTTGTTGTGAGCAAAAACTTCACAGGTAGAGATAAATGGTCAGAATTAAGCTCTTTCCATTCCACCCAACTTGGAAGGATAATATGCTATTTTTCATAGTCTCCTTGACTTTTTAGGAGGAAGGGTAAGAGAGAGGCTATAAATGGTCACGCTCCCGGTAGCAGCTTGGATAACTAGCAAGCCTATTAACCACTGTTAAATACCACTCACTTATAAGGGATGGAAGTATGATTTGGATGAGTGGTACTCAGTGTAGTGAGGATTACTGGAAATAAATCGGGCCATTACCTCTTTGTCTCTCTGTCTGGTCATATACCTTACAATTTAAGAATGAGCAAGGGTCCAGGTGGGCACTGATGCATGTTACAGATAGGAAAGATTATGGTGCAAATGTGGACTAGCCTAATCAGAAATCAAACAATTGATTCAGCTACACTGATAAATGCAGGGGCTGCAATGTGGGGTTCTTGTCATCATCGATGCGGTCGTCGACGGGGATGCGAGGACCTTGCACCGGGAAGCGTCACACAGCTGTGGTTCAGAAGGCGTTGCGATCCATGCAGCTGTGGTGATGCGCCGGTTCCCATCCGCACATCAACAGCGATGCTTCGGTGCTGACCATGCAGCGGTGGTGATGTGTCTCTCTGATGTCTGCAACTACAGCGATGCATTGGTCCTTCTGGAGCAGCACCTTAGGCCCACTGCCAAGGGTCCAGGATTGGTGGCCCACTTGGTAGGGCAATCTAACAGATGGCAGTCTGGGTGCAGAGGCAGGGTGGTTGTAAGTCTTTTATGTCCCTTAAACATCAGATCAGGAGGTCAGCCAACTAGCCCTTGGAGTCACTCTAGGTCTGAGTTCAAGTGATGTGGGTCCAATCCTTCTCACCCAGGCAAGGAGGGCAGCAGGCTAGCACAGCAAAAAAGCAATTCTTCCAGAGCAGCAGTCCAGTAGGGTGACAGTCCCTCACCAGCACAGCAGTCCTTCTTCCTGGCAGAGTATCCACTGTTCCATAAGTGTACTGATGTGGTAGGACCTGATGTCCAGTTCGCATGCCAAGTGGTGCGTTTGATTTGTGAGAGACTTCAAGAAGGGTCTCTGAAATGCAAAGAGGTCTTCCCTACCTGCCCTGGCTCCAGACTTACTACAGGGGTTATGCTGCCCTTTGTGTGGCGACAGGACACAGCCTATTCAGGTTTAAGTGTAAGGCTGTCCAACTCCTCCCTCCCATCCTGCCAGGATGCCCATCAAGGCCCAATAAGTCACACCTAAACTCCGATTGTGCGTGGCTGTCTAAGGAGAATACACAAAGTCCAGCTGTCACCCAACACAGACATCCAGTCAGAGATGGGCTGCAGGCACACAGGGCTAAGAGCAGGTAAATGCCAACTTTCTAAAAGTAGCATTTTCAAAATTGCAGTGATAAGTTCGACTTTGTCATTAAAGAGGATTTATCATTACAATTCTATGAGTACCAAACATGACAGATCCACCCCTTCTCATTGAAGATTTAAAGCTTAATAAATGTAATAAGGAATCCAGAATGCCATGGGGTGACTAATAGGTAAGAAAAGGATGGTATTAAATGCCAAGTCGACATGACAGTGAAACACTGCATTCGGACTGCAATGGCATGCCTGGAACATGTTTTAGAGTGCTACCTAAGTGGGCTACACAATAAGAGTTGCAGGCCCACTGGCAGCTTTAATTTACAGGGCCTGGGTATATAGTATACCACTCTACAAGTGACTTACAAGTAAATTAAATATACCAATTGGGTATATGCCAATCAAATCAGGTTTAGAGGCGTGAGCACAAGCACTTTAGCACTGGTCAACAGTGGTAAAGTGCAAAGAGTCCTAAGGCCAACAAAAACGAATTCAGCAAAATTGGGGGCAAGCAGACAAAAGGTTTGGGGGAAGACCACCCTAAGGCTGACGGGTTAACAACCGAGAATCAGATTATCTGGAAAGAAATTATTTCTGCACAAGAGTGCTATTTTCCCTCTGACAGGATAGACATAACCACCATTAGTAACTCCGCCACATCCCAAAGCAACAGGCACAATTTCCATTACATTGGCATTATTTTGGGTTATGGATGTTATGCAATATTCAAAACATTATGGTTTTACACCACATTGCTTGATTTAGCATGAGCGCACTGGTATAATGCAAATGCCCAGTACGCTATTTGCAGCTTTATTGTTTTCTTTGCTCTATTTGTTGAAGCACAAAATGTGGCATACACAAGGAGATGATGGATGGGTCGCTGAAACTTTTCAGACACTCACCCCCAGTCAACGATCTGTGTTGAATCGATCATCATTCTTTAGCTCACTTCGCCACCCCAGTTCAGACCCAGCTATGTGCAAATCAGTCTTGACCCTGTGCCTCATGGGAACAGTCCAGCCCTGACTGCCAAGCCAGGTCTTCCCTGGACCAGAAACATGCATCCTGGGACCGGGTTTGGAGTAACACCCAAAATGTGTCCTCAGATTCTAAATGGATATGAGGCTGTGTCTCATATTTAAAAAAAAACAGCAAATGGCAATTTTGTCTTTTCATGTAATTTTGCATGTTTTTTCAAAATTTCATGTATTTACACAAATGCAAACACCACAAATTTCGCATACAATTACTTCATGTAACTGCTTTTTGGCATTTTAGGGAACCATCCTATAACACCCCAATGGCAGGAAGGAAAGTCCATAATGGAAAAGGAGACCAAATAGTTGCTCTGGATGATTAAAACTCTGCATATGTGGAAAGCAAATATCTCACCAAAATCAATTCATAACAGCCCTCACAGCCACCAGTTTTCTCTGGACTGCAGACACCAGCCACCTAAATTAAACCGTCACAAAAAATCCCTCTACAGATCTTATGAACCAAAAAGAAAATCTTTGGTCGAACACCACCTGCTAAAAGACACTAAAATGATGACCTGCTAAAAGACACTAAAATGATGAATGTAGAACTGGAAAGTAGAAGGGCATAGAAATGTATGAATAGTCAAAGCAAAGTGAGGTAAATTCCTGAGTAGACCCACGCCTCTCCTTTCAAAATCAAAACTCTCAAAGAAGTGGCTGGAAAATATTGGAAGGGTCACTCACTTGAGGAAGTATAAGGCACAGAGCAGGGGTGATTTTAGGAACACCAACATCTCTCGGACAAGAGGAATCCATGACTTCATAGCCCTGTATGGGACAACCAGGATCACACAAGCCATTTCCCCAATAATCCTGAGAGGGAAACTTCCTAGAAGAGGAAGAGCGAATAAAGTATAAGGTGGAAAAGATTAAGTGAAGGAAAAAACATACCATCCACAAACCACACTCTGCATTCCTGAGTCCTGGGAAAGGACAGTGCTTGGAAAAAGTTATCTAGGGTAAGCCAAAGCAAAGGCCGGTCTGAAAAAAATAGATTCACCATCGGTATCAATAAACTAAAGAAGGAAACTTCCTGCTCAGTGTTTTAGCCTTAACATTCTCTGCCCCTGGAATAGAGCAGGCAGTCATTGACAACACATTGTGACTGTCAAATTAGGAGTTGGTTTCACCAATAGATAGTTGAATATCTGCACAGGTCATATGTGCAGAAGTGATGTAAATGGCACAGATTTTCCTGACAACCTGTGCGTGTTACATACACAAATGGACTGCTTATATGTAGACATGACTTCACTAATCCTTTAGAGTGTGTATGTGGAAGAGGGATAGATAATTTTATTGTATTTCATGTAACCTATGAATAAAATGAAATGTAAAATGTCTTGCATTCAGTTCTGTTACATATTAATCTGACATAAGTGTCCCTCAGGTTCTGTTAACAGTTTAAAATTGTGATGTTGCCAAGTTTAAGAAAGAGTTTATTCAATAAGATTGCAGCAAGATCCACATGATCATCTTAAAATCTGTAATTATAAGGATGTTAACGGATGTGTAAATAAACACAACATATCAATTCAGTAGAATAAGTTGCATTTAACTTACCATGAAAATACATGTAAGAGTAGAGAAAAAGGGAAAGGGAAATAAGACTAAGAAGGAGTGCGATAAGAGTGATCAGTGACAAAGAGGTGAGGAGAGTGAAAAAATAGGTGTAGTTTACATAGTCAGTGTTGACATACCAGCAAGACTACAAGCATATAAGTAAGTGGAGACAAAAATTACTTGAGGTTTAGAACTGCTTCCAGTAGAGGTTGATCAGAGTTGGAGTTCCGAGCAGAAGTGTCTAAAAAGTTGGTAACTGGTAATCAAATAATGGCTCTTTTTTCATCTTTTTATAATTAAAACCATCTTATGGCACATGTTTCACACCACAATCATGTTACAATAGTACAGGGTATGCACCCACTTGCATTGTATAGTCTTATACATGTGCCAAAGTGAAACCTAAACAAGACTAACTTCTTCTCAACTTCAAGTGCAGTGCCGTCTCCACCCCTCATCTGTCTGACTTTCGTTCCTTCCGGGGACTGTATATATCCCTAGTTGACCCAGCATCTGGCCCCTTACGATTGATTCTCAACTCACCTTGTTTCTGGGTTAATTTGTGATCTATGCCTCATCCCTAAAAGACATGTCAGGCCATACTGGATGGTGCTTCCTGTGTTCTCCCTTCCTGTGTGCTGTCATCCCCTGTGGTCACCCTTTCATTCTCTCTCTTTCTCTCCTGGCTCCCGGGACATACTGCCAATGAGTCACCCACTCTGTTTAGTCTTCTTTCAGCTTGTTATCCCTTTGGGTCTTTTTCATATGCACCTCTTCGTATAGGGCCCACTCCATTGTATCTTTATGCCATAGGTCTATGGAGGGTGATCTCTGGCTCATCCACCCGATGACCACACTCCATTTTGTCAGTACTAGATCCAGCTGCAAGTATTTCCAACATATCCTACCCTCCCTTGGTTTCTTGACTATACCCAATAGACATTCCCACGGGGTGGCCACCTGGATCAGGCTGGTCACCTCCTTCATTCTTTTTGCCACCTTCTGCCAGTTCTAGAGAACCCCTCTGCATTCTCATGCCATATGAAAAAATGATGTGCCATCTTCTCTACATCTGGGACATGTTGCACCTCCCCACATATATCCTGCGAAGTTTAATTGCCGTTAGGTACGTGCGGTGCAGGTAGTTAAAGTGTGGCAGTCTAAAGCGTGCATTATAAGATACTTTTCAGACTTGTTCACAGTAATAATGTATCTATTAATAATGCGAAATGGGGTTGACACGTGCTCCGAGTCTATGATTATAGCAAAGGTTATACCACCAGGCTGGTGGAGTTTTCCAATGTGTAGTGATTTGCTGAAAATCAATTGCAATTAATAGATTAATGATTACAATTCTACATGTACAATTGTGCCAATCATCTGAAAGTCTACATAGAAAAATATTTTCAAATGAAAATGGATTATAGAGGCCCATTAGGAAAGTCCGCCCGCCACCCTAGCGGTGTTGGGACTGGCTGCCAGTGATGCAGCGGTCACGCACCTGCAATTAGGATGCCACCGCCACTGTGGCGGTGGCATCCTCCATTCCCAGCATTGTGGTGGGCCGTGCTCACAGCACCGCCCGCCACAATGCTGGGAATGCACTGTGTGCATTGTCATGCACAAGGTGACAGGCACCGCGAGGTGCCTGCCACCACATCCCTGACAATGCAGGTACCCCCCATGTGCACCCCCCACACCCCCCTACACTGGGGCCCGCAACGGGCCCCCGCCTGCATCCAAATATGGATGGCAGTGCCATGCAGACACCGCCACCATATCGAGCACCTTTTTCGCCCAGTCGACTAGCCGTCTGCCGCGGTCCCCCGCCATACTAATATGAAGGGGGAAATGGGTGGCGGGCAGGGAAGGATGTAGGGTGGATTGCCACCACCATGCGGGAGGTGGCGATCCGCCCTACATCCTAATGGACCCCTGAGTGTGAAAAATAAGTTAATTTTACGTCAAACCTTCAGCCAAAATTGATGTGCAGATTAACAAGAAAAAATAACAGTATAAATCCGCAGGGGTGGAATTGCATGTCCAACAGTTAGAGAGAGTCTCTGAAATCATCTTGTTTAAGGTGACTGGGGTAATTATAAGCTTATTATAGGTGAAGAATAGAGTTTGAGTTGTAGTTGCAGATTGTGACATTTTGCGAAGTTTCAACCGATTTCATCCAAGAGTGTAGTAGGCCATAACATTTGAAACCCTTTTTTTTCATTGTAATTCAAATTCCGATTTATTTCTGTTGTCTGAGAGTTTAGAAAGAAGTTTATAGATGGATGAAGTAGTGTTTGATGCACTGAGTAGGCAACTGATCTGGGTATTCTGAACTTGGGAAGGAGTATGACATGGAGTTTTGATGAAATGTAATAAAAGAATCATTTGATATAAGTTGGTGTACCAAAATAAAATCTTGGGCTCTCTAGATTTTCAAAATAGTAGGCTTGCTGTTAAGTTTTTGCAATTTATTATGCTAAGTAGAGGACTGAAGAAATTGTTCTGTATCTGAGAGGTAATAGAAGAGTATTGCTCTTAGTAATTTATTAGTAGTCTTCTAATAGGAGAGGGCATGCAATGAGTTTTCTGGATGAAGGATACGAATTCCTTAAAAGAGAAGGGTAATAGAAAGGATACTTCAGTATCTTTCCAAATGGGGGACATATCTCGAGAAGAGTCTGATAAATATTTAGACAATTGTTTGAGCAGAGAAGCTGTGTGATATGATTGAAAGTCAGGAAAATTTAACCACCTTAATGTGTACTATGTTTGAGACATACAAGATGTTTCCTTATTCTATAGGAAGGAGGAAAGTATGTAGTAAATTTGTTTAAAGAAATGAGCTGGGATGGTAAGAGGAAATGCAGATTTGGTAAAGAGAATAATAGGTACAAGCATTATCTTGATGGAATCAAATGCACCCTGTCAAGGCAGAAATAAAGGATGCCACCTAGTTATTAAGTTGTTTGAATTAATTATAACTGCATCAGGTTTAAAGAGCTTAATAAAGGTTGTAAACCAAAGTCCTAGATATTTAAGTTTGTGGGGATTCCATGCAAAATTCAATTGAACAAAATCTTTTTTAGAGCATAAAATGTTAAGAAGAAGAATTTCACATTTAAGTGGATTCAATTTATAACCAGAGAGTATCAAAAGAGGTAACCTCTGTGAGAAAAGCTGGAAGGGAAGAGTTAGGTTTGCATAACAATAATAGGACATCATCAGCATAAACACAAAGTTTAATCTTTTTATCTAAATATTGGAAACCGAATATATTAGGGTTCAGTTGTATTCTTGCAAGGGAGGTTTGTAATGCAAGAATAAAAAAAAGGAGAAGGGAAAGAGGAGAGCCTTGTCTGACACTTCTATGTAAGGAAAAGAAGAAGAAATTAAACTTTTTGCAAAAATAAATACTTTGGGGGTAGTATATAAAAGGGATACTAAGGAGAACAATTTGGGACCAAAACCACACCAGGAAGGAGTGTGAAACGTCCAATCCATGTGATCAAAAGCCTTTCCTGGATCGAGGGATATGGCAACTAATGATTGTGTATGCTTGTTGGACTTGCTTAACATGATGAAGAATATTCTAGTGTTATCTGAAAAGTCTACCATTAATAGAGCCTAATTGTTACTTGCCTATGAGGAGCGGTATGAGGAGCAGTAAAAGGGATCAATACGGAGGCCAAGATTTTGGGCAAATATTCTGTAATTGAATTCACTAGAGAGATCGGTCTATAATTTTTGCATGTCTTTGGGTCACATCGGCCTTTAGCAATTAGGCAAATAAGTGCCTCTTGAAAGATGCAGCTGAGAAGAATGGAAGAGAATAATCAAGGAGTAGAGAGTCTGGCCACTTCCATTCCTTCTTCTCTGCAATTGTCTAAAAGTAACTGTAGTAGAGCTGGATCTTCATAGGTTGTAGCCTTGTTTTTATAAGGTACTTTAATAAGGCAAGGGTGAAATAATCCAAAAAGATTTTGAAGAGCTGGTTGCATGTGCAGAAACGTCTTCTGTCTACCGGATTTTTGTCGAGGTCCTGGGAGTAAAACAAGGTAGATCCTAGCCAGGAGATTCAACCCTTAATCCTTGGTGCCTGAAAGATTTTCAATAAATCAGTATGTTCCATAAAATATAGAATGACACTTCTTGGTTTCTGTGAAGATGAGGCACTGCGGGGATCATGTCCCATCTATGTGCTCGTTGAATATTCAAGATGGGTGTTTCAGGTATTCCAAGAACTTTCAAGAGGAATGTTTGAAAAGGGGAAATAGGGCTGGATCCTTCCGAACCTTCTGCCAAGCTGTAAATATGTAGATTATTCTGTTGGTTGTGCCTCTCAAGATCTTCCACTTGCTTAGATAGCAAACTTTGGTTTGTAGAAGATTGGCTTTATGAGTAGCAGCTTGAATAGATTCAACCCTGTGTTACATTTGCGTGACGCTGCTGTCAATGGCAGCCCCTTTATCATTTAGGATCTGAATGCGTCTATTTATTTCCACCATATATGGTTCAAGAGCTATTATTTCCTCTAGGAATAGTTCCATAGAAATTGGAGGAAGATACTTAGTGGGAAAAGGGTGATTTTTTCTAGCCCTCTTTGATGAAATAACAGGGGTACCCTTTTGTTGTGATGTAGATTTCTTGACAGATATCAGTGTACTTGACAGATTTACTTACGGATGGAAGGCTTGGTTATTAGGCTCTGAGGCTGTCATGTTATCCAGTAGTATAGAAACAAGGTTAAGATAAGAAAAATGGGAGATAAGAAAAATGGGAGATTTAGATTAAAATATTGAACAAGGAGAATTAAGTTTTAAATTATATGTTTTGCCCATAAAACAAAAACAGAGATGCGTAGTATTAGCAAGCAGCTAGAAAAGAGGCATAAAATGTGGGGGGGGGGGGCAATTCGGTGATATATAGAGTAAAAGAAAAAGACGGGTGCAATTTCAAACAGCCAGTGTACCTACCGTTGTGTATAAACTGTACAGTATGCCGCTGCCTACCTAGGAGAAAGACGTGTATTTCTTGCCAGCAATGTTTAATGGAATAATGCCAATAAAGCAGAGTCTGTTGGTCAGAATAATGCCAATAAAGCAGAGTCTGTTGGTCAGATTATCTATAAAAAAAAAAAAAATTAAAATGGAAAAGCATTTATTCAGGAGATACAGCACGAAAATATGTGGACCTCCACCTCTAGTAACAGAAGCATATCTCCTAAGTCAGTTTCCCCATCTGTAATGGCCAAAATTGTGAGGTGAGGAGGCCGACACTTCTCCCGAACCACTGCTGAGCTTCACTTACAGGCAGGTTTCTTCGTAGGTGTCAAGCCACGCCCCGTCATGCCAGCTTCTCGGTGTTTAGTTTGGTGTTTGCCAACTTTCAATATTTAAAAAATCTAGCAATCAATTGGTTAGACTCAACCTTAAGGCAGCACTCCATTGCTTTGTTACAGTATTGGATATTTAAGGTTCTAAAACTCTCTCAAAGACAATATTTTCTAATTCTTAACAGTTTTTTACAAATGTATAATATGTGGCTACACAGTCTACACCCGGGTCTGAATAGCTGTTTAGTTGCCTGTACCGGTATGCGTTTAGCTGGGTTAGTTTGAATCACAATTGCATTGTCTTTTTAACTCCAATGGAAGTGGTTGTGTCAGGGGCAGTGGGATATATGTATATATGCTTTCAGTTGGTCTGTCTGTAATCTACCACTAAGCAAGAACATACACAGGTTTTTCATAGCGCTTGGCTGTCAGGTAGGCCTGGGTGGTAAATTCCGTTCCGCTCGCGGAATTTGAGGAATTTCGCGTTCCGCGGAGAACGTGAAATTGCCCAAAAGTCTGCTTTTCGCGATTTCGCGAAATTTTTTGCTTGTTCGGGTTCTCAAAATGCGTGTTCGCGAGATATTTCTCCCTGAGCACGCAAACAGCGATTGTGAACAGGAAAAAAGCATCGCGAACAAGCAATTCCGCGTGTTCGCGGAGATTTTTTACCGTTTCGCGGAGATTTGCGTAACGCGATTACGCAAATTCCGCCCACCCCTACTGTCAGGCCATTTTTCTGAGCTAGGATTTTCTTTGGAGGTAATTTCCAGCAGGCACCATCATGTTGCTGCCATATAGAGTCTTCCTCTATCAGTAGCCACATCACATCTGAATGGTTCACATAATAATGTGGAGTGTCATAAGAAAATCTGAGAGGATTTCTTTTTTTCTGGTAGGCTTGTGGTGGTTTATATAAATACTGCCTACTCTTAATGCGGGTTATGTTTTCTTGACTATCAAGGATCAGTCCGAGTTTAACAAAATCAAATCCTCTCTTCATGAGTAAATCTTTGATGCATGCATTGTTATCTCATTGTGGATGCATATTGCTACCCCTCCAGGCACGTCCTCTTAGTTGCGATAACTTCACTGTATAATCCTGGGATGGGAATGATGAACAGGCCCATGTTTCTTGCAGGCATAAAATATAAAATTATCTTACATATTTCATTGTATCGGGCTTGACGTTTATATCATTGATGTCCCTGACATTTTATGAGCACAATGTTAAATGCAAATTCATGGAAATGTAACTGGCTTTAGGTTGTTGGAATGCTATAGGTAGCCAAAAAACTGTTACCAATACTTCAGCTATACACTTTACAGCTCCTTTTGTTTTCTTCTTGTTTGACATTAAATATTAACAATCCTTGATCTATGGTAAAGTTCTTTGTGGCTCCTTTAGTGATTTGAGGTATTGAAGAACCTATTTGATTATAAGTTAGTGTTATAACTTTTGCCTTTGGATCCTCTGATGGGGATTTAATTGTGTGATCAAAATTAGTTGGGTATTTCCACTTTGTTGCTAATACTGTCCCTTAATGTGTAAATTGGTTCTTGTGTCTTTCGATCATCTGAATAAACTCTGTATGAAAAAAAGTGTTTTCTGTTCGCTCATTTATTTCCCCCTCTGTTGGAGGCTTAACAGCAATTAACCCTGTATCTGTGGACGCTGTGTTACCTAAGTCCGACAGGGCTTTGCAGAGTTGAATATTGTTATCTCTATTGCTATCTCCTCTGCACATGATTTATGTTTGGTACACAGGGTCAATTTATTGGTCATATTATAACTTTTTACCTGCTGGTGATTATGCTCTTGCAGGGCGCAGAGTAATTCTTGCATTAGATGATTTAATGGTGTTAACGTCAGCCATTCTTCAATCTTTTCTAACCAGCAACATGTGTTTACCATGGGAATTGGCTCTTTTGATTGGCCTTGCTCTTCATTTTCCATTTGCTGGGTGAATTTTGGTTTCTGTTCTCTGGGCTTGTCAGTTGCTATTTCCCCTGATGGAGACCCGTGTCTCTCCTGTTTGCTCCACTGGCACCAATTGTTGACTTTGGGACTATTTGGAAATCAATTATTTTGGACACATTTTCATGAAGGCCATTGACGCATTTATTGTATACAAATGCATTGACCATCAGTCATTTATATCTGATGGTTCTGATTTTATATTAAAAAATTTGTCGTTTGCCACAGTGTGCCACAATTTGCTACTTTTATGATGGGGGAGGGTGCTTGTTATTGTTGATTTGGTAACTTCATTTTCTAGAAGTTGGAATGGTATTAATTTGTTATCCTGAGTGAAATCCCAATTCTTTCCCTGAGGGCTGAATTTACTTTAATTAAATGACTTCCATCATTTTCTGGGCCCTTGTGGAGTCCCAGCCATAAGATCCCTGGCTAAGCTCTCAGAATGTTCTTCCTTCAGTGCTTCCTTTATATTACTTATGTTATTTTCAAAAATTGGAAAATGTTTTTGATTTGAGTTATTTGTTATGCCTTTTCACCAGAGTCTGCTTGGGATTTTTGTTAAACTTTTTCATTAGTTTGTTGTTTTGCTTGGATGGAGTATTTACTCCTGGGGATACGTCTACTTCCAAAGCCTGATTTAAATCTGCTAATTTTACAGGTTTTGTTTCTCTAATGCTCAAGCCTGCTTTTTCCTCCCTCAAGTCACTTCTGTAACTAGGGGAGGCAGCTTCTTTGCCCCCAAGGTCGAAAGTTCCTGTGAGGCTTGCTCCTCTACTCGCTCTTCTAGCCTTTGGCTATGTGGTCCTTTGAGCATAACCACTTCTCCTTTTAGATCTTATATGGATGAGTCTGTGCATTATTTCCGGAAGATGTGATAGCTTCTCAACAAGTGGAGCACAGGTACGGAACTTCTCCTTTTCCCTCAAATGCCTTCAGGCATTGTTAATAAACTGATTGAGTCTGTTCAGTTTCACCTTTGGTCATAGTGTAGGTAGTTGGTGTTTGCAGCACAGCGACCTGAGTTTCTAATTTATTGACATGCCTCAGAGTTGCTTGGACTTTTGAGGTAAGAGCCTTGTGAGCAGGTATATCCTTTCTCGTTCTTGCGACTCTTATTTGCTCAATCGAGACATTAGGTTGTTGACACAGACTCAAAATTGTTGAATTAGCTATTAAGTCCTCAGTTGATGGCATCTTCCTTATAGCTACATCTGCGGAATCAAAACTTATGTCTGCTTGCTGTGCTATGGCGAGGGGTGAGTGCACCATTCTCTACATTTCCTCATTGCGACACCGATTGCCAGTCTCTATGAGATTTTCAGCATTTTTCATTTAATGCTCCTGGCTCCAGATTGTCATGTATAATTTTTTCTCTACTTTGATATAGAGACTTCACTACTGGGTGGCTATCACCAGGCTGGCAGGACCATAGAGGTGATTCTGGACATACTACTTGTGGCTGAGGTTTTTGTCATCATTTAACATTATTATTGTCAGAGATAGTGGTACTTTCTGCGCTTTTTTGCTGTGCATCAGCTCAGCCTTCATAGGCTGTGAGGCGGTGCTTCAGGGTCTATGATTTTAGCAGCAAAGGCTTGTTCATTTCTTCGGGATCAAGACTGATAGACAAGAATTGGATGGACAAGTGAAGCTGGAGTGACTATACCCCTTTCTGGGAGTCTTCATTTATTTCGTCATTCATTGAGGCCTTCTTTATAGCCAAGCTATTCTAAGGTGTGCTTATGGGTTCCATGATAGGCAAGTCGTTCTTTGTTTATTTTCCCACTGCTGCACATAAAGTTTTAAGGAGTTCCTTCTATGGGTGTGTTTTTGTTTCAGTCTTCACTCGCTTCCACATACTACTTCAGTGCGCTCTATCTGGACTAGGTATGGAGCTCTTGAAATCTGATAATGTTGCCCTTTGGCTAAAATACTTAGAGTGTTTGATTATGAAGACCCCTTGTAAAATCCACAAATATCTGTAACCATAGATTTGCAGCAGTGTTTAAGGTTTATTAGCATTTGGGTGATTAGACTCCGTGGTGATATTGTCGCTGAGCCTTTATCCTCCTAGATTGTTGTATTTATACCTCATACATGTCACCCTTTCTGCGGGTAAGCTGCTGCCTGTTCCGCTGTTAGCTGGAAGTTTATTTATTGTTAACTGCTGTTCACTGAAGTCTACTGATGATCTTGCAGGTGGCCTGATTTCAGCCCACTTCCAGCCAATTTCTCAGCTTACTCAGCACTTTCCAGAGTTTATACAGCTGTAGTGTTCTCTTTATTTTCGGTGCCTCATAATATGTTCCCTACAAATAAATTGCTGTGCCCCCGGTCTCTCTATCTGGTCAGTGCAGGAGGGGTACAAACAGACAGCCCAATTGCTACAACAAAACACCAACCATAACGTGGAGATGCCACACCAACGTCGCCAGCCAACATCGTTCAACCTTCCAGCTTAATCCCGCAAAGCAACCAACCTAACTCACTTCCCACCACTCAATTGGGGGCCTTGCCCCCTACTGGGACTCACCAGTAACCGCTGTCTCAGTCCTGGCCTGGGTCTTGGCACCACAAGGCCAGAGCAGCTGGATCCGACAACGCCAAAGGGCACAACCGTCAGGCTGGACTTGAACCATTGCACAAGTACCCGCACAAGTACCCCAGCCGCTTTCACAGCACTGACTATGGCGGGCTGGGGTGTGGGCTTCCATAGCAGGGGCCTGAGCAATCTGCTAGTCTCCTTGCTCCAGATTCTGATACTTCTGCAGAGTCTCTCTGCGGCTCCTCCTCTGCACTAGGCATGGCAGCGCCTGCTCCTTCTGCTCCCCTGTTACATAGAAAGAGAAGATTGAGCTAGCATATATGTACAAAGTTTAAGCCCTAGGAAACTAATATTTGGAAATGTGATAATAGCTAACAGGATGTTTATAAACCGGCTAACATTAGTCAATAGCAAGAATGCAGAAAAGATCAAATCTTTCATTCTGCTCTTAAGAAATCTACATGCATTCTTCTGCTTAGGAGGCAACATTGGCTGGTCATCTGTCCGAGTAATGTGGGAGGAAGTGAGTTTTAATACAATTGCCTGTCTTTTGGAAAGGTCTCTAACATAGGCATTGTTTACACATAAATATTGAGGCAAGAACCTGCACACACAACGTCCCCCTCCTCCTTTCACAGAGAACCATCGAGGGAGATGGTAGGCAAAAGAGACCTAGGAATGGACACACATGAAGGCTTTCTGCTGGGAGAATGCCATGGATTTGAGTTCATACTGCAAAAGTACTTATAGGTAAGCAGGGATAATACATGACTTGGCATAATACAGAAACTGATGGTTCAACAGTTCAGCTACAACGAGTTCAGAGGCTGACAATAATATAGGTGAAAAGATCAGTAGGGCTCAGACTAATTACTTTAGACAGTTTGAATGTGTGATAGAAAATGCTTCATGTGTTTCTAATATTCATTTTGTATTTTGTGATGGCTATTGAAATAATACTAATCGCTCTCATGATTATCACACAAGAGGTTTATGTGCTGATTGTACAGAATAAATAACTGGGGAGAGGTGATGGCCTAACAGCTAGGGTGGTCGACCTCATATCTGGGAACCGGGTTCGAGTATCGGCAAGGACGCGCAACATTCTGTGATTCTGGGCAAATCACTCAGTCTCCCCGTCCCTACCAAAAAAAAAAATGAATGTACCCTCATGTAACGCAACTGGTGCTCGTGTAAAGTGCTCTGATACCCTTGGGTATCATAAAAACATTCTAAACACAGATTGCGGAAGGTTCTGCGTTACTACAACTAACTTGTGTAGATAGGAGTATATGTCTGGCTCGCAACACTCTAAATCTAGATGAACCCAACTAGTTTCAAAGAAGAGTGAGACACCTGCATGTTTTCCTTTTTATCGTGAGGGGGTGATTAGATAATACATCTTGGGCCAAGTGAATCTATCCTGGTGTGCTCCAAATATGGAAATATATACCATCCTGTATTTGAAGCTAATCCTAGTGTGTGTCTAACATATGTTTTCCTGTTGTATTGATCTGTGTTATTGTGCCTGACATGTTAGAGACATGAAATATGTTTTCTAACTCTGCAATAAATAAATATGGACATTTAGGGGCAGATTTATGAGCCCCTTGCGCCACTTTTGCGTCACTTTTCCCATGTTAAAAGTGACGCAAAAGTGGCGCAAGGGGCTCATAAATCTGCCCCTTAGTCTCTAATAACTGTTTTATTTTGTTTGTAGTAGTTTAAATATTATAATAAGTGGTTCCTTTTAGAAGTGAACAGCAATATTCTTCTTTAACCCGTACAATATGAGAGCTATTTTACGTTGTTTCTAAATTCTCTGAAATGTTTGTTTGCGGTGACACTTGTCAATATACAAATATTTCCAGCTGTATTTGTACTAAATTCATTATAAAAACTATTTGTTTACATATAAATGAGGTTTCTAATGGCTTTGAACAGTCATTTGCATTTAAAAACACAGATTGTTCTTCAAATAAACAATTCATTGAATATGGAAGTACACATATAAACTTCGAAATCAAGTGTCCCACTTTTGTACAGCAATCAACAACTTCCTTAATAAAACATGTTTGTAATTGGAATACATTAATGTGTAGTGTAGTATACCCACTCAGCCATGTAAAACTAGATTTTTCATCGCAATAATTCAGACTTTTATACTGATATCAAACTGAGTCATGTTTGCTCTGCGATTTCTGCTGATCACTCTGAATACACACACTAAATATTTCAATTTCATTCATAAGATTCCACGGTGTAGGTAAGGAAGTCTTCTGCATCTTGTTCTGCAAGCTTTTGGAGAGATTCTGCAGCAGATTTATGTGTTATATCCAGAGCTTAATTTGTTAACGAATGAGCGCCAGTGCCCAAAACTCTTCACGGAACCCCAAAGCTGGTTCAATTAAATGACGGTACATACAATACCAAGGCTGCATAGTCTTAAATCCACCTCATTCCTCTTTAATCCACTACTAGACACTCCCTGCCCCTTTCTGTCACCCTTGCAGGTTCATGCTTTCTCCCTTTATAATGGCATTTCCATCTTTCTCTTCCTCCATCTTTCCTCTTTGTTTTTTTTCCCATTACAACAGGTTGAAGCTAAACACGCTTCCTCCAACATTAGCTATCTGCACGGTTGGATATCACTAATAATTTGCTATAGCTTATATTTGTAATGGACAGCGTAGTTTGATAAGTGTGCTTTAGTCCATATATTTATGAAATGCATGAGATTGAAACAAATGCATTGTAGCTTTAAAGTGAATATGTTAGTGAATTCTCATGTTTTTCTTCCTACATTGCATTGAAAATCTTGACGGTATATGTATCATAATAAATCAAGAGGTGATCTAAAATTAGTCCTCAAACGTATTTTAGAGACAGCAGCTTTGGATTCATGAGGAGGAGAGTTGTTCTCAATGTTTCTGCATCAATCCTGTTCATTACCAAATAACAAAATGTGGCTACCTACAAATAATCTAGCTTTATCATTCAAAAACGCTTTGGACTGTAAAATGTAAATGAAGTTAAGGTACATACAGCAAACATCTAAGTAGTGAACCCTCATATAATGGCAGACCTTTAGTGTCAATATCTTTGATAGCAAGGAGTAGATACAAAAGAAATTTCCTTAATGTAACATATTGCCTGGTTTTATATTATTCTATTTTGTCAATAAATAAGCCCCACTTTTATATCTGTAATAATATGCTTACATATACTCTACACTGAAATTAACTTGCAATAAAGCCTTTTAGATTATGAGTACGGATTTGTTCATTGTGCTCCTTTCGGGACAAAGGGGTTTAGTAATTCACAAGAATAAATACCTATGTTCTCTGTGGCAGGTTTGCTACGTGTGGAACACACTGTTAAGTTTTGGAGCAATATGTGGGCCATACCTCAGTATGGTAAGTTAGTTTAATTGCATTACATGTGGGTAAAGGGAAATCTACCACGCCGTAATCAGAGAACCTGATAACACATGCCTTCTTGCTGGAATCCTTCATAACAACTACACAACGCTGCGGTGACATACCCACTACCTTGGACAGGTGCTCCTCTACCATCCACCATGGGAGAGGGAGAACAAAATGGACCTGGTCACAAGAATCCACCTCTCAACATCCAGAGAGTCTGGGCTTCATTGAACCAAGACGTCCTACACCACTGTTTTCAAGTGAATCTTTGCCCACTGCATGACAAAGAGGGTGTCATTGTCCTTTCACCCTGAGCCACAGGTGGTTCAACACCTTGGGCTGCTAGAAAAGAACACATCATCCAAGTAAATATGTACGTATATATACCCTTCCAATGAAGGAACCCTATAGAGGTAGCCAGAAAAACAAAACAAACAAAAAAGTGCTGCTGATCTGAGAGGATAGGAATGTACACATCCATCATTCCTATACAGAAACCGAATGCATAATATCCTGGAGAGGATTCATGCTGACCCGAGTGGAATGTTAAAAGACTTTCAAGTCCTTGAAGGAGTGTAATACCACGAAAAGCTCAGGAAGTTTTCAAATCAAGAAACCGATTCCAGTATGCATCCTAACCCTGTTCCTCCCATGTATGGAGATGATGGCCTCTTTGATCAAGAAATGCTTGATAAACCTCCATACAGCTGAAATCATCAGTGGATATTTGGACCAAGGGATAAAGAAGAATAGAGAAGCAGGTTAGCTCTTTTGCATAAACCTTACATTCCCACATATCCGCAAGACCATGGCTGGAGGATGATCCTTCTCCTACCTCGCAACAAAGACCTGGAACACCCTGCCTCTCCACCTCAGCCAGTCACTGTCACTGCTTTGATTCAGGAAGGACCTCAAGACCTGGCTCTTCGACAGAACCACAGTGCCTTTGACGGATCAGCAGTCCTGTCCCCCCTGTGCCTTGAGGCCCTTACAGGTGAGTAGTTACGCTTACAAGACGCTTGATTAATTGATTGATTAATATAAAAACTTTCGCAATGGCCTAAAAACGTGGTTATTTAACCAATAGTTTTTTCTCTCTCTTTCCGCATATGTCCGATGGCGCCGGGAAACCTCCGGATAGCTGTGCGCCTTATAAAATTAAATAATAATAATAATAATAATTGATTGAATGTTCAATACTCCTCAATTCTTGAGGGGTCTCACCCAGCCCTTGCTGAAAAATCTCATGTGACCCTCCAACCACCCCATAGTATAGGAGATAAGGAAAAATTCACAGACTCTTACAGCATAATTGGGAATGCTTGTTGTGTGACATATAGGCCTATATATCAGGGTTCCCTATGAAGAGGGGTGAAAAAAACAGAGGTTAGAGAGTAACAACCACCGCTTGTCATGGTTTATCCACCTATTGTCACCCCTCCATACATGCCCACTCCCTGTGTGGGTGACCAGCAGTATCATTAAACTCAGTGCAAGGCACACTTTTGGCTACTAGCACTTTTTCCCAGATTATGAATCTTTACCTCTGCTATGCATGGGACCCATGGAACTACCATACCTGAGACTCTTAGTACTTCTTTGGCCACTTTAACCCCTTCCACGGCTTCCAATTGGTCACTCTCCCTGGGTGGGGATAAACAATTACTGTTTTTACCCAGGGACTTTTCGCTTCTCATGGTAAAAGCGCAAAGAAATGGGGCCTCCCAGAAGAATGGCAGCAGTTTTGGGAGTCATATTTAATTTGCTGACCGTGAGTTGCCACTAGGCTTCATAGTAAAAGATTTGAATCCCTGGGCTCAACGGCCCAGGGATTCAAATCACAATTTTCTAATTACATACCACCTAAATGGACATATCAGACAGCAGACTTGCAATCGAGAATAGATTTTACATTAGCAACTCTATCTTTACTATAACTAATAACTTGATTTCAGATCCGGATGACAGAAGAAAGAGACCGTGGCAAGCAAATAATTGAGATAGAAGTCCAATCAAAGTATCATGAAAAAGTGGGATCCCTGCCAGGCAATGAAGAAACAACTAATTATAGGAGATTTACTGGTCGGAAGGATCATTGGAGGCGGTAAGCCAAAGGCCTCGCTTTTGGTCAAAAACTGTTTCATTGCTAAGACAGGATATGTGGTGGACCATTGGTCGGAATTTACAGAAAGATTATTAAGTGTTCCTCTTTTGGAAACAAAAATGAATAATCTCCAATGTAATGTTCAGATAAATTATCCAAACAAAGTAAAAGTATCTGAACCATGTTGCATCTTGAAGAAAAATCGCAACAGAATTATGCGTCAATTAGGAAAGCATCCCTGGAATCTGGAACTTCAAATTAAAGCAAAGAAAATGAATAAAGATTATCAGAGGAAAATTTGGGAAGAGAAGTTAAAAATAAATAAAATAAACACAACACTTTGGACTAAGGCTCCGCTCCTGAGTAAAGAAAAAAATTCATGGGGATTCTGGAGAATGGTCAATAACTTGAACCGGGTACCGGTTAAGAATACAACTTCAACACTAACAAAATCAGCATGGGTAGAGCTCCTAATAAAGCATTTCCATTATTTGAGTCAAAAATATGCCCTAATGGTGAAGAAAATAGGAACATCGTATTGGTACAAAAAGTTCCAGAGGAGTATGCAATTGAAATCTCAGAGGTGCAAGTTTGTAATCTACTTAAAAGTAGCAGACAAGAATAAGCACCTGGCCCGAACAGAATCCAACAAGTTTTGCATAAAACTGATGTACCTTTTTGGGCGGGGTACTTATTAAAAGTGTTTAATAATGCTCTGCAATCAAAAATATTCTGGAATCTTGGAAAGGCTCTTTAATGGTACCGATACATAAAGGAGGGGAGTTGTCAAAACCAGAAAACCAGAAAACGTCCCTTTTAAAAGCTCCAGGATACTGAAGTTAAGCTGTTGCTGGGATACTCTTGAAAGAACTTCTATATTGGGCAGAAGAATAGCAACTTATCCGCCCAGATCAAACTGGGTTTGTCAAAGGATTAGGTACATCATCAAATATTCTAGCGCTCTCAATAATGATAGATAAATACAAATCAGGGAATCAGCCAATCTACCTCTGTTTTGTGGAATTTAAATCTGCATTTGATTGTGTTCAACGCAGCCTACTGTGGCAAAAGCTGGTTAAATTGCACATACCACCTTGCCTATTAAAAGCAATCCAAATGTTATATTCGGATACATGGATAGGAGTGAAAATGGTTGATGGCTGATGGTTCTATTTTTTCTGGGAAAATGTAAACTTTTCAGGGTTTGAAACAAGGCTGCGTACTTGCACCATACTTATTTAATTTGTTTTTGGCTCATTTAACTAGAGATCTAGATGAGTTAATGCACAACCCCCTAAGGTTAGGAGAGATATATATATTAAATCTCTTATATGCTGATAATGTGATTCTGGTGAGCCAAACAAAGGTTGGATTGCAGAGACTGATGAATAACATATCAAACTATTCGCTACTTAATGGAATGGTAATACATGAAAAGAAAACAAAGGTGATGGAAGTAAGTAATAACATTCATAAAAAAATAAGTAGTTTCTATAAACTACTAAAGATAATATCTGCAAAACTTTTACCAACTATCTCTCATGGGAACGAGGTGATGCGTGGTAAACATGTAATAATACTAAATAAAATTGTTGCCAAAATATTTAGATCTCTGTTTAATCTACCATGCAACTCAAAGCAAGCGCAGATACTATTAGAATTTGGTCATTGCACGAAAGGGATCGTATGTTAAAACCTGGAAAATAATAAAATCAAATATTTCAAACCAGTTATATCAAGCCCTTTGACATGAAGTTAAAACAAATCCTAATTCACCAACTGAGGACATAGAAGATTTGTCCATCGACTCAGAATGGGGCAATCCTTTGACTCCAGCAACTTTAACACAAAACATCAACGGCTTAATGAAAAAACATCAATGTTAATGGACAAAGCATTATTTGAATCTAAGTCACATGCCTGAATGATTTTAAATTATTATAAATGCCTTAAACCACATTCTTATTTAGAGTCTGGGTGGTCCCCATGACAAAAAAAGAAGATTCATAAGAGCACGATTTGGAAATCTTCCAGGCCTCATGCATGCAATGCTGTGGCTGAGACAAACAACATCAACTTCTTGTAGATTGTGCAAATGTGGCGAAGAGAACATCATCCATTTAATTTGCATATGCCCAGCTCTATCATATCTAAGACGCAGATTGCTAAGGATACCTTTTAACCAGCAGGACATTCGCTCATGCGGACAAGTGGTGATAGCAAGAGGTAAACCAGCTGATATGGGAATGAATTGTATATTTGTAAAATTTATGAGAGCAGTGGAAATGAAAATGGCATATATTATGTGACCATACTTTTAACCTTATAAATTGAAAGCTTTCTTATTTAATATAATAAGGAAACATATAAGGGAAAAGTGATTTTAACAATAATGGTAAAATTGAATTCTTTCATGATATTTTTATTCTTCCTTACATTGTAAGATTTTAATTAATCAACAATAAACTAAACTAAACTAAACCACTAGACTTCATTGAAGGAAGAGGTATTTTGACATTAGTGATCTTCAGCATTTGCCAGCTCTGGACATTCTGGAGCACTGGCTGAGCTCTGGGACCCCTCTCCAGCAAATTTCCTGGACGTCCAAAAATGAGAAGAGAGAACGTAATGAGAAAGAGTAAGGCATGGAGGCTTTTCAAGCTCTTCAACAAGAATATGCTAATCTATCTATGCATGCATGTACGAGTTAAAAATATTTAGAAGCAATCTTAGAACTTGCATCCTAAAAAATATATTTCATGGACTGAGTTGAAGAAGTAACATAAGAAGTATCCTAGCTCTCCAACTCTGGAGTACACCTTACTGATTATTTATGGATAACAAGTGCTGCTGCACCAACAAGCGACTGACTATTCCTAGTGTACTAGAGATTGTATGAACATTTTTGTGTATTAATTAGAGAACTCAAGAACAAACCCTAAGTGCAAAATGTGTTGGAATCTATAACAACATGAGTAACAAAGCTAAAGGCACAGGCTTTGAGGAGCCTTGAAGTTCTAATGCCAACACCCTTCCTCTAAAATGCTTTGGTTGTGAGATGACACAAATGCAAGTGAGTTCAGAACAAACATAGATGAATTTCATCGAGTCTAGAGGACACAAAAGTCAGAGTCTCAAACTATGAAAGCCTTTATGCTTTTTTATCATCTTTCATGTTGATTTTTGTTTTTCTGTGCATGTTAGGTTATCCAAAACCTAATAGATGGGCGAAAGGAAGGATGATAAATGTTCACCTGGTCAGAGAAGACTCCCGAACTGAAAGTGTCACTTTCTCCTTTCCCCCCAGTCAAGCAATACTGATTGATTACCTCTTAGTGGCAGACTCTGTAGTAAAACTGGGTAAGAGTAAGATCGGATTCATGTCACTTCTGCAACGTCTACCCAGAACGTCAGTTTTCTTAAGGGTTTTGGGGTTAGATATGCTTTTATCACAATGTCACTAACTCAGTTATTCCACAATACCTGCCAAATCAATCGCCTTAACAAAGTTTGTTTCCTTCATATTTATTGATACTAGTGTTTTATTTATACAATTCTGTTTGCTGATTATTCTACACTCATTTTCTCCTTCTTTCGTACTGGGCCCTTTATAATTAGATGCTCCATCTGAATTAATTAACCACAGAGGTAATCTGATGAATCTTTCTCCACCAATAGGAGAGGTGGACATCAGGATATCTAAACTCACTGTTAGCTGTCCAATGAAGACCAATCATTGACAGCCAACTCACAAATTAGAAATCAAATTTAGATACACCACTCTCATGACCATATTATTATAATAGAGAATAGCAACTGAAAGTCCCAACCTCTTAAAAAAACATAAGATGAGTAAGAATTAAAACATACACTGGAGCCACTACACAGATTAAAAGACGCAAAACCTGATTTGCCGTCAGGGCTTGCTGATTCTTTCTGCAATCCTTTTAAATCATCAGTAAAATCAAATGGAGAATCAACCAGACTCAATAATAGACTCAGGCAAATTTGGAATACATTTTATTATTGTAGTAGAGATGCAAAGTTCATCATAATAAGCAATTGCTTAACCAGCTCAGTTAGGAATATAACAGTTTTAACAACAATGTCAAGCATTTTGCTAGGCATTTTCAAAACAATAACAGGCACAGAATTACAGAGTCTGACTACCAAATAGGCAGATGAATTACTCATAAACTAACAGCTCAATCTCCAAAGTGATGGGAGGGATTCAGTTAGAGTTCATTAAGGGTGAGTCCATAAGCAAAGCAAAGCATGAATAAGATGTAAGAAAAGTTTGGCATAAAAACTAAGGTTGTATGCCACCGACTGTAGCATAGACCAGGCAGTCCAAAGTTAGCAACATTTAAAAATTAAATAGCATCCTAATATGTAATGCAATGTAACATGCTTCTTAAAGCATATCAAAAGAAACGTCTGTAAGTTGTCTGCATAAAAGCGAATAGTGTCTGTATGCCTCTCTTTTGGGGTTTCTTCTTTTATACGTTCTTTGGTAAAGTCCTAGTGGTGTAACATCACACCGCCATTAAAAGACCATCACATGGCTTACGGTCACATCATGTCACTGAAAATGATTGAGCTACTTTCCCATACTTGCCATGAGAAACTAAACGTTGTCAACATAGGCCTAACGTTACTAAAAAGAAATACAAAGTTGCAGTTTATGGTCATAGATAACATTCTATTCCCACAGGGACATTTTGCTGTGAACATTTGAAAAATAAATGAAATATGTCAAGTGACTGTAGGGTACAGGACAAACAAGTTACATTACATCTTTTCAAAGAATGATCCTTAGTATTCAATCATGGGAAAGGCAAATACCAGTGAAAAAGCATCTAGAAAAGAAGGCCTTTAAGTTAGCATTGCATAGTTAAATGAAGTTCGTTTTAACTCTACCTTAATTGTAAATATTTTAAATCAATTCACATATAATGCATTAACTTTAACAAGTATTATTACAAGGAAAGCCTAATGTTACAAACACACATTTTCCGCATTAATCTCATAAAGACACGTTTTCCAAAGTTCAAAATTCTAATCTTGTTTGAATGTTTTCGTATTCTATAACATCTCATTCTGTAAAAAATCAAGTTTATCTTTCATTGTTTACATATTTTTGCACCCATTTTTATAAATCATACTTATTAGCAATAGGCACCATATTACTAAGCCACTTCATTTTAACACAAACTTCCATTTATAAGCATGTTTCATTACTGCAACTTCGTTTATATGTATTAATGTTATTCAACATATGTTTTATTCATCTCATTTTGTAAAGCACTCTTTTACAGTGCTTATACTACACTTGTCTCTAGTTCATGCATCCTTATCTATCGTGTGTAATGTGTAATTTCAACCCTTTTGTGTGCTCTAACTATAAGTGTGTTGTGCATTATGATTTTTAAAATCTCGCTGCATCACTGCTCATCATGAATGTTTAAGCATGGCTAGTAGGGATGTGATTATGTATATCGTATGCTTAGTTCCACTATGCCCTAACACACAAACATGCACAAAATGCAAATACACAATAACTATAGTGCAACAATTTTTCACATAACGCAGTATCAGTAGATGTTGTTCTTTAATTGTTCATTCCAGTAGTTACCGCCAACACGTGTTTCGTCGCTCTGGGTATAACACCCGCGACTTCCTCAGGGCTGGAAAGACATAAATATATTGTTGTCACAGACCACTTATTGAGAATTGAATACAAAGCTAATAGCTTGGTGTGCAATCCACTTAACACCATTATCAGGGTAATGTGAGTATACATAACTAGTTATAGTGAGGCAATTTCACCTAATTGGAATTGTGGTATTCGTAAATCAACTCTGTGTACATCATGCTGGTTGATCATGTACATCAGGTCATGTGACATCACACCCAAAACAAAATCACCTGTTATCAAGAAAGTGGAAACCAATACGTCCAATTAGTAGGGTGTGCTCCAAGGTGCAGAGAAAGTAATAATAATAGTATCCACGGGCCCTCTGACCTCACATACCTAGATCTCTGCACTTTGCTGCAAAACGTTCTGTAAGTCAGAATACGAACACATTGCTCAAACAAGATGAGCAAGTGCATAAGTAAAAGTAAAAACGAAGAGCAAGTGCATAAGTGAAAAACTTCTTGGCAAATATTACAATATGGCCAACACATACCTTCCTTTCTGTTCAGGTAGTCCTGCCAAAATCTGGTCAAGACGCAAGGTATGCAATAAACTTCTTCATCTTAGAGCGCATATTAATTAGTTTACCTCTGTAAATTAAAATTGGCAGCCATTGGGAGTTTATTAGGGTAAATTCACGCACACCCTATCTTAGTCTTTGTAAGACCTTATAAAATTCAATGGGTCATCCAAACATTGGGACCACGTGGGAGTGAGTTACTCATCACATTTTGCAGGATAAATGTAGTGGGGATAGCCTAACTAACAGACAAATCGAAACTGTAAAGTGTACGTATATTTGTACCTGAAGGCCCCCATATAATGACGTGTCACACGCCCTATAGTGCTAGGGAAAAAGTAGAAGAATCATGCTTACCTGACATACACAAGGCTTTAGTGTCATGTCAGTCAATTAAAAGATAATCTTGCGCTGTATATGGCAGCTCGTCAGCAAGGCTGTAAAAACAAGAAAGCCTAATAAGCGATCCGCTCCTACGTAAATCAGAATCTGTATCCTCAGGCTGATAACTATTAGGTAGAATCCTTCGTACCTGTGTGATGCCTTGTACGGACCTGGTCTCTCCCAATTCAAATCCAGTCGTGTATTGAGACTGCCGGAGACGTAGGATGGTTTGTTATGGATTACGACCCACGTGATCAACGTCACCGCGTCCTTGCAAAAGAAATAGAAAGCGGTACTGACTATCCTCCTCATACGTGAAACTACACTATTCATGGCAATGTAGTCACCATGTTGGGTGTATATTGATCCATAAGTCCAAAAATCGACGTATAGACATCATGTTCTCATAATTTTGGTACATCATATCGAAAGGCAAATTATGGCATATCTCAAGCGTATGCATATAAAATGTGAGTATGTACCTCCATCTAGAATGCGACCCATAAATTCTGAAACTATTTCAGAAGTCAGATCATATCTTCAAGCAGGTCTATGTTATTCTATCACTAGCGTGCATAAACTAGTACAGCAACAATATGACTGGGAGTTCTCAAAGTTAGATCAGAGTGCGGGGATGCGGAGAGGGGAGGGAAAAGAACAGGAAAGAGATATTTAATTAGTTCATTGTCAGCCACCTATCGTACTGAAAATAGTAAGATACCGATTCAACTATCGGTATCGATAAGCACTGTATTTTGTATTCGAATGTGATGTCACCGAGTAACCACAAATCAGGCAATTGTCAATCTAAGCGTATACATTAGGGGTGGGGGGAATTTGCGAAATTCACTTTCGCAAACTATCGCGAAAATGTTAAAAATCTCCGCAAACACGCGGAAATATCGCGAAGATGCGGACGTTTTTTTCCCGCCTGTTCGCGGTATGTTCTGCGTGGTCGCGGCTCGCCAACTTACCCATGCGGTTGCTCGCGGGCACGGCCATCTTGTTTTCACTTGTCTCGCGGTGCATGATCGCGAGAAGAAAGACGTGATCACGCGACGAATGATGTTACTGCGGGTGCGAACTGTCGCGAGACAGCGCAAATGGCTACCAACAATCCAACATCTCGTGGAGAACGCGACTGGATCGGGAAAACTTGTTGGCGAACGCGGGGATTCAGGTAAGGCGATCGCGCGCACGCAAGAATGTATTATTTTACAGCGCGAGTAAGCAAAAATTTTCCGGTAAAATGCGGATTGCGGAAATTTTGACATTTTCGCGCTCTCACGCGGAACGCGAAAATGTCAAATTATCGCAATTTCCGCAAGCAGAACGGATTTTTAGCCCAGGCCTAGTATACATACTGATTCCAGTAGTATTCCAATAGTTAGCAGTGTTGTAGCAGAGTAACATCCCCATTACAAGGTGTGCAGATACATATCTGAGTTATCACAATAATCAGACTCATTGTATTAATACATTGCAATATAGACCATGCAGCGATATATATACCATGCAGCAAATGCTTATTTATCTTCATTACATGAATATTACGATATATCACCCGGTCAAATAACAAAAATTCAAATTGGGACCATGAGATCATTTAGTGTATCCTACAGGTTGTCATATAGCATACATGATTATCCACTTCATATGATCCTTAGTTTTGGTCATTTCCATACAATAAGATATAAACATTGTGTCATTACCCAAGGAAATAATGCAGCTCATGGTCAACATTAAGACCCCCTTCCACTGTTTGAAGTTTCATGATCCAGAGTGCCTCCCTGGGTCTGAGACGTAATTCCATATTGCCTCCTATGGGATCAATATCTATCTTATCAATACCACAGAAAGATGGGGTCTTATGCGGGCCTTGTGACGTACATTCATTGATGTGTGTGGCAGTGGCATATCTAACATCATGATGTCTAATAGCCCTCAAATGTTCATTAATTCTCTCTTTTGGGGGTCTAATCGTGCTGCCAATATATATCTGGCTGCATTTACATTTCAGCATGTACACAACAAATTTACTATTGCAGTTAATCATTTGCCTGATTTCAAAAGGTCTCATCTGATTATTTGCAAATTGTTTGGTATTGTCCATCGCTAGTGGACATATTTTGCAATTGCCACATTTGTGGAAACCAATGCTTCTTTGTGATAGCCAATCCGGATTGTGTTTCTGTTTCGGATAGCTGGGGCTAAGAATCGATCTAATATTTTTTCCTCGTCTATATGTGACAAGGGGGCAATTAGAGATGAATTTATTTAGGGATTTGTCTGATAAAGCACCTCCCAGTGTTTCTTCATACTCTTTTTTAAGGCCCATGTCATTTCATTATAATTTGTTATCAGCCTTACTTTGGAGGTGTTTGTCTTTTTAGATGTTCTATCTCTGAGAGTATCTACTCGATTGATTTGAGTCACCCGTTGTTCTGCTGTTGTGATTGTTCGTGCATCATAGCCCCTATTTCTACATCTCTGTTTCATCCCATTCAAGACTGTCACAAAGTTTCTATCATTGCTGCAATTTCTTCTAGCTCTTACAAGTTCTCCATATGGTATTGCCTCTAACTGATGCCTTGGATGTGCACTCTTAGCGTGTAATAATGCATTACATGCAGTGGGCTTGCGATACAGCCTACTTTGTATCTGATTGTTCTCAATAAAGAGTGTTAAATCCAGGAATTCAATTTGTGTACGACTAAGATTGTAGGTGAATTGTATCCCTGTATCATTAGTATTCAAAAAGTCACAGAATGACGATAAATTATCCATGAAACCTGCCCAAATCATGATACAGTTGTCAATGTATCTGCCCCAATAGATGATTGACTCACTCCATTCAGTCCCTTTGGGACCCCAGATCCACTCCTCCTCAAACCAACCCATGAACAGGTTGGCGTACGAAGGAGAGAACCTGGAGCCCATAGCAACACCCTGTATTTGCTTGTACCATTGTTTTTCAAAAAGGAAAACATTGTGTTTCAGGATTATCTCAATCATCGATATTAACATCTCTACATGCTCCCATTGATTAGCTGGTCTCCTATTGAGAAATCTCCGAGCTGCTTGTATTCCCAGGTTAGTTCTGATGTTAGTATATAGGCCAATCACATCTAATGTTGCCAATATCATCCCATCCTCCCAATTCACATCTGCCAAGATACTGAGGATATGTTTAGTATCTCTAATGTAAGAGGGTAGATTTTTACTATGGGCTGAAGAAATGTGTCCACATACTGGGAGAGTTTCTCTGTAGGTCCCCCAATACTGGATATGATTGGTCGGCCTGGTGGGAATGTTTGCTTTTTGTGCACTTTGGGCAATGTGTACATACAGGGATATCTGGGTTTATCCACTTTTAGGTAGAAAATGTCATCTTGATCAATCAAACCCTTATTCAGCCATTCCCTCAGATGTGTATTAATCAGCTGTGTGAGGGATTGCATAGGGTTATCTCTCAGTTTCTCATAGTATGTTAGATCTTCTAGTTGGAAAAGGATCTCTTTATTGTAATCAGAGGTGTTCATAATTACAATATTGCCACCTTTATCTGCTTCCTTTATTGGGAGAGACCAGGTCCATACAAGGCATCACACAGGTACGAAGGATTCTACCTAATAGTTATCAGCCTGAGGATACAGATTCTGATTTACGTAGGAGCGGATCGCTTATTAGGCTTTCTTGTTTTTACAGCCTTGCTGATGCGCTGCCATATACAGCGCAAGATGATCTTTTAATTGACTGACATGACACTAAAGCCTTGTGTATGTCAGGTAATCATGATTCTTCTACTTATTCCCTAGCACTATAGGGCGTGTGACACGTCATTATATGGGGGCCTTCAGGTACAAATATACGTACACTTTACAGTTTCGTTTTGTCTGTTAGTTAGTTAGGCTACCCCCACTACATTTATCCTGCAAAATGTGATGAGTGACTCACTCCCACGTGGTCCCAATGTTTGGATGACCCATTGAATTTTATAAGGTTTTACAAAGACTACGATAGGGTGTGCGTGAATTTACCCTAATAAACTCCTAATGGCTGCCAATTTTAATTTACAGAGGTAAACGAATTAATACGCGCTCTAAGATGAAGAATTTTATTGCATACCTTGCGTCTTGACCAGATTTTGGCAGGACTACCTGAACAGAAAGGAAGGTATGTGTTGGCCTTATTGTAATAATTGCCAAGAAGTTTTTCACTTATGCACTTGCTCGTCGTTTTTTACTTTTACTTATGCACTTGCTCATCTTGTTTGAACAATGTGTTCGTATTCTGACTTACAGAACGTTTTGCAGCAAAGTGCGGAGATCTAGGTATGTGAGGGCAGAGGGCCCGTGGATACTATTATTATTACTTTCTCTGCACCTTGGAGCACACCCTACTAATTGGACGTATTGGTTTCCACTTTCTTGATAACAGGTGATTTTGTGTTGGGTGTGATGTCACAGGACCTGATGTACATGATCAACCAGCATGATGTACACAGAGTTGATTTACGAATACCACAATTCCAATTAGGTGAAATTGGCTCACTATAACTAGTTATGTATACTCACATTACCCTGATAATGGTGTTAAGTGGATTGCACACCAAGCTATTAGCTATGTATTCAATTCTCAATAAGTGGTCTGTGACAACAATATATGTATGTCTTTCCAGCCCTGAGGAAGTCGCGGGTGTTATAACCAGAGCGACGTAACACATGATGGCGGGTACTACTGGAATGAACAATTAAAGAACAACATCTACTGATACTGCGTTATGTGAAAAATTGTTGCACTATTGTTATTGTTTATTTGGATTTTGTGCATGTTTGTGTGCTAGGGTATAGTGGAACTAAGAAAAAGATCTCTTGTGGATCTATATAGTGGGGTGGTGGATGATTACCCCTTCCCTAAGCACCATTCTATCGAAATATAGCAATATAATAAAATATTCTGACCGCAACTAGAGAAGCGCCATTACCACTTAGAATAGTACCATCCTCCCGAGAATTATATATATCGTATGCTTGTCAATCACTCTGTGAACATTTATGCTGAGTTCATTGTCATTTAATGATCTGCTGAGAGGATATCTGAAAAAATATAGAATTTTATTACAACACCGGAGGCTCCTAATATGCATTCACTTCTTGCTTTGATTTCGCAGCAGTCAAGACATTTAAGTACATATTCCCCATAAAACCTTGGTAAACAGAACTATAAAAGAAGTCACAAAGAACAATAACCAATAAGCAGCCAGCGTGCCCATGGCTACTCTTGACTTTGAGTAACAACCCCTCTTTTCTTGCAGCTCACAGTCAAGATGAGTATCTTTAATATTTTATGTTTGGCGTTTAATAGTTTGTGTGTTAATTGCTTTATTGTGCTTCTAGCTGCATTATTGATTATTTCCTCTTTGCCCTTAGAGGAATTAAACCATCCGTCTGTTTTTTTCTTTATGCACGTGCTGTCTTGCCTAACAGTCATCAGTGGCCCTTTTTCTCAGCTGTGCGACGTTGTCTAAAGGCGGCTGTGCTCACTGATTCAATGACATTTTGAGAAGGAAGATTTTTTTATTTTGTAACTGCGCTTTTGTTTCCCTCCTCTCTCAGAGTCCTTTGGTCAAGGGCGGGGTTCGACATGTTTAGTGTCAGCATCAAGACTCCATGCGAGGGTGTTAATTTATAAAGTGATCGGTTTACCTTCTTCACTTTGCTTGAGTGAGACCTGTATGTTGTATACGACAAATCCCTCCGAGCAGAGTTCGAGAAAGCTCTCAATCAACCTGCATTAATCTTACCATGTAAAACATATGTACGTTTATAATATAAAATATAAATTCATTATTCGGTTGTGCTCTTTCTGGGTCCTTCTGTCTGCCTCTAATTTTTGTTTGCGTAAGCATTGTAAGCTTTTTTAGTGATAATCTCTTGAGCCCTGACATAATTTCTAGGTGTCAGAGATAATTAAACTGTGACCTTATGTTTAGACCGACTCTTGTTTTGAAATAGGATTAAGAGAATCAATTCCCATAGATAATCTGAACACCTTTATTAAGTAAGAATTCAGTTCAGCAAGCTGTGGTTAATTCTATGGCAGATATTTCTATGAAAATGGAAGCATCAGTTAAGAAAATATTGTGTCAGATGCCCTTTTTTTCTTGTTCTTTGCCGGATAATATTACTCAGAATGTAAAAATGGGAGAAGGAAGCGTGCATTTCCTTTGAATAATCATCTGAGTAATTCAAGGGGACAACATTTTAACAGTTCAACTCTAAGGGTCTGATTCTGATGTGGTTAGGAAAGCATTCCCACCTAGGGCCCATTTCCGATGCGGTTAGGAAGTCCTCTTAACGGCTTTTGCTCCTTCCGATTCGGATCGGGAACGTGTCTTCCCGACCGAGGGCTCAATCACGATGCGGTTAGGAACAAAGGCTCCCACTGAAGTCAATGGGAGTCCAACCAAATCTTATCTGGAAGCATCCGGATGCATCGTACTCGGTCCGTCAGACTCTCCCGATCCGAGTGGGTCGGAAACCATTTCCAAACCGATTTGGTCAGGAAGCTTTCCAAGCCGCATCAGAATCAGGCCCTAAGAAGGATAACCCCTTATGTGCTGTATTGAATTTAGGGCCTCCTGACCAAGAGGCTCCTAATTCTGCTTTTAAGACAGACCTTCCCATACATATAGTACAGTTGCAGGACACAGTTGATGACATTGATCAGTATGACACAGACACTAGTGGTAATAGAAATTACTGGGATTAAGATGATGTCATCTGATTTGGGTCTTCGGAGAAGAAGTAGAAAACTTCTCTTAATGAATGTGGTGCATCTTTACAGAAATCAAATATTACAGTTTAAGACTTGATGGAAAAACCAATGCTTGATCCTTCTTACATATTGCATACTAATTACATGGAGTGTGGTGCTTTACATTTCTGTCAGATCACAACTGCCCCTTGATAAGCTTACTTGTAATAGGCTTTGTGTCTGCATCCTTCTCTACAACAAGCCATAACAATGACTTCCACTATAGATCCGAATATATTGCTCTGCTTCACTGCATTTGGTCTGAATGAAAGAGGTTTGCTGGGCCTAGACTAATTCTAAATTGCCAACACCAGTCCTCTTATGAGGATCCTTGACTTGTAGAGGAGGCAAGGCTGGAGGGCAGACTGATTGATGGATCTACTTTATCAATTGGGCACAGAGGACAGTTTGCCAATTGGGAAATGTGACTCAAGAAAGAAGGAAAAGTCTCAGATTAAAGATACACCCTTAATTGGGAAAATTTTCTTCTAAGGAGACGGGTCCACAGGCGAATGGACTATTATTTGGGGAGTTTTGGATATGATTAATTTTTGGGACGCACATTTTTGGCAGGGCCGGCAAAGGCAGAACGTTCCAATCGCACATTTTTTGCCAACCGAACGGGGAGTCTTGGTCCTGTATATATATAAAAACTTTTTACTGACCACGCATTTCCCTATACTTTACCATATGGAGACCCTGCAGTCAAGGCATAGATGTCTGTATGATACAATATGCGGAATATGAAAAAAGCTAATTAAACTTGAATAAAATTTGTAAAAATACTTTTATGTCAAATCTTACTGCAAATTAATTTTATGTATTTATGTTAAATGCAGAACAAAAGAAAAAACAGATTGCATTATTATCTACATTTTTAATTAAATCTTTAAATATGTTCAATTAAATAAGATTATTTTTTCGAAGTTAAAATTAAAAACTAATTTCTCACCTAAAGTATTTTTATTATGTATTAATAATTATTAAAAGTGTTCTACAGAATTATGTTAAATTATTTTCTTTATATTTTATTATAATGTAAGCTTGCATTAATGTTTGATTTTAAAAAAACGTTTGCTAGGATATTTTATCACTAAATAATAAATGTTCTAGTTATATATGTTTTATATTAAGGTATTTGTATTTATATTTTTCACTATTTTAAATATCTGAATTTAATTTATTTAAGATGATTTTCTATACGGTTATTATTTTAAGTCCCGACCTCCATTGTTCTCTATGGGAGAGTGTTCCACTATCAGTGGTTTGTTATGTGTGGTGCTGGACCTACTATTGTTTCTTTTTTAGAAAATGGAGCTGTGGGTCTACACTTTAAGTAACTTTACACTCGCAGTTTGTGAATAGCTAAACGTAGTGAAGTTACTGAAAAGCATAAGAGTGAATTATAGGTGTAAATCACTCACAAGTGTAAGTTACTTTTGAGAAATGCCCCCTTTTTGGTTAATTATATTTTATACACAATGAATATACTTTACATAGTAGGTGCTATTGGAGAAAACATATAATATGAAATCACATACTATTTTATATAAGTATGGTGTGCCAAATATATCCTGGAAACCCTCTCTTCGTATTCTAATTCAGTCCAGCTGCGCAGTTGTCTGACTAAAGTGACAGATTTGGCAATTTGAAAAGTAAAACAATTTCTCTACTTAAACAGTACTAACAGTATTGGAACACCCTATCATTCCTTAAGATAAAGTTGCAAATAAAACTATTTTATTTTCCTCCTGTTATAATTTTAACATGCAAAGGAAAGTCACCAGTTATGCAGTAGTAATATTAGTAATCCATAGACCTATATACATTACTGACACCATTATGGCAAAAGCACATACAAAGAATGGGTTGTTCAAGGTGCAGTACAAATTATGATAATATCAAGATTATTTTCTATACTGAGACATAGTCCTAAATCTAAGTGCGTGGACACGTTTATGCTACCTTTGCCATCTCCACGTTGTTGCTGTTATGGTGTATCATTAGTTCAGCTTGTTTTATAGCTGTAAATTATGTGCTGCCATTTATTGGTAGGCTGTTGTAGACTGGTACAGTATCCTATGTAAAGCACTCTGATGGTATAAAAACCTCAATTTATAAATTAACTGCCTTTCCTGTGATCATCCTTGGAGGGTTTTTAGATTAATATTCAGTCCAACACAGTCCATTAGTGTTGATTCCTAATTTCAAAAAGACATGCAGGTCCTTTCATAATTCTTGTATGAAATGGTCGCTTGCGAACAATTACTCTCTTGTTCAAAGCATGGCTTGTAGTCTTGGATGCT
The DNA here is from genome assembly GCF_964204655.1 of Triturus cristatus. Lineage (NCBI taxonomy): Eukaryota > Metazoa > Chordata > Amphibia > Caudata > Salamandridae > Triturus > Triturus cristatus. Next base: position 969,565,830 of record NC_140590.1, read on the forward strand.
TTTCCAGATTTATCCGGCATCCTGCCGGGGCATATTCTTTGCCCCATTCCCCAGGCTTCCATTACTGTACTTTAAAGATTGCTGTGTTTTTATGATGTCTTTCTTTATCATGGTAAAACTCACATTAGTGGACTCCTCTGAAATGTGTTACAAAAGCAAATATTGGCATATTAACCATTCCACGTTTGCACTGACATGAGCTAATTATCATCTCTCCCATACCTCTGCACCAATGGGAATTCAGATTTCAAACCAAGGAGTTCTCGTGTTGTCATACTGTAAAAAATGTATGTTAGTATTAAATGTAGGTTACCATGAAAAATGCCTTTAATCAGTACTAACTGAAGTGTTTTACAAGTCAAACTATTGGAATAGCGCACTCTTTTTTGCGAAAGTACACATATAACAAAATATCGTCATGAGGGAAAAGTTGCTCATTGAGAGCAGACATAGTTTGGCTTTGATTTAAAAAAATAAGCAATGTTGATAAACCTGGATTGTTTGGTGACACCATAAAGAATACAGTGCAAATTATTAAGCACTATGTAATGTTAACACAGGACATCCAGTAAGGTTGTGGAAAGCGTGACTTTATAAGCAGTTAGAGCCCTCACAGAGAGAAGAGAGAGAACACAAAGCAGCCCTCGAAATTCTATCGGACCGGCCCCTGGTGGGGAAGGGGGGGGGGAGGGGATTGGAGAAGGTGCTAGTGTGAAGCACTGCTGCTTAACCAAACCGTCACCCAGCACTGCTGCTTTTGTTACAGGAGGTGGATATTGCAGCGCTGCTGCAAAACCCACCCGTAGTAACAAAAACGGTCCCCACTGCTCCAAAACAGGCCCCACCCTTCTAGCCCACGGAGAAATGCCCGAAGCCCGCTTCTGTCTGTCCGGCCCTGCAAGGACCACATTCTATAGTTTAAATATTTTTTTTCTTAGAAAAAACACATTTAACAGGTTCTGATCATATTTGGAAGCTCCAGTTGATTTACACTGCGAATATTTGATTATTCATTCACTAGCCTCAATGATATGCGTCCTTCCTACCCTCTCTATAGTTTGGCTAGAGACCTCTGTAGCGGTTTGCCACAGCTCATGTAATCACAAAAATAGGAACTGAAAAGCAGTATAGAGAGAGGGGATTTGGATTGCCTGTTTTTAATTTTTCTTATGGGTATTTGATTTGTTTGTAATTCTGTTATCCCATCTTTAAAGTAGACTAATTGCTCAAAAATGGCAGAAACATGATTGAAGCAAACAAATACTGTAGGAAGTGATCTTACGTAGTGAACTCTCATCCAAATACAGTAGGAATGGGTTTTACATTTCTTCAGCAACAAATGATGGACGAAATGCTGAATAAATCAAACATTCACCCCGTCAAGAAATCTGGGTTAAATCCATTGTGCGTTTGCTCACTATGCCACCCCAGTTTGGATTCAAGCTAGCCTGGCTGATGAGGGGTGATAGCCCGAAACTGGTCCCAGAGTGCTTGTTTCTGGTCCAGGGAGGACCCAACTTGGTAGTTCGGGCTGGACTGTTCCCATGAGGCACAGGGTCAAGACTGATTTGTATAGGGCTGGGTCAAACTGGGGTGGTGTAGTGAGCAAAAGACGAATGGATTTAACCGAGACCTCTTGACTGAGGTGAATGTTTGGTTTATTCACTATTTCGTCCATCATTTGTTGTCGCTGCATTTTTTGCCCTATTTGGAATGGGTATGCCCAGACGGCGACCCTGTGCTTGGTGTGCGACTGGATTCAAGCTAGCCTGACTGGTGAGGGTTGATACCCCGAAACCTGTCCAAAGATGCTTGTTTCTGGTCCAGGTAGGACCCAGCTTGGCAGTTCAGGCTGGACTCTTCCCACGAGGAACAGGGTCAAGACTGTTTTGCATATGGCCGGGTCCAAACTGAGGTGATGTAGTGAGCAAAAGAACGATGGATTGAACCCATATCTCTTGACTGCTTGCAAATGTTTGATTTATTCGGCATTCTGTTCTTCATTTGTTGCCTCAGGGTTTGACATTGCACACTTTCTGGCAAATGAAATAAATATAGGTATTACAATGTGAACTCTATGATGAATACAATAGAAAGAGACTTTTACATTATAAACTTGCAAATAAAAAAGGACAGGGTTTTTTTATTGTGAACTCAGTGACAAACACCGTAGGATGGGTCCTTTCATTGCTTAAAAGTGATAGACCTTCTTACCCGGATCCCTAGCCTAGAAGGGGATGCAAAGGTCTGGTTTTCATTTTGCGTATATGTACTTTTATGTTTTGTGTTTAGCTGAGTGTGGCATAAAGTACTTTTTAAAAGTAAAAGCACCTGCTTGACATTAATGTATTAAGTGATGTGTGCTTTATAGAGTTTCAGGTTTTTAACCACACCACCCCTTTCAGTAGGCCTCGGGCTGCACAGACATGCTATGCAGAGGATCAACTGCTGAAGGGGTATAGTGGCGCTCACCGTGGGTCCAACTGTAATGCAGCCTCAGGGCTTTGGATGCCTCCTTTTTTTGATAACCTTCTTTAGGAACATTTGATAGGGGAGCAACTGTGTTAGTCCACCTATAAAGTAGTTTCATTGTTCCAAACTTGACACAGACCCAGTTTCAAATACAGGAGGAAGGCCTTTTCTTAGGGGAACCCTGTGGAAAAATACAGTAGAAAGGGATTTTAAGTTGAGAAATATCTGATAAATCCAATAGGTAGAAATACGATAGGAAGGGTTTTACATTGTGAACTCTGTGACAAACACCATAGGAAGGTGTTAAATGTTGTTTTAAATCGAGGGTCTAGCTTACAAAAATGTCTAGCTTAGCAGTGGTTACAAGGGTTTGGTTTTCTTTTTGTACATTTGTAAGTTTATATTTAGTATTTAGTTGGTTCTCAATTTAAAATATAGAAGCACTTGCTGAAGATGTATTTATTTTTAGAGTTCTGAGTTCCAAACCCATATTACCTCCCTGAGTAAGTCTTGTGCACTAACTCGTCCCTACCAAAAGGGTCGATTGCTAAAGGGGCATACTTGGTGATCATTTTCGATCAAATAGTAAGGTGGTTGCAAGACATCGTAGGAGGGAAAAATAATGTTGTCATATTTGCAGCCCAGTAATCACTGTTTTCAATTGAACCCACCCCAGCCCCTTTGGAAGTGTTCCCTCATTCCTAAATTAACAGCATTATAAGTGAATTGTTATTGCCCACTTCCCCAAAAGAAACCAATCCTGCTGCTCTCCATCTCCCCGTGTGCCTCATGCCACAGCTCCGCAAGCTTCAACAGCTTCTGTGCCGGGCAGTACTGAAAAAAGAGCACGCCATGCCACATGTTTTATCATTAGCAGTATTGCTTGGGTATAATGTGCTAAAAAAATGCATTAAGAAAGAAATAGATGGATTGTTACAATTGAGCATAGCACGCTGTGGATTCCTACTCCTAACATGGCCACCGCTTCCAAAAATAATGACATGGCGGCCTATAGATAGGGTTAGTGAGCAGTGTTTTGCCGTAAACAACAAACAAAAGACTGAGCCACTGTGGTGTGCTCCCTGCTTCTCCACCACCAGTTTTCATTTTTAGGTCGAGCCTATAGCTGCAGCGCTCATGCGCTGCACGCTTTGTGAGGCATGCAGTATTCTGTATGGAGTGGAAGCTCCGCCTACTCTCTGCCCATCTTTTTCATTGGTGTGTGTCTTCGTTGTTCCTAAATGTTGCCTTCCGATTTGTTTTAGGCTTGTTAGTCCCTCCATATGACGGCCATTGTCGTCATTTGTGTCCCTCCAAGGCGAATGGACCCTTTACTTCGAGAGCCCGTGCCTTCTCGCTCCCCTGCCCCCTCCCCCTCCCCCACTCCTGTTCATGCCCTCTTGCACACCTGAAGTTCCAGTTGCAATGCAGTAGGTCTTGCATAAATGCGAGTCCTATTGCATTGCAAATGCTTGTTTTAAAAAGGCGACCGTTTCCAGGCGGCAGCGGCGTCACAGCTGAATGTAAACACAAGTGTGGATCAGGGGGGTAGGCTTTGCATATTTCTTTTCACCAGAGAGCTGTGTGTGTGTGTCTAAGCATTCTGGACGCTTGTCAGCATACCCAGCAAAGAAATGTCTCTGGAGACAAGGTCAGGGGCGGGAAGGGGTGCGGAAAAGACCAGTTTCCAAAAAGGAAAGTGGTCCGTACTCGGAGCCTCCGCCATGACCACCTTGGGACAGCAAATCAAAGAGAAGCGGCGCAAACACGCACCAAATTAGGAAAGTAAACACGGAAGGGATGTGACGGAGGAGGGGCGTGGAGCGCTAGCCTTATGAAAACATTCTCCTGCTGAGCACCGGTGGTGGGAAGGGAGGTGGGCCACGGCTGCTGCGGTGGCTCCAGGCCTGTTCCTTTCAGGCACCCCCCAAGCCATGCCCTGCAAGCCAGATTCAATGTTAACTAATAACACTGCAGCAGTAAAAGTCCATGCAGCTATACATACACAACACATGCGCCACATGATTACTTCGCTGCTTTCCACGCTGGTTTCTTGTATCGTAAACAATGCCAGCCACCCAACCTGGGCTGGATGTTGTGGGATCCAAGTTGCACAATGTGTCAGTGTTCGCCAGGAGTTTGGGAGGTTCTCCGTTGTAGAGCACTTAAAGGGTGGGGCGGATATATACATAGGTAAGTAAATGTTTATTGCTAGAGCTCTTAATATTCAAACTAGGATCTGAAAGAAGGCGATGAACAAGTACACTAGGACTAGGCTCAGGCGGCACCAACATTATGCGGCAGTAAAGGGCTGCCTGGAACAGCCAGCAAAAACAAATGGCAAATTATGAGCATAATCCAGCACATTCTGGGAAAGCATTATTTCACGATTTTGTCTTTTTATCATACATTTCTGGGAAAACATCTTACCTCAATTGTGCTAGTTGAACACCGGAATACATTAATCAGTATCTGTGCAGGGGCGTAGTGCTTGGTGGCCCCCTATGTACGTTTCTTTTAATAATATTTGATCCCTTTGAGCTAGGACCCATGTTTTGGTCGCATCCACAAATCATGCAACAGATGGTGGGTTATGTGTCAAGTGTGGTACATAAACTATTATGAAGAAAATTTGCAGAATCTCATCATCGCAGCGGCCCGGAGACCAAGGCTCGCAATCTGCAACTTGCTTCAAATCTACTAAATTTCCTTGCACCACCAGCCACTTGGCTCAGGATTCTAGGATCTGGTCAAAGTTGATATCAGAAATATGGAATACATTCCTCTCCTGTAATAGTAATTACTGAATAGTAGTTCCAATTATCTTCCTCAACTCATGTGTGAAAACTGCAGCTCCCAATGGGTGTACCACAAAAAGTAGGCAAGCAAAAAGTGCACCAGCTATTGTCCATTCCCTCTGCACATAAAACCAGTTCTAGCATTCAACTGATAAATCAAGGTATCTTCCTTTCCAAAATATCCCAAAGTGAATTACGGAATGCTCCAAGTTCCTTCTCTTTCACCAAACCTGGTTCCTATCTTGAATTCAATAGTCAGAAAGATGGGTATCCCTTGTATGCCAGGACTCTCGGATCAATACCATGTTCGGAAAGAAATAGGGAGTTGCTCTCCCATCAAGGACTGCCTTTTCCACATGCAAAAATAGGTACCTCACAAATAGTTCGGCATTAATTTAGTAGCAATTGAAATCTTGCTACTAGGCTTTGGACATTATCTGGTGCTTCTGCCTGGCCCCACTTCAAAACTACTGCCCAAGTTCATCAAGCTTGGTCAAAAATCTTAGGGTAATTTACAACTTGAAGTTATTATTCATTCTACAAATTAATAAAGTGATCAAACACATCTGTTGCAGTATCTTACCTCTACTGCTCACTCATCACTAAATTACTATGGCCTTAAGCTGGTTCTTGTATACACGGACTACTGTAATGAGAAGTGTGAATGACAAAAACAGTGAGCCAACTGCAAACACCTTAAAACATTGTTGCTAGATGCTGTGTTGTCATTCTCTTCCTATCCTGTGGCGTTATGCTCAGCAACTTTACTGACACTGAGAAGTTATGTATTATTTTTTCAAAGCACTAATGCAGGGGAAGAATGCTCGAAAGCTCTTATTTTACACAATTTTCCTTAAGAAATCTGACGATGCACGTTCGGCATGGAATTGGCTTCAAGGACTGCCAGGTAAGTAAAAGAGGCATATGCCTGGTCAATAAGGACTTGTATTAATAATACTCGAGCTATTTTAAACTAGCTTCAGATCACTCAGCAGCTTTGAAATAGCGAGACCTATTGCAATGCAATAGGTCTCGCATTTACGCGAGTTTAAGGTATTGGCATTTTAAATAACAATGCCTTTTATTTACGTTTTAAAAAACAAAAATAGTAGGCATTGCTATTTATAATGCCAATAGCTTAAACTTGTGCAAATGCGCGACCTATTGCATTGCAAATGCTTGTTTGTATTGTTTTGACTGGTGTTGGGCTTCCCCCAGAGCCACAGCTCTCCATCCTTGTGTGTCCTTGCTGTCATTAGCACTGTACCCGAGTATTGCACTCTTCACTACATGCCTGAATGTATGCTGTCTGTCACATGTGCACTAGAGTGATCTTTCCTGGTAGAAAAAGCTGTTTTTTCCATCAAGTTCACTGCACCACATAAGCACCCTGTGCACAAAGGGCTCTCTATTACAAAAGCACTCATAGCGAAGCTAGAGCTGTTTGTATGTTGATGCAGTAGTACCAGCGCCTGACCGGGAAAACAGCTGATAGAAGCTGCTGTGGAACTGTTCATGTGAAAGCGGAGGCAGAGGGCGAGTGCCTGTGAACACTAAGTCAGAAGGGAAGAGGCTGAGACTTTGATTGTTAGAAATGGGATTTCTGGTTCGCTATGGCTTGTGCCTAAGCCAGGCAGAAACCACCACTCTAGTCGGGGCAAGGAAGTTACACGCTGAAGATAACCCCTGCTCACCCCCTGGGTAGCTTAGCACGAGCAGTCAGGCTTATCCCAGAGGCAATGTGTAAAGTGTTTGCGCAACACACACACAACAGCAGGGACACACTAGGCACACTACAAAAGAAGCTTTACACAAGGTTATATAATAAAAATAGCCTTTGTTTGCTCATCTTCAGGAGACGTACGATATGGCGAAGATGGAATTTTATCGATATTTGCAGGTCAGGCATGCGTTGCAGTCCCTGATACCGCGGGGCACGAGGCTCGAAGAGGCCTCTCCACTAGAAGACAGACTCTTGACGGACCACCTCCATAGGAGAGCGATCTCACTGACATATAAGAAAATAGTGAATACCGAAAGGATCTTATGGTGGAGCTCAAAGGGAAGTGGGAGCGCGAAGTGGGGGAGATCGATGAAACGGACTGGAGGGAGGCACTTGCCTCCCCTAGAGAGGCGGAGATTCCATCGAGACTGCGGCTAGTCCAATTAAAAGTCCTACATCGTACCTACTACCCTAGACAACTTCTACATAAAATACGCAGGGCTAACACGCCGCTCTGTCTCCGACAGTGCGGAGAGATAGGCACGTTTTACCACACCATCTGGCTATGCCCTGTAATAGGGCGGTTCTTGGCGGCGGTGATGCGCACTATGTCCCAGGTCACACATAGTGGGACACTTCCAAGCCCGAGGTGCTGCCTACTTGATATATGGGACGCAACAGATCTGACTGCGATTGCTCAAGATTGGGTGACGCTGGGAATGACAATAGCTAAGCGTAACATTGCCCAACGGTGGGGATCCAGTATCTGCCCCACACTGACTCAATGGTGTAAAGACATGGATGTGGCAATGGTGGCGGAAAAGTCAGTGTACATTCATTGGAGATGCCCTAAAAAGTGGGGAAAGATCTGGGGTGGATGGAATAAGTACCGAGGGAACATATGTGAACCCCCCAAATCTACTGCCATAGACTCAGGATAGTGACGCAGCAGAGTAGCTGGGGCATGGAGTAGAGGGATGGAAATGGAAAGGCTGCAAAATTTTACGAACGCAGCAGGTAAAGGAGTGAAAGCCTAGAAACATGAGAATGCTACTGTTAAGAAGGTGCCCATGCAGTTCGTCTATTGCAATAATGTAAAGATATTGTCATAATGTGCAAGTTGTTGAATAAAAAGAATTTACAAAAAAAAAAAAATTGCCTTTGTATTATCATAAACACCTTAGATCATAACCACACATATACACTGTGCCAACTGGTGCCAGGTAGTAATTTACAGGGGATTATATACACCACCGGGCCAATCGGGCCAATCGGACCACTGCCAGAACCATAAGAACAGGTAGTAAAACACAACCAGTAACTACTGGCAAAATACTGTACTCCGCATCATCACAAGCAACTTAAACGCATTATGTCTGCATCACATTAGACATAAACACATTATGCATTAGCATTAGGCATCACATTAGGCATACATCCTAATAACCAGCAGTGCAGCCGAGTAACACTAGGAAGGTGCACACATTATCTGGGGGCCTTACACCACACCAGGACACAAAATGACTCCAGGCCAACTGGTCTTCCTTGGGGCCCGTCTGGGCTGTCCCAAATGCCCTCTGTCCAAAAGTCAGGGCGCTGTAAACATAGGACCTTCCAACTGGCTGCCTTGGCAGCGAAGACAATGTAGCCTCAGCCACGTGCGCAAAGTAGAAGGGTGGGGGTGTAACCCACCCTGGTCTCCTCAAAAAGACTTCCCCCACGTTGCAGCTGCCCTCGCGGTGCAGCTGGAGACGAAACAGCACTGGCACTAACCGTGCCGTAAGAGCCCCGTTACCGGGCTCCTCCTGGTGCCCTCGATCGGCACCAAAAATGCCCAACAACTTCAGCCCCACTCACCAGGGCTGATCTGCGCTGGATCCAGGCACCGACAATGTGCCTCGGAAGTCCCACACTCACGGGGCCTCTCCTCACTTCGCCTGGTGACGCGGGACTCTGGCAGGGAGCCCATAAGGCTCCGATCTGTCTCCTGTGAGCCTGCAAGACTCAAATCTTCAGGTGTGCCCATGCGGGGTAGGCTCCCGCCCACCGTCAGGCATAACTGTGCCTGACTTCCGCTCTGGGCATGTCCGGTCTCCTCCTGGCAACCCGCAGGGCTCCTCCGGCACAAGATGCCTGACTTCCTCGCTGGCCGCTCTTCTTCTCCGGGCACCGAAAACGCAGGGTAGGCTTCCACTCTCCTGTACACCCAAAATGCGGGGTAGGTTCCTGCTCCACTTGTGCAGCATGGGGGAATCACTATGCCGGGATTTCCTCAGGCCACTTCACAGCCTAGCGCTGCAGGGCACAAGCACTCCTCCCATCCTGGAGCCGCAGAGGAAAGATGTAGCGGTCACGAAGCGCTAGGAGCCAAGAGTTTAGAGGGGAAAGCAGGTCCCAGGCAGACCAGCTCACAGGGCCCTCCAGCAGAGGGGCAGTCCCTTGTGGCGGTTCCTCCTGGGGCCCAGCAGATACAGCCAGCACCCAAAGCAGCACACATACATGGGGTCACAGCCCCAATATTTATACTTAATTTCCCTTTGTTCTGCACTGGCACAGGGCTTGGGGAACCAGTTGCAACTGGTTCTGGGGGTTACTGGAGCACTTTGTTTACAGTGCTTCTACTCCGCTTTGTCAGGTGGAGGCCTGGTCCTCAGATACACCACAGGGGGGCGGAGCCAGCATTCACCCAGGCAGGCACAGACCTCTTCAGGGTCAGGGACTACTCCTTCCACTACTCCAAATGCAGATCTGCCAATTCAGCCTAGCGCTGACTCACCCAGCCCCTCTGAAGCCACACACCTCACCAGCCCCTGTCACTCCAGAGCCAGACATGCAATACACATCAGGCAGGCAGAGACAAATAGCACACAGAAAGGACAACTTCTAAAAGTGGCATTTCTAAAATAGTGATAATAAATCTGCGCACACTATTATGCAGCAATTATTACCACTATTCCAAACTTGACCACGCTGCTCCTCTCTTATCAGGAATTACCACTGAAACACTTATCAGGGAATCCCCAATGCATTCCTATGGGAGGGCAGCCTCACAGCAGTGAGAAACCAAAATGGCTGTTTGTCACTACCGGGACATGTCACACACTTACGGGAAATGTCCTAACTTTTACCTACAATGCACCCTGCCTATAGAGATAGTTAGTGTCTACCTTAGGGTTGACTGACATGCAGTAAATGGGAGGTCACAGATGCGGCAACCACTTTGCGTGCCACGTCCCAGCGGCAGTGACACTGCGCGCACAGGCCCTGCAATGCCAGAGGCCTGAAACAGGTTTGAAAGGCTACTTTGGTGGGAGGCGCAAGCAGTGCTGCAAGCCCACCAAAAACATTTAATTTACTGGCCTGGGAATATTAGATACCACTTTACTGGGGACTGATAGGTACATTAAATACACCAAACAGGTGTAGGACAATCTTACCATGTTTACCACAGAGAGCACAAACACTTTACACTGGACAGCAGTGCTAAAGTGCCTAGAGTCCTAAAACCACCACCACCAGGTCAGAAAAAACACTAGGAGGAAGGCAAAAAGTCCAGGGATGACCCTGCACAAAGGGCCAAGTCCAACATTGATTATTAATGTAATTGGTGCTTGGTGACTTCAATATGCGTATTCGAGTGTGCATGTAATAATGAGAATAGTGGATCCATGCATGGGGAGACAGTGGTGGTTATGGCTAGCCTACCAGAAGTAATTGGGTTAGGGCTGTTGAAAGTAAATAAATGAACAACCCTTGCTCATTAATACCCCCATGCACTAGCAACGTCACCAGTGAAAGCAGGCATCAAGGCTTGTAAGTGGAGGAAGAGAGACAATTGTTGCAGCAGTATTTCTAGAGTAGGCATCATCCACCATGAAAGAAGTATTCAGCATGGCTTCAATGAAAACATGAGGGAAGCTTGTAAAGGCTTTAGAGTGGAAAAACTGTAAATACTGACAACAGTATCAAACTACTCAAAGTCTAGCAGACACACACTACTGGAAGCATTCTTACACCTGTCACCTACTACTTTCACCCCTCATAGACCTTTATTCAAACACTACTGACAGCAGTCCACTCCCCACAGAATAGCAGCCTGACACTACTGCCAGCACTCTTTCACCCCTCACTAACTAGCAGCCACAGATTACTGACAGTATTGTCCCACCTCTTACAGACTAGCAGACACACATTACCTGAAGCACGCATGAGAGGAGCTTCAAGATTGGCCTGAGCGCCCTCGGTTTGCGCTCCAGGACAGACTGGGAGTCTGTGCCTGCTCTCTCCAACTCAGCAAGCAGCTGGGTTGGAGAGAGCCTGAGACCGCCAGCCAAACCGTCATGTGCAGTGAAGGGAGTGCAGTACCACTCCCCTCAGTGCCTGTCGTCATGGTGGCCCGCCCCCAAGACTCTGCACAAGGAAAATAAAACGATAATGAAACAGGTTTTCCTTGTTTTGGAAGAGCCGTCCCTGTGAACGGTTGAATACAAGAGTGAGTCAGTGGGCAAATGGACAGATGCACGAGTACTAGGATAAGTTAGTGATTGCATTATCAATGGGAAAATTAGTGCATGAATAAGTGGATGCATGATTTATTTATTTTTGGGGAGTTTTATATAGCGCAAACTAGACCCGAAGGTATCAGAGCGCTTTACATGAGCACCAGTTACGTTACAGACGAATACATTCATTTTGTTAGGCTCGGGGAGATTAAGTGATTTGCCCAGAATCACAGGATGTTTGTCCCTGCCGAGACTGATTTAAAGCATCCATCCACTTGTTAGAAGTCAGACCTCTAAGATTTGCTTTTTTTATAAATTGCATAATTCATCTGCAAAGTGTAAGTATTCAGTAGGAAGTCAGTGAGCCAACATGTTCATGTATAATAACAGCGTTTTTGGTGTATGCTAAAACTATAAGGTGAAGGAAAGTGGCTACGTATCTAAAAGATTCATGGCAACTTTTGATACAATGCTTAAACCATGGACCTAAGCAAGATCTTTAAAAATAGACACAATTTCAAGCACTGTCGCTAACTGTGAGATGTGAGGCTGGAAACCTAGATATTGGTCACCTTTCAACCTAGTGAACGTTGCTGAGCCTCTCATAGGGAGAGCATCTCTGAGCCGCTCATTGGCTTTAAAGACCAGCCTTTGTATTAGACAATGTGCGAGGATTTCAAGGTGGCTCCGTCGGAGCATCTGCATTTATTGTAGGATGAAAAGGTGTCACCCCGGTTTCTGTACCTGTGCTCCTCAGCAATTTATGAATATCTTCCTTGATTCGCTGCCACCTCGAGGTTAAATTGGGGCGATGAAGAGAAAGTTCAAAGCCTCAGCATCGCTGAAATTCAGTTCCATAACCACTTAATTCTACAATTGTCATGTACGTGTACATGGCTACTTTTCCTATTCCGTGTATTTAGAACGAATTTAATAAGCGCTGGCATATCTTAAGTCCTAGCGCTAAAGTTTATTTTTAGTAGGGGGGGGGGGTTCTTGTCAAGATCTCTACTGTATAAATGAGGTTTGTACATAATGGCACTCGAGTCGTCCACAGCGATAATTGTCCCTATATTCAAAAAAGGGAATAGGGACAATCCTCAATGTCATCGCCCGATCTCTCTGATCGATGTCACAGCGAAAGTTATGGGACGTGTGATTTTAGCACGATTGATGTATTGGTCGGAGGAAAATTGGGTCATTACTGATGTTCAATATGGTTTTAGACCGGGGAAATCTACATCTGACCAGTGTATAAATCTATATTTACTAGTGGCTAAATATACTCCAGTAAGTGAGGGGTCGGTTTATTTAGGCTTTATGGACCTAACGGCCGCATTTGACCATGTAAACAGGGAGAAATTATGGGCCCTTTTAAGTAGGCTGGGGGTGGATGGGGGACTTATAAATATACTTAGGGACCTACACTGTAACACATCTGCTAGAGTCCGATATAACCGTGAGGGGAACCTATCAGCATCGTTCTCATGCACCAGTGGGGTTAGACAAGGGTGCATTTTGGCCCCCTTTTTGTTCTCCCTATATATTAATGGATTGGAGCAAGCATTACTTGATTTAAAGGTGGATTCCCCCAGGGTAGGATCTAGGCCAATCCCGGTTGTGCTCTACGAAGATGACGCAGTACTTCTAGCACGCACACCCAGGGGCTTGCAGCGTCTAATAGACGGTTTTGTTAATTTCATGGACATGCTGGATCTGTCGGGCAATCTCTCCAAATCCTTTGTTATGGAGGTTGGACGCAAACCCATTAAGAAATTTACTTATAAAATGGGTGACAATAGTATAGGGAAAGTACAACATTTCTCATATCTAGGCATTTTATTTGATGGGCGTTTAAATTTTAAAATTTTACTGGAGGATCGATGCACAAAGTTAGTCTCGGCCACAGGTTCCATTATGAATTATGGACGTAGGCTGGGACGGTGGTCCCCGGAGCAGATAGCAAGATTGTACACCTCGATTTGCTGTGCAAAGGAGTTATATGGAGCTGAACTTTGGGGCTGTAGAGAAGTCCATCAGCTTCAGACAGAGGAGAATAAATACTTGAGATCCCTACTTAACATTCCCCAAAGCACCTCGTCCTATGTCACCCATGAGGAATTAGGATTGGCTTATATAGAGGATGTGGTTCATTTGAAGCCGATTATGGCCTGGATTAGGATATGGGCGAACCCAGAGGCTGAATTAAAGAGGCAAATAATTATGGACAGCATCAGTAGGGATAAAGGGTTGTCCATTCCTTGGTTGAGATATGTAAAGTCCTCTCTTGAGTCTATTGGATGCAAAAACCTTTTTAGTACCCCCATGGTAATTACCCGTTTGGACAGGAAATTGGTGATGAAAATATATTTTAACTATGTCCAATTGCAGAGAGAAACAAAATAAGAGGGCAAGAACTCTGTGATAGCTTACAATATGTTGAAAACGGTGGTGGGGATGGAACTGTATTTGACTCTTATGTGTAATGCTCAGGATAGGTTTTTAATTACCCGTTTTAGGTTCAATCTTTTACATCACTTGTTATCTGTGCCTCATGGTTTTACTGTTTTGGTTGAGCAGAAGGGTCCCTGTGGCTGCGATCTACGATCTCCTCAGGATACCCTTCATTTTGTATTGTTATGCCCATTTTATTCAGTGCCGAGACGTCGATTTTTAGATGGTATTTTAAAACAGGCTAAATTCAAGCAGGCTAGGGTCGCCTTGCTACACCTACAAATGGTAAATGACTCTCGGACTCTGTTTTGTGTGGTGAATTTCCTGAAGATGGCCTTAAAAATAAGGAAAACAAGAGGGGTTTGCTGAAGCAAAAATTAGTACTGTACTTGATGTATATCAGCATGGATTTTAATGAAATGTTTTATTTTTTTTTATTGCTATGTGCTTTTATGGTGTTTTCTAGATGCCGAATAAAGATTTTTGATTGATTGATTGATTGATTGAGTGCCCCGGTAGTGATAGGAAGGTGCTGTATTTTGTTATTGTACAGTTCTTCCATTCACCCAGGTTGTAAGTAATGCAGAGGCAGTGCTGTATTCAAATTCAGTGATACCGCATTAGAACACAGGTACAATGTCTGGTAACAACCAGCCAAAAACTATGCCGAAAAAACGCAAAACATAAGGTACGATTCTAACCACTGGCTATTTTCTCTTAAGCAATATTATTTCCGCATAGGCTATGGTGCCTGGATTTAAGACTAAGACATATATCCATGCTCAGACAATAGTGCTCAGTTAGAAGTAGCCGAAGAGAACACAATTTCAATAAGGGAAACAGCCTCTAAATGACCCGACACACTATCTCTTCACTTGTTTGTGGGTGTCAAATGCCTATTAACCTGACACATAGACCAATGGATAAAGTTTGAAGACAGTTGATTGTCCCAGACTCCTAAAAACTCTTGACATGCAGGTCTGCATTCACTTCCTGAGTGCGGGTGTATCAAATTGAGGAAATTCTAATGTCCCTATGTCTGGGGGAAGGATTCCTTTTTATGAGGACTGAAATGCAATGCTTTTCACATACAAACATTTTAACTTTTTTATGATTACCTTTATGTTTTTTTTTTTTTTTTTAAATTTATGTTTAATTTACCTTTTTAGCAGATTTTAGTTCAGAAAATGTGCCCACGTCACAAGGACCTGAAAGATTGGCGGGGGAGTCATTAAACAAAAGGAGACGGCATCGTCTCTTTCCTAAAGAAAAGTTGTTACTTGATACTTCTGCTCATCAAAACTGGATAAGGGAAGTTCATTCACAGCGCTGCATGTCATTTGAATCAGATTGAAAGATTTGAAAAAACGTAATTTAAAGTTTATCATCTATACAAGAGTAATTCAAAGTGAGGGAGTGGTCTGGGCAGTGGTGTAGCAAGAGGGGATGTCTTTTGGGGGGTGGCGGCCGCCTCCCCTGCTTTTACCTGCAGCTGTCGCGGGGCGGCCGCTGCAGGAATCAACAGCACCCCCACCCCACCCCGTTCTTACATATAGCTGCCTCGTGGCGGCCGCCACTGAGTCCGCTATGGGCAGCTAAATATCTCACTACGCCACTGGGGATGGGCAGGGTCATTTACAATGCTCTTTTGTTTTTCATGTCCTCAGCTACAACAGGAAGTTGTTGGCGATGTGATTTACACCATATTTGCGATCCATAAAAGCTATTTGTTTTATGTTGTTTTCTCCTTGGTAAGAGATCTAAGTGAGAAGCTATGGTTAAGATTACAACCCTTAGAATATGGAATAATAATCCAAGGGAGACATTAATCAAGTTACACTTCTTTATCTACAAATAGTCTCATTCTAAAAAACAGTTCAACAATCAATAAAGGTCTGAAAGTGAATGTTGACTTGGACTCACATTAGGGGCCTCATGTACGACCATTTTATTTTGTGACGCACAAATTGAAAGGTTTTCCGACTAGCAATTTGCAAGTCGCAAAATGAAATGTACAACAGTGTCTCAGACACTGTTCAGTGGCGTAACTAAACTTGAGCCCCACCCTGCAAGGTACATGGAGGGGCCCCCACTCTGGATTTTTTCAGGAGCTCTCGGGCCAGAGAACTGTGCTGAGGGGGCCCCTGCAGCTGGGGGCCCCCACACCGTGGGGGCTACTGAGGCCTGTGTTACGCCACTGACACTGTTTGCGATTCACAAATGGGTTGCAAGGCATCTGCCTCGTTAATATTCATGAGGCAGGTCGCAATTTGTGATCCATTGGGAAAGGCCGACACTCAAAGGGATGGTGGCCAGCTGGGGTCAGCAGACCACTATGTATGTAACTGCTTTTTCAATAAAGGTTTTATTTTTTTAATACAACTCATTTTCCTTGAAGGAAAACGGTATGCATTTAAAAAGAAAAAAATAACTTTCTGTTTAATTTTTTTTGTTAGCAGTCGTCCGAGGGACCACTCCCTTCTCTTACAAAACGTTTTTGCTGCCAATCACAAACAGAAACAGATCCCTTGAGTCCCCTTCCTGTTTTCGACTGGCTTGCCACCTACTTGAAGTAGGTGGTAAACTGCGATTGCTTTGCGACTGCATTCCGGATGCAAGACAAACATACATCCCCTGCAATCGCTATTAGGAAGGGGATGCCCTTAGAACGCCCCTTCATAATAGTGACACGCAAACCCCTTTTTTGCGAGTCGGTAACAGGTTACCGACTCACAAAAGAGGGTTGATACATGCTATGTTTTAGCAGTCGCAAATGGACCCATTAGCTGTTTGCGACCACTAAAAACTGTTGTACATTTGGCCCTACCTCCTTTGTAGGTATACCACACTATCACATCTTAAATGACCAATTCCGGGCATATCCGTACTTCCAGGGTGCAGTACTACTAACACAGGATCATGAGCCATATCTCATAAAGAATAACCTGCTGTATGGATTTCCACATGCCTCCTGAATTCCAGGCCTTCTTTTCAGAGAAACATTCCATCAGGGTCAAGCTGGTTCATTTTTTGTGTGTAATACCTGCAGTAATTTTGCATGTTTTAATGCTGCATGTGAAATTTCCGCATGCCTGGTAATGGCAATATGGACAGAAAGGTCTGCTTCCATATAATCAGTATTTTGAGGTAATTGGAATGTGAGACTTGGTTGTTAAATTTTGCCAAAAAGGTATGTTGCTACTGCTCTTCAGGTAGGAGATGTTTCTTTTTAATGCTTGTCTCTGACAGCTTTACATAAAATGTACACTGGTTCAAAAACACAGGGTAAATTCGATTGTACAATGCAAACAGATTCTGCTTCAGTCCATGTTAGGAATATATTTTGTAACATTGCAAAAATGTGAGTAAAAGTATTGTTTAACTAATTTTATCAAATGTTTTATTTGCAAATCATATTTTATGAGTAATATAATATTATCCTATTGCCTAGCCTATACGTTACTCTGTAAGAATGATTTCCACAATTGTTTCTAATTAAATTAAAATCAGAACAAATCGGTTTTGCATCAAGCATCATTCAAAAAAAGTATGGCATTTCTTTTCCATGCCTTCTTTTCTGAAAACATATCAAATACTGTACAAAATCAGCGTGTTCCATATTTGCCCATGTGCTGCTGCTCAGATTTGAATTCCTTAGAAAAAACAGAAGACAAGTGTCGGGTTTAGGGTCTTACCAGTCTTGAAGCGTTGGTACGGTTCCCGGCTTCGGTTCTTGCAAGTCCTGGTTTGTCCGAGATAGGGGCGACCCCTTCCGGTAGCCAGGGTGCTGCCGACAATGAAAGCCTAAGCAGCCAGTGCCCTCCAGAAGGAGTCCCAAGAGGAAAACCCGAGAGGGAAAAAAACTCTGATGATGATGAGACTCCAGGAATGAAGGGGAAGACAAGGAGCCAGAAAACACCGGAAGACCAGGAGCCCAAAAGGAACCAGAAGAAAACTGGAAGTCAAGCTGGAGCAGAAGTCGCAAGGTAACCAGGAACGCCAACGGAAGGAAGTGGTGGTTTCTGCCTCGCTTTGGCGACAGTCTCAGCTAGCCAGAAATCCCTGAAGCGTGTGATGTACTGCAAGACATCCTGACTTCCTTGTTGGATGTCACACAAGGCTTCTTCCACTGAGATCTCCAGCCCAGGTCTCTCAAACATCTGTTTAAAGAAATCGAGAAAAGACTCATAATTTGACAATCGTAGGTCTTCTGTGGCTACCAAGGGTGTTGCCCATGCTAATGCAGGACCAGACAAGGCACTACTCAGGTATCCAACTTTAGTTCTATCCAAGGAAAACTGGGCTGGACGAAAGGCAAAAAAAACAGTCAAGGAATCCAAGAATTCCTTCAGTTTGTTGGGATCTCCAGAATAACGAGGAGTAGAGGTAGAGACCATGGGTATATCGGATGTCTTAGTTGTCAGCACGTGGTATAAGGCTAAGTTTTCATCTCTTAGTTGTTGTAGTTCTTGGGCTTGTTGTTGCACCATCTGTACTAATGCCTGTGCTGTTTCTACCAACCCTTCGGTTGGAGAGGACTGTGAGGTATCCATGCGGGTTTTTGGGCGTTGCAATCTGTCGGGTTTATGATCTTTCTTACCAGTCTTGAGGCGCTAGGATGGTTCCCGGCTTCGGTTCTTGTAAGTCCTGGTTTGTCCGAGATAGGGGCGACCCCTTCCAGTAGCCATGGGGCTGCCGACAATGAAAGCCTAAGCAGCCAGTACCCTCCAGAAAGAGTCCCAAGAGGAAAAACCTCTGATGATAATGAGGCACCAGGAATGAAGGGGAAGACAAGGAGCCAGAAAACACTGGAAGACCAGGAGCCCAAAAGGAGCCAGGAGAAAACTGGAAGTCAAGCTGGAGCAGAAGTCATGAGGTAACCAGGAATGCCAACAGTAGGAAGGTATCACCAAAAAGAGTCAAGGAGCCAACAGGAGCGAGGACACACCAGCAGGAACAAGGAGTGTTGCAACGCAAGGAAGGAAAGGTTCTGATCCCTTATATACAGAAAAACAGGAAGTGACATACAGGAACAGGAAGTGACAAAACAGGAAGGAGAGGTGTCACCATTTTGGATAGGGAAAGAGTGAAATGCATTACAGAAAGATCACCATGTTAAGAAGGTAAGTAACTCTCCCCTATTGCATTCTGTTAGCAAGATAAAGAGGAGAGCCACAATATGGCCCCCAAGGGAGGGGGATCACCAGATGCCCACACCAGGTGAGTGTAATGTCCCTCGGGCAGCGGATGGGCCGCCGTGCAAGTATGCGGCGTGCCTGAAAACCAACAGGAGTTGTGTGTGCTTTCTGCAACGCCGTTGAAATGGCCACAGTGAGCTGCGATGCTGTACTGTGGCGCCCCTGAAGAGGAGGGAGTGATGCCGCGGGTTGCACCGTGGCCGGTTTGGAGGAAACAGGTAGCGCTGCGGGTCGCGAGTCGGCTTGCGGCTTAACAACAAGAGGCTTTTGGCAAAACAGGAACAGTTTGTTTAATGAAACAGTTCTGCCGGGAGAACAGTTACAGGTATGAGGATTGTCTCAATTTACATTGTGTTCGCGTGTATCCCATATATGTATATATACCGTATATGGTAAGGACTGTTGGTTGCTGCCTTAGAGTCATAAATTAATATTCAAATGGTTACTGCAAGTGGGTCTCGACCTTGCGTGGTCAGTGGTGTTTGTGTCCAGATGTCCGGCATGAGGAGCGCTTGATCAGGACGTGGGCTTAGGTCCTTATTGCCCTATTGCCTATGTGTTCCTAGCTCATGTGGCATCTGACTTTATGGTGTTGTTTAGAAGTGCGTGTAGCCCCCTCAGGCCATGTTTGCTTTATTGGGGGCAATCTCCTCTGACTATTGTAATGTCGCTGTGCCTATTTGTGGGATTGATCAAGAGCTTCCTTCTTGCATGTTTGCCTTCCAGCTATGCACCCTCCCACCTGTGGCCCATCAATCAGTAATCTCGGGCCTAGGTTACAGGGCCTGCCTGAATACATACTTGTATGTCAAGGTAGATGTGGAGTTTGGGACTGGTGATTCTATTTGTAAGGATGATAGTTCATTTTTATCAATAATCCCATGGATATCCATATTAACAGTACACATTCTTGGTGCACCATTCCCTGCTACATACTCATCAAAAATAATGTCAATGTATTTGCCCTATTTTTAGTGCGCTATGAAATGTTTCAGTAATTATACATTTGTTTTACCACAGGACTGATTAAAACCAATAGTTTACTTTAAACATTTTATTTCATTGCTTCCCTGTTTGACAAACCTATACTAATGTTTCCATGATCACCTGTTCTTCACTAATAATAATAAATAATGCTTTGATTACTTACTTCCTGGGATGACAAAAGTAGAATCAGAGTAAGTAATCAGAGCAGTATCTCCTCATTAATTCATCATCCTAGTCCTTATGTCATAAGGTTGTGCCAAAGAAGGCACACACAGCATTGACCTGCCACCCAAGTAGCTAGCCAGAAAGGGCAAAGCTCAGGCATAGAGAAGGAAGTAATAATTCCAGAAGGTCTACAAAGTCCCGAGTGCGAGTGGCAAAACAAGCCAACAAGCACTAGAAGATCAAAAGACAGAAGGCACAACCTATGTGCCCGGTGGAGCAGGGGCCCACAATTAATGAGCTCCTACAATAGATACCTAGAAGTGGCAAAAAGAGAGTCAAAGAGGCGCAATGCAGAGGTACTGGCCCACAACCAGCAATGTTGAGAAAGATCCAGATAGGACCAAAAGCATGAAGACCGGCCGGGAAGCCAGCCACTTCCAGCTCAGCAAAAAGCGAGAACCAACCAGGGGGCCCAAAAGACCAAACGATCAAGCTACAAGACTAGCAAGAAACAAAATAGACAAAGGGAACAAGCATCCTACAAACAAGGAGAACTTAAAACATAACACAGTGAACAGCTCAGTGTCAAACTACACCCAGGTACAAAAGAGGGGAGAAGGGCCAAACTAGAGGTAGCAGCCACACACAGGAAAGGGGTCCTACTCGCAAAAACAGCCTGGAGGCTATAGGAAGCAAAGAGACAGGGTTGAAACACACGCAGAATATACCCAGGACAAACACAGAACCGTGTGTCAGGGTCAGCCAAATAACAGCCAACACACCAAAAAAAGGGAGTGGGTTCACAAGCACTAGGACAGATACCAATGCATACATGGAAGATAAGACCATGCCTGGCAGGGCACAAGAGATATTCCCTGAAACAATCAAACCTGGAAACAAGAAAAATGGATAGTAAGGCAGATGGGTTCGGGAAGATCAAGCCAGGTCAAATTGCTCAAGACCCAATTTGCACAAGTGTAAGACAAAGCACTCCCCCGTCAAGGACTGTATACCTAATCCTGCCCATACGTCTATTAGTGAGGCATGGAGTGACAGGCCAATCATCAAAAGCAAAACCACACAGACCGCAACAAGCTCAGCAAAGAGGCAGAAAGGCAGACATGAGACAGGGACACAGGACACACATCTTATAAGACCCAGGTTCAGAAGGGAGAATTGGTGGAAGCACAAGACGATCCCACACCCCAGAAAAAATAAGGGGGGTATGTACCTGTTCAGAAGGAAAATAGGCTCCAACTCTCCACAATGAGCAGGTATACTTTAGCCCCAGCTAATTACAGAGTCAGACAAGGGCATGGCAAACACCAGAAGAAGCATACAAGCACAAAGTCTACCGCAACAACAGCAAATGTAAACAAGGGGATCTTTCAAAAGGCATACACAAGACTTTTAAAACGGAATAAACAATTCATAACTAATTTGCTTCTTGTTATGATTGCATGTTAAATTAATTAAATTAAGGAAAATACATCCAGAGGCGTACATGTGTAAAGCAGTTTACTCATTTCAGAAAATGATATTGACCAGCAAATAGCAACACTCAGATGGCCCTCAATACATTCTTTAGACGCAGTTCTTTGAGCAGGAGTCAGGTGAATGCTGGTGTATTCCGGCCATATCAAAGTCCAGTAATCCTTTGGAAAAGAAATCTGCAAATTAAACTGATTCAATTGAAGCTTTACTGGATGCTAAGTAGTGGAAACACATCAATGTTTTGGTCTCTCGATTAATAAGTGAGGCCATCCTCAGGACTATGCTTAGATGATTATTAACCTCATAGAGTCTGCATAAAAGAAAGTATAACTTTTGAATGTTGGCCTCAAATACAACACTTAGACAATTATGTGTGGCCCACCAGACAACGTGAACACGTGACACACGAGGAAAGCGATATTAAGCACCAAAATGTGCAGTGTGTCTAAACCCGTTGCGGGAGCATGCCTCAAATCAATAAAACTGCAAAAAAGTCTTAGAAATATATTCCTAATAAGTCTGATAGGTGCATATAAAGGCCAACATGCCAATCATGAAAAAGTAAATGTATCAATGCAGCCATGCTTACACTGTTCATAGAATACGTCACATATCAGGGCGAAGATATCTAAAAATACACAAAAGAGCAAGGAATTCTATTACTTAAATGATATGTATAGCCCAATAAGGGTGGCTCCATGGATGATACAGGATTTACACAACAGAAAAAGTAGTTATCCAAACACAGAAATTAATCCTATAAAAAGTCAACAAATGATACCGACTGAAGCACCAAGTAAAACACAAAATCAGAAGGACATAAGGAGATTACATTACGAGTTTACCACCCTTGTTTGTGATTGAGAATGAATCCAGTAAGTACAGGGAACGCCATCGGCAATAGCAAAAGAATCAGCGAGGAAGAGAGCGAAAAGGGAAATATTATATGTTCATGGATAAATGAAATGTCAATCAGGCAACGAGGCCTTTTTAGGTAAACCGGTAGAGAGAAGTCTGACATCTTAGGTGAACCGCTAGAGAAAAGTCATGAGCAGTCGCCATAATCGGGTAACTCAAGCCATTATAAAAGGCATGTATTAGAAGACTCAATGAGAACCAACTAAAGAGTGGACACCATAGGAGGATAAATGTTGGGTACATGCACGTGAGTGTATTTAGTGGCTGCTATTTTGAAATCGGTACATGATAGCATTTAGGGTTCAATTCCTCCTGTATTTGGGCAACATGAAATTGCGAGAGTCAAATGGGGAATGCTTATAATTAAATTGTGACAAAAAATTGAAAAGATGGAAATAAAATACAGATGATGTTTAACTACAAATTATATGTAAATGTAACAAAAATAAGCACTTAATATTAGAAACAGCTAGTGCAAATGAGAAAAAACGCAACTTGTTCTTACAGCAGCTTTTCAAAAAAACATTGTCAGGAGTCAAATATTACAAGTTTGCATCCATCAACCGAAGACCGAGTAAGGGAATTCTACACAAATAAGAAAACTCCTCTTTAAAGGAGAATGGTCTGAATAATACAGTCAGGAAACCATTAGTATAAGTGAAAATATTTCATAAAAGGATATTATTGCAACTATGCTAAACCATTGGCAAGTGCAAGATATTAGAAGATTACAAACACATCTCACAGATCAATAAGTAGTCTAACATTTGAGGAGGAAGTCATTCTACTCATCATCATCAAACTCTTTATTTCGGGAAAATACCATAAAAGAAACAAGGATTCGAGCAATAGGTTTCGTACATATCAATATAAATCAGACAATGCACATCGATAGTTAAAACAGTACAGGTTAAGAAATGGCGATACCTTTAAAAGTTGAACTAACAAGCGTTAAAAAGCATGAAATTAGAAGCTCCAGTTACTATTAGGGTCATGGTTTTCGTCGCGGGTTCAAGCCAACAGGGAGGGTTTATTTAATGTGCAAGCAAAGCAACGTCCCGTTTCTAAAGTGAAAATGTGTTGGATGATGGCAATTCCGTTCACCAGTAATACGGGTCGTCGTTTTCGTCGCAGATTCCAACCAGGAAGGAGGATTTAAGTGCAAATTTAGCAATGTCCCGTTACTACAGTGCAAGCAAGATTTGTGGTTCATACTTGCAAAGTCTCGGTTCTAAGATGCAAATGCTTAGATACTAGTGATTAGATTCGTAAAATCCTGTTTCAAAATGAAAATGTGTTGAGTGATAACAATTGCGTTCGCCAGTAATGCTTGTCATGGTTTTCGTTGCAGATTCCAAGCAGGAAGGAGGATTGAAGTGCAAATTTAACAATGTCCCGTTACTGAAGTGCAAGCAAAACTTGCGATGCATACATAGCAAAGTCCCGATTCTAAGATATAAATTGCCTTGGATTCTAATGATTGGATGCATCAGTTAAACAGGTCATTAATTCCATCGCAGGTTCTTACCAACAAAGACATAGATGTGCAAATTTGGCAAAAAAAGTTAATAAAAAGGAAATGCTAATGGTTACAATCACCAATCGTTATAGTAAAAGACAATAAACACATTTTAGATTTGCTTGTAGACAGGATTTGCAAATGTGGCAAAAAAAAGTTACTAAAAAGCAAATGCTAATAGTTACAACCTCTATTCGTTATAGTAAAACACAATAAAAATATTTTAAATTTGCTTGTAAACAGGACTGAAACATAAATAAAAGCAATTGTCAATTACAATGACAATAGCTCAAACTCGCGTAAATGCGAGACCTATTGCATTGCAAATGCTTGTTAGGATTGCTGACCTATAA
Source organism: Triturus cristatus (assembly GCF_964204655.1). Classification (NCBI taxonomy): domain Eukaryota; kingdom Metazoa; phylum Chordata; class Amphibia; order Caudata; family Salamandridae; genus Triturus; species Triturus cristatus. The sequence goes on from NC_140590.1 coordinate 969,590,413, forward strand.
GGCGAGTGTGTTTTGTGGGGAACTAATCATATCCTCAGCTCTCAGGAATAGGCCGGGGGCAGTCAACGGCCTCCTTCTGATCGCAGAAATGCAATGCCCAAATATTTCGCAGCTGCGCACACAAATAGTGGTCTTACATACGATTTCAGTATGCGCAGGGCCACTCTGAAATCACGAGTACCGAGTTCTCTACAGACTGGAGAAAGCCATCTGCTCCTTGGTTTAGTGTATGCTGTGCAAGCAAAGAGAAAATGGGAAGTAGATTCTTGCGGGCAGGGACAACAAGGGCAGCCCTTTGGCTGTGCTTTATTGTGCAGCCATGAGTTTGTAAATGTGTTGATCGGCAGGCTGCCAAACCTGAACTGAATGTATAACTTCCGGCTGGCTGGCACTTTGATGATATCAAGGTAGCTTTCAAGGGTACAGCTAAGCTTAAAGTCACTGAATTCTTCATTTAGTCTCCCCTGGTTGCCAGCTATGTGGGCGATTAGCTCTATCCCTGCCCAATAGAGTAATTTAATCTGTCTTCTAGTGAGAGGTATTGGACAGCAAATGTTGTGGCCTGCGAGGTCTATGTGTGACATAAGACTTTTGACATGTTTGATCCAACCAATTTTGTGCATGGTGTCTAAGGCACAGACTTCCTGGAAGGCAGCGGCATAGAGCGACATTAACAGGGTGGAAACCATCTGCTGCCAGAACAGCAAAGGACAGAGCTTTGCTAAGTCACTTATAGGTTTGATGCCCATGTCGAGCAGTATGGGCAAGTAGGGGGGCTATGCCGCAAGCAAACCAAATTTTTAAGAAACTTGTTCTCCAGGGATGTCAGGTCACTTGCTTTGCCATACCCCACTGCTCAGATCCATAGAGTGCACTACTCACGGCCTTGCAGCTGTACGATTTCAGTGCTGGTGCAATAGGCTTGGTGTGCGAGAGGCGGTGTTCTTTGCGCAGAGCCCCGGTTACCTTGGAAAATTTGAGGAAGGCCTTACTAGGGTGGTGCTTCCAGGCCATATTCTCAGATAGTTTGATTCCCAGATAATCGAAAGAACTGATTCTCTCTAATGGGTCGTTGTCTAGGAGCAGATTACCCTTGAAGGACTTGTGGGGATTTAATAGCATAAGCTTAGTTTTTGGTGTATTTATTTCAAGCCCCCTCCCTTCATAAAAGAGCTTAAAATGATCTAGTAGTTTTTGCAAGCCCTTTGGGGTCTTCAAAACATGAAGTGTGCCATCTGCGAAAAGGAGAGTAGGTATTCTTTGCTTGGCTAAGGACGGGGTATCGGCTGGGATTGCAGATAGAAGCTCGGAAATGTGGTTGATGTATAATGAAAATAAAGTTGGAGCCAAGACACATCCTTGACGGACTCCCCGCTGTACTTTGATGGGATTGGTGACCTCTCCCTGGCTGCCCCACCTTGCCCTGGCAAAGTTATCTTTATGGAGGCTGATTAAAAGTGCGAGGATGACTGACGGCATGCCCATCTCCTCGAGCACAAGCCAAAGGTTGTCCCTGGGAAGAAGATCAAATGCATTTTTTAAATTGCTGAATGCAATATACAGGCTCCCTTTGCCCAGCAGGACCACCTTCCAGTACAGCGTGACCAGGCAAAAACCTGGTTGACTGTGCCAGTTTTCCGTCAGAAGCCCGCTTGGAGGGAAGATAAAATATCGTTCTCTTCCATCCAGTCAGTAATTTTAGCTAAAAGTGAGCAACAGACGACTTTCTGGACACAGTCGATCAGGCTAATTGGTCGATAGTTAGCAGGAATGGACCTGTCGCCCTTTTTGAAAATGGAGATCACTTCAGCCTCTTTCCATGATTCTGGGATGGTCCCTTCTCTCACGATGTCATTGGCGAGGGTCAATATGTAAGTAGCCCAGTTTTCCCTGTCAGATCGAAAGAGATCCCATGGGATGCCATCCCTTCGATGGCGTGTATGATTGCATCCAGTGAAGCCAGTATTTCCTCTCTAGCGAATGAGAGGTCGTATGGTTGTTCCATTAGATCAGGAACTGCAGGTTCCATAGCATAGCTTGTAAGAGTTGAATACAGAGAACCAAAATGCCCCCGCCACGCATGGTCCGGGATGTTGTTGGCTAATGGTGGAGACCTTTCATGATTACCCTTGCCCACGAGTGACCAGAACAGTCTGGCGTCTGGACTTGAAATGGACTCACCGAGTTCTACTGTGAGAAGTTGGCCTGGTATATGCTGTTCAATAGTTAAAGTGGACACCTTGCACCAGTACAATTCGACTCTTATGGTAGGAGGTTTAAGACAACCTTTTAAAGAAAGCTATCCTAGTGGTAGCTGTGGAGAGCAGGCTTCAGGCTAAGTCTTTAGAGGAATGTAAAGCAGCTCATTTTACCTTATAATCTCTTGAATTTGTAAATGAAAGGACACCACAAGGGTATATATATCAAATATATATGTATTTACTACTAGACACACTCTACTAATCTCTTTATGAGATTAGAAGTCAGGAACGTATGCCCAAATCAACGTTTCACAATAAGTTAAGCACTTATATGGCTGGGGCCCTAGGGGCGTACCAGACCATATACTAAAAAAGAGACTTAAGAACAAAGACTTGAGAAGGGACAAGGCCAAGAGCCTTCAGAAGCGCTGGGGCCTCACTAATCCACCCAAGGCAGGTAAGTAAAGGACCCACAGGAGACGCATGCAGTGTGAGAACACAGCCGCGGATCACAATTGACTTCAATGGAGCAAGTCGCGGTTGGAATTTTAGAGTTTAAGGATACTTCGGGAGAGTCTACAAGCAAGTCACTTACAGGGTAAGTAGTTCTAGAGCCAACACACACAGGAGCACTGTAGTGCTGTGGTTACCTCACCCAGGGAAGCTGGGTGCATAGGTGTCTTTTGGTGTCGGGTCGCGGCGTCGTTTTCAATGGGAGACAAAGAAGACTTGCTGCTTGTGAAGATAGGAGAAGTGTCCGGTGGAATCCAAGGCTGGATTCAGAAGAAGAGAGACCTGAAAGCAGAGGGGACAGTGTTCAAAGTCACTTGGCAGTGACCCGGGGGAAAGGAAGCTGGATGCCCACAGTCGCCGAATGATTTCAGGTGATCACGGGTGTCTTGACTCTTCAGCCACGAGGTCCAGGAGGCATCGACGACAACCAGGAGCTGGATTCGGTGTGTCCCACAAAGTCTGCAGCTTACTGCGGTGTCGGCGACCAGATTGGAGCCAACAAGCCTTGGTAACAGCAAGAATCGTGACAAGGATAAAAAGTCAGCGGTGCAGACCAGCAAGGTCTGAGGGACTCACCCAGCGACGGTAAGTCAGGGCAGGCATGGAGCAACCAGGGGAGCCCTTTGGAACTGTAGAAAAGTCTTCTGGAGACCCACAAGCCAGCCGGCAAGTGATCGCAAAGACGCCTCGGGAGGATTCACTCAACAGGGGCCTACGGTCACTCGGGACGGGGTAGGCCTCTGATCTTCGGTGGAAATCCTGCTGGAGGCTTGGCTTGGACCACATGTGGCCCAATGCACAAGTTCGTAGAACGTCGTGAAGGGGTTGCACTCGGAAAGACTGCACGGTACCCAGGGATTGCGGTTCCTCGTCACTCGTGGGGTCCACTTGCCTCAGCTTCGCTGGGGACTCACGATGGCCTTCGAGAAGTCAGGAAATCCTCTTCCTGGGCTGCAGGGACGTCGGACTCCGGCGGAAGCGGGAACGTTTGCGACCGCTGATGCAAAGTTTTGGTGCCTGCCAAGCAGGGGAGTCACTCTTTGACTCCAAGGGAGATTCCTCCATCTTCCAGAGGTAAGGGAACGTCAAAGGTCCAGGATTCTTCTTCAGAGCGTCATCCAGGGATATCTATTTTGCAATGGCAAGGGTTCCCTAACTTATACTAGAAGAAAGGGAGGGACTACCTCTATGACCCCTCCTATGGGAGGGTCAGGGGAGTGGGTGGCTACACCCACTTTCCTTTGTCCAGTTTCACGCCAGAGCAGGGGCAGGTAGCCCCTGAGCCGGTTTGAACTGGCATATGCACAGAGGAGCCTACTGCTCCCCCAGTGCAGGAGTTCAGAGCACTCTAGGAGTGCACCCACCCAGCCCCAATACACTAAACCCTGTCTGGGAGGTGGTCACACCTCCCTGTGACAGGATAACTGTTGTTGGGCCTCCTCCACTGCGAGTTTCGGTCATCAGCAGGAGGGCAGCCCAGTGTCTGTGACTGGTTGCATCCATTTTGTGATGCCAGGGCTCTATAGGATTCTACCACGTTTCTACAGTAGGTACATGTCTATCCCTCTAGAAGTGTGGGATCATACTCCCATACCAGTTACTGGTGTGGGGGTACGATTCCAAAGTGTTTGACACCAAACACGACATGTTTTGATGCAGCCATCGCAAAGTTAGCATTAACCGCGAGGTTATAATACACTAAAGAGTATATTGTGCAAAGGTTGGTCGCACACTGCTCGTCACACCAGCAAGTTGCCCCAAAGGACTTTGGTAAATGTAGTGGCGACGGCGGGTACGCCTATGCCACGATGTATAAAGAACAGTATGTGTTGCGTTAGCCATCCCTGGACACGTGTTTCGAGGTAGTTGCCTCTCGTCAGCAGGGAGCAGGTCAGTGTAAAGGGGTGCTGTGTGGACTGCCAAAATGTAATTAAAACAGGTCAAGTACCTCTCATGGCGCGCAGGTGCAGATCCAAGGCTCCTCAGCCCGTTGGCTCAAGGGAGCCATAATAAATTGTGCAAAGGTTGGTCGCACACTGCTCGTCACACCAGCAAGTTGCCCCAAAGGACATTGGTAAATGTAGTGGCGACGGCGGGTACGCCTATGCCACGATGTATAAAGAACAGTATGTGTTGCGTTAGCCATCCCTGGACACGTGTTTCGAGGTAGTTGCCTCTCGTCAGCAGGGAGCAGGTCAGTGTAAAGGGGTGCTGTGCGGACTGCCAAAATGTAATTAAAACAGGTCAAGTACCTCTCATGGCGCGCAGGTGCAGATCCAAGGCTCGTCAGCCCGTTGGCTCAAGGGAGCCATAATAAATTGTGCAAAGGTTGGTCGCACACTGCTCGTCACACCAGCAAGTTGCCCCAAAGGACTTTGGTAAATGTAGTGGCGACGGCGGGTACGCCTATGCCACGATGTATAAAGAACAGTATGTGTTGCGTTAGCCATCCCTGGACACGTGTTTCGAGGTAGTTGCCTCTCGTCAGCAGGGAGCAGGTCAGTGTAAAGGGGTGCTGTGTGGACTGCCAAAATGTAATTAAAACAGGTCAAGTACCTCTCATGGCGCGCAGGTGCAGATCCAAGGCTCGTCAGCCCGTTGGCTCAAGGGAGCCATAATAAATTGTGCAAAGGTTGGTCGCACACTGCTCGTCACACCAGCAAGTTGCCCCAAAGGACTTTGGTAAATGTAGTGGCGACGGCGGGTACGCCTATGCCACAATGTATAAGGAACAGTATGTGTTGCGTTAGCCATCCCTGGACACGTGTTTCGAGGTAGTTGCCTCTCGTCAGCAGGGAGCAGGTCAGTGTAAAGGGGTGCTGTGTGGACTGCCAAAATGTAATTAAAACAGGTCAAGTACCTCTCATGGCGCGCAGGTGCAGATCTAAGGCTCGTCAGCCCGTTGGCTCAAGGGAGCCATAATAAATTGTGCAAAGGTTGGTCGCACACTGCTCGTCACACCAGCAAGTTGCCCCAAAGGACTTTGGTAAATGTAGTGGCGACGGCGGGTACGCCTATGCCACGATGTATAAAGAACAGTATGTGTTGCGTTAGCCATCCCTGGACACGTGTTTCGAGGTAGTTGCCTCTCGTCAGCAGGGAGCAGGTCAGTGTAAAGGGGTGCTGTGTGGACTGCCAAAATGTAATTAAAACAGGTCAAGTACCTCTCATGGCGCGCAGGTGCAGATCCAAGGCTCGTCAGCCCGTTGGCTCAAGGGAGCCATAATAAATTGTGCAAAGGTTGGTCGCACACTGCTCGTCACACCAGCAAGTTGGCCCAAAGGACTTTGGTAAATGTAGTGGCGACGGCGGGTACGCCTATGCCACGATGTACAAAGAACAGTATGTGTTGCGTTAGCCATCCCTGGACACCTACCTTTGCACAATTTCTTACGGCTCCCTTGAGCCAACGGGCTGACGAGCCTTGGATCTGCACCTGCGTGCCATGAGAGGTACTTGACCTGTTTTAATTACATTTTGGCAGTCCACGCGGCACCCCTTACACTGACCTGCTCCCTGCTGACGATAGGCAACTACCTCGAAACACGTGTCCAGGGATGGCTAACGCAACACATACTGTTCTTTATACATCGTGGCATAGGCGTACTCGCCGTCGCCACTACATTTACCACAGTTCCTTGGGGCAACTTGCTGGTGTGACGAGCAGTGTGCGACCTACCTTTGCACAATTTCTTACGGCTCCCTTGAGCCAACGGGCTGACGAGCCTTGGATCTGCACCTGCGCGCCATGAGAGGTACTTGACCTGTTTTAATTACATTTTGGCAGTCCACGCGGCACCCCTTACACTGACCTGCTCCCTGCTGACGAGAGGCAACTACCTCGAAACACGTGTCCAGGGATGGCTAACGCAACACATACTGTTCTTTATACATCGTGGCATAGGCGTACTCGCCGTCGCCACTACATTTACCACAGTTCCTTGGGGCAACTTGCTGGTGTGACGAGCAGTGTGCGACCTACCTTTGCACAATTTCTTACGGCTCCCTTGAGCTAACGGGCTGACGAGCCTTGGATCTGCACCTGCGCGCCATGAGAGGTACTTGACCTGTTTTAATTACATTTTGGCAGTCCACGCGGCACCCCTTACACTGACCTGCTCCCTGCTGACGAGAGGCAACTACCTCGAAACACGTGTCCAGGGATGGCTAACGCAACACATACTGTTCTTTATACATCGTGGCATAGGCGTACTCGCCGTCGCCACTACATTTACCACAGTTCCTTGGGGCAACTTGCTGGTGTGACGAGCAGTGTGCGACCTACCTTTGCACAATTTCTTACGGCTCCCTTGAGCCAACGGGCTGACGAGCCTTGGATCTGCACCTGCGCGCCATGAGAGGTACTTGACCTGTTTTAATTACATTTTGGCAGTCCACGCGGCACCCCTTAAACTGACCTGCTCCCTGCTGACGGGAGGCAACTACCTCGAAACACGTGTCCAGGGATGGCTAACGCAACACATACTGTTCTTTATACATCGTGGCATAGGCGTACTCGCCGTCGCCACTACATTTACCACAGTTCCTTGGGGCAACTTGCTGGTGTGACGAGCAGTGTGCGACCTACCTTTGCACAATTTCTTACGGCTCCCTTGAGCCAACGGGCTGACGAGCCTTGGATCTGCACCTGCGCGCCATGAGAGGTACTTGACCTGTTTTAATTACATTTTGGCAGTCCACGCGGCACCCCTTACACTGACCTGCTCCCTGCTGACGAGAGGCAACTACCTCGAAACACGTGTCCAGGGATGGCTAACGCAACACATACTGTTCTTCATACATCGTGGCATAGGCGTACTCGCCGTCGCCACTACATTTACCACAGTTCCTTGGGGCAACTTGCTGGTGTGACGAGCAGTGTGCGACCTACCTTTGCACAATTTCTTACGGCTCCCTTGAGCCAACGGGCTGACGAGCCTTGGATCTGCACCTGCGCGCCATGAGAGGTACTTGACCTGTTTTAATTACATTTTGGCAGTCCACGCGGCACCCCTTACACTGACCTGCTCCCTGCTGACGAGAGGCAACTACCTCGAAACACGTGTCCAGGGATGGCTAACGCAACACATACTGTTCTTTATACATCGTGGCATAGGCGTACTCGCCGTCGCCACTACATTTACCATAGTTCCTTGGGGCAACTTGCTGGTGTGACAAGCAGTGTGCGACCTACCTTTGCACAATTTCTTACGGCTCCCTTGAGCCAACGGGCTGACGAGCCTTGGATCTGCACCTGCGCGCCATGAGAGGTACTTGACCTGTTTTAATTACATTTTGGCAGTCCACGCGGCACCCCTTACACTGACCTGCTCCCTGCTGACGAGAGGCAACTACCTCGAAACACGTGTCCAGGGATGGCTAACGCAACACATACTGTTCTTTATACATCGTGGCATAGGCGTACTCGCCGTCGCCACTACATTTACCACAGTTCCTTGGGGCAACTTGCTGGTGTGACGAGCAGTGTGCAACCTACCTTTGCACAATTTCTTACGGCTCCCTTGAGCCAACGGGCTGACGAGCCTTGGATCTGCACCTGCGCGCCATGAGAGGTACTTGACCTGTTTTAATTACATTTTGGCAGTCCACGCGGCACCCCTTACACTGACCTGCTCCCTGCTGACGAGAGGCAACTACCTCGAAACACGTGTCCAGGGATGGCTAACGCAACACATACTGTTCTTTATACATCGTGGCATAGGCGTACTCGCCGTCGCCACTACATTTACCACAGTTCCTTGGGGCAACTTGCTGGTGTGATGAGCAGTGTGCGACCTACCTTTGCACAATTTCTTACGGCTCCCTTGAGCCAACGGGCTGACGAGCCTTGGATCTGCACCTGCGCGCCATGAGAGGTACTTGACCTGTTTTAATTACATTTTGGCAGTCCACGCGGCACCCCTTACACTGACCTGCTCCCTGCTGACGAGAGGCAACTACCTCGAAACACGTGTCCAGGGATGGCTAACGCAACACATACTGTTCTTTATACATCGTGGCATAGGCGTACTCGCTGTCGCCACTACATTTACCACAGTTCCTTGGGGCAACTTGCTGGTGTGACGAGCAGTGTGCGACCTACCTTTGCACAATTTCTTACGGCTCCCTTGAGCCAACGGGCTGACGAGCCTTGGATCTGCACCTGGGCGCCATGAGAGGTACTTGACCTGTTTTAATTACATTTTGGCAGTCCACGCTGCACCCCTTACACTGACCTGCTCCCTGCTGACGAGAGGCAACTACCTCGAAACACGTGTCCAGGGATGGCTAACGCAACACATACTGTTCTTTATACATCGTGGCATAGGCGTACTCGCCGTCGCCACTACATTTACCACAGTTCCTTGGGGCAACTTGCTGGTGTGACGAGCAGTGTGCGACCTACCTTTGCACAATTTCTTACGGCTCCCTTGAGCCAACGGGCTGACGAGCCTTGGATCTGCACCTGCGCGCCATGAGAGGTACTTGACCTGTTTTAATTACATTTTGGCAGTCCACGCGGCACCCCTTACACTGACCTGCTCCCTGCTGACGAGAGGCAACTACCTCGAAACACGTGTCCAGGGATGGCTAACGCAACACATACTGTTCTTTATACATCGTGGCATAGGCGTACTCGCCGTCGCCACTACATTTACCACAGTTCCTTGGGGCAACTTGCTGGTGTGACGAGCAGTGTGCGACCTACCTTTGCACAATTACTAAAGAGTATATGGTTTGACCGCATTCACAAACAGCCCCAGAGAATAGACTCTGAGAGCTGCAGAGGGGCCCTGCTCAGGCAGAGGCACCCCCTCACATGGAAACCAAGCACCCTGTTCTCGGGATTGATAGTGCCTGCCTTAGGGGTGACTGATAGGTTTAAATGTGTGTGCAGGGAGAGATATAGTGAACCTACATCTCAGTGAGGAGTGCTAGCACCACCTCACCCAGGCTGCAGTAGCAGGCCTATGGTGTCAGATTTAGTCTGCTTCCCAGGGGTGGCATAATACATGCTTCAGCCCCTGGCAGGCCTGTGAAGTACCTATGCCCTTGGTACCTAAGGTACCATATACTAGGGGCTCACAAGGGACCACAATATTCAATCACTAGTGCACCTAATATGCACCCCAAGTTGTTTAGAGAGAACAGAGAGGCTGGGGTCCTGATTAGCAGGGTCCCAGCCAGATTATAGCCAGAAATCAGTGTAAACATCAGAAAGAAAGTGGGGGCAACATAAGGTGCAGATCCTACTCTCCTACATCTGCCCACCTCCTTTCATCCCAGTCCCTCTTGGCCTTTGATTGGTTTAATTTATATTGCCTCCACAATTCCCGAAATAGCTGCATGTCCCCTTGCCGTAGGGTGAGGGACAGCCGCCTGTTTAGGGATCGACATTCTTTTGAAAACCATGAGGTTGTTTTTATAATTTTTGCCTTGCTCGACCTAAGCTTATGTTGATAGACAATAAAGTTTTTGGCCAAGTGGTCATAAAATATAGAGTGTAAGTCACTACAGCTTACTTGTGTGGATGGGTCACTTGACCGGGATCACAGCAATTCCAGGTGGTTATCAAGATCGTATTTTACGATGTTAAGCTTGGATTCCTCCGCCAGGATTGTGGATCATTTAAGCCAATGATTATCTTTAGAGGGGGTCACCTCCCTTGTGGAGAGGAAATCGTGGGCTGTCCTGGCCTTTACGCTCCATGGATGGTCGATTATAAGGATAAGAAGGCTGTGATTGCTTTCGCAAGTCTGGATGATAGACATGTCTACTACAAGTGGCAATAGGCAAAGGTCCACAAGAATATAATCAATCCGGCTCGACCCTTTGGGCCCAACAAAAGTCATTCCCCCTTTTTTGTCTGCAAGGGTCCTGCCTTTGGCAGCCCGTAGCCTATGTGTTAGGGTTAGAGAATTTAACTGGATTGCTGCTTTTGGCCACTTCTTTATAGGTGTCAAATCCAGTGAGGGAACTGACCACATATTATCCTCCTCGTTAACCTCTAGAATGTCTTCCCAATCAAGGGGCTCAAACGTTACATTAAAATCACATGCCACAATTAAGGGGTGGTCAGTCTGTCTTGCATCCAGTATCTCGTCTCGTGACTGCAGAGTTGATGACCTACCTACTCTGGAACTCCTTGCGTAGACATTAAAAATATCTATGAACTTTCCTAGGGGGCTCCTCTATCACATAATTTAGTGTAATTTGGATCAGTGTGAGTAGCCCTCTGGAGGGGCGACGTTTTGGAGGGAATCGCCGGCTTGTAAAACGTTACATACCCTGGGATATAAACAGGGGTCAAACTCCAGGCTTCCTGCATGATACAAATCTCATGCTGGTTAATTACCCCAAGCCAGTGGGGAAAATTGAATTTCCCCCTTATGCCTGCAACATTCCACAAAGCTATTTTTAGTTTCCTTGTGTCTTGGCGGTGCATGGGGCTAGGGGACAACGGTCCTTGGACTATTTTGACCATATCAGAGTTCAAATTCATTCATTCATTTAAATCTTTATTTCGACGCATTTGTGTCATAAAAGAGCAATAGAAACATTTGTTATCTTACATTTTGACATTTGCTAGCACAAAAAAATAAAATAAGAAAAGCAGTAAATAAAAGGTCAAATAAGCTAACCTATTCGTGTATATCCATAGCATCCGTGTACAATATCTAGTTTCATAATCTTTGTCAAACACATTTTACCCGGGCGGAAAATTTACAAAGTTAAAAATACAATTTAACAATAAATATAATTTAAAAATTATTTAAAATAGTATTAAATCAATAACCGCTAGGACATTTTTTTATATAAAAAGAATTCTTAAAAATTCGTATGAAATTCATAAAAAGCAACAACCACATATACCTAGTTGGAAAATAAAGCAGCAATTACATGTTTTAATATCATGGTCTTTTTGAGAATATCAAATAATGTATCGCCTCGATTTATCTTTTTCTTTAAAAATGTAGACCCAACTTTATTCTAATAAAATTAGCAGCGAGAAGAAACCTACTAACTCCAAAAACTATCACCTGGCTGGTGTCAGTTTTTAAAATTCTGCCAGCCTCCTTGTATGATCTAGAGCCTATTTTATGGCAGAGTGGTGCTATCCACTTTTTCCTTGGTATTACATAGCTGGAGCAGAATAGAAGTATGTGTAAATCATCTTCCTTAGTACCATGAGTACATGAGATACAGAGATCACTTCCTGATTTCGCCCAGCTTTTTTCAAAGGCCTTAGTTCTAAGGGTACCATATCTAAATTTTAGGTACAAGGTTTTTGATAAAGGCGGATGGATCTCGTCTAAAAATGGTTCAAAAGATGCGACATCCTTAAACAATAGGAACTTTTCAGTTAGCGGTCCATGAATTCTTGCATATACTAATTCGTTGCTCACGTATGACCAGAAAGATGATTTAACAATTTTCTTGGAGCACGAATTCATAGCCTCAGGATCATTCCAAAAATGGGCCAATCCAATTGTACCTAACCAAATTCTTACATGCTTGAACCAATAAACTTTGTTACAATTGTCAAGATCCATGACTTCTTTCAGGCCGTTCTTGTAATTGAGTAGTTCTGGGGTCGTCCACAATCTAACCCACAGCAATAATGGTCTCAATATTGCGTGTTGATCTGTTCGTTTCAGGTTTAGATCCAAGAGAAGTGGTATTAAAGGGGTATTTGTAGGTATTTTTATCAGCCCCCTAAGAAACTTGTTCTCAAGGTTTTCAAATGTATGTCTACATACAGGACCCCATAATTCCGCCCCATATAATACTGCTGATTGGACTTTATACTTGAAAATCTCTATCGCAGGGGTCACTGCCTTATTCAAGCATTCTTTGTGTCTCTTAAGAATTGGTAAACAGTTTTGTTTGAAGATGATCTTATTCTTTTCTAGCTGCGGTCTCCAAGCTAAGGAAGAATCTATAGAGACACCTAAATATATAAAATTCTGGACATAATCAAGCTTCTGGCCATTTAACATTAAATTTTTCTTGAAGTTCCTATGTGGGCTCAGTGCCATGTATTTCGTTTTTTTTGTATTAATTTCTAGGCCCTTCAAGGAACAATACGACTGGAATCTATTTAACAAATTTTGAAGGCCCCGTGGTGTTTGGGAAATGAGAATGGTGTCATCTGCAAACAAAAGGGAAGAAACCCGTTCACCCCCTAGTCTTGGAGCGTCGTTATCACTACACTCCATATAAGATGGTATATCGTTAACAAACAGGGAGAATAGGGTTGGCGCCAGTACACACCCCTGGCGTACTCCTCTTTTTATGGGGATAGCTTTTGTGAGTTCCCCAGTAGGACCCCACCTCACCTTTGCATAGTTGTCCATATGTAGTCCAATAACCAATTTTAGTAGACCTAGCGGGATCCCCTGGGATTTCAAAGATTCCCATAAAAGGTCTCGCGGTATAAGGTCAAATGCGGCCCGTAAATCTACGAATGCCACATACAAATGACCTTTACGAATAACGACGTATTTCCAATACAAACAACAGAGCCTTAGGACTTGGTCAATGGTTCCTGTTTTTACTCTGAAACCTGCCTGATATTTTGTTAAAATTTGTTCTTCTTCCAACCAGGTATTTATGCGGTTTAGTATATGCCTAGCATAATTTTTTTGGGTAATGTCTAAAAGACTTATGGGACGATAGTTAGCAGGATTGCTTCTATCGCCCTTTTTAAAAATAGTAATAATTTCCGCCCCGTTCCATGTGTCCGGAATTGTCTCCCCAGCAGCAACAATGTTGCACAGATGATTAAGGTAGGGAACCCAGACATCTAGTTCATGCTTGAACAGATCACCTGGTACTTTGTCCAGCCCAGGAGCTTTCCCATATTTGACAGAGTTGATAGCTATTTTTGTTTCCACCAAATCAAAAACTATATGTGTAGATTCAACCTCTGTAAGCAACACAGCATGATCTTCCTGCACTGCATTAGCAGTCCCTTGGGCGGCGTACAGGTTCGTAAAATGGTCTATCCAGGTTGCTTCATTAAGATAAACTTCTCTCGAACCTTTCTCTCTTTGATTACCCTTAGCCACTGTTTCCCAAAATAGCTTTTGGTCCTTCATTTTAGCTGCCATCAGCAAACCGGACCATAATTCCTCATCCCATGAACGCTTTGCATTGGTCAGCACCTTATTATATAATTTCCTATTTTCTTTAATTACCATAGTATTTTTACTTTTGACCGAATCTATCAAAGCTGATTTTGCTGTTCGGCATTCTTTGTTGAACCATGGTTTACCTGTAGGCTGCAGCTTCACAGCACCCATTCTTTTTTTTGGTCTTCTAGTCATGAGTTCTAGTAGTTCATTAAAGAACTCTTTATGTAATTTAAGAAATAAACCGGGTTCGCTTTCGGAGGGATTATAGATGTCAAATACATTAGTGAGGCAATTATAAATATTTGCCACTAAATCTTCTTGTCCCAGTATGTATGCCCATTTAACGGACCGACGATTATTACTTAATATAACATTATCTGGGACAGGTTGGTGTCCTCCCTCATCTACTTCCTGACCCAGTATTAAGCTCTTTGCAAAGCTGACTTCCAAGGAATGGTGATCACTATCAAATCTATCTTTGACCATCAAGTCTTTTGTATATGGCCACAAGTCCATGGAAATAATAACATAATCAATTAAACTTTGGCAATTACGTCTCGTGAAAGTGGGTACCTTGGGACTGTCAGAAGGAAAACGCCCGTTACATGCCCTCAGTCCATGGCTTACCAGTACCCTTGTAATTTGAAAAGCTAGGGTAGAACCTGCAACTGTCCCATTACTAGATAAGGATGGTATGCCATTAGCATTATCTTCATCCTCATACAATTTATTCATTCCGGCAATGGGTTCAAAGTTGCAGTTCATATCCCCACATATTATCGTGCTTGCTTCCGGGTCCAACGTATCCAGTATTGATTCTAATTTGTCAATACATGGTGACTCCTTATATGATGGGCATGGTCGATTATATATATTAAAAAGATGGATCATCCGATTATCAATGGTAACCATTTTTAGACCGAGTATATCTAAGGAATCGGTTCTTAATTGCTGTATGGCTATATTAATGGACACACTAACCCATATTATTAGCCCTCCTGATGGACGCCCTCTTACTGATGGAACTGCTTTCAACTGATACGTTCTATATCCAACCCTATGCCTAGCTGTCGTAGCCCATGTTTCTTGTAGAACGCATATTTCAAAGGAGTTTATATAAAGGTTCCATTCGGGGTCACTTGTTTTTGAACCCACTCCTGCAACGTTCCATGAAACAATCCTGGCCATAGAAGGACCTTGATTTGAGCTGCAGCTAGCAGCCGATGAAGATTTACCTAATCTTCTCGGTATGTCTGATCTATTGCTATTAGGATCGTTTGCCTCTTGATGCTTTGTTTGTTCCACTTTGAGTGTGGATTCAGGAGCTTCCAAGGGTTTTTTTTTAGATATAGTATTTCCCCCCTGTATACCAGTTGATAGTAATTGAAATGAACCATTTGAATAATTAGGCGTCCTAAGGGGACTTATTAAAGCCACGGGTGAATTTACGGGTAAAACAAATGTACAGAGTGTGGATTTGTGTCCTTCCCCATGTACTTGGAGTCAATCAATGCCCTCCAGTCCACTAAACCTATTGTAACAAGAAATTAAAGGTTGAGTGTACTGTGGGCCCATCCATTCTCTGTGATACTGAGAGTTGGCATGTTGGGGCCTCCCTGCCCTACGTTGTATTAAAGTCCAGCCATCATCCCCCTCCCTTCCCCATCTTTTAGGATATGTGTTCCCGAAAGATTCACACCAAATTCCACCCCTATCTGGATTTGAGTCCCTTAACCAGCTCCATGCATTATCTTGGTGTTCCATTGGTGGATAAAAATAAGCCAGGGGTCTTGCTACAATCAGTGAACCATTATTCCTTGGGACTCCCGAACAGATATGTCCTACTGACCGAGGGTCCTCAAATGATACAATCACACAGTCCCCTTGTATTTTTTTCCTATTATGGCCTACCCAGGGGACCCTCTCTACCATTAAGATATTGCTTCTTATTGTTGGTGGTAGTGGATGATTGTTATTCAGCCAATGTGACACTTTGTTTTTGAGCGCCACATAAGGTTCTAAGACTGATGAGCCTAATTCCGGAACCCCAGTTAGAATAACTACATAATCACATGCTTCAGGAGGTAAATTAATATTCCTGCGCTTTTCTGTGTGCGTGATGACGTTATTGTTTGTAGAGATACTACAAGGAGTCAACTTTTTAGCTGTTTCACATGACGTTATAGACTTTGCACTATTTTCATCTACGTCAATAATGATAGGATTGTTGATAGAGACCTTTAGGGCTGTATTCCTTTCCTTTTCTATGTCATTGTCAAGTATTTTTGGTACCTGTGCATTGATAATAGGGGCTGGAACCTGAGTTACCTTTTTGTGATTGCTAGTATATTCATCTTTTTTCTCTTTCCTCAGTTCTATAAGTTGTTTTTCTATCCCGATTAGTCTTTCTTCTATAGGAATGAGCAAGGTCTTGAATATTTTTGACAAGGTCAGTATAAGGGAATCTTCGTTCCCTATGTTTATGCCTATACTTTCAGCTGATAGATTAACAGATAGAATGTCAGCTAAGGAGTTATCTAAAAAGCTGTCATCTACAATATTCATGGGTAGTGTCTTAGGGGCAACTCCTCCTTTCCCCGGTTCTTGGCCCTTGCCTTCCCTTGACCCTCTTGCATTAGATATATTATTTTCTTTGCACTTTCCTGACTTAGAAGCCTTAATAGATTTAGTAGCGGGATATTTTTTATTTAATCGTCTACTTGTTATTTGTTTGGGAATTGCTCCCTCCCTTATCCCTTTTCTTGAGATATTATTGTTTGCTGTCTGGTTTTCTGTCTGAGGGGCTAGCGAGATGCTTTCTATAATAGCCAAACCCTGTGGATCAGGAGTATTACAATCTTGAGTATCGGAGAGTGCCATTGTAATACCGTGAACCTCTGCATTAATATGCCGTGTGTTAGAATTGGTAGTAAGATTCTCAAGGGTTCGCGTTGGGGTGCGAGCTGTAGCAATATGGCCCATTGATGACCTTTTTGCTTGGGCAAGATCTTGGGAGACCCTCCTTTCCATAAGGACAATACCCTGATCTATCAGTGTATTTGTACGAACTATAAAATCATCTAAGGTTCCAGTTAATTTGGAACTACCTGACATAGCTTTACTACTTCTGGTTTCACGTGACATTTTATCAATATGGTCTAGGTAGCTACGCACAAATGGATAATGACGAATTTTTTTATACTTGTTTAACTAATTACCATAGCATTTATAATAGTTAGTCAATAAAATTCCTATTACGGCAATGGATGGGGGATAATAACATCTATTGTATATGTAAAATTAACCCACATATACATATAACACTATTGCCTAACTGTCCGAATGATAATAATAAGTATTAACAATGGTGTGCTTACAATGTCCTGAAGTTTATCCGACGAAACGACCAACGTCCCTGGCCCAGTCCAGTCTCCTCAGGCCTCTGAGGGCCTAAGAGGGCCCGCCCTTTGCCCGGGCTTAGCCCGGCGCCGCCCGCGCGCGTCCCGCGATGCGGAGGGCAGAGTCAGTTTCGTAGCGCCTTCTGGCGCGAAAAAGCGGCACTTCCGGGATGGCAGGGATCTTGGGATATGTAGTTTTCACTACTCTCCCCCCACACGGCGGTCGCGTTTGTCCGGCGACGGCGGGAGGGAGACTCGCAATCCACAGGCTCAGCTCCTCGGGATGTAAGGGCAGGTAAAAGCACACCAAGGCACCCTCTAACTCGCTGCAACAGCCCCCGCTCAGCCGAGGGCAGAGTCAGTTTCGTAGCGCCTTCTGGCGCGAAAAAGCGGCACTTCCGGGATGGCAGGGATCTTGGGATATGTAGTTTTCACTACTCTCCCCCCACACGGCGGTCGCGTTTGTCCGGCGACAGCGGGAGGGAGACTCGCAATCCACAGGCTCAGCTCCTCGGGATGTAAGGGCAGGTAAAAGCACACCAAGGCACCCTCTAACTCGCTGCAACAGCCCCCCTCACTTTCGTCTTTCTCGCTCAGAACCGGGTGATGTGTGGGCAGGGACGCTACAAGAGAGATGCGCCCCACGTCAATCCGATTGAACAACTGCAGAGTCAATATTGACTACTGACTAGAGTTCAAATAAGTGTGTGTGGTTTTGTCCCCATCTTGATCATTATCTGTTGTTTGTGTGGAGGTTTCAGCGCGTGGGGGAGAATAGGGCCTTGATGCCTCTACCGATTGACAACCCCTTACGTGCCTAATTCAATGGATGGCTATATTCTTTATGGCCTCACCATGTTCGGGTTTGTTGTAACAGTCAAGCTTTGGTACATTGGTCATTTGAATAACGGACTGAGAAGCAGCTTTGAGGGTTGGACGTGGCCTTAGGAGTGAAAGCACCTCACTAATGCCTACAGTCCGATGGAATGGATCATTCGCCGTGGCTGTAAAGGTCCCGGTCTGGCCACTAGGATGATCCTTGGGGCCTTCACGAGGATTGTCATGGGTAAGTGAATTGCAATGATGGTTCCCTTTACAGACACCTCAATTTGCAGCTAGGGGTGCGGGATTAGTAGTTGAAGTATTGGGTATTGTTTGTGTGCTATGGATAGTGGGATGATTTGATTTCAGGATCGTACATGTACTCGGGGGCACTTGGGTAGTAATGTCTTGGGTGTATTGTGATCTTCAATGATAAGAAATAGTTTTGAGATAAGTGTGGTTAATGTCGCTATTGTTTCTTTAAGGGCCAGAATTTCCCTCTGGAGCTCAACATTAGTTGGTGTTGAATCAGTACCCAGCACCCTGCAGCTCCCTTGGTCAGAGTTTGTGCACCTCCCGCAAAACTCTATATCACCGGGGCCCATGCCCCCTTTATGCGTGTGGGTATCAAGCGTAGCTGTGTGTTCCGCAGGGGATGCAAATCTATTGTTCAAGAGTAGGTCAGATGGAGTCTTGCCTTGGGCTTGCTATGGTTGCCCAGGGAGCTAGTGGGTAGCATTTCCGGGTCTTTGGGGACTTTTGCAGGCCGTTTCTTGCTAGCTGCCTTTTTTTAATAGGCTAGGTATACTGCCTGTGCCTCTATTGGCGGCTACAGTAGTGGGAGAAGGGGATGATTGAGGTGCCTTAAGTGAGGGGACATGTGAGGAATTGGATGGTGCAGGTGACGTGAGCAGGCCTTCACAATCTGAAAGTAAAGTCTCAATTAAACCTATCACACTTTCCCTGCATTCCCCTTTCCTCTCAGCCCCCGGGCTAGGGTTCTGGGTCCGTTTCTTTGTCTTTTTCCTCGGGGCACCTCCCGAACCTCCCTCCATTACTTTCCGTTTCCCCATAAGTAGGGAAAATGCACTGGGCAGAACAAGACAGAAAATAGCTATTTACTGCCTGTGGATCTAGTTATAGCTTTGGGGGAGAGAGGGATAGTCACAGTACCTATGGTGGAGCAGTCTGTGGTCCATATGCCTTTAGTTGCCTTAGGTTGCAGATTTTCAGGGGGGTGGCCAGCACAGCCTCCTCCAGGTTCTGATGGACATGGACGAGCCTGTCCTTTCTCCAGGCTTCACCTGGGCGCGGCCCGCACGTGTTCCGTGCTGTGGGGGGTGAGGCAGCACTTTGAGCACAATGGAAGCGCATCCCCATCAGCTGCGGCGGCGGATAAACCCCGCGTTGCACCCTGGGACTTGCAGTCCCACCAGGGTGTGTGACGGCCCAGTGAGTAAACAGATGATGGCTAGGGTTGCACCCTGGGATTAGGATCCCACCAGGGTGTATTCAGCAGGAGTTAGGGCCCCTAACAATGACCCAGCCAAGCTCTGCACACAGACAGCCTACCGCAACGCGGGGGCTGAGGCAGCGCTTTGAGCACGATGGAAGTGCCTCCCCCTCAGCTGCAGCGGAGAAACCACACATTGCACCCTGGGACTTGCAGTCTCATTAGGGTGTGTGACGGCCCAGTGAGGAAACAGATGATGGCTAGGGTTGCACCTGGGATTAGAATCCCACCAGTGTGTATTCAGCAGAAGTTAGTGCCCCCAACAATGACCCAGCCAAGCTCTGCACACAGACAGCTTCCCGCACCGCGGGGGATGAGGCAGCGCTTTGAGCACGATGGAAGTGCCTCCTCTTCAGCTGCAGCGGCAGAGAAACCACACATTGCACCCTGGGACTTGCAGTTCCACCAGGGTCTGTGAAGACCCAGTGAGGAAACAGATGAGGGCTAGGGTTGCACCCTGGGATTAGGATCCCACAAGGGTGCATTCAGCAGGAGTTAGTGCCCCCAACAATGGCCCAGCCGAGCTCCACACACAGACAGCATCATTCTACTCAGTTGAGTACTAATGTCAACCATTCAACCAAAATATTAAGGCCTGTAGATACACTGTCAGCTTTCCAAATCCATCTACTCTCACAGGTGGTGAACTGTCGGTCCCTATTATTATGGCAAACTGAGACCTGAACCGTTTGTACCATTCACCATTCCATATCTCTAGGAGTATATTTATGTTGAATGTAATGGTCTACCAGTGGGGCATGCACCACTTGTCGTAAAATACAAGACTGATGTTGTAAGAGTCTGAGATGTATTCCCTGTGTCGTCTTTCCAATATATGGTAATCCACAAGGGCACGGGCTACAGAATATGATATTCTTAGTTTGACAATTTGTAAATTATTTAATGTAATAGGTTACACCATTTAAATCAAAGCTTTTTAGTAGTTTTGCGGGCCATACAATTTCCACACCTAAAGGGGTCAGTGATGGTTTGCAAACCAAAACTCTAGGTAACAGACTCTTCTGGTGGTTCTGCAAATGCGTTAACTAGTCTAAAACGAAGGGTTTGGCCTATTTGAATGGAAATGGAGATTTAGCCTTGAACAGATTGTCATTATTCAGCAAGTGCCATCGTTTTAGTAGGATCTTTTTCATCATGTTGGGCTCAGTTCTAAATGTGAAGACATGCAATATTAGGCTCATTTTTTAGGGCTCGCACAGTGAGAGCCCTTTTGTTGGGGGTTTCAAAATGTACCTAGAAATCGCACACGCTCGTGCGTGTGCTTTTTCTTTGGTGTTACGGGATTGGCTTGTGAATGCTTGTTTTTTAGAAACACAGCATGCAATAGGCCAAAGGCGGTCGCGTTGCTCCGCCCATGGCCTATTGGTGTCTGTTACCCGCACGCCGACATCTGTTTTCAATTATCGTGCCCAGACATGGGCGCGATAATTGAAAACAGATCGCTCACTGTGGCGCGCGCGCGCACCACTCGCGGGCTTGTTTCTATGGCCTTCACCATCACCATCGTACATGAATGGAAACCGAGAAAATACACAGAGTATACCGAAGATGGGCAGTCGTTTTAAAGTTTCTGCAATCATGCTTTATATTAAACAGGAGAAGTTAAGGTCAAGAATGCTACTTGAAAAACGGCGCCACAGCAGACATTTTTAAATACCTTCCAGTGCATAAATGCAGGTGAACAAGTGTAAAGCTTCAAGAAGATGTGCGACTAGCTAAAGGGTCAGGCAGGGACCAGCAAACTCGGTAAAAGCATGTTTTTCTTTTCTTTTCACAAGCGCGGCTGTCAAGAAGTGGCACTGCCTTCTTGAAGGGCTGACGGGCAAAGCGGTTGTAAGCAGTTTGCACTGGCGCTCATTTTTGGGGCTTAGTCTCAAGGCATTTTAGGTGCCTCGTGCATGGCTACGCCCCACTTTTTCTTTTAACATTAACGCTTGCGGTGTGCGTGTGCCCCTTCGATTCCCCACATGGAGTGTGTTCACTTCAGAACATGCATAAGCTGGAGTCTCGTTGGGGCCATTTCAGCTTTCCATCCTTCTGAGGTTGATAACATTACTGTGAAATTGAATATTTGTAGCACCTGTTTACAGACATTAATAGCTACAAAACTGCTGTAGCAAGTAGCTTCAAAAGTATTGTTTTATACTGTGTCACAATCTATGTCGGGTGTTGTTTTGGTGGGGCGGGGGGCTCGTAAGGAAGAATATATATTTTTTTAGAACAAATATTGCCAAAAACGGGTCTTTCCAAGTACTTTAGCACAATACATTTGACAGAAACTTGGTAGAAGTGTGTTATATCTTGTTAAAGTTCAACATATTTCTTTCTATTGTATTTAGGTTTCCTAGGTTGATCACATTGAGTTTTCTAGGTAGTGTGTATCACTCCCCTTAATCAAATTGAAGATGGTGATAGGGCCGGATTCTTGTCTACCCAATTATCTACAAGAACCCTTTCAGGTCGCCAGGATCCTTTTACTTGCCAAATAGCGTAGAGGGAATAAACACAATTATCAACAGATAACTACCACAGGTTGACATCATTAAAGGACTAAGGACTCCAGATCTAAAATTTCCGAGATTTTATTATGAGCAAAAACATCTGAACATAAAGGCACCTTAATACAAGGCACAAAAGATATATGGGCACTATCACAAAAGCTAGCCTACGAAGAATTCGCATTCGACTAAAAATTAAAAGAATTACAGATTCTAAAAGCTTCAGATAGAAAATCGAAATACTGATGTCAATACTGGGAATCATCAGTCAAAACCTTTCTGTCCCTACTCTATTCTAAAGTGGCATCCCTACTTAGCATTCCCTCCTATGCAAGAGAATCACTGAAAAAGGTGTCAGAAGTGAAACTCCCTAAGAAGTCTTCACTTAGTGAGAGCTCGATCTTCGATGCTCCTTCTAGCTTCCCGCCTAAGCCTTGTCTGCTCCACCCACGGGGCACTATCCCTAATACAAAACCCCAATAATTCAGAACACGCCCTTTGACACCCCTCTTCAGCCAGGTCTTCCTCCGGTAAATTTCCATCCAAAGCTGTCCATCTCCCATCGTCCGTTAGCTTGTCCTTGGGTCCCAGGCACCTTCCATACTAAGAGTTGCAGTTGCACATTCCAATGCACTCCCCTGTTGGCTCCACACCTTATCTCTACTTCTAAAACAAAGACTTATTCTCACTAACGAGCTAAATGTCCTTGCACCTGCAACAGAGACATGGGAGCGAAAAAGAAAAACTCTTCGCATCTTGAAGTTTTACACTTCACTGCAACTCAAACCTTAACCAAGAAAACCCTACAGGCCTACAACATAGCTAAAATAAGAAATAAACAGGCCTTCTCTTCTACATATGCGGTTTGGCCTTACAAAATTAAACACACTACGAAATCACATTCTAGGCATTAATTTGACATTAACATCATATGAATAAGCAACCTACAATTTTAATTCTAACATGACACGCATTTTCTCTATTACAATATTCTGTGAAAACTACTCAGCTACGTTGTAATGAATACATTCACGATAACTTGCAACGTTAAACTTCACAAAACGTTATTACATTCTAACACTTCTAGGTTACATGATTATAGCAAATACATTTCTATGACGCTTCAAATATACATTGATTATATGTGGGTGCCGACTAACAGTGGATATGATGCACCCCTACAAATCTCAGAATCACATGGCGCTCTATCAGTTCCCCCTTTGATGACAACCTGTCATCACACCATCACAACTTCATTTCCTTTGGAGAAAGAACCGAGCTAAACAGTGGTAGTAGCCATTCTACTCTGTCGGAACCCCTCCATCCTTTTAACGTTCTGATATTGACTGTCCTGCAGTCTCGCCACTCGTCTCTCATTCGCCCTGAGAGCTCTCTCAACCTTATTTCCCCTGTACCACTTATAGGCCCTTACGAGTCCCCACAAGCAGATCACACAAACCACAGCAATAACTAGTGGCTTCAGTACAAATCCGAGAAAACCCTTTCCCAAATTTGCAAACCAACTGCCAATATGACCAAATCCTTTACCAATCTTCTCCCACACATTCTCTTCAGTCAACTCCGTAATCTCTTGATGAATGGTCGTGATATTATCTATATATCTCTCCAGATCCTTGCTATATTGAATATACGTACAACATTCCTGAACTTTCAACAATTTACAGACTCCGCCCTCTTTTGCTAATAACACGTCTAAAGCAAGACGATTTTGCAAAACCATCGTTCTTATCGATAACATCTCCCCATCAACCAACAACAATGACCTTGCAGTGTTCATTGACAATTCATTAACCACAGTCGCCAACTTTCTAATTTTCACATCATTCAAAATCACGCCCAAACCTGGTTTCATTGCTCTAAAGATATCACCAATCACTGCACCTGCACTTGCAGCCCTTCGCACTTTCGAATGATGTCCTGTCTCCAACAAATTTAAATCTTCTGTGTGGTAAATCTTCGGAAAAATGATAGCCAAGTAGCATGTACCATACCAATTTGCAGGCAATCTCACATATGCATTCTTTCCGCATACAAAATACACCGTCGGAATCACTTGCACCGGACCTCCAAAAAGTTCTTCGCGGAATCTTCCATGGTAAAGGTATGTTCACACGTACTATGTCCCACTGAAACCTTGTCATAATAGGTCTGAGGACATCCCACACACAAATTCCCCTTCTGCACTTGATCTAATGCTATAGGTCCATAACTTCCCTTGGATCTGTGTAATCTCTCCTCCTCAGTCCAATCTACTGGACTCTCTCCTGCGTTTCGTGTCTGGGTTAGTTTTCTATATCTATCCTCAATCTGGCCAATAAACTTTTTTTCAGTTTCGGACAACAAGCAGGTCAAATTATGTCTATGCGCATAAGCTGTGTCTAGACTTGTAGTCGGTATGAAATAAGTCAGAAGTCTGTCTTCTGACTTATAATAATCATACTTATTCAAATGCTTAAATGCCGGAACTTCAGGAAGTACTGCATCATAATTGGAAAGAAATACTCAAACTGTTTCCTTTCATAAAACAGGCTAAGCAATAAGCTGCAAGAAATCCCATATGTTAGTGGAAGATGATGGTATCTAATACCCTCATCTACAGAAGAAGGCAACTGCATACACACATAGCAATCCTTCGCATCCATCGCATCAACATACTCATACAACAGCTTTGTATAAGCATTAAGTTGGAAATCACCCCTAGATAAATCTACATGAAATCTACGACTTTCTTCAAGTGTCAAAGCTCTTTGAGCTCCTACAGTAACCCCTCTTTGGCTGGAAGTGGTAGGTGTAGGTGTCCCCTGTACCTCCCCCTCCTGCTCATGTGACACTACATATGAGGCTACAACTACCGCAACTATAATGGCTATCACTACCCCTAAAAGTGTACCTATCACTAATTTAGCCCTACGGTGAGTATTTCCAGCTTCTGCCATTTTCGAAAAGTTCTCAGAATCCACTTTGATGACAACAGGTAAAAGTCTCTTTCTCATTCAAGTGTCTCTTGTCAGATCAGTTCAATCACCACACCCTGAAGCTGGAAAAAACCCCTAGCAATTTTCAGTCCCTTATTTACACAGTCCAGAAAAAGACTTCCCTAGCCTTCTTTCGTTTTATCTAACGGAAAAGTCCCTAAATTTGTTCTTCTTCCACTCGGGTCTAGGTTATCTTCTTTCAGGCTTATATACAACGAGAGTTCACCATCAGTCCATACCAATGTACGGTCCCAAAAGCTCCAGGACCCCCTGCAAAATTTCAATTCGATGTGTCATCAACTCCTGAGGTGCTGATATGACAACAAAAGTCGGAAAGACTAAGGTTTCCAAAATCAGTTCACAAACTTTACTCAGAAGCGGTGGACACGGAATATTGAGGGTCAATATCCCATCGATCTCCAATCCTGGGATTTTCAGCAACACTTCTACCCTCAGATTCGGTGAACTGCTGACCAGCGTCAAGGATTTCAGCCTCCCCGTGCTCGGTATGCCTGGCATCAGTCACAGCGTATGTCCACTCTGGTGAGGCGTACCTTCTACACGGCACTCTTGCGCTCCTCGACTTTCTCTGGCCACCTTGAGCTTGCTCTTCGTCAGCCTCCTCTGATTCAGACGTTTCAGAAACTGGGGAAAGATCTCTTCCCGGTGCCACTCGCAAGTTTACCCGTCTCTGACCCACGGGCCAAACTCTTTCTGCTTCTGTGACACTTCTGCTCTCCCTTCGAATACCCTGTGCACTATTTTCTTCTTCTGCAGAGTTTGACTCTACTCCACCCACAGCAACACTTTCTTCGTCTGAGTCAGATTCGGGGCTTCGACTTGCACTTCCCCTTTCAGCTCTGTCTAGTGCACAACCAACTGCATCAGCAACCCTTACAGCTTGTCTTGCCCTCCCAGATGGCTCTGCCACCTCAGCTGGATTTTCATTCACGAGAGGGGCTGTATCTTCCAAGGGTGCTGGAACTCTACGGGTATGGGAGGCATGCACCCAGTTCAGCAATCCCCCACACTTCACTGCTGTATTCGTTACCAGGATTATCTGGTATGGCCCACGCCAACGAGCATCCAGGCAACTCTTCCTCACGTGTTTACGCACAAGTACCCAATCCCCTGGGCACAAGTCGTGGCACAGGTCACTTGTGGCTGGAACAGCTGCTGCTTGCACCTGCTGAGACACAGAACGGACTACGTCAGGCAGGCCTTTACAGTAGTCGAGAATCAAATCATCAGTGATGTTAATCAAAGCAGTGGCAGGTATCGCTGGCAAATGCATCGCTCTCCCCATGAGGATCTCATGAGGCGACAATCCAGTCCTCCTATCAGGCACACTACGGGGACTCATGAGAACCAAGGGTAATGCGTCTGGCCATTTCAAAGAGGTCGAAGAACACACTTTAGCCATTCGGGCTTTCAAAGTCCCATTAACTTGTTCCACAATCCCAGAAACCTCTGGTTGATAACTGCAATGCAACCTTTGGTCCACATTCAAGGCCGCACAAAGCAATTTCATAACCTCACTATGGAAATGCGTTCCTCTGTCTGATTCAAAAGAGGTCGGGAAACCAAACCTCGGGATAAGCTCCCTCAGTAGTAGCTTGGCTACAGTGAGCGTGTCACATCTACGAGTTGGGTAAGCCTCCACCCATCTAGAAAAGACACATACTACGACTAATATGTACCTCAACCCATTGTACCTCAGCATCTCGATGAAATTCAGCTGCATTGTGTTGAAAGGCCCACCTGACCTCCCAATATGACTCAGAGTCACCGCAGTCCTTTTCCCTACATTCATTTGTTGACACGTAACACATCTCTGACACATAGCTTCAGCTACTGCACGAAACTTTGGATTGTACCATGTTTGGCGAAACACTTGCACCATCGCATCTCTGCCAAGATGTACAGCACCATGTATCAGTCTTGCCATTGGATTCAACAAACATTCCGGCAGCACAGCTCTTCCGTCATTCGAAACCCACACATCCACGTCTCCCTTCTCACATCCAGCTCGCATCCAACTGTCCCGTTCTTGATCAGAAACCTCATCTTGCAACCGTTTCAGTTCTTCCCGTGTATCAGCCATGGCTAGCATCACGTTGAAATCGGTTCTTTCTTGACTCTCCTCAATATGCCTTTCAGTGAATGTGCACCCCTGCTCTGCACAAAATCGAGCAACTTCATCTGCATAGTTATTACCCAATGACACAAAATCATTTCCCCTTGTTTGTGCCGAACACTTAACAACTGAGATTTCCTCTGGACATTGCAACGCTTCTAACAACTGCCTCACATAATCCCCATTTCTAATGGGCGAAGCAGAAGATGTCATGAACCCTCTCTGTGACCATAGCTGTCCGAAGTCGTGACCGACACCAAACCCATACTGACTATCAGTATAAATCGTTATACGGATCTTGTCAGCAGCCAAACAGGCACGGGTCAAAGCAATAAGTTCAGCCACCTGTGCGGAGTATACTCCTTCTAAATAAGCGGCTTTAACCACTCCAGTGATGGTACATACAGCAAACACTGCTTTCAATCGCCCAGCACTGTCTCTTAAGCAGGAGCCGTCCACAAAGAAAGTCTCATCTGAGACTGGAAGCGGCTCATCGACAATGTCAGGTCTCGGTTTGGTGCACAATTCAGTCACGTTGAGACAATCATGGTCCTCACAATCTTCATCATCCACATTTGGGATAGGCAACAGTGTGGCAGGATTTAAAACAGAACACCTCTTCAGCGTCACATTATCTGCAGCAAGGATGACTTGTTCATAACGTGTCAACCTATTATTTATGAGGTGCTGTGTTTTAGTCCTGGTCATCAACAGTTCAACAGAATGTGGTACATAAACAGTAAGCGGGTGACCCATTACAATGCTCTCACATCTTTCGATACTGACACCTGTTGCAGCAACGGATTTGAGACATCCGGGCAATGCAGAAGCTACTGGATCTAAAGTAGCTGAAAAATAGGCAACTGGTCTACGGACATTTCCATGAACCTGAGTTAAAACTGCCAATGCACAACCCTCTCTCTCACAGCAGAATAAGGCAAATGCCTTGTTGTAATCGGGCATTCCCAAAGCTGGAGCGCCACACAGAGCTTCTCTCAGCCTCAAAAATGACCTTAAACATTCTTCGTCCCATGGTACCGGATCACTCACATCCTTACACGTCAGCTGCTGTAAAGGCTTCGCTTCAAAGGAAAAGTTTGGGATCCATTGGCGACAATAACCAACCATTCCCAGAAACATTCAAACTGCCCTCTGGGTAGTAGGAACAGGCATTTTCAGAATATCCTCGATGCAATCTGGTGACACCTTCCTCTTGCCTTTCTCAATTCTGTGACCCAAATACTGTACTTCGCTCAAACAGTACTGCAGCTTATTCGGAGACACTTTGTGCCCATTCTCCGCCAGGTAATTCAACAGAGCTATGGTATCTAACCTGCAGGCGTCTTCAGTCTTTGACGCAACGAGCAGGTCGTCAATGTACTGCACAAGAACAGAGTTCTGTGGCAGCACAAGACCTTCGAGATTCTTCTTCAAGATCTGATTAAACATAGACGGGCTTTCAGTATACCCCTGTGGGATACGACACCACGTTAACACACGGTTTTCCAGCAAAAAGAAATTGGCTCTCCTCGTGTAGAGGAATCGAGAGAAAGGCTTGACACAAGTCAACCACTGTAAACCATTCAGCTTCACATGGGATCTAAAACAGGATCACAGACGGATTTGGTACCACTGGACAACATGGAACAACTATCTCATTAACTTTTCGCAGATCTTGTACGATCCGGAACTTCCCACTCGGTTTCTGTAGTCCCATAATAGGCGAATTGCATGGGCTATCCATGATCTCCTTCAGAATTCCCTGCTTAATCATAGACTCAATCACAGGCTTAATCCCTGCAATTGTTTCCTGTGACAAATTGTACTGAGGCATCCTAGGGTACTCTACATTTGGCTTAATCTGGATTTTCACTGGGTCTACTCCCTTGACTAATCCAATCTCCTCTCCACTGAGGTCCCATACATCAATTGACACTTAATCCCTCAGATCAAGTGGAAGTTCCTCCACCGTCAATGCTGGATACATTTCCACACACACACACACGCTGATTTGCAACCTTAAAGGTCGCATCATCGTCCCTCGTCTGTACTTCCACTCCCTTCTGGGTACAGTAGATAGTGCAGTTGAGCTTGCACAATAGGTCTCTACCCAACAGGCAAACTGGACTAGAATCACACACCACAAACTGGTGTCGATCGCTGAAATTCCCTATCTTGACTGGTATTGGCTCCGTCAATGGACTAGTCAGTTTCTTATTTGCCACGCCAACGACTTGGATGGATTGTCCAGAAAGGGGTAGGTCTGGGACCGCTGCAGATCTTACAGTCGATCGTGTAGCGCCCGTATCAACCAAAAAGGTCGTAGGGTGACCGTCAATATCTGCTTCCACAAAAGGTCCCCTCTGATCTACCTCTAGGACAGCTCCAAGCACATAATCCTCTTCTCCTCTCGAGCAGGGTCGTGCCAATTGGTCGAGATCGTTTTCCTCACTCCCCTCAAACATCGGCATCTGTAAATATGTCCGAGCTCCCTGTTGCATGTTCTGTACCTTGGGTGGTTGGGGAACCTGCATCTGCGGAACACCCGTCCCCCCTTTGACCATCTTAGGTCGAGTCACTGTGGGGACCACGTCCGCCACCGGAACCTGGTCTAACTCTCCTGCTGCATCTGCTTCAACGGGTTCAGAGGACACTTGTGTCTCCAGTGTCCAATCTGGTGACACAGATGACATGCTGTAGTCTTTTTCAATGTCGCCACATCCATTCCTGTCTTAGGGTCTATTGACTTTGGCCTTCCCTGACCTTGGGCATTCTGCCCTCCTCCTTGATTATTTCCCTGTCTCCTTCCAAACGTTCCCCCATTAGGCTGTCCCTGGGCTGTTTGCATCTGCACAAGCATCAATTTATCCTTCAACTTCCTGTGCTTGGATTCTATTTCATCACTACAGTATCTAGCAACCTGTAAAATCTCATTCACAGGCTTGTTCTGCCAACAAATCAGATGCTGCTGTATCATGAGACTAACCTCTGGTCTCAGTCCCAACACAAACTTAGAGACAAACTGTCCCATATCTTTCGTATCCAACACATCTAGACCACTGTACTGTTTAAAAGCCTGCAAAAGTATCTCATAAAACTCATGCACAGTCTCCTTAGGCTCTTGTACTGTCCTATCTATCTTCACCCAATGGATGTCCTGAGGTGAGATCTTCGACTTCAGCCATGTAATCACCTGTTCAAACTTTTTCATCACTATAGGCGACGGACCATTCGAGATCGGGTCCATGTCGGGCTCCGAAGTCGGCCACTCAACAGCAATTTTACATGCCGACCACAAATCACTCGGAACCACAATGTCAAACAAAGTGTTCAGATCAATCCACAGTACCTTCGAAATTTTGACAAAGCGATCAACTTGCTTATGCCACTCCACAGGTTTCTCCCTAAGTCGGGGGAAATCATTTGTGAAGGCAGCCAAATCACCCCTACTCTAAGGTACATGGATGTATCCTCCATTCTGCACCTCCCGTAAAGGGTAATTCCTATCTCCGTCATCCTTCCACCCGGAGGTGGTGTCTCTCCAATTGTTCTCTTAGAGCTTTTCTTCTTAGACCATCTTTCCTCCCACTTATCAAGCATAACCCATGCACGCATTGCTATGATGAGATCCTTGATATGGGTTCTCAATCCCATGATTCTTTTCTCTTCTAGTTCCTGATCACTGTACTGCAACCTATGGCTTCCTTGCAATGATTTTGTTTTAGACAAATCCACCTCATACCGCTTGGCCGAATCCGACAATTTCTCATGAGCAGTTTGTGCTTTGCGAGTCACATCCTTCGCTACAAAAAGCAATTCATCTTGCTCGTACATTAAGGTTCTTTCAAGAGGTAAATTCCCGCTTATTATCTCGTCCACCTCTGCCTTCAATCTTACAATGTCTAACATCCTCCCTTTCAGGGCTCCCCTCAGTACTTCTCGACAAACCACGCCATCCCTTTCGTCATACCTACATTCCCGTTCCGATGACCTACTCTCTTCTGACATACTCATAGGAACAGAACGATTCACTATTGTGCCTCGTTCGCTCTCTGCTGTTATCACACTCTGGCTCTGGTTTCTCACTGGTGGTGTCCACATTCGCAAATCTGATTTTGACTCGGCCAAAGACCTCGGTCTCACTGGTCTCAGCTCTCCCTGTCCCCTAGAGGAATCTGCTGTGGCTGGCAGTGGCGTACTCCATTCTATAGGCTTCGGAGTCTGCTCCATCCCTCTCACTGACCCACTGCCCTCGGTCACACTTCTCACTCCTACAGCTGACTGTACTGAGCTTTCGACCTTCTCTTGATCTGGGTCGTAAACAGAAACAATGGGTCCAATAGTGATCGGTACCCTTAGAGCATCCGGTAACCTTGCACCTCTCCCAACTTCTGCGCTAGCTACAGACTGATTTCTAGTGCCCTCAGCTCCTGTCGAGATCTTTCCTTCTACTCTCACCTCTGACTGAGTTGGTACTCCCCCAGTCCCTTCCACCGGGGCTGACCTCCCCTCTGAGGCATCTGGGTTGTATGGAGGTGGTCTCTCAGACAATAACCTCTCTAGTAGGCTATCATCAGTATCACTGTCATCCTCATCATCCTCTGCCTTTACTTTTAAACCATCAGTCTTTACCAATAAGGGATACAATCTGTGTCCTTCTATTGCCTGTACTCTCCATCTTTTCTCTTCTGCATCCCATCTGGCATCCTGGAACGCCTTAATTGACTTTTTCACCCTTTCCTGGCTTCTATCTCTTTTCCTATCATGCGCTGCTCTAATCCACGCATGCAATGCCTCAAATTGTGTTGGCCTCGGCAAAGGTCGTAAAGCCGCCATTACAGACTTCAACTAATACAACACTTCCAACTTGAATGAACCATATCTCGGGAAAGCTAATTCTCCTTCTCCTTGGGTAACTTTATGCCAATTTTCAAGCCAAATTATAGTATGCAACCCCACATTTCTTGCCATGTAATGTGCCGGAGTATCCTCGGGAGGGGGCTTCTTCTCCCCCACGAGTGACCAAATGTTTGTCACCTCTACACAACTCTCGGAACACTTTAAAGCACTTCATTATGACCAGATTTTGAATGCACACAATATTTTCGTTTCCTTCCTGGTATTAATCCGCCAATGACAACGCGGCTCACACCAAGCGACCTATCGCAGCGCGACACCTTCTGACGTCACTTCTCCTCCACTCGCAGCAGCTCCCCTCTTTCACAACTCACGTCTCACCCTTGCATTCGTCCCATTCATACGCTGAAATAACCGTTTGTCCCAAACAGGTTACTTCTCTGACTGTATGTCCACAGTCTCTCGAAGTTGTCGACCTCGGTTGGCAACTGTCTGTCCCCGTCCGGCCAAACAAATCGCCTCTGATAGGTTACAAATACTCAAATCCACAAACAACAACCCACGACCAGCGTAGGTTTGTCATGCACTCACACAATCGCTCCCCCTATCTCGGTCCAGGTGATCGATGGCGCCTCCCGATCCCCTTAGGGTGGTCAACAAAATCTACCGCAGGTGTCTTCTACACCCAATCGCTTAAGCTACTCGTCGAGCCTAAGACTTTCCCGGGCTGCGCGCCCTCACAGCCTGATCTCACAATCACTCAACACTCACTCCAACTCCGCAAGACATCACACAACAAATCAACACCGCAATCTACAACATCTCGCCCTGTTCATACTCACTCCTTGAACCGCTGCTTTCTGCCGCACTGCTACTCTCCGTCGATGTCCATCAGCCGCCGCCGTCCGCTGCTCACCATCTGATGATTCACCATCACTTAGCGTCTATGGGCCTCAAGGATCACTTATCCTAATCTAAATCTTCCCTCGCTATCGGAAATAACCATCCGTCTCTGCTACCAACTGATAGGGCCGGATTCTTGTCTACCCAATATCTACAAGAACCCTTTCAGGTCGCCAGGATCTTTTTACTTGCCAAATAGCGTAGAGGGAATAAACACAATTATCAACAGATAACTACCACAGGTTGACATCATTAAAGGACTAAGGACTCCAGATCTAAAATTTCCGAGATTTTATTATGAGCAAAAACATCTGAACATAAAGGCACCTTAATACAAGGCACAAAAGATATATGGGCACTAACACAAAAGCTAGCCTACGAAGAATTCGCATTCGACTAAAAATGAAAAGAATTACAGATTCTAAAAGCATCAGATAGAAAATCGAAATACTGATGTCAATACTGGGAATCATCAGTCAAAACCTTTCTGTCCCTACTCTATTCTAAAGTGGTATCCCTACTTAGCATTCCCTCCTATGCAAGAGAATCACTGAAAAAGGTGTCAGAAGTGAAACTCCCTAAGAAGTCTTCACTTAGTGAGAGCTCGATCTTCGATGCTCCTTCTAGCTTCCCGCCTAAGCCTCGTCTGCTCCACCCACGGGGCACTGTCCCTAATACAAAACCCCAATAATTCAGAACACACCCTTTGACACCCCTCTTCAGCCAGGTCTTCCTCCGGTAAATTTCCATCCAAAGCTGGCCATCTCCCATCGTCCATTAGCTTGTCCTTGGGTCCCAGGCACCTTCCATACTAAGAGTTACAGTTGCACATTCCAATGCACTCCCCTGTTGGCTCAACACCGTATCTCTACTCCTAAAACAAAGACTTATTCTCACTAACAAGCTAAATGTCCTTGCACCTGCAACAGAAACATGGGAACGAAAAAGAAAAACTCTTCCCATCTTGAAGTTTTACACTTCACTGCAACTCAAACCTTAACCAAGAAAACCCTGCAGGCCTACAACATAGCTAAAATAAGAAATAAACAGGCCTTCTCTTCTACATATGTGGTTTGGCCTTACAAAATTAGACACACTACGAAATCACATTCTAGGCATTAATTTGACATTATTCTCAAAAAGAGGAGGAACAGGGGCTGTTTATGACAGGTCCAGCATACATAGCCCAGATACAAATGAAAAGATATGAAAGTATGCTGTTCCTAAAGAGAGCTATTGGTGAACAAAGAGATGTATGTGTCCCCGAGGTCAGGAGGAGAGTCCTCCTTTAGGAAAAAGACCCTCACACACCCGGCAGACTAGCTGTCATATGTCGTCAGCATGTGGCCCAGATGTTAAGTGTCATCATCGGGTCTGCTCCGAATCGGGGCGGCGCTGCAATCCCCGATCGGCGACCCCAGTGGCGCCTTTTTGTGGAGATCTTTATTCCATAGTTGCCGGTGGGTGAATGCAGGTGAGGGCCTTCAAGTGAGGAAGTGTGTGGTGAAAGGAGTGTATTAAAAATAAGTAGTGGGGAACCTAAATAGTGTTTATTAAATGACGGGGGTCCCACTCTTATTCTAAAAACAATAGAGTGCGTAATATAACAGTTAAAATGACTGTTTTACGCTGTGGTCATAAATGGTCAACATGTTTCTTGCTTAAGTAAAGTAACCGCAATTCTTCAGGACCAGGTGATTCACACACTTATTGGTAGTGGTAGTGGCTACTGTGGCACTTACCACACATACAGCACCCTAATAAGTGGTGACTAGTGGAGGTGAGGTACAATGCCTGAAAGAGAAAAGTACAGGGACACAAACATACATGTAAATAACAATCACAATGTGACAAATATTATAAATCTTATCTTTAAAAACTACGATCATCAGTTGTCATGCAATTTCAATATTGCCAGGTGTTCAGCTATAAGGTGGTACTAGGTGTGAACACCCTTAAGAAGTGGGCTAAAACAAAAGTATTGTTAAAAAATGACCAATTCCCACTGTGAATAGTGTTATGGCAGAAATTTCAGAATGCCCGATGCGGGGGGTAGTGCACAGTGGCATCAGGGCAGGAATATCAGTTACATTGGTGAAACCACTCACCCTTAACTGCAGGGCTACGAGATCCAACGAGCTGGCGCTGGAAGCAGACACCGGATAGTACAGTGTCCTAATGGTACAAAAAAGCGGCGACCAGAATGGAAGGCAGAACGTGCAGCCGCAAAAAAGATTCGGGTGAGAGCTGTTCCCTTTGTAGCTCAATCGTATAGCGTGGAAATCCGCACGAGGTGAGGACCCAGGCACTCAGACATACACGAGAATACTTACAGAAGTCCGTAGAACAGGACGCCTTCCCACCTACCCTTGATCCGCGCCGACTCGGGGGACGTATCTCGGAACTCCCAGAGGAATTATCAAGCGTTACCCAGCCAATCAGATCCGCGTACCAATTGGTTCGTCAGGGAGGTGCTGGGGGAAGGACTAGTATGCGCAGTCTACTTCTGATTGGCTGGGTAACGCTTGATAATTCCTCTGGGAGTTCCGAGATACGTCCCCCGAGTCGGCGCGGATCAAGGGTAGGTGGGAAGGCGTCCTGTTCTACGGACTTCTGTAAGTATTCTCGTGTATGTCTGAGTGCCTGGGTCCTCACCTCGTGCGGATTTCCACGCTATACGATTGAGCTACAAAGGGAACAGCTCTCACCCGAATCTTTTTTGCGGCTGCACGTTCTGCCTTCCATTCTGGTCGCCGCTTTTTTGTACCATTAGGACACTGTACTATCCGGTGTCTGCTTCCAGCGCCAGCTCGTTGGATCTCGTAGCCCTGCAGTTAAGGGTGAGTGGTTTCACCAATGTAACTGATATTCCTGCCCTGATGCCACTGTGCACTACCCCCCGCATCGGGCATTCTGAAATTTCTGCCATAACACTATTCACAGTGGGAATTGGTCATTTTTTAACAATACTTTTGTTTTAGCCCACTTCTTAAGGGTGTTCACACCTAGTACCACCTTATAGCTGAACACCTGGCAATATTGAAATTGCATGACAACTGATGATCGTAGTTTTTAAAGATAAGATTTATAATATTTGTCACATTGTGATTGTTATTTACATGTATGTTTGTGTCCCTGTACTTTTCTCTTTCAGGCATTGTACCTCACCTCCACTAGTCACCACTTATTAGGGTGCTGTATGTGTGGTAAGTGCCACAGTAGCCACTACCACTACCAATAAGTGTGTGAATCACCTGGTCCTGAAGAATTGCGGTTACTTTACTTAAGCAAGAAACATGTTGACCATTTATGACCACAGCGTAAAACAGTCATTTTAACTGTTATATTACGCACTCTATTGTTTTTAGAATAAGAGTGGGACCCCCGTCATTTAATAAACACTATTTAGGTTCCCCACTACTTATTTTTAATACACTCCTTTCACCACACACTTCCTCACTTGAAGGCCCTCACCTGCATTCACCCACCGGCAACTATGGAATAAAGATCTCCACAAAAAGGCGCCACTGGGGTCGCCGATCGGGGATTGCAGCGCCGCCCCGATTCGGAGCAGACCCGATGATGACACTTAACATCTGGGCCACATGCTGACGACATATGACAGCTAGTCTGCCGGGTGTGTGAGGGTCTTTTTCCTAAAGGAGGACTCTCCTCCTGACCTCGGGGACACATACATCTCTTTGTTCACCAATAGCTCTCTTTAGGAACAGCATACTTTCATATCTTTTCATTTGTATCTGGGCTATGTATGCTGGACCTGTCATAAACAGCCCCTGTTCCTCCTCTTTTTGAGAATCATGTTTAGCACGGGGTCATCCCGTAGGAACGACATAGGATACCAAGGACACTCATAATTTTGAAGCCTTGGTCCACTTACACCACATAAGGCACGAGATTATCTACCGGCCTTATTTTGTTGTGATATACATACTCTCCCCCTGATCTTGGGCATATTGATTGCCCTTCTTCTTAGACTAACCATACACTCAACCATGGATGATTGCCAAGGTTTGAGTTTTGGTGATGACATAGCTGCAGAAATTCTACGAACCCCGTCTCTTTTGGG
Organism: Triturus cristatus; assembly: GCF_964204655.1. Taxonomy (NCBI): domain Eukaryota; kingdom Metazoa; phylum Chordata; class Amphibia; order Caudata; family Salamandridae; genus Triturus; species Triturus cristatus. The sequence continues at coordinate 969,627,497 of NC_140590.1, forward strand.
GCCTGATAACAGTTCTACCTCTGGAGCCCAATCAGACGACCTTATGACTCTTACCACACTGAAACGGGAATGGCTTAAAATCACATTGCATGGAGCGATGATGACGGAATACCTGAGGGCCAACATCGCCCCGAATGGGTTAATTGTAAAAAAATTTCCCCGCCTCTTTCTTGAAGATATGATCTTCAAAAAGGAATGGTCCCTGGTGTCATGGAAATGCACCAGGGATTGGTTGATTCTAATAATTAATACATCTAAGAGACTAGCTGATGCTCTACTGATCAGAATTCAGAATGCGGAGGGGGCTGTCAAAGTCACCTTAACCACGGCAATTTTTAAAACTAAATTGTCTGAAATTAACAATGAAATAGCGGAGAACAAAGAATTTTTAATGAAACAGAAAATAACCAAACTGCAAAAAGATATAAAAAAGTTTGATAAGGAAAAGGTTTACCCCTACCTGAAGGCGGATTATACATCAACGCTTAACAGCTACTCTTCTGAAGAGGAGTCTAGTGGGTCTAGACGCAACTCCAACACGAGTAGCGATTCTAGTGGGGGCAGCTTCTCTAACAATCGAAATAGACAGAGACAACAGAACTATTCCCACTACCCATTGATCCCGTTCCAGGGACAATATCAGGCGACCCCACCTTTTTGGCACTTTCCTAACTTCCAATCTGGTCCCCCTCCGCCTCCTCCTTTCTACCAACAAGGCCCCCCTTTTTTAGGCAGAGGCTGGGGCAGAGGAAGAGGGCGGAGAAGAGGAGACGACAAGAAAGTGCACTGGCAGGATCAACCCTCAACATCCATGGAGACCAGGAGCCAAGCCCAGAACAAGAGACGCTAGTTGTTAACCTCTCTTCCCGCACTCTAGATGACACAGAGAGGCGGGTACTTGAAAAGGGTCTGGGCTTCGTACCTACACCGAAGGTCGATTACTTCAAAGAAATGTGTGAAATCCAGGCCTTTTTCCGCAAAGTACGTCTTAGAGCTTACTTTCATGATGGACCAGAGGGTCAATGTGAAGACTCTGGCCTCCATAAACCCTCTACCTTTACACCACATAGCGGGATGGTCCCCAATGAGGTGTTAACTTATGAACAGGCTGTTCTTAAAGATTGGAAGCAAGTCAAACCTGCCACTACTTTCCACAATATCACCAACGAGGAAGAAGCAGCACTACGCTCACTTAATGACGACCCCCTTATCACCATCAAACAAGCAGATAAGGGTGGCGCGACGGTAATCATGTCAACCTGTGATTACCGCACTGAGTGTGAACGCCAGCTACGGGATAGGAAATACTATACTCCCATCCAAGAGGATCCCACCTACAGGCTCAAAACCTTGATCACGAGCATGGTCTTCCATGCCGAGACCCAGGGCTGGATCACGAAAAAAGAGGCTAACTTTCTAGTCACTGGCGAACCCAGAATTCCTTATTTCTACTGTCTCCCCAAAATACATAAGGGCACTAATCCGACCCCAGGGAGACCAATCGTTTCTGGGATTGGTTCCCTGTTAGAACCTCTTTCACAATTCGCAGACTACTTTCTCAAACCTTTGGTCCAAGGCACCCCCTCATTCCTAAGAGACACCACTGATGTACTCAGGCTTTTAGAGGACACCCAACATCAGGGAGAGGTTGACTTCCTCATCACCCTAGATGTTGAGGCCCTCTATACTAATATCCCCCAGAGGGCTACCCTTGATGTTATAGAGGATGCACTGAGTAGTCTAGAATGGGTATCACCCACCCCCCGCCCTTTCATTATTGAATGTGCCACTCTAGCTCTAACAGAAAATTTCTTTGAGTTTGAAGGCCAATTATTCCATCAGACACAGGGCACGTCGATGGGGAGTACCTTTGCCCCTAGTGTGGCCTGCCTCTACATGGCAGCATTTGAGGAACGAGCCATCCACAATGAATCGAACCCTTACAGAGCGAACATCCTATTGTGGAAGAGGTTTATTGACGACATTTTGATCCTCTGGAAGGGTGATCAGGCACACTGCAATGAATTTTGCCAATGGATAAATACTTTAAATCCATATTTAAAATTTACGAGTACCATCTCTGACCACCAGCTCCCCTTTCTGGACCTCCTGATCATACTAGACGATCATCAAATGAGTACCACACTACATCGCAAACCCACTGACAGAAATAGTCTATTACATTTCAATAGCTACCACCCTGGGGCACTCAAACAAAATTTACCCTTTGGTCAATTCCTCCGTATCAGGAGGAATTGCAGCTCTGTTACTGACTTTAAAAAGGAGTCCAAAACCCTTATGACCAATCTTCTCCAGAGGGGGTATCAGAGTCGGGACATCAAGAGATCCTACAAACGTGCCCGTAACAACAACAGGGAAGGGTTACTTGAACCAAGAGAGAAAAAAACTGACGACTGCTTCACCTGTGTGATTACCTACACTCCTAACTCATCACAACTCAAGAAAATCATTAACAAACATTGGGGTATCCTCCACACCGGGGAACTTACAATACCTAACCCCCGTTTTGCCTTCAAACGCACCACTAATTTGAAGGAGAGATTGATACATACTAGACCCAAACTACTAGTGAATACCACTCAATCCACTTTATGGAACCTTCCACCTGTCAGGGGCCATTACCCTTGCGGTTCCTGTGTGGCGTGTCCTCAAACCAAAATAACGAAGGACATCGTTCTTCCTAACGGCACCACGTGGGAATGCAGAACGCACACTAACTGTAACACTGCCTACTGCGTTTATCTGATAACCTGCCCATGTGATCTACCCTACATAGGGATGACGACTAGACCAGTGAAGACGAGAATCATTGAGCATCGGAGTAATTTCCGTTGCAAAAAAATGAACACTAGGATGACGAAGCACTTTTGTGAAAATAATCACTCTCCAGATTCTTTCAAGTGGGTAGTTCTCCAGTCCCCGAAGAATGTCACTAAAACAAAATTATTCACTCTGGAACAGAGGTGGGTGATGAGATTATCTTCCAATACTATTGGATTGAATGAGGACATCCCGTGGAGTAGCCTCACCAATATGTGACATGACAGATCATACCACTATCTATCTGTCCCCAATAGACGTTCTGAACCTGATTGAGTCCACACTTGGTTGAGATTGTGACACTTAGACACCACAGTATACTAGCCTTTGTGTCTATAGATATCCTATGATACCTTCATGTCATTTTCCCAATATGCGATGTGACGACGCTATGATTACATTAAACCAGGTGCCAGCAACACGCATTCGCTATTTTCCCTCGATTCGCGCTGTCACGTACTCCCCAAGCATATCGGACTGACACGCCCCCGACATCATAAGGTTACCATAACAACCACTAACTCTCACAACCAATAAGGGCTTCTCACGTAGCAATGTTGTTGTTGCATGTGACTCCACGTCATCACGTCCTGTTAATGACGTGGCACGTCCTGCAACACGCCAACATTCACTCGTCTTCTTCTACCGGAAGTAGACTGCGCATACTAGTCCTTCCCCCAGCACCTCCCTGACGAACCAATTGGTACGCGGATCTGATTGGCTGGGTAACGCTTGATAATTCCTCTGGGAGTTCCGAGATACGTCCCCCGAGTCGGCGCGGATCAAGGGTAGGTGGGAAGGCGTCCTGTTCTACGGACTTCTGTAAGTATTCTCGTGTATGTCTGAGTGCCTGGGTCCTCACCTCGTGCGGATTTCCACGCTATACGATTGAGCTACAAAGGGAACAGCTCTCACCCGAATCTTTTTTGCGGCTGCACGTTCTGCCTTCCATTCTGGTCGCCGCTTTTTTGTACCATTAGGACACTGTACTATCCGGTGTCTGCTTCCAGCGCCAGCTCGTTGGATCTCGTAGCCCTGCAGTTAAGGGTGAGTGGTTTCACCAATGTAACTGATATTCCTGCCCTGATGCCACTGTGCACTACCCCCCGCATCGGGCATTCTGAAATTTCTGCCATAACACTATTCACAGTGGGAATTGGTCATTTTTTAACAATACTTTTGTTTTAGCCCACTTCTTAAGGGTGTTCACACCTAGTACCACCTTATAGCTGAACACCTGGCAATATTGAAATTGCATGACAACTGATGATCGTAGTTTTTAAAGATAAGATTTATAATATTTGTCACATTGTGATTGTTATTTACATGTATGTTTGTGTCCCTGTACTTTTCTCTTTCAGGCATTGTACCTCACCTCCACTAGTCACCACTTATTAGGGTGCTGTATGTGTGGTAAGTGCCACAGTAGCCACTACCACTACCAATAAGTGTGTGAATCACCTGGTCCTGAAGAATTGCGGTTACTTTACTTAAGCAAGAAACATGTTGACCATTTATGACCACAGCGTAAAACAGTCATTTTAACTGTTATATTACGCACTCTATTGTTTTTAGAATAAGAGTGGGACCCCCGTCATTTAATAAACACTATTTAGGTTCCCCACTACTTATTTTTAATACACTCCTTTCACCACACACTTCCTCACTTGAAGGCCCTCACCTGCATTCACCCACCGGCAACTATGGAATAAAGATCTCCACAAAAAGGCGCCACTGGGGTCGCCGATCGGGGATTGCAGCGCCGCCCCGATTCGGAGCAGACCCGATGATGACACTTAACATCTGGGCCACATGCTGACGACATATGACAGCTAGTCTGCCGGGTGTGTGAGGGTCTTTTTCCTAAAGGAGGACTCTCCTCCTGACCTCGGGGACACATACATCTCTTTGTTCACCAATAGCTCTCTTTAGGAACAGCATACTTTCATATCTTTTCATTAATTTGACATTAACATCATATGAATAAGCAACCTACAATGTTAATTCTAACATGACACGCATTTTCTCTATTACAATATTCTGTGAAAACTAATCAGCTACGTTGTAATTAATACATTCACGAAAACTTGCAAAGTTAAACTTCACAAAACATTATTACATTCTAACACTTCTAGGTTACATGATTATAGCAAATACATTTCTATGATGCTTCTAAATATACATTGATTATATGTGGGTGCCGACTGACAGTGGATATGATGCACCCCTACAATTCTCAGAATCACATGGCGCTCTATCAGTTGCTTTACAGAAAGGTTAGGGACCCGGTCTCAAACAATCTGAGAATGGGGAAATTAGTGTCAAACTGGGCATTATTATGCACATAAGGCTACGAAATGTTGAAGGATTTATAGCATACTTTACAAGGGGCTTTCGGGATAACCCTCCGAGGATACAGGGGAACTCTAGAGTTAAATTTTTAGTTTGTTACACAAGGAAGGTTTTAAGACCAATTTACAAGGGTTGCAGATGGGATAAACTTTACATTAAAGCTAAAAAGTTGATCAATCAAGCAAATAATTGCCATCACAAAACTCTGAAGTGACCCTCATTCTTCTGGCCAGAAAATGCCTGGGTTCCAGTTGCACTTTGTTGTAGGCACTCAACCTACCAAGCTATCTTTACTGGGATTGAAACCTGGCACCTGGAGAACACCGACACACCTTTGGGATGGATAACCAAACTTTTCGTTCAGTACAGTGCACTTTAACAAAAAAGTTCAAGTTGTAAGAAGCCTTTTAAGGCTTCCGGAGCCTGCCAGCCCAGTGCCATGCACGCCTTCTAGATTCATGCCATGCTTCGGTTCCATTTTATTTTTACCTACTGTGAACGTGAATCTCTGACACCTTCAGTCTGTGCTCTTGTTTTAGCCAATAACACTTGTGTGCTAGGGTGTGTAGCTTTAATTTTAACGTACATTTACGGCTGTGAACATCGCAGCAAGGGTAAAACGTCAGGACATGTGTATAATTATATCAAATAGACATGGTAAAAGTAAACAAGCCACAAGCAAACCAAAGGCAGTGCATGTTAATTCATCAAATACAGAAAAATAGTAAACATTCACATATAGTAGGCAATATAATTTGTTTGCCAAGCTAAATGGGTAACCATAGCAGCTTTCAGCTGCTGCTGCAAGTGGGAATTGTGTATTAATTAGATGCGACAAAGTAAAGATTTAATGCCCACTTAAAACTGGAAGAAAGTTAGCAGAGCAGGAGTCACTGGGGCCACCGCAGGCAAATTGTGTGGTCAGATCTACCTACCTCCACAGGTGATGGCCTATGTTTTGTATACCAAGAGTCTGCCCTTTTGATGGTGCAAAATCAACAATGGGCAAAACTAAAGCATAGGACGGTAAACAAAGCTGGGATTATGGCACAGAAACAAGGTGGGCAACACCTGACTTGGGGCAAAGCAAACTGACATGTGTGGAAATTGACCTACACCTCCCCTACGCTCCTTTACGGCACTCATTGGGCTACTCTACTCCATGCTCCAGGTTCCCGCTTCCTTCCTTGCAGTTATCATCAATGCATGGATTAATTGGCATTGCCACAGCGACTTACCCTTCAAAAAACACCTTCAGCCTTTCTGTAAACAATGTGAGGAGCAGGCAGCCATGTCTTGGCCGGTTCTGTAAGTCTTAATGTTTTCTTCTGAAATCTTCAGGTAGGAGTTTGACTGTGCGTGACCAGAGCTGCCACCTCATCGTCTTCACAACCTCGTCAGGGGTAGTAAGCCCTATGGAATGCAATTTAAATGCAATCGATTCACGCCTAATGGTGCATTACGGAAGATGGAAGTGCTTCAGTAATAGCCAACACCACTCATTTTAAGGGGACAGAGCTTATTTGTCATTATATGTTAACCTACAACGAGAGAGGAAGAGTCAGAAAAAGGAAACAAGCATTTGCAATGCAATAGGTCTCGCATTATTAAAGTTTGAACTATTGGTGTTGCATTATTTAGCAATGTCAATAACTCAAACTTTAATAATGCGAGACCTATTGCATTGCAGATGCTTGTTCTTGTTTTAGCTGTGAGTAGGACTTCTCAGTTGCGTCTGAGACCCAAAAACTGTCCAAAGGGAAGGTTATCTTTGAGATTTTTTGAGTGTGGCTGTCATATATAAGGAAAGTACCATAGGCTGTAGGTTTTATGTATGGTGATTTGTATAACGCTCCATTTTCTTTTTCTTTAGGAAGGTGCAGAAAAGGAATGGAATGCCTGTCATGTTGGATATAATTTGAAATTTGAATTTGAAGAATTGAGCCAACTAGTGTCAGTCGGACCTTTCCACATGACATTGACATCATCGATGTAACAGACTAATTTGACAAAGTTGTTCCTAAATCGGTTGTTATCGTTAAACTTCCTTCCAAAGGAAACAGACATAACACGAAGTTTCTGGATAGAAGTGGTCCTTTAGAGGCCCTTCTAGACAGGGAGGAGTTTATATATATTTTTTCCTTTTAGGTAGGCGGTGGGGTAACTGTCTCTAGAACTCACCTCGTGATGTAAGGACGAGGAAGTGATGAGCAGGTAATGAAAATCACAGGAATTATGATTCGACCCACAGGTGAGGGCGTATGTGGGACGTGCTCTGATCTGCAATGCAGCCTACATGGAGAACATGGCCTCCCCGTAAGCCCCTGCCATTGCAGCATTGTGATTGGCAAAGGGGAGGGAATGCAGGCTGCGTGCTTCCTGTTCCTGCCAGAGGTAGGAGAGCAGGAGCAGGCACCAAGAAAACGCGGGAACGGCCAGCGGACAGGTAAGTTTGTTTACTTATATTAAATTAACCCCTTGCGACCCCCTGACCCCCCCACCTGAGATTAATGCCGGCCACAACTACAAGTTTGTTAACGTTAAGTTAACAGTGAAGCAAGTTCGCTCCACAGTAATGACCAAGAGGAATGCATTTCAAATTCATGAAGGTTTATAAACAAATTAATAAGGTTACAATCTCCACATCAAATTAATCAGTTAAAGTAAATAAATCACCTGAATAGAGCATACATGAATATAGTCCAAGCAGTTCAATTAGTAAGCCAAACAGTTCGTCATTAAAGGCAACATGTGCAAAGTGAAGCAATAACTCATAAATAAAGCTAAGGCTTTGAGTAGGTTGGGGAATTCAAAAGTGGCTGCAGTCAACTGAAATAGAAATGAAAGAGGAACCAGACAAAGGTGCCTATCAGAATAAGGAAGAAGATACTTACTCCTGAGAGTGCCTCTGCGAACAGGAAAATAAGGAGCATTGGTCTAGGGAGATGAGAAGAGAACTCCTCCTGCAAGGGCAGACAGGGGCAAGTGATCTAACTAACAAGTATCACATAGTTAAACCATAACACTCCATCTTAAGAAAGTACTTTTCAGCTGTGGGCAGGAGTCGAGCCAAGATGACCACCAAGCTAACCATGATTTGGCTACCTCCTTCTTTGAGTTGGCAGACCTGAAGGAAATGAGGAAAGAGCTTACCTTTTTTTTTACTGTTTTCCACTTCCGTTCCCATCTTCAGCCCCATTATCCAGGTTGCTTTTTTGATGCTCCGACTCCACCTCAATGCCAAATGACTCCATTATCATCTGGATCTAAGGTAAGCAATTTTTACAGTTGTGTTACTATGAAACATGTTCTGACTGTTGCTGTAGTCTCGTTTATTTTAGAATTGCTCTTACATAAAAAAACATTATGTGTAATGTGGTTGTGTTAATTTTACAACTTATCAAGGTAAAATTAGCACACCTACAGTGACACTTAAAATAACATTTTTGTTGGGGTGCTTGAGGGTGGTGTGCTTGTTGTTAATGTGGGTGTGCATTCAGTAGTTTGTGTATGTTGTTTGTGTGGCATGCAATATGTAACAAAAATGGGCATAACACATTACCTACATATGTTTTGGAGGCACACACAACATATATGTGTATTTACATGAAAATAAGTTGCACTTACTAGTCAATTTTTCAATTCAATTCGGCTTTATTCGATTAAAAGTAATTAATCATAAAAGCAAAGGTACACAGTACATAAAAGAGCAATGCGCAAAGTTACATTAAAAGTTGATTCCTTAGTTTAAAAATGAATTTTTAAAATGCGCTAACAGAGGCCATAATGTGGAGTGAGTCTAACATTTGCAAGGCTATAAGTGCAGGACGACAGTGCCTAAGGCCAAAAGATTTCAATACCGGGAGAATCCACCTTTTCCTAGGAATAGAATAAAATTTACACAAGAACATGACATGTAATGTGGATTGGATCGATACGTCATCACATGGACAATTGCATAGAGATTTAGACCAATCGTTCAGTTCAGGGAAACTTAATAACCTATGAATGATTCCCAAGCGGAAACGAACTATCCAAAATCACCTAAAACTGTTGTAATATAAGGTTGGATTGGTAAATGGGTAGAAATCAACTGATGTGCCTGTACAGAAGTTTTCTTCAATTCTGTTGCCAGTCTGCGGTCATTTAAATGGTCCATACACTGTTTTTTCAAGTCCTTTCTTGCAATCAAACATAGAGTGGTAGGATCATCAAAGAACTCCTGATGGCCTAAATTATGAAAAAAGGATTTAATGTATGCTAGCCATCTGATCCTCGACACCCCTTCTAACTTCATAAGGTCAGAAATAATAGAGCGATTCAAGGGCAAATTTTCCAAGGTCCAGATCCTATGCCATTCAAGTATCGGTTGTATTTTTATGGTATCTTCCAGGTAAACAGTTCCCAGTTCTACATGACATATATAAGTTGATGTGGAATCTGGCACAGCCAATAAGAACCTTAGAAATTTATTTTCCACAGTCTGCAAAGAAGTAACATCAACAATCCCCCAGACACCAGCTCCATAAGTAGCGACAGACACACATTTTGCGTTAAACGGGGGCCTCCTACCCAATTTCTTACTAAAATTAAAAAGGGCAGTCACAGTTCTAGCAAACAGGATCCTCCTAGCTTTCACGGCTTGTTGCCAACTAGATTTGTGGTCAAATAGAATGCCCAAATAAGCAAACGTTTTGGTATATTCAATAGGCTTATTATATACAAACATGATCTTTGTGCTCTTGTTCTTGCTACTACCACTAATCATAGCGAAAGTTTTGGAGACATTTATAGAAAGCCCCAAGTTTGACATAAAATTCTCGAAAGAAGACATTAATCTTTGTAGGGCCAGAGGCGTACGAGCCATTAACACGGCATCATCGGCATTTAACAGTGCCGGAATAGTTCTCATTTCTATCTGAGGTAGGTCTCTACAATTTTGCACTGAGTGTTTTTCTAGACCATTGATATATAAAGTAGAAAGGAAAGGAGCGAGAACACTGCCCTGTCTCACTCCTTTTCCTATCTTAAAATCAGTAGTGCATTGGACCCCTACCCCATACCGTACCCTAGCCTTGGCCCCTGCATAAAGCTGTCTAAGAAAAGAGACTAATAAAGTGTCCACGCCTAACTCTTCTAAAATTTTCCACAACTTAGCGTGGACAACACAATCAAACGCTGATGATAAATCAATGAAGATTAAATATAAATTACCCCTTTTTGCCTCCGTGTATTAATTAATTAAAAGATTTAAATTAAGACTCTGATCCACTGTCCCCATGCCCTTGCGAAATCCATATTGTATATCACATATTATTCCCGAGGCCTCTGCCCATTCTTGTAACCTATTAAGTATGACTCTACCGACGATTTTCACGGAAGAGTCTAACAGGGAGATAGGGCGATAACATGGCGGGTTAGCTCTATCTCCTTTTTAAAAAAATGGGGACTAAAATAGAAACCAACCAGGTTGGTGGAAGACCATACACACTACATGCATTAAAAAATAATGTTAAAAGCGGTCCCCATAGCTCAAGATTATATTTGAAAAGATCTACTGGAATGCCGTCCGACCCTGGTGCCTTGCCCCCTTGACTAACTAGTATAGCATCAATTACTTCCTGAAGGTCAAAAACCAAATGCTTTTGAGATTCTGGCCCCTGGGGTAGCGGCTCAATTGCTGATGGCCCTGATACGTCTGAAGCGACAGTTGGACAGTTATAGAGATTTATATAATGTCTAATCCAGTCTTGTTCAGGGATTGCTATCTCTATATTGGCCCTGTCCATATCGATCAAAACGGGGCATTAACGGCCTTCCAGAAAGCTGACGAGTCACGCAACATAGATGCCGCATGCAGTGCTGACCACATTTTCCTTTTTAGCTCGTTTTTCCTATTTTTCAGCGCACTTACTAGTCACCACTCCACCAGAGTCTTACTCCTTCAGCAAACCGCTGATAGCACGACGCCAGCACAATGGGGTCATCTAAATAAGCTTGGCGCAATACTATCGGCCTGACGGTGACGGAGCCAGCAGAACCAGCACACATCTTAGTACGGCTGGCAGGACTCCATCAGTTCAATGGAGTACTTGAAACCGCCGCCACAGAGAGATGTTAGGAGTACGGCCACAATCTAAATCAGGCCCAATGTTCTGTTTAAAGTTCAGTATTTCAAAAATTGTCACTTAACTTCAGTATAATCAAAAATAGGGAGGCAGTCAAAATCAAATGTGGCAAGCTTTGATCATGGAGGTTCTTCAGAATCAGTCCAAAGATCCTCAACGACAAGTATCTTTAAATCAGCTTCACTCTCTGCAATGTATGTCCATTCTGGAGCCAAGTATCTTCGACTAGACACCCGCTTTCTCTTCGACCTTCTAGCTACTGGCTGATCACAGTCATTGTCATTTTGCTCACTTTGACGAGGGAGGGGAACTGGACAAGAGAAGTACATATACTTACCAGTGAGGCCAGCATTGGGGGAAACTCGGTCATCCATGTTGACTCCTAAAAGAGAGGAAGCAGTCCCATTAGAAAGAGGGAATAGACAAAGGGGGGAAACATGGAAAAGATGCAAAGATAGAAAAAGGACTCGCATTATTCCCACTTGAAAAGAAATAGCGGAAGTCAGGCAGCTGGGGGGAGATAGAAGGAGGACAGGGACGAGAGGAGGCAAAGCGGAGAAACGGAAGAAGAGACAGGACGCCACAGGATGAGGAGAGTGAGGAAAAGCTGACAACCAGCTGCGGGAAGAGCTAGGAAAGAGATGGAGAGCCAGAGAAGATGCGGAATCCCACGAAGAAGCGAGATGGGCATGGGGCGGCTGGCAACCTTACCCAGAGGACAACAGTGCACCAAAGGAGGAATTCAGGAGGCTTACTCTCCAGCCACAGGGCCTCCCAAGGGTCAATGGGGCTGGAGAGATGCTCAGCCCTAACAACGCTCACCAGGTCAGTGCAAGTGTAAGGTTGGAGGGATGGGGAAGCCATCAAATTCATTATGGAAAGAAAGCAATTGAAGCCTCATGAAAGAAGGGACCACTAGAAAGTATTGCTCTTTTGCCCCTATTATTAAACCACTCCTTATGTAGTGGGGAAGCTTGAATTGGGAATTGGCTATTTTTCCTTGTTTATTTAATGTTGGAAGGTGGTTTATTAAGCGAAGTAGGGACCTAAGGCTAGTAATAATACTACAGTCACAAAAAAGGTCCAGCCAAGTCTCGATAAATTAATCCTAGCTCCACCCTTGGTAGCTTAGCTCATGAGCAGTCAGGCATAACTTAGGAGACAGGGGTGTAAAGCATTTAAAAACACCAATACAATAAATAAGTAATACACAACACACAAAATATTGTAAATAACATGACACCGAAATGACAAACATCCAATGTAGGGAACCAGAGATATGAATTTTTAAAGATTAAAAGGAAAAGTAGCACTTTGAAGCAAATAGTGCTCAAAGGGATAAAAATGTTCATGCAGGACTGGGACAAAGTCAAGAGTTCAGGCCCACCTGCGATGTAATACTTTTCTACTTCCTTTCAGAGGTTTTTTTTGATGCAGGAATGTGGTTCATAGTACCAACCAAGATTTCAGAAGCACTGGTTTACCTCTTGTGGTCTGGGACTACAACTCCCACAATGCACCTGGTCAATCCGAGTAAAATCCAGGTGAAGCTTGTCAGCTGGAGATGTCCTTGTTGTTGATGTTGCAGGTAGAACTTCCAGCGATTTTCTATCAGTTGCTGATCAAGGCGGCAACTCCTTATCCTTTAGGACAGGCAAAGACCTTTTGTTGTGAAACTTTGTGAATGCAGCAGGTGCAGTCCTCTCTTGTGCAGTCCAAGGATCCAGCCGGGCAGTCCTTCTTCTCCAGATGTGTCTTTTGGGTCTTTGAGGGTCAACAGCACCAGCCAATGGTCCAGAAGCTCTGCTGTGCTTCAGGAAGGTTTGGGACTACAATTGACACAATGCACCTTGTCAAATCCATTAAAGTCCAGGTAAAGCTGGTCAGCTAGGCTTGTCTTGGTGGAATTGATGCAGGTGACTTCTTGAATCTGCTACTTTCAGGGAGTCTACTCCTTAGTCCATTGAAGCCAGGCAAAGTCCTCTTTTGTGAGGACCAGAGTGTGCAGCTGGTGCGGTCCTTATAAATGCAGTCCTCTTTGGTGCAGACCAGGGGTTCAGCAGGGCAGTCCTTCTTCTTTATGTTTCCAGGCAGGGATTTGAATACTGGGTGGTTCTCCTGTTATTCCAGTTTCTGGGCTGGAAAAAGGGGAGCACCCAATGGGTTGCAGGGTGCCATCCTCTGTGATGGCAACTTCCTTAGAAGTGTGGCATAGTTTTGTCCCAGAAAGACTTCTCAACAAAAATCAAAATGGAGAAAATCTCTCCTGGAGGTTTAGGTCTGCCTAACCCAAACTACATGTGTGGCTAATTTTTCCCTACATTCCACTTCCAGCATCTCTCCTAATTTAATTACAGGGGCTCCCATCTGGCCGTGGGTGCAGAAAGTGGGAGTAGGCCTGGTTCCTGTCCTTACAGTCTTACTCCCTTCGGATACCAGTTTGGCTACACAGTCTTCTTCCTGTGCTGGCATCTGCAGCAGTAGATCTCCTCTCACCAAATGTCTTCACACCTAATCAAGGAAGCTGGCCAGTCAGCAGAGGCTGCTACTGGGCTGAATTTGGTAACTTTAGGAAAGGAGTTCTATAACTTCTTTCCTGTTATAGTTTTAATAAATCCAACCCTGGCAAGTTGCTGGATTTATTGAAACTATTATTTTCATACTTTGAATTATTTTTCTAGCTTACTCCTTTCAAGAGATGCGCTTTATTAAGGACTAATAAAGCTTTCCAATGTTAGCCTATAGAACTAGCAATCTACATGGGGAAAATGAAATTGGCAGTTTTTCCCTCACCCAGGCATATCAAACATCTTTTATAATGTCCCTGCTTATTTTAACAATGCACCCTACCTTGGGGGTACCTAGGGCAGACATTAGGAGTGACTTACATGTAAACATAACGTAGTTTAAGACTTTGGAAGTGAATTTGGACATAGTTTTATTTTAAAGGCAGCCTGCAATGCAGTGCTGGTTTTAGAATGGCAGCAGGCACCACATCAGTGCACATTTAAGTGCATTGTCAACTGGGCCTCTAAACCTTCATGCCCTACCATATACTAGGGACTTACAGGTAGGTTGTCAGTACCAATTGTAATTACACCCACTTACTATGAACCTTTTAAACAGCACAGTCCCTGGGCCTGGTTAGCAGAGCCCCAGGCACCATCAGAGTCAGAAAACTTTTACCAGTAGTCCAAATGGAGGCACAAAGTGGGGGGACTCTACCAAAAGTCCTGTTTTCTCACATTTACTTTATATGGGTCAAGAAAAGAGGAGTGCACAGGATCACTGGAAGTCTCGAGAAAGCAAATGAAAAAGGGAAAGGAAAATATAGCAGAGAAAAGACTAGATGCAGATAAAGTAAAAGGAAAAAGAAAGAAGAGATAAAAGGGTCAAGGCAATTCATGAACAGGGAAAAGAACCAACACTGTCACTTCTGTGTGTCCCATCTCAGCTACCCGGTCCTCCAAACTGAAACCACTGAAAGAATTAGCAGCAAATCTGTCACAAGAGGTCTACAATGAAGGATGACCAACAAAAGGCAAGAGAATTCAAGAAGCTGAAAGCCTAAATAAAGAGTTTTACCCGAGTTGTCTAGACTGTAGTCGTCTGTCAAACTCTACTTGCTACACTCACTGATCTCAGTCTCCCATTGATGAAGTTTGGGATGCGTTCTCTGGACAAAGAAATTCTTTGTCTTCCACCACTCTTTGGCCACTCCTCATTTTTTTGTCCCCCTCTGGCCACACCGCTTGTGACTTCTGCATGCTCAGAGTCCAGGCTTTCAGCTCCTTTGGGTTGGGTCACTGTGGCTACCCTTGGTTCATTTATCTCAGGCCCAGCACTTGTCTCTGACTGGCTTTGAGACACATGAGGGCACTCCTTGCCTGCTCTCAGGCTGACCTAAATTCGGCCTCTGCGTGTCAGTAGTAGCAGTCACTACTTTTTTACCAGCTCGGCTCACTCTCTGACTGTGCAAAACATG
Organism: Triturus cristatus; assembly: GCF_964204655.1. Lineage (NCBI taxonomy): Eukaryota > Metazoa > Chordata > Amphibia > Caudata > Salamandridae > Triturus > Triturus cristatus. Next base: position 969,642,803 of record NC_140590.1, read on the forward strand.
TATCCAGTTCAGTAGGCCTCCAAGAGTCACCAATTCAACCTCATGAGAGACCAAACGCACCACATCTGCCAGGCCTTTGCAACAGTCAAGAACCATGCCATCTGTAATATTTACAAGTGCAATCACAGGTACAGAAGGGATTCTCACGGCTCTGCCCATGATGATTTCATGGGGGGACATTCATTTGCTCCAATCTGGAATACTTCTCAAATTTATCAGCACCAAATGAAGAGTGTTAGGCCATTTCAGAGACGTGGATGCAAACATTAGTAAGATAGGACATCAGGTTCCCATTAACCTGTTCCTCAATACCTGAAACCTCAGGTCAGTAACTCCAGTGGTATCACTGATCCACCTGCAAGGCTGCACACAAAAATATCATCCCCTGTTTGGTGAAGTGGCTGCCACGGACGGATTAAAGATAAACTAGGGTACCAAAATGAGTGAATTGTCCACAGTAAGACTGTGATTTCTTGTGATTAAAGGGCCCACTTGGCTTTCCTATTTGACTAGGAAGGACTGGGGTTCTTCTGTCTGTGTTCAATGGTTGACACACAACACACCGATGACACAACTCAGTTGCAAGCTCACGGAATCTGAAATTGAACCAAAAGAGACGAACAATAGCATCTCGACCTATGCATGTAACAGCAAGAAAATGGCCTGCCAGGGGAGGTAACATCGAATTGGGAAGGGCAGGATGACCATTAGCAGAAACCCAGATTTCATCCTCATTCTTAGTACACAATGCTCTGACCTACTATTTACACTTGGTACTTCTTGAAGCAACCTCTTCACCTCTTCCCACATATCAGCAACAGCTACAGCAATCAACCAGTTAAAAGAACTGTCATGTTCTGAAAAAGGTGCAAAACCCAAGCGCACAATATCTGACTATTTTGGCTATTTCATTGACATACCAATTTCCTGCAAAGAGGAAATCATTTTCACTCTTATGTGTAGCATAACTCACAACAGTGTCTTCGACCGGCTTCTGTAATGCCTTGAGGAGCTGCATAGCATACTATCCATTACCGATACGGGAGCCAGACAAGGTCATGAAACCCTGCTGGGACCACAACTGTCCGGAATTGTGAACCACACCATGCAGACTCTCAGTATAGATGGGGACTCTTAACTTATCAGAGACACAACAAGCTCTGGTAAAAGCAATCAGTTCGGCCACCTGTACAATTGTAACATTGTGCAAACAGGAGGCATCCACTACATCGCTATGGTGCAGATGGTATAGGCCACTTTCAAAATCCCTCTGTAATCTCTAAAGCAAGAAACTTCTACATACAGCATATAGTCAGGCTCTTCAAGGGGGGGATCTTGAATACCGGCCCAACATGAGTTTCTCCTTAATTCTTTTCTGTCTACCTTCCAAATCATAACTAAATACTTTGCATGCTTCAGAATCTTTACTTTGCTTACCTCACAATCTTGTCTAGTGGTTTGGCCTACCAGCAAATCACATTCTGATGTTTATACGCACAAATCCACGAGCACAAACTAAGGACAAAATGAGACGCAAACTTTCCAAGATCCTCCCGTTCAGGATTTTCAACCTCAATGCAGTTAGAACACCAGTATCAGCCTTTCTTAGTAAGCATGCACTGTGTCTTTAGACTCCTGTGTAGGCCTTGAGATTTTCAACAATAATTTTGTTTCCGGGTAATCCTTAGGCCCTTATTTAACAAGGTTTTGTGTAGCCCTTGCAGCTCGCAAAGGGGCGCAGGGGCACCGCAAAACCTAAGCGAGATTTATGAAGCCTTACAAAGTCACCTTGCCTAGCCCTGCATGGTGTGATAAATCTAGAGTAACGCAAGGCAGCGCAAATCGCTGCCTTGCATTACTGTGCCACAAGGAGGCGTTCCATGGGTGGAGCATAGGTGTTCCATGCATCCACCCATGGATTTTTTGTGCATTGCCAGATTTACCATTAGTGGTAGACCTGGGAATTTGTCAAGATGCAATGTTCTACACATAGAAAGTGGAAAATACCTCTTAGGATTGCTTTTTGCAGGAAGGTTTTCCTTCCTGCAGAAAAGCAATCCTGCTACAATGCAGGAACCCCTGCAACATGAGGTAAGGGTGCCTGCATTGGTGCTAGACAACCAAAATTGCACCAGTGCCAGGGTAGGACAGGAATCCACCATATAATTGTAAATAAAGTGCATTCCTGCCCTTTCACGCAGCACAGTTCAGCAAGGTGACTTGCTGCGTTGCGCTTTATGAAAGAATGATACATCTGCCCATTAGTTAAAAGTTAATAACCTGGAGGTGCTTTTCAATTTCCATAGGAGATGGCGCATTCGTTACAACACTGTTAAGTGGCTCTGCAGTAGACCATTATACATCCACATTACGCTCAGCCCAAAATCACTAGCAATGACAATGCCAAAGAAAACATTCAGATCCTTTCAAAGTACCTTTGAAGTTTTAACTAATCTATCAACTTGGTTGTACCACAGATCAGGACTCTCTCTCAAACTTGGAATTTGAATTGTAAATGTAAAAAGATGACCACTACTCCAGGGCACATGCACATGAGCTCTTCCAAGCACCTCCCTTAAAGGGTAAAGAATTGACAGAATTAATCTTACTCCCAATCCCCTCTGACTCCTCTTCATCATCTTTCTTCTTTCTTTTTCTTTTTGAGCCAACCTGTCACTGAACTTATGAGCATTGCTCCACAGTTGGATGCTACCAAATTTAACCTAGGGGTTTTCATGCTTTTAAGAGTCTTCTGTTATAAACATCCTAAAACAATTCTTAGGGTCATACTTTTAGAAAGGTCAGCCCCAAATTCAGTAGCTATGCCTTCAACAGCCTCATGTGTGACGAAAACATGTCTAGCTGCTTTCTTGGGCAGATACAAAAGGTCTGCTTTGTTGTACCTATCTATGAATCCCAAGTCAATGGATCCCCTAATGATTTCTTCAAACTCTACCTTCACCCTTATGACATCTCTGTCTCTCTGTAGGACGTAAGTCTCTGAGGACATAGACTTGGGGTCATCACCCTCTATAGCCTCTAAGCTTACAATGCAACCTACCCCGGTTTGTGATCTCTATCTCAAATCTGAAGGGACCTCTGGGCCCTGAACAGCACCAGAGTTCTCAGGGGGCTCTCTGTGGAGTTGGGAGTGGAATCTGTGGCCTGATCTGTGGTGGTTGAAGGGGTATCATGGCATTTCCTGAGAAGCTAGAAGTGGAATTGGGGCTAACTGTGAACCTGGAGATACAACAGGCACCGGCTGCAGTGATGGAAGTGCTCCATCAAGGATGTTCTGCTAAACAGCAACGGAATGGGATGGGAGTCCCGCCGTGGATTGATCTATCCAAGTTGGTTAAACGACATTATATGGGGGTTGTTGGGAAGTCAATAATTCATCTAGAAAGTCACCACCGGAATCACAATTGATCTTGTCATCATTCTTCAATTCAGTCTGAACCCCCCCTCTCGTGCTCTCGTTCTCTTTGATTGGATACATCCTAACTGCCTTGATCATAGCTCTCCTTCATATTTGATGTTTGACAGCTCATTTCATATCCACCCAACTACAAACTGTCATTTTAACTTGAGTCTGACATTTCTTTTTATCCTTCACATGCACAGCATGCTCGCATGCATTTAAAGCCTTGAACTGTGCAGCTCTATATGGGGGCTTCATGTCATAAAATGCTCTCCTCACGTTCTCGAATATATTCAAGTTAAAGATATCATATTGAGGGAATTGGAAGGACTTTTCCTTCTAGGTGATCTTGTTCCATTGTTTAAGTTCTCAACAAATCACAGGACAGTAAACAACAACGTCAAGCTCCAATCTCAGTGAATCACTCCAAGGCTATCCACTCACAGCGCAACACTCTCTGGCATAACAACCAATACCAGCATGTCACACACATTCAATGACTAATTCCAACGTAGCTCCTTATGACACAACTTGCAACACCTCACAGCAGCTCTCACTCAGCAGCGTTTCAGTTTAGAAATAGGAATTATTGAAAAAAAAAAACTGCTCGTCTGTTCCACTTAAAGAAAATTCAAATTTCTCAGTTATTTTTGAGGAATCGGAATCAGGGAATAACATTAGGAAACTATCACACTTCACGAACTGAAATCTCAGCAAGAACAAATGTATCCTAGAAGTGAACAATTGGCAAACCCCATACAGCAGGGAGCACAACATATGTCTGGAACCCAGGTGAAGATGGACTGGATGAGAAACAGGATTCCAAGCCGAATCCTATATGAAATAAGGAGACATTTGTTATTTGGGAAACAAAAAAGACACTCAGGGGCCGATTACGATGTCAGGCAGAATTGCTTCCACTCGACACGTCTTGTATATGGGACTGACTGACCTTCAGTTGGTGGTCCCGACCGCAAGATTTGGATGCGACAGAACAATGTTTGGTCGCATTCCGACATTTCCATATGGGAGCATATATTACGGCTGTACACCGTACATGCTCCCATAGGGAAATGGGAGGTGGTGTTAATCCCTGCACCCAATCGGAGGCCATGCACACAAGGGGGCCCTGTTAGGGGCCCCAACACGCTTTCCGACAGGGTTTCCATGTCGGAAAGGCCAGTATGGCAACCCTGCTGGAAACCATGCATCGCAATCCTATGGGTGGAAAGACCGCTCTTTGGGATTACGGACTGCCCTCCGACTGGCTGATGGGCTCCTTGAGCCCGTCAGAAGTCAGCCAGAATGACCGACCAGATTGAGTCTTTAACCATTCAAAGATGGCCACTATTCTCGCCGTCTTTTCCTTCCCGGCTTCCTAAATACATAATATACTAACTATTAGCTCGCTGAATAAATATCGTTGCGGTGGGCCCCCTCTGACATAATAAATCTGGTCATTTTGATTCACTCTAACTGTACATTACTAGAGAAGTCTGGGCATTTTTACTATTTACAAGGCGGTTTTATCTTTAAATTGCCACTAAAAGATGGCCGACACTCTTGCCGCCCCTTTTTTCTCGGCCGCGGCATATATTTGAACCAGTTATTTCCGGGTCTGAGAACTAGCGAGATTGATTCCGCAAAGGATGCAACACGGAGTAGACACGCATTGGACTAACAGCCAATAAGTAAGTAGTCTCTAGTACTGATGCGACAATAGAGTTGATTATAGCTCAAGGACACAGTAAGAGATTATCGCCAACTCATAGACCTTTTTCAATAATTTTTTAACAGTGGGTGAGCGTTGCTGCACTCGTATTCAGTAGTGCCACCGCAGATAGAAGGAGATATATCCATCCCTTCGGAAATCAGAACATGTAAGTGAATAAAGTGGCTTTTCCATTTCGTACCACCTGTCCTTGAAATATGCATATTGATTATGGTCTTAAATACTTTTCAGAGGTGTTGAGAGAGGAATTAAGAGTATCCTGAAGAGTCTGAATTTCCTTCGACTCTCTCTAAATATTGGGTCTAATATTTTGATCCCTATTCTTGGAGGAATAACAAGCCCAAGTAAGTGTGCTTATACATACTGCACCGAGGTGATTTTCAAGAAAATTCCATGAGGGAACTTTTACTAAAAACGAATGTTCCCCACCCATAGGTTTGGATGTTATTTTTGATTCACCACATCACCATACATACTGGATCCTATGCGGACAACTGTATGTTCTATACTGGTAAGCCAAGTTTTTGTAAGTCCTTAGGGTTCCTATTTTTTAATATTTTTTTAAATTAAAGTATATCAAAATTTGAGAATAGTGTAGTCTTGTTCCCCTCTTTCTTTTTCTTCAGCCCCCAGAAATACAGTCCTGATGAGACCCGGTATTTAAAAGTGGGTCGAAACGCCGTCGACAACATAATAAGAGACAGCCCTGACTGAATTATTGTTAATTGTATATAAACTGTCCTTATAATTTTTCCAATAACCTTCTATATTCTCCCCCTTCTTGTTTGGTTACTTTATAACAGGTTATGGTTTTTTTCACTGGGGTTCACATTGCACTATAAATGTAAGAAAGAGAGGTATTATGTATATATAAAATGTTTTTATATGTGATTTGAAAAGTGTACATTAAATAAAGACCTCGGCTGAGGTTTGGTAGATTTCAATAAGAAAATAGGCTGTGTATGGACTTACTGTTTTGACTATTGATTTGGTCTTACTTTATTTTTCATTCTTTATTGTCTTTTGTTTTACATGTGCTAGATTCATTCAAAAGCAACCATTAATGTTGCATGTATTAGAAAAATATCTTTGAATGAGTTCCTTGTGAATGTTGTTTGCAGTACAGTGTACTTACCCGGTTCACAGGGACATAAGGGTCGCTCTTGTGATTTAGAATATTGTTTGTGCAGTTTTTTCTGCAAGAGCTTTATTATATATTGCTTTTACCCAACCTTTGGGTTGTTTGTTTTGTAATTGTTGTTTGTGTAGAATTATTTGTAAAAAAAAGTTTTTTGATTGTAAAAGTTGAAGGGTCGTATAAAGGACTATGTCAGATAGAGAGGCACCTCTTTATACTGAGGATTATATCGCAAAGGTCATTAGTGGTCCTTCCCTTTTTTCCACTACCACACAGTTCATTAACACCAATCCTAGAGTGGTGCTATTGGACAAGTTAGAACGGGCTAAGAAGAAACATGTCCGAACTGAACTACATGCCCGAATGCTAACGGAGTATTTACGGGCCAACATCATCCCGCAGGGGCTAATAGTGAGGAACATTCCAGGTATCTTCAGAGACGACAAAAAATTCAAAGGAGGCTTCTCTCATATATCAACCACATGCTCAAGACATTGGATGGTCTTGGGCATTGAGACTGCGCTGGAACATAGTAAGCAGGAATTGATTGAGATTGAGAATTTAGAGAAGGAGCTATTTGGCTGTGACAATATTGAAGAGTCTAAAGCTGCCCTAGAGAAGTTGAACAAAACCATACAGGAGTTCAACTCTTTTGAATTAAAGAAAAAAGCAGACAAGGTCCAAAAGGACATTAACGCTTATAGCAAAGAGAAAGCATTTCCCTACTTAGTGGAGGACTTTTACGTCCAACCACAACAGTTTAAAAAGAACGTCACCTGGGGTCGATTTAAGAATAATAACCTGGTCAGTTTTTCAGAGTCATCAGCGGGGTCAGAATCCTCAGACGACGCAGGGGAAGGCACCAGTGCACAACCAAGACAACAACAGCAGCCTTTTTTAGGACAGGCCCAGAGGGGAAGGGTATCCAATCGGAACCAGAGAAGGGTTTGGCATCAGTTTGCCGGAGAAAGACAAACGCGCCGCCAATACTACACATGGGGCCCAAACAGTTAATAACTGGGGACAGAGAGATAACACAGAACCCTTGTTCTGATTACACGATGGATAGTTACACAGGAGAGGTTGATCAACACTTTGGCTATGATGTCAGTGGAGGACCAACGAACTTGGACATTACTATGGGAGTAAATATAGTACATCAAAAAGAAAAGGAATGTATACCAATTTTTAATTTGACCACTCACGTTATGAATACCCATGAATTATCACTCCTGAGTAAGGGTTTGTCTTTCGTCCTAACTGAATCAACAGACTTTTTTCAGCTACAGACAGAATTACACAAATTTTTTAGATCCCTACGTCTAAAAGTCTTTTTCAGTGACCGTGCTGAAATTCCAACTTCCCCCAGATCTTATATGCATCCTAGATCCACCTTTATTCCAACTAATAATGTGATGCCACCTGAAATCTTGGCATTTGAAAAAGGTGTTTTGGAAGACATCTTAAAATTGAAAGCACAGAAGAAATTCATCCCCTATAACATCTCTAGATCTGAACGGGATGCCTTGATTTCTTTGAGGAACAATGATAATATCATTTTTAAACCCGCCGACAAGGGGGGTGGGATTGTCATCCAGGAGAGATCGAAATACGAGGCAGAAATAATGAGACAAATAAGCAATGAAGAACATTATAAAAGACTGCCTCGAGATCCCCTCAAAGACATTCAGAGGTCAATACAATCTGTTACTGCCAGGGGATTGGAGGATGGTTTCTTGACCAAACCAGAATTTGACTTTCTAAATAAAAGTTGTCCAAGGACTCCAGTCCTTTATACTTTACCGAAAGTACACAAAGATGCGGAGAATCCCCCAGGGAGACCAATCCTTTCTGGCTGTGGGTCAGTAATGGAACCATTAGGACATTACATTGATAGTTTCATTAAAGAATTTGTCCCTGCCTTATCCACCTATGTCAGAGACAGTACCCATATGATTAACTTGATTGAAAATATGGAGTACAATCCAGATACAGAAATGTTGGTTACAATGGATATTAACTCATTGTATACAAACATTCCGCAACAAGAGAGTATTGAAGTCATCAAACAGATTTTGGACAAAAGACCAGCACCGGCAGAGGTCCCAACAGAATTTATCATCGATTTGTTGAGTATTGCTTTGACTAAAAACTATTTCAGATTTAATTCTGATTATTATCAACAATGCTCAGGTACATCTATGGGCGCGATTTTTGCCCCAAATTTGGCAAATCTTTATGTTGGAGACCTAGAAGAGAAATATGTCATCAATACCAACAATCCCTTCCACACTAACATTAAGTGTTGGAAGAGATATATAGATGACATTTTCTTTGTTTGGGCTGGCATTGAGGAAAATCTGAATTCTTTTATAACATACCTTCATACTTGTCAATCTGCACTTACTTTTACATATGACAAAAATAAAGAAATGGTACCTTTCTTAGACCTTAAAATAAGATGTCGAGATGACCACCTAAATGTTACACTGTATCGAAAACCTACGGATAGGAATACATTGTTACAGTATAACAGCTTCCATCCTAGGTCCCTCAGAGACGGCCTACCATATGGCCAATTTTTGAGGCTGAGACGGAACTGTACAGAGAAACAAGATTTCTTCACAGAGGCAAACCTTCTAAGTTCTAGGTTGCGAGAAAGGGGCTACCCGAAAAGGTTGATAAAAACCTCTATGAAGAGAGCCTGGTTTAGCCCCCGGGAGGTTCTATTGGAAAAAACAGTGAGAGAACCAATAAAAAAAGTGGTTTGTGTTACCACCTTCTGCCCATGGAGCACACAGATACAGAGGATAATCAAAAAACATTGGTCCACTTTAAACACAATGGAGTGCTGCAAGGAAATGCCTTTGTTTTCTTTTAAAAAAGGAAAAAACATCAGAGATCACCTTGTCCACTCAGACACCAGTATATATCAGAACGAGAGGACCATACAGGATTTATGGTCTTTACCAGCTGTAACAGGACATTATAAATGTGGAAACTGTGTGGCCTGTAGTCTGACAAAAGAAACAAAATTCTTTACACATGGTAACATCAAGGTCAAACTGTATGATTTGACGAATTGCTCCACTTCCAATGTGATCTACTGTATCTGGTGTCCTTGTAATCTAATTTACATAGGACAGACTACCCAACCAGTCAAGGCCCGGATCGGCCAACATAGGAGCCGTATCCGGTGCAAAGTGATGAATGCCCCTCTGGTAGACCATTTTATTGAAAAGGACCACACAGTCAATGATTTGATCTGGCAAGTGGTGGAAAAAGCGAAGCTTCCACGTAGGGGAGGTGATATCTCCCTTATTCTTCAGACTCTAGAATACAAATGGATAGAGAAATGTGGGTCTATCAGGAATGGTCTGAATAGCCTTGAAGAGTGGCGAAAATTCATTAGTTTACATTAATGAAACATTTGCCCTGGTGTATATTTTTTCTGTATTTTTTCTCAATTTTTCTTGATGTGTCTGACAGGGGCCCTGTCATGAACTCAACTACTGTATAACACCTGGATTACGTATGATTATATATAAAAAATGTCTTGATTTTCAGAAAAAGAATTTTTCCGACATACTAAGAACTGAGTATGTAATGAAACATTTTTAGCAGAACTGTACATTGCGGTTTTTGTAAATGAAGACATGATTGTTACAGTATTGTTGTGCCGTAAATTGATTGATAGTGATCTCTTGTTATATTCAAGCAATGATGCTGATGGTTAATGTTCAAAAGATGACATCAAAAATTGATTTGAGAGAAAAAAAGTTTTTTTGCAAATTATTGTCATGTAAAAGGATATTGATGTGTGTAAAAAAATGTTTTAAAACAAAGTAGGATGTCGGAATATGAATGGTTGGCACTACATTTTGTGCATAATATGTATATTATCCTTGAAGATGTCTATTGTCCTTGTGACTGTTTCTCAGGTTTAGGCATCTGAATTGAGAGTCCTCCCCATTAAAGAAAGTAATCCTCTCAAGATGTCGATTATATTTATAATCGTTCTCAAAAGAAAGATACCTCCAATTTTACCACATAGAGAACAGTGAGTTTACATGGAGGACTCCATCTCCTGTACGAAAGCATTGACCAGATCCACTGTATGGGAACATATATATGCATATAGGTAACGAGATTGAGTCTTTAACCATTCAAAGATGGCCACTATTCTCGCCGTCTTTTCCTTCCCGTCTTCCTAAATACATAATATACTAACTATTAGCTCGCTGAATAAATATCATTGCGGTGGGCCCCCTCTGACATAATAAATCTGGTCATTTTGATTCACTCTAACTGTACATTACTAGAGAAGTCTGGGCATTTTTACTATTTACAAGGCGGTTTTATCTTTAAATTGCCACTGAAAGATGGCCGACACTCTTGCCGCCCCTTTTTTCTCGGCCGCGGCATATATTTGAACCAGTTATTTCCGGGTCTGAGAACTAGCGAGATTGATTCCGCAAAGGATGCAACACGGAGTAGACACGCATTGGACTAACAGCCAATAAGTAAGTAGTCTCTAGTACTGATGCGACAATAGAGTTGATTATAGCTCAAGGACACAGTAAGAGATTATCGCCAACTCATAGACCTTTTTCAATAATTTTTTAACAGTGGGTGAGCGTTGCTGCACTCGTATTCAGTAGTGCCACCGCAGATAGAAGGAGATATATCCATCCCTTCGGAAATCAGAACATGTAAGTGAATAAAGTGGCTTTTCCATTTCGTACCACCTGTCCTTGAAATATGCATATTGATTATGGTCTTAAATACTTTTCAGAGGTGTTGAGAGAGGAATTAAGAGTATCCTGAAGAGTCTGAATTTCCTTCGACTCTCTCTAAATATTGGGTCTAATATTTTGATCCCTATTCTTGGAGGAAAAACAAGCCCAAGTAAGTGTGCTTATACATACTGCACCGAGGTGATTTTCGAGAAAATTCCATGAGGGAACTTTTACTAAAAACGAATGTTCCCCACCCATAGGTTTGGATGTTATTTTTCATTCGCCACATCACCATACATACTGGATCCTATGCGGACAACTGTATGTTCTATACTGGTAAGCCAAGTTTTTGTAAGTCCTTAGGGTTCCTATTTTTTTATATTTTTTTAAATTAAAGTATATCAAAATTTGAGAATAGTGTAGTCATGTTCCCCTCTTTCTTTTTCTTCAGCCCCCAGAAATACAGTCCTGATGAGACCCGGTATTTAAAAGTGGGTCGAAACGCCGTCGACAACATAATAAGAGACAGCCCTGACTGAATTATTGTTAATTGTATATAAACTGTCCTTATAATTTTTCCAATAACCTTCTATATTCTCCCCCTTCTTGTTTGGTTACTTTATAACAGGTTATGTTTTTTTTCACTGGGATTCACATTGCTCTATAAATGTAAGAAAGAGAGGTATTATGTATATATAAAATGTTTTTATATGTGATTTGAAAAGTGTACATTAAATAAAGACCTCGGCTGAGGTTTGGTAGATTTCAATAAGAAAATAGGCTGTGTATGGACTTACTGTTTTGACTATTGATTTGGTCTTACTTTATTTTTCATTCTTTATTGTCTTTTGTTTTACATGTGCTAGATTCATTCAAAAGCAACCATTAATGTTGCATGTATTAGAAAAATATCTTTGAATGAGTTCCTTGTGAATGTTGTTTGCAGTACAGTTTCAGTTCCTACCAGCTGATTATGAATCAGCCGGTCGCAATTGAAACCGAAGGCTTTACGACTGCCATCGTAATAAGCCCCTAAATCTATAAGACACTAAGTGAAAGGAAAAAGTTATCCAAACCTTTGAATAGAATTTTGGCAAAGAGTTTTCCGAGATTTAGTACTGCATGTTGTGATGCAACAACCTAAATTCACCTATAGTGCACATTTAGTAGAAATGCTAAACATGTATTGACAAACGTAATAATTTTAGGTTCTGAATAGTTACAGAAGACAGAGGCATACAAGATCCACATACTCATAGACACACTTACATGCACAGACCACTAGACATTCAGTCATACATAGACAGAACCAAACAGACATTAAGAGGGACACTAACAGGAATGTAATGGTATTCATGCACACAAACCATCACACCTACATGCGCCAGTATCACACAAATAACCAGCAAACTGTTTGTCAATTCACACAGACCTTCAACAATGAACATGAGGTGGAGGAACAGATATCACAACTTGATTACATCAGAGTACATTTAATTACTCCAGTGTATGGGGTCCTAATCCCATCCAATATTGATTCATTTTTCACAACAAATCACATTTAATTCATTCCAGGTCACAACCGTAATTTATTTATTATTTCATATCTGGTTGGGACTATTACTCTTTTTACATATATTCAACGCACAATTTATAGACACAAAATATCAAATACAACATACAAAAATAATAATCAAACTCATTTCCTCAACCCCAATTCTTTACAGAACCAGTGTCCGTACATAAACCTCTGTCGCGGTCCACTGCGAGGTAATCCTAATGTACAGATGAGGAAATCGTTCCACCTCAAAACATTCTTAAGTTCTGTACACAACAATTAGTATATGCCACTTTGGTAATCAATGGTTTCCTCTTTCCGGTAGTCTACGCGTTTCGACCCACTTATTTGGGTCTCATCAGGACGGGGGTAAGGACCTACAACAACATACACACTATATACAAAACTGTTACTGTACATCTATTTACACCTACAAAATGCAACTAATGACAGAATAGTCACTGTGGTAAAGTTTCCAAGCACCAACACCCAAAAGTACTCTTGTTCCAGTGAAAAGACACGGATAGAGTGCAGCATTCACTCACCTCTTCCCTTTGTGTAATGAGGTCACACAGTGATACTCTCGTATTAAGCAGTAAGACCTTCATGTGTGGGATCACCCACAATGTGTATTACCAAAGTGTGTGTCTAGGAGAAGAACGTGACGCGGGAAATTCTAAATACGATATATACACTTAAACCTTTCACCCATTGTGGTGGAAACACATCCCGGTGGAACTTACAACTTCTCGCTGCGGACTGCAAAAGGCATACAGACCAACACACATACATGCATGCAGTCTAAAACAAAGTTACACACACGCACACACAAAGAGTGGTTTGAGAGATAGCAACAAGTGGATTAATGGCCATTCCATCCGTGGCCTCTGTTAAAATCATAGCTATGTAGCTCTGCAATTTAGTGCCTTATCTCTCGTCTAAACAGGTAGAAAGGTGCCTTCAAGGGATTTGTTTGGTAAATAATTTGTATAATTTCGATTCTTAATTAAAGGTAGGGCAGTTATATACCTACAAATTTATTAATTATCACTTTTTCAATACTTAAATCAGCTTAGTTTGTCAGAATCAGGATTGAATAAGGTGTGAGTGAATCATCACATATTAACCTGAATACAATAAATTCAATAAACCAAAAGGAGGAGAAACAAGCGGGTGTATATATAAACATTTAATTTATATTTCTAGTTCAAAAAAGGGTACTTTAAATTACAACAATTAAATACAGTGAAAGGAAATATTTCAATATTTGATGCCTTCACTTTCAAATTGATCCAACACTTTTTCACAACAATATATAGCCATTTCTCTGATATGCTCTCTGATAAATTTGTAGGTATATAACTGCCCTACCTTTAATTAAGAATCGAAATTATACAAATTATTTACCAAACAAATCCCTTGAAGGCACCTTTTTACCTGTTTATTCATATTTGCCCGAGCCCTCAAGGGTATATTGGGTTGTCCACTGCACTTACCTTACTTTATCTCTCGTCTAGCACTAACATAGCAAAATTTGGATTTTGGGGTGCCATATTGCTCTAAGTACACCGAACAACTTGTATCCGATCCTTGGATTTCCTTTTAAAATTAGTCTTAATCAAGTGTGCTTGCTCAGTTACACATTAAAACTCCCAGAACTCGCTTTTTTGTCAGATTACTAGAAGCATGGTGGAAACGTACCGGTAAAGGGGAATGGGAGGTCTCGTCGAGGCTGAGGCAGGCATCGTAGAGACAGTGGACATGAGTGAGGGATGACAAAATTGTCCCTGTAAAGCTATGTGATACCAATTTTGGAAACAAAGACAAAATGTATTTTTTTTAAATGTTGCCATATTTTAGAACTTCTGAAAAAGAGGCGCCTCGAGTATCACAAGCCCCACTCCCTATTATGATAATCGTTTCATATACAGCGCGTCAGAATTAATTTCTTTGCACTAGTGAAACATGTATTGGGTTTCCTCACCGACATGGGCAAACATAATATGAACATGAGGGTGACGGAAATTAGGCACAGTGAGAACATTCTTCTATAATTTGTACATGTGAAGCACTGGTACTTAATGTGTTTTTGTAACTAAATTAATTCCAGCTACCTTTTACAATTTCATTAAACCACCCTTTTTTATTTATGATCAAAAAACTAAAAAAATCAAACATTAAAAATTGCATTCGTGAAAGTATCAGCCCCGTTAGGGCGCCGCGTGCTTCCCTGATCTACTTTAATCTATCTGATAAATTCCTGTCGTGTATCTCTTTCCCCCTTGACAACAGCCGCAGTAATGTTATCATATATTCATCCGGTAAAACGTACAGTTCTCGTGCTACCACAAGCCTGGTGCGGCAGGGGCGCCGCGACCTTCCTTGACAATGATCCATGCTCGTCGTGCTTTCCAAAGATGAGTCGGGACGCTGCTGAGCGGTGCAATCTCACGAGGGATGGACCGGAATTCCGATGTATTCATTGAACCTTCCCCAAGAATCAGGAGCTTACCCGGCTTTTCGGTTTTGCATCTGAAACCCCCGTTTATCAAAGTTGTTGAAAGATCATCACTGGAACAAAGCTATGAACTGAATCTTTTTAGCAGATATGTCATCAGAATTCTTTATCAGTGTAGCTTGCGTTAACATGTCGTTAGGCTATATATAATAAATAATTCTCGTTTAAAACTCGTTTCCCAGAGGCACATGTACTGAGGAAAATGCACCTTGGTTCACTATGTACGTATGCAACAGAATGTTTATAGTGCAATCCGATAATAGCACAGCTCCAAAATGAAAAGTTTAAACTCTGCATATCAGCTCTCATCGTTGTAATAGTCTGAGTACTGGCTACTGTAGGGAGTTTGTAGACCCCTTTCACAAGCGATAACGGCAACGACCTACACCAAGAAAGCATGCATCTGGAAGCAAGTTCACACCTTGTGGGAGAGAAGTGTAAAAATGTCGTTAATACGAAAGGCCATTTTGTATTAAAAGACAAGACAGGGTGTGTGATGTTTTCTAACAAGAAGTCTAAATTGACGAAATAAAAATAATTTGCAAACCTGAGATTTACGTTTCGGAATTTCTGTCAGCACAGTCCACCCTGGATCATGGGGATTTCCAAGACACAGTTCCAGGCAGAGTAGGAGGCTGCCTTGAAGAGGACTTGCATTCAGGAGCCTTTCCTCCTTACCTACAGCGCTATCAGCAGGGGGCTAGTCCTGTCTTTTAATCTCATGAAGGACCCCCCCCCCCCATCTCCTGTGCTGTACCCTGTCACGTGCCCCTTCGTTCCTTTTTAGGTCTCGCCTGGCTATCGCGTAAGCGATCGCACAGCGAGACTTATGTAGGGGCTTCAGAAAATGCTCCCAAAGGCTTCCCAGGCGGATCGGGTGGCGGTTAAGCGCACAACCACGCGCATTCCATTTGCCACCAGCTACTTCCTGCGCGTGCGCCGCCTCTCGCATTCAGAGAGATTTAGGAAGGGGCACAAGACCTTAGGAATGCGGTTTATGGCCAGTGCATGTGAGGCATTCAAGCGCAAAGCTGGCATCTGGCATCGGACTTGAAAGCAGCAGACTGCTTTCGCCAGCACGCGCTCGGCCTCACTTCCTGCATCCCCTCTTACAACAATTAACTTTCGTTATAACTCACACCCCATATGCTCGTTCCCTCCCACCCTTCCCTTGATGTCCGCTTTTCTTGTTGTTTACAAACCACGCAACACACTGCTGCATGCCACACACTGCTGCACGCCACACACTGCTGCATGCCGCACACTGCTGCACGCCTCACACTACTGCATGCCGCACGCTGCTGCATTACACACTGCTGCATTACACACTGCTGCACGCCGCATACTGCTGCACGCCTCACACTGCTACACGAAACACTGCTGCACGCCTCACACTGCTGCACATCTCACACTGCTGTACGCCACACACTGCTGCACGCCACACACTGCTGCACGCCTCACACTGCTGCACGCCTCACACTGCTGCACGCCGCACACTGCTGCACGCCTCACACTACTGCATGCCGCACGCTGCTGCATTACACACTGCTGCATTACACACTGCTGCACGCCGCATACTGCTGCACGCCTCACACTGCTACACGAAACACTGCTGCACGCCTCACACTGCTGCACACCTCACACTGCTGTACGCCACACACTGCTGCACGCCACACACTGCTGCACGCCTCACATTGCTGCACGCCTCACACTGCTGCACGCCGCACACTGCTGCACGCCTCACACTACTGCATGCCGCACGCTGCTGCATGCCGCACACTGCTGCACGCCGCACACTGCTGTATGCCGCACACTGCTGCACGCCACACACTGCTGCACGCCACACATTGCTGCACGCAGCACACTGCTGCACGTCGCACACTGCTGCAATCCGCACACTGCTACAGGAAACACTGCTGCATGCCACACACTGCTGCATGCCACACACTGCTGCACGCCACACACGGCTTTATGCCACACACTGCTGCACGCCGCACAATGCTACACGAAACACTGCTGCACGCCACACACTGCTGCACGCCACACACTGCTGCACGGCACACACTGCTGCATGCCGCACACTGCTGCATGCCACACACTGCTGCACACTGCTGCATTACTCACTGCTGCATGCTGCACGCAGCACACTGCTGCACGCCGCACACTGCTGCACGCCACACACTGCTGCACGCCACACACTGCTGCATGCTGCTGCACGCCACACACTGCTGCACGCCACACACTGCTGCACGCCACACACTGCTGCACGCAGCACACTGCTGCACGCCGCACACTGCACACTGCTGCACACCGCACACTGCTACACGAAACACTGCTGCACGGCACACACTGCTGCACGCCACACACTGCTGCATGCCGCACAATGCTACACGAAACACTGCTGCACGCCACACACTGCTGCACGGCACACACTGCTGCATGCCGCACACTGCTGCACACCACACACTGCTGCACACTTCTGCATTACTCACTGCTGCATGCTGCATAACACTGCTGCACGCAGCACACTGCTGCATGCAGCACACTGCTGCACGCTGCACACTGCTGCACGCCACTGCATGCCACACAGTGCTGCATGCCTCACACTGCTACACGAAACACTGCTGCACGCCACACACTGCTGCACACCGCACACTGCTGCACGCCACACACTGCTGCACGCCACACACTGCTGCACGCCGCACACTGCTGCACACCGCACACTGCTGCACGCCTCACACTGCTGCACGCCTCACACTGCTGCACGCCACACACTGCTGCACACCGCACACTGGTGCACACCGCACACTGCTGCATGCCGCACACTGCTGCACTCCACACACTGCTTTTATGCGAGTTTATGCTACTGACATTGTAAATGACAATGCCCTTTATTTGTTTTAAAACCAAAACATAAATAAAAGGCATTGTAATTTTACAATGCCAATAGCTCAAACTCTTATAAATGCGAGACCTATTGCATTGCAAATGCTTGTTTAGTCTAGCATGTTCCAGGAAGTCATGTTCGCAGCAGTTGAAGTGACTGAACGTTTGTTAGGAGAAAGTAGTTTCTTTGATTGTTTTAAGTACATAGTAGAAATCACTTTTTAAAGGAGCTTTGTTCGATCGTGGGACTCTTCATGAGCCCTCTTTGCAAGTGGACCAGGGCGAAAATAATTTATGCCGGTGTTCTATGCTTAATTTCGGTAATTTCGTGTTACATTTGTTATGCAAAAATCAAAAAAAATACGCCACTACAAGACATCGCATAATTATGTGTTGCCTGGGCCTGCATCAAAATGTTCCTGTGAGTGCCCAGGAATAATGCGAACAGCCAAATGCAAGCAATTGTTGCTCATGACAGGTATTTTTGACACAATGTTTTCGAGGAAAATGTGTCCTTGCATCAAATATTGACGCAAAGGTGAATTTCACGCTAAAATATAGTCCAAAATGATGGATTTTAATTTTTCATAACTATGTGTAACTTTTGAACACTTTTTCAAAACTTTTTATAATAGGACAAAAGCAAACTAACAACATGTTTGCACACCCCTAATTGCAAGCATGCCAGTTGTTGGTGTGGGAATACCAGACGTGTAGATTCTCTAGTTCTGCATAGTATCCTGCAGCAATAGCAGTTATGACTTCTTATGACTTCTCTTCCCATAATTGAGGATGTGCGTAATTCACAGATCACGCAATAAACACAGCCCCACTATTGCTCATTATAGCAGAAAAGGCCACTTTATTAAGACAGTTGAAAATTTACCAATCGCATAACTATAACAGTATGACATCATGAAATAACTTGGCATTTCCACAAAAAACAAACAAACTTTATTTCAACAATTCAATCAAACTTCATATAATACACCCCATGTCATTGTAAAGCCCAACTTTTCTCTTCCCCACTCTCGCGTTCAGACATTCCCCCCCCCCCCGCCCCCTAGGAGTGGGTAAGGCTGCTCCAGACTTACCACCCCCGCAAAATCGCCAGCCAGGAAAAACCCCCAGAGTTTTCCTGGCCCCACCCAAAACTGAGCTGAAAAGTAGAACATCAAAAACTGTGATTACACCATAGATTCTCGTTCCATAAATCTGCAAGTAAATTCCTAATTTCTAGCAAATCATAGGCCTGAACCAGTTGTGATAAGTGAACACCATCGTTCCTGAATAAGTGGCCTTCGTCCTTTGTAATGTTATCGTTAGACAGTACTTTAATCCCCATTGCTTGACAAAAAAAACGTTCATAGTGTGGTTGAGTTTGCGACTGGCCTTTTCAACTGCCGCGTGAATCCTGTGTCCCCTCCAATGTTGCCTGTATATGAATTCAGTCCAAACAAGACAAGTGCCCGCCCAATTGTTTTTTAGAACAGCGAGATTCAGCTTCATTTGTTTGATTAGGGACAAACCGGACAATGGCACCAAGTCATTTTCCCCCAGATGTATGATTAACATATCCGGAGGACACCCCGCTGGAAGAAAACAAGTCAGTCAAAGTAGGAAACAAACTCTCCCACCGCATGCCACTATACCCTTCCATAAAACTTCATGTCCTGCACTGGAAAGTCTGAGTGATCTGCCATAGATCTGTTGCTCTGCGAAAAGCGCTGCACACTTTATGAACGAATGGCCCACTATCCAGATGTTCATTTTCGCTGACAAAAGGGCCTTGTATGCAACCTAGAAGGAAAAACAAAATTAGCAAAGAAGGAAAACAAAAAACCCAATCACTTCCTAACATAACGAGCACAACAAGAAGATTTCCACCTCCCAATGCGCCAAATGTCAACCCATGCCCAACCCAACCTTGCCTCTTCTGTAGCAGCCCCAATACGAAAGGAATGTGTGCCAAACAAAGCCGGATTGTGACCTATCCTAATGAGGGTCTTCAGTAAAACTGCCAGCATCTGAGCACTAGAGAACTTGGAGCCATGCTTATGACAAAATATGGCACCAGAAACAGGACCTACTGTGCTGCTAAAACGTTCCCACTCCACCACTGGTACACACTCCTGTTCAGATATACCCAAGTGCCCCAACCCAACTGGTCTGTTTTAGATGCCCTCAGCCAAATCCTAAGTTTGGACTGCTGCAAAAACACCTCGTTAATGCAAATGCCGGTTTGGCCATGCAATCCCAAAAGCTCGGAAACCCTGAATGCTAAAAAAAATAGCCAAATCATACACAAACGAAAACAAAAAACTTCCCAATCGTCGTAGCAACAAACAGGCAACTGAATCAAAAGTAGCTGTAAGAGATCAAAAGTCACTGGCTGACGTAAAGACGCTGTAGGTTTCCGCTATTCAGAAATAACCACCCTCCCAGACTGAAAAACAAAATTGCCATAACTTATGAACTCCATCCAAGCCTGACGATAGCTTCTCCTAGTAGAGGGGGCCACAGATTTCTCCACTAACGTTCTGTGGGATCGAAGTCTTGTTGAGGGCTGCCCCTGCCGCCAAACTGTGGAACGTCTGCCAATGAAAGAGTGACAAAGCGTCTGCTATTGAGTTAATGGTACCAGGTATATGCCGAGCCTTAAAAACAATGTTTAACTGTAAGCTCTTTAACATAAACGACCACAAGAGACGCAGGACTCTCAGATCTTTAGCCCTTTGTCTGTTGATGAGCTCAACCACTGCCATTTTATCAATGTGAAAAAGGACCGACTTGTCTCTAAACTATTCCCCCCAAACAAAAAGAGCCACAATCGGAGGAAAAAGTTCTAGAAAGGCAATACTGCATCCTTGCTGCAACCAATTGGAAGGCCAGCGTTCTGCACACCACCGCCCCTCCCAAAACAGGCCAAAACCATGAGCCCCCGACGCATCAGAGTAAAGTTGAACTTACAACAACATGTCATCTTCAACAAAATAAAGGGAGACTCCATTGAAATCTTCCAGAAATTGCAACCAGATACGGAGATCGTCCTTGACAGCCTTGGAAATCCTGACCTTATGATGTGGAAGGAAGGCCCCAGACATGGACATCCCCAACTGTCTCCAAAAAGTCCTGCCAGCCCTGATGACTGCACGCAAAGTTTAAATAACTGAAAAGGCGCTGAACCTGCCGGAGTTCCAATTTTGGCTGATCAAGGACCGATATCAAGAAGGACAGAATATCTTGCACCTTCCCTGCAGGCAACCTGGCCTTCATGTCCAACGTGTCAATTTGAATCCCTAGAAATGTTAGCCTGGTGCTGGGACCCTCTGTTTTCTCAGGAGCTAAAGGGACACCCAATTCTTGAGCCATATCCTGAAAACCTTTCAACGCCAAGCTACACTGATTAGACTGCCTTACACCAATGAACATGAAGTCATCCAAATAGTGGCATACAAGAGTGTGTCCACTGCACTGTGTAAAGCACCATTGTAAAAAAGTGCTAAACCGTTGAAAGAGGGCACAAGAAACAGAACATTCCATGGGAAGGACTTTGTCAAAGAAAAAGGCTCCATCAAAAAACATGCCCAGAAGTTCAAAATCTGAAGGGTGGATCGGCAACAGGCGAAAAGCTGATTTAATATCGCTCTTGGCCAACTCCGCCCCAGCCCCCGCCGACCTCACCAATTTCAATGCGTCATCCACAGAGGCGTATGACAAACTGGTGTCTGCTGGAGATAGATTGACCCTCCGGCCAGGATAAATGGTGGATCAAACGATAATCTCCTTCTGATTTCTTGGGGACCACTCCCAGGGGTGAGACAATTAGTTCCGCAAAAGGACTCTGCATGAAGGGGCCAGCTATTCTACCTGCCTGTAATTTGGCATGAAGTTTTTGTTGCACCACCTGCGGAAGTTCCTTAGCAGATTTAAGATTGTCAGCCCATCGCCGCTGACGTGGCCCCTGGTATCCAATTTTAAACCCTTCTTTGAAGCCCCAGTACAAACTAGATGCCGCTACTATATCTGGATAGCAGCCCAACCAACGTTCTAGAACTTCAAGTCTAATTGGGGTAGGAGCCCTTTGGTGGATACTGATTTATTGTCCCTCTCCCCCTCTGGAACCTGCCTTGATCTATGACTTTAGGACCTGCGATGCATTGAGTGACTGGGTGCTTTCCCCCACATTGTGAGCAGTCATGCTTGTAGCGACAAAATTGTCTGCTACAGAATCCTCTATTAAAATTCCAGCAGGCCCCTGGGACCGGTGGTTGTCCCCTCTTGTGCCAACACCCCCATCCTGAGCGAGACGAGGTTGAAAGTGCCGGTAGGTAATTGGTAAACCACTGGCAGTGTGAGTCGTTTCCGGCGGGTGAGTGGAAGACATCCATCGGAGCCACAGTTCGGAATCCACCTCCCCCATGGCTTGTCATTAAATATACTGAGCTGAGCCCTGAACTCCTCATCGTAGCTGAGCCACGCATAGCCACCAAAGTGCATTTGGGCCTTGCGAATTATATTAATATATTTGAACAAAGCCACTGCCCTGTCCTGATGACGCTCACAATATACACTCGCATATATGAGGAAAGCGGATATCCAGTTGTCAGTATTTTTAGGAACCCTAGGCCATTTGGCAAGCTCCCACTGTTCTTCCTTGGATCCTTCAGCCTGAACGTCCCTATCTAATAACTTAAAAACGTCCACAAACTCACTCTTCTAAATCCTACCCTTAGTTTTCTCGGAAAGGTGGGACCCCCCAAAGGCATTGAAAGACCCATATAAGGCAGCTTTTTATGAATATTCCGATCTTCCTCCAGGACGTCTTTCCCAGAATGAATTAACTCAGCCCCTTGTTTGGGTTTACTAGTGGAAACCACATCTAATGTGACACTACCCATAACCTTGGCTGGCACAACAGAATTCTGTACTCCCACTTCAGTTTGAGGTGTCAAGTCAGCAACCAACAACCTATCCCCAACACCAATAGAATGCTTACTGGGCTATTTAAGATTAGAATGAGTCCCTGTGTCCCACCATTGTGACTTATCTGATGGTAATTGATCGGAGCGTTTCTGGAATTCCTTAGGGTCATCCCGCTGACGAGGGCCGCTTAGCCGTTCGTGATCTGATGTTCTGTTCGCTCTAAACTTCTGTAACACACTAAGCACAGTTGTTGCCCCCAAAGAACCCTTTTTAATCTCACTCTTTAAGTGCGGAACCATCAATGATTCAACACCGCCAACGTCTCTCAATTCCCCTTCTTACAGTTCATCACTGTCATCCACATAAACCAGATTATCATCATACATATCCAAATCATTGTTACTCAACCCCGACTTTTCCCCCTTCCCCACACCCCCATCATACGACCTCCAATGATATGCCACCATCCGCTTCTGATGACCAGCAGTAGAAGGAAAATCCTCATGTGGACTTCTTTGTGTGTCAGACCAGTTCAGCAAAGCCGCATTGTGCTCAACCGCCTGACCTGAGGAGCCACCATACTCCTGTGTCTTCAAACCGCTTGTGCTTGAAGAAGGTGTTGTACCCCGTGCCCCCCTGACCACCGCAAAGCAGAGCTCCCAGAAGCTGCTGAAGAGGCCCCAGTGGAATGTTCTACCCAAACCCACTGGCCAGACTGTGGACCCATGCGTGAACCAAAAGAATGAGGAGGTTGTGAAGGGACTACATAATTTGTAGGTAACTCAAAAGCATCCCCAATAGCCAAACCCACATGCGGGGCATTCGTCACACTCGTACGATTCTGACCTTGGGAAAACACCACCTGCTCATTATCTGCGCCAACATTCTGGTCGACATACATCAAGTCATCTGACCCCACCACTGATTGAGGAACCACAGATCCCAAACCAGGGAAAACCCCTTCACTAGTGGACACTGTTCCCAACGGCTCACTACCCAGTGGACTATTATTTGCCAATGCAGACTGGTGCAGTAAGGTGCCAGTAGTCTCCTCAACACCCTCCTCCCCGCTGTCACTAGAATAAGCCACCAGCGAGGAGGGACGGCGAGAAAAACAGGGACTGGGTGCAATGGTCACTTTTTGTAGCCCAAAACTGACTCCTGCCTGTGAAATTCCAGCTGGTGCCGCCTTTGACACATTGTAACCTGAAAAAGAGGGTGGCCCCCTGTCTGAAACTCGAGAAGACTGAATCCTCAAACCCCGCCCCTTCCGAGTCAAACCCCGAGATAGGGAACCAGCGCTCTTGACCCTGGAAGCCCCTCCTCCTCGAGAACGAGAACACCTCAGTCTTTGACCCACACGCGAGCCGGGCAGACCTGAGAGCTGTTCGTCATCATGTGGCCTAAACGGAGATGCCCTAACAACGTCCCTCTCTGCACTCGGTCCCAATGAAATGCTCCGGACCGTGCTGAGCACCGCACCAATAGACAGCACCAGCGCAGGACGCGGTCGCTTCGGCAAGCATGCCGCTACAGCCTTCTCCACCCCCTTAGCCCCTTGCTGTTTAGGGCAGGCACAACCCACCCTAGGCCCCAGGCCACAACAAGTCCTCCAGCCCCGCGTCGCACAAAACGCAGATAGCCGCGCGCACCTCTTCTTTGCCAGCCATAATTAATAAGACTGGACACAATAATAAATATGCCCGCAGTAAATACCTGGCTCAGTAGGCACAACGTGAAAACCAGCGACGAAACACCCCAGGGCACTGCTGATGCAAGTGCCTTCCCGCTAAACTGCCTCTAATCACCGCCATCTGAATCCCTCTCTCCTGCCTAACTATCTACACCTGACCCGTCGCGTGGCCGTTTGCTATGCGCGAAATAGCCCAGGTTGAGACTGGCTCGTGCCCTGCTCCACCTGGGTTCCCAGTTTCACTTTGCGGAATTCCGCGGAGTTACATAAAAATTCGGTGATATTCTGCGTACTGCCAATGGGCTGAAATATGAAATTTAGTGCCAGTAGGTTGAAAAATGTGCACGAACGGCACCATGCAGTGTGCAAGAGCAAGCAGCCATTCTAGCTGGTTTTGCTCCCGCTTGAGTGGAAAAATCTACTTGATTGGCAGCAAATCTACTTGAGACACAGTCCTCTGAATACGACCGCCCATGTTAGAAAATGGAGCTAAGCGACACCAAATCTCACTTGTGCTTGTATTTCTGGAGCCTCACAGGAAAATATTCTGTCACGTGGTGATTACACCCATAATGGGAATAACCTAATTGACCCAGATTAAAAACATATTTCTTTGTTGGTTTTTTCTAAAGTTTAAGACAGCTTTTATGTTGTTGATTCTAGCTGACAAAGGAAGCCTGAGGAGTTTATTTTGTTTGGCCATGGTTAAACTTCAGTTTTTGTTGCTGTGTTTTGGGCCTCTTTGAGTCTGTCCTTGAATTGCTTATAGGCCCCAATTACATTGTTAAAGGCCATAGTGAAACTATGCTCTGCTACACCAGTAGCTCAAAGAGTAAGGCTAGCTCCTTCACATTTTCATCCTATTTGAATTGACCAACCGCATTTCTGAGGCTTATCAGGAAACCCTGATGGGCTAGGGTGTTAAAAGTTTTAGGGTCCTTATATTCGTATCAACTTTGTTGGACAGCCTATTTAGTCTTCACAAGTACTTCAGTGCCACTGCTGATGCAGACCTGTTTTTTTTTTAGACCTTTGCACCTCCGTTGATACAGTGGACCAGTATACTTTGATCCACTGGCTCCAGTCAGTTCGAATTCATGTGCGTGACCTTGACATGTTTCTCTTCCTTCCTCAAAGGATGGATTTAGACATTAGCAAGGCATCCTTTTTGGTCTTATCCATCACTGTTCCCCTCTGGAGTCAATTGGGACTTGTCACTGTCATATGATACTCTTTAAAAATTACATGAAGTCACTGGGACAATCATTAGGTTATTTGGAGTAGAATCATTTTGTTAAGTGGGCAATACTACATTTTTCTTGTGTTTTTCTCCAAACTGGTGTGGAGGAGGTCCAAAAAATGACAACTTTTGGCCTGCTGCTATGGGCTCTTGACCCACCCTGGTGCCCAAGGTTAAAAGCTTTCAGGCACATGCATCAAGGTAGGATTTTGCGAGTCCTTAATTGCGATTATTAAGGAATTGCAATTAAGGACTCACAAAAGCCTATGCATGTAAGAATCGCTATAAAAATAGTATAAGGGTATATATTTATTTGCATAGTTAATTAAAACCGTTGTAAAGCGCCAACATGTTCAAAAAACAAATATGTACATTTACAACACATTCCTTCAAAATTATTGTGTTTAAAAACTTGCTAAAAATGTTCTATAATTAAGCAGCTTTATCAACGAAGTGTCTAATTTCTGTCCAAATGCTACAGGGATCGTTCCAGTCCATCAAATATCTTTCTGCCAACCATTGGCAAGCCCTTCTGACCCTGGCAATCAGCCCATATTAAAATACTAATTGCTCCATATAGCGTACCCTCGGGTGCTGTGCTGTCTGACCACCGCGTGCTTCAGATAAAAAAGTTCTTGTTGTGTGAGGAGAGTTTCTTCAATGTGCCTCAGAATGTTTTCCCATGAGTTTACTGCCTAGATTCCTTATGTCAACATTTCAGGCATTTTGCTGTTGCACAGTCTCAGATACTTCACTAGGCTGCAGTTCAATTGTGGATCATTGGGTGCAAAGCATCCCAGCAATACTTGCCTCCTAGTACGCATCCCCCGCTGGTTGAAGTGTTGCTTCAACAGTTGTTTCCGTTCCTTAAGAAGCTTTTGCAGGAGCACAGTAAATGCAGCAGATCTTCAGATGCAGATCCACATAAGCGGCACACAGAGCCCGCTTTCTCTCTTAACCAGGGTGGAAGGTGTTGTATACACAGTAGCAGCCCCAGTCTGTACTTCATGAAAGCAATTTTTTTTTTGTCATAACCCAGATTGAAATAGGCTTGAGCGGCCAACTTTGTATATGTCTTCAATGTAATCCAGCCATGGTCCCTTTTTGTCAATGAGCCCTTATCCTCCAGCAAAGAAAGATGTTTCACTGTCTTCCACACTAGTTTTTTAAAATAGTAGTAGTTGTTGGTGTTTCCCAAAGCTGACATAGCCCCATCCTATTTAAACTGCTGTAAAGATATTCCGCACCAGGTGATTTGGTGTGTTGTTGTATCTCCTTCCATTGCTGTTCATTTAGTGTGCCATGCGGAGCTTTTCGCACTTTATCCCATGCAATAATGAAGGCCCCTTGTCTTGCAACTGTTTGTTTTTGAACACCAAATTCAAGCCTAATTTGCGCAGACGAGGTATTTTTTGTCAGCCCAAAGATTACCCTGTATGCTGTTGTTACTGCGGCGTCAAGTATTTTAGCGTCTCTGCCTTTCTAAGCCTCGCTGCCATAGGTGATTGTTGGCAGCAGTTTTGCCCAAACTACCTCAATCAAAGGGAAGATCGATGGTCCCCTCAATTTTCAATTTAATGATTTTAGAGTGGTAGCCAATACTAGGCCTTTATGCCTGATGCTGTTCTTCTGTGCCGAAAAGCGTCCCCCTATATCCAACTTCACACCCAAATATTTGTAGTCCGCTGTATCCACAATTTTAGTTTCTCCCCAAAACCAGGCTCCAGTTTGTCTCCTTTTTTCCCTGATTATCATGGTTCTCATTTTGGCCAGGTTGATCGTTAGATCATTTGCTTTAGAGAAGTCCTGTGTTGCCTTTAAAAGATGTTGTAGCCCTACTTTTGTTTTACTAATCAGGACTATGTCGTCCGCATACAGGAGGCAGGGTATCAAGATGTCTTGAAGTTTTGGGGCATGTGAGTTGCAGCTAATCAGGAGTGGTACTGTGTCAGCTATATATAGGTTAAAGAGAGTCGGTGCTAGGACACAACCCTGTTTCAGCCCTTTTTCCGTAGGAATACGCCTCAACAGGAAAGTTCCGTTGCCCAGCTTCACCTGCAACCAAGTGTCCGTGTGCAAGTTTATTAGCAAGTTTAATAAGGGCTGTGGCAGCCCCCATCTATGCAGTTTGGAGCATAATTTAGTACGGTTGACGTGATCAAATGCGGCCTTATAGTCAATAAAGCATAAGTATAGAGGTGTCCGTGCAGCCTCAGCCTTGTCCATAAGCATTGCCATGCTTAGTATATTGGTTATTGATTTTACTAATCCAGTCTGTTGTAAAGGAATTGCAGATTTTTCTGTGGCCCATGCCTGGAGATCCTCTAGTAATGTACCAGCAAAAAACTTTGCCTCATTGTCTAATAAAGCCACTAGTTAATAGTTTTGTGGTACCGACTTTTCTCCAGATTTATAAATTGGGGAAATGATTGATCCTTTCCAGGAGCTAGGCAGGATATTTAGTGTCCTAATTTCTCTAAACAGTGGTTCCAATGCTTCTGCCCAGTAGGTTGCCTCCTGTTTGTGTAATGCTGGTGGTATTCCATTACATTCTGTGGTTTCTCGAACCAAATCAAGAAAACCATCCTCAAACACTGGCGCATCTTGAACATCGGACCCACATCACTGCCACCGCAACTATTTGCTTTCAAACGTATGGGGAACATAAAAGACATGCTGGTGCACACCAGACCCCAGCACAAACAGACACAGAACCAGTTGTCCTTATGGGGCCTGCCTGCAGTTAAAGGGCATTTCCCATGTGGTTCTTGTGCCGCGTGTCCACAAGCAAAACAGAGTACAGGAATTGACATAGGCACCAACAGACCATGGTCTCTCATGAAACACACTAATTGCAATAGTGACAAACTGATCTACATGATTATATGCCCTTGCCTGATGTGGTACATAGGCATGACAACGAGAAAGGTGAAGACAAGAATTCTGGAACATAAAAGCAATATGAGATGCAAGAAAAGTTCAACTAAGATGACCAATCACTTCATTACACAAGGACACACTGAGAATGACATTAGTTGGGTGGTACTAGAGAAACCAACTATTCCCCCTCATATCAGTGAGATTCAGCAATTCTTACTGATCAGAGAACAACGATGGGTACACAAACTACGCACTGATGCCAATGGACTGAATGATGACATACCCTGGCTTCTATTATAGATGTATCATACTACTGATCTGTTACATCACAACATAAGATACAGCACACATGATTTCCAGTGGTTGATTCTCCTCTACCAATGCTTTGTATCCGCACCCTACTCTGAGGCGCACCACTCAATCATTTCCTCAAATTTGCACAAGGTTGTGCTTAATATAACATCTTTTGGAGATGATTCTATTGTCAATCTGCTTCTTGGGCTATGATTAGTGTCTTTGACACTGCACATGCGCAACACTACAGCAGAACCTTTTTTTGATTGTTTCTTTGATCGTTCACACTGTGAACTATCCCCCTCTCTTTAAGCAATGCCTTACTCCATCATTGCCATTTAATTTTATTCTATTTTTTTTAATTGTAAATTATTTTATTTTGAGTATTTTTCTTCAGGCTTTGAATAAGTATGTCCTTCACTAAGCATGCTCACTCATCGCGCTATAAATATGTGTCTCCTTCACTGAGCATGCCCACTTACCGCGCTATGAATAAGTGTCTCCTTTACTGAGCATGCTCAGTCATGACAGGGCCTCATACTTTAAGCCAGGCGATATACTTGGCCACCTCAGGGTCCTGACTGACACAGGTGGGAACAATTCACTGTCTTCCACTCACTATATAAGCGCAGAGCTGGCCAGCCGTTCGGTACTTCCGGTCTCAACTCATTGACCGCCCCGGGGTACCGACGGACAGGTAAGCTTTGCGCTTGGAATTTAGATACTCTCTTCTTACATTAACAGGGCTAACAGTTTCTCTATTTGTTTACCAAAATAATTATTATTTATTAAAAAAAATCCTTTTTTTCAAATGTTAAAATGACTGAATCCTGTCCTGAGTTCTTCTTTGTATGCCATACTGTAGTTGTGACTAGGTGGGTGGTTGTGTTCATAGTAAACTATATGATCAGAGATCTGTCTGTACACTCTGACATCACACATTTTGTTTATTATAGAGCGGGCCCCCTTCCCTGAGTTGTATACAGGTTGAGGTGAGGGTTTCATCCAAACTATTTGGGTAAGTGTGGGACCCATACTTTTGGGGTTAGCATTTTTTATGTTTTATAAATATATTACCTGCATTACTAGAACTGTATATATGTAGTGACCCTTTCTGACCAGGAGAGTTGTTGTTTTTTTATCTCCCTCAGATGGACCCAATAAATACTGAACACCTGGATCATCGGTGTAGTATTATTATTATTATTTTGTTCAATTTGAGCACACCACAGCAGTAGCTTTATCTTTCACCCGGTCCTGAAGAAAGCCCAGATCCTTGTATAGATCTCAAGGGCTGAAACATGTCGACCTATTGCGAGGAGTAGTGTCGAATCTCCACTACTCTACCTTATGCACTTTTGTAATCCTGACAGTGAAACCTACACAGTAAAGCCTTTTTTGGTATTCACTAGCCAGTTTTAACTTCACCACTAGTTTTCTCACCACTGATTCTCTAGCACTGCTCTCTTTTACCTCACTCACGGTATAAGGAACACTACTCCTTGTACATACAGCCTCATCCTCGCTGAACAAAATCCCTGGACTCCTCCCTCTTAGTGAGGGGGTTGTAGCCCCCTTTGGAACTAGGTTTTTCCACTGGCAGAACGAACCCGATGATGAAGCATGTCACCTCTTGGTGAGTGAGGGCTCCAGTCCTCTTTCGGGATTATCCCTGTGGGGATTCAATTCACCTGCCTTGGTCTTTTGTGTTCACTACCTTCTTGGACCCGAGATGACCTCTGTGTTTACTTGGTATTCCATTAGGGCCAGGAGCACCTTCTCTTCTCCCCTAGCCTATCGGCCGTTTAATTGCTGTTACATGAGTTATTTGGAGTTCCTCAGTTGATAAACCTCCCCTTGCATTCCCAGAGTTTGTGGGATTACTTCCAGCACCAACCTTGGTTGTCATATGGCATTCTATTTTTTTTTTTATAAATCTTTTTATTTAAACATACATCGGTTCAATTTTAGACATTACAGAGGAATCAACACATCTGTGCACTGCCATGACATAGGATGGGAATTGGTACATCATTACATGGAAAAGGAATGCTACGGGGAAATGGGGTCATCATGTTCAATACAACGAGGCGGTGAACATATTTCTCCACGGTAGGTGTTCCAGGGGCCCCATATTCGAGTCCACTTTTTGGGGCAGCCCCTGGCCAAGTAAACCGTCTTCTCCCTATACATACACCAATCAAGGTCTTTCTCCCATGCGTCTATTGTGGGTCGGTGAGATGCACCCCATAGCTGTGCAATGTTCCTTTTCGCTAACATGATCCCTAATGTGGTCCATTTTGTCTGGTGAGTGTTGAGGTCAGTAGGCTCCCAGATGTTTAGGAGACACCTTCGCGCCTCTGGTTGGAGATTGACTGAGAGTACTGTGTTGATAATGTCGTGGACCTTGCGCCAGAATGAGCTTATAGCAGCACACTCCCAGATTATGTGCATAAATGTACCCATGTGTCCACATCTCCTCCTGCAGTCCCCTCCATCAGCATTCCCCATGTACACCAGATGAGGTCCCGTAATATATACCCTGTGTAGAATTTTGCGGTAAGTCGTGCCGGTATAGCAACTACTCTAGGAGAGGACACCGCCTCCCGCCAGTCCTCATCATCCAGCTCCAAACCGTCCCCCAACCAATTCTCCCGCAATTTCTGGAGGGGGTCTTCCATGTTATTTATAAGTTTCTTATATTTTTTTCTGGAAGGTGACCATCCAATATTCTATCCTCCAGCGGTGAGGAGTCAGGAGGAGTAGTGGCCCGCAGTATATGAGAGTGAAGGGAGTGTTGCACCTGTGCATACCGGAAATACTCCAAGCCTGCCAACTCATATTCCCTCTGGAGCTCAGAAAAGGACTTAACCCCACTGAGGACGTACAAAAGGGACTTACCCCAGTTGACAGTAAAGCCAGAAAATCTACCAAATATAGCCAGGATATCTAGAACTGCAATCAGGGATTTCCTGGGGTAGGCCAGATACTGTAATATATCGTCCGCATAGAGTGAGATGCGGTCTTCCCACTCGGGGGACCATCTCAGCCCCCGTATCAGTGGGTCTCTACGGATCCAGGCTGCTAGAGGTTCAAGGGCATGGGCAAAAAGTAACGGTGAGTGTGGGCACCCCTGACGAGTTTCCCGACTAAGTTGGAACGTGGCTGATAGTTTATTGTTAACCACCACCTGAGCCAAAGGCTCACTGTACAAGAGACGGACCCACTGGATGTATTTTGGGCCAAAGCCCATCTGAGCCAACACAGCCCAAAGGTAGGGCCACTCGATAGTATCGAACGCCATGGTCGCGTCCAAGGACACGATTACAGCTGGCTCTTGAATGGTAGGAGCTCTACCCACAACTCCATGAACTCTGCGCAATTTAGGGCCATGTTTCTGCAAGGCAGAAAGCCGGATTGGTCCGGATGGACCAGAGTATTGACTATTTTGACCAGGCGAGTAGCCAAGAGTTTAGCCAAGATTTTGGGTTCAGCGTTTAGGAGGGAAATGGGTCTATAAGAGGCACAGTCTATCTTGGGTTTACATTGTTTATGTATTGTGATTATGGTGGCAATCCTCTGCTCTCTGGGCAGTGTCCCACCCTCCCTAGATTCCTCAAACATGGCTTTCAGATAGGGTGCCAATTTGTCGAGCTGAAGTTTGTACAGTTCGATGGGAAGTCCATTAGGACCAAGGGTCTTCCCAGAGTTTGGGGAGCGGATTGCTTGTGCTATCTCATCCGTCATCAATTCACTGTCCATATATGTACGGTCAGCTAAGGTGAGCTGGAGGAGCTTGATGTCTCGTAATAACTCCTGAGAGTCCTCTTCGGAGTGCGATGTTATGGTCGTATATACTTTACCAAAATGGTTAGCGAACCTATCCACAATTTCCTGCGGCTCTGTGAGGGAGATATCTCCATCAACTTAAAGTTCCGGAACTAGCCTGCTTGCCCATTCCTTTTTGTCGAGCCAGCTATAAATTTCCCTGCTTTGTCTCTCAGGTCATATATCCTGCCCAATCGCTCCCTACCTAGCGCTTCGGCACTGTCCGTCACTAAGGCCTTATAGTCGTGTTGCTTCAGCTTCAGTAAATGAAGCTTCTCCGGCGTTACTCCCACTTCAAGGTCGCCCTCTAACCTGAGAATTTCAGCCTCTATATTTAGGACTTCTTTGTGTTTTTCTTTCTTAGCTCCAGGAATCGAAGACAGGGCCTGGCCCCGAATGACAGTCTTAAAGGCTTCCCATAATGACTGGGAAGAGCACACGGACCCCTCATTATCCAGGAAGTAATTATGTATGGCTTTGATGAGGTCTTTGCGGCTCTTCGGATTCTGGAGGTATCATGGGTTAATGGGGGCTATTCGTCCCACTGCAATGTGATTGAGGACAACATGTATCCACACCGGTGAGTGATCAGATATGCCCCTAGCCAAGTGTTTGATTTTGGGTATTTGTGTGACTTGTGCTGTGGGAACAAGGCAGTAGTCTAAACGGGAGAGACCGTGGTGAGCTCCAGAATGAAAGGTGTATTGCATCTGATCTGGATGATATGTTCTCCACCCATCCACTAAACCCATTGTATCAAGAAAGTCGGGTAGCATGCGAGAAGAGGGACCCACCTCCCGCGCAGGGTATCGATCTAATGGGCCCGAAACCACTGCATTAAAGTCACCTCCAAGGATCAGTGGGCCATCTGGAAGGGTGAGGAGGATAGAGCCCAGGTCTGCAAAGGTGGTACCCTGCAGTCCTGGTGGAATGTATATAGACATAAGTGTAATGGGGCATCCCTCCCACATACCCGACACCCCAATGTATCTGCCCCGATCATCTATCCACATGGAGCTCACCGCAAGAGGGAAAGAGTTCTTCACCATGATGCCCACACCCCGCGAGCCGGAGGGGAATCCTGCATGTGCCACCATTGTGTACCCACACCTGTGCATCGCCCTACATTAATTGCCAATCAGATGTGTCTCTTGTAATAGGACAATATCTGGGGCTTGCCGCTTAATATATTTGAGCACCACGCTACGTTTAATCTTGTCCCCCAGGCCGTTAACATTCCAACTCAGTATGTTAATATTTTTGTCTCCCTGTGTACCCATTTGTCAAAGCAAAGACTGCAGCATCCTCTGCTAGAAAGTCAAGATCAATTGCCGATGTGAAAAACTGATCAACACAAAAACATAAACCCCCAATCCAACAACCCCCCCACCCTGCTGCCCTGCACTACAGGGGTGGAATTGCCCATAAAGAACTATGCAGAGTGCCTGTCGCCCTGTAGCTGAACTAAAAGTAGAAAATGTAAGGACGTGACCTACCGTGACCCTTTCCCCCCCACCCTCAGAATACCATAAAGTCCCCCAGAAAGTCCCGCACAGTAGATCTGGGAGGCGGCCTTCAAAAGGGGGCAACCCCCAAAATAGTCGGCCACCATGCCGCCCGTTACCTGTCCCGGCCCTCCACCGGAATGCGCCCTTCCAGTGGAGCCATTTCGTCTATTCAGACCCCTGTGGCCGGGAGGCAGTGTCCTTTCCATCAGAGCGATCACGTGCGGCACAGTCCGTGTGGAGTTCAAGCCAGTTAGCCGCATCCTCTGGCCGCTCCAAGAACCAGGTTCTTCCCTCTGCTTCCACACGAAGACGTGCAGAGAATAACATCGAGTACCTAAGTCCCTTGGCTCTGAGAGTCTGTTTTACAGCCATGAATGACGATCTCTGCTTCTGCACTCATTGTGTGAAGTCTGGAAAAAAGGAGATGTCAGCATTCTCATAGCGGAGGGCGGCCCCCGTCCTAGCATTCTGGAGGATAACATCCCTGTCCCGGAAGTTTAGCACTCTGGCCAGTATCGGGCGCAGAGGGCCCCCCGGCTTAGGGTGACCCCCGGAGACCCTATGCGCCCTCTCGATGAGGAAGAACTTGCTGAGACCCTTAGGCTGTATGTGTTGAAGGATAAGGTCTTCCACAAAGAGGTCTGGGGAATGCCCCTCCGTTTTTTCCAGTACCCCCAAGATGAGTAGGTTATTACGACGCAGGTGCCCTTCATAATCATCTAGTTTAAGTTCGGCAAAGCTACGAAAAGAGCGCTTGTCCTGCATTTCCCCTTGAAGCTGGGCAACATCTCCCACAAGGCTAGAGGGGGTAAGTTCCACTTGTTTGACTTTTTCGTTGACCTTGGTGAGGTCTGCCCGTATCAAGGTGACGTCAATAGCCATTGTGTCTATTTTATGTTTCAAGGAGGTCTTGACGCTGGCTTTCGCATCCATGACGTCCTTGAGGGACAGCTCCTGATCTTCTCCTCCTTGCTCACTAGCAGAACTACCCCTGGTCTGGCAGCTCTCGAGCATGTCTTTTGGGAGGGTATAGCGGTTCAGCCTGTTAGATTGCACCGTCGTGGGCCCCTTCGTTCCCGCTGACCTGCCCTTCTCCATTGCTGCCATAAATTGCCTGTGGGTCCCACTTATTCACCTTCCACCAATTCCGGTCCCTGCTACAGTTCACTCCAGCACAGTGTCAGCCCTCAGCACCCGGCTGACAGATAGCAGGGGGATCAAGTCGGAAATGAGATACGAGACAGTATCACTGCAACGCAGGCCATTAGTGAACAACCTTCTCCATGGCATGTGAACCCGTTGTTGAGTGCCAATCAATCACCACCATGCGGAATTCTGCTTGCCACCCTCTGGCGCTGTAGGCTATGAGAGCCTTGGGCCACCTATACAAGGAGGTCCAGCTCCACAGGAAGAGTCTGCAAGGTTGAGGCCCCGCATGAGACTGCTTCTGCTGGTTGCAATGCTCCCTTGCCTCCCGGAAGATGAAGGAGGGACGAGCCCCGCACCGCTGGTCAGTCACCCAAGACAGGAGGAAAATTGTGTGACGTGGTGGGCCCTGGGAGGGGGGAGGGACCCGCAACTTCGCTACCACCATGCCAGCCCCCCGTCACCACACGCCACCCCCGATGTAGCTGGCGGTGCCGAGCAAGGCTGACATTGGTCAAGCCACTCAGGCCGATTGCCGAGTTGGCTGAGGCATGTGGGCAACCCCAGCTTACCGCGACTCCAGGTGATTCCTCACAAAGCAGGCGGTAGCTCGTTAGGCGTGTTGCGCAATATGGGGGGAGGGGGGAGAAGTCTGCAATCCCGCTCATAAACTTGGGGACCCCCTTCCTCCTCATCTCGCCTCCAGTATGCCGCGTGGAGTAACGGGAGGCCACAACTGGCCACGCCCTGAGTCCGAGCGCCAATTCCCGCTGCGCGCATGGATTACTCCCGGCTTCCTGCTTCACTCACGAAGGACCGCAGGAGCCGATAGGAAATCTTGAGCTCTCCGCTGGGCTGTGCTGCGATCCAAGCGGCGACAGAGTGCAGGCATGTCCCAGAACACGTAGGTGGCTGATGCCGTCGCCAAGGCTCCTACAGCGTCAGGGTGTCGAACTTGAGTGCTTCACTGTGGCCACAGGCCGCGACTCTTCAAGACTTACGGGCGCCGATGCCGGCAGACTTCAGCTGCAGGTGGCAACGCCAGCCATCGTACCCGCCTTCCTGTGCGCTTCCCCACCTCAGGGAACCGGATTCATGTGGCGGATCGATGAGGGGAGAACAGATATTACAGAGCTAGTGGTTGAGGCAGCCATCTCGCTTCGGTTCTTGGCCACGCCCCATTCTATTTTTTTATTTTTTGTTGTATTTCGGTCCTGTTCACTGAGCTCAATGCTTTGATGGAAATGGGAACTTAGGTATTTTACCCAATCTTCCTCTGCGATATTCGAGGAGATGCCATCATGATTGTGGTGAATGAATTGATTTATGGTGTTACAGAATCTGGCGCTGTTATTGTGTTTAACATCAAGAAATAGTTTGACCTAGAATTCCTCCTCCATGGCTCTGTTAACATTCCTTTTCTTTTTTTTCAGATCTGCCTCCGTAGTAGTTCCAATTGAGTTTTATCATTGGGCTTGAGTCGGAGATATCTCAATGATCGATAGATATGTTTTTTGGCAAACTTGATTTCTTGCTTTGCATTATGTGATATGGGTTTCGTGCCACTGAATCTTTGTTGGTTTGGTGGTTTGATCTTAGACGCATATACTTCCATCATTGTTAGAAAGTTTAGCCATTTCTCAACTTCCCCTTCTCCAGCTCTGGCGATGAAGTGCTGTTTTGCAATTTCCAGCATCTTGCTGCCAGCAGCTATCTTAAATTGTATTCTTTTTAAGTTGATGGTGACATCTGATCCCTGTGGCACCCGGCAACGTTCAAATGCTAGAATTGTGGTTCTTAACTCTATTTCCTGCGGCCGATGATCACTGTCGCCTTTGTTGCCCAAACGAAACGATGCAATTCGATGAAACATATATAGGGAGACAAAGGTATTGTCCAATATTGTGCTTGTTCTGATTGAACTGTACGTTGTTACTGGAGGGTTATCTTCCCCTGATCTACCTGTATCTGTAGATGTTCCAGCTCCTCCAAGATTGAATGTCCTGACTAGGTATATTTGCCCAGTTGTAGTTCCCCTTGCGATGGGATATTCCAAATTATGTTTTGCTGGAGTATTTCTTCGTGCATGGAGGAGCCCATTAAATTATATTTGAGGTCCCCAGTGAGGTTAAGATCAGTATTAGGGCCTTCTCCTATGCATGTTTCCACAAAAGTGCACATTTCCTTAACTAATTTAGTTTTACGTTTTGGTTGAATGTACACATTTATTATCATAATATTGATATTCCTTGTATTTGTTATTGATGGAAAGGATACAGTTACTGCTAATAATGACTGAATTTTGGGACTGAAAGTGCGGGTGTTGCAGCGAGGAACGTCAAATTCCCCCTTCGACACAGACCAACTACCTCAGCATCAAATTCACTCATATACATTCATTGGTGGGGCCCATAACACCAATACTTACTCTCAGTTGATCTGTTTTCTGAGGGAAATATGTTTCCAAACGCTGACATGAAAGGAATACCTTTACCTTACTCTAAACACATTGACCTCAGACCTAAGATATCCCTCTCATAAGGAGATGGATCATTTAGTTGTTTGCAGGTTTAGATTCACATTCATTTATCTAGTCTTTAAATCTCATTAAATTCTCTTCTTAAATAATCGACACAACACATTTGTCAATTAATCAATTATTCTTTATCTAAGAAATATTGCAAGGAACGTTAGAAATCATCATCAGCATTTCAGAGCATCATATTTACCTATTCTGGCTAAAGTCGTCCTCTAAGTCAGTCAGTCAAGAAGAATTTTATTCAGCAAAGTTAGGCCGCAATTCAGTCTCTCAAAGATTCAGGATAACAGCTGTCCAGCAGTGTCACCGTCCTCTCCGTCAGCATAACGTCGGGAAATCGAGTTCGTCAAGAAGAGCGTGAGATAGCGTTCAGCAATTTGTTCAATTCCCTACCTACTTTTATAATGAAAATAATGTCAAAAAGTATCAAGATCGGGGTTTAGGAAGTCCTGATTGGTCCACTTGGGGTCGAGGGGTACAGTTCTCAGGGTGTCAAATGATGAAGTCATCAAACTTGCTTGTTCCGGCTTTTAAATTGAACTTTGTCTTTGGTCTTGGATAGGTTCTCGGAGCGTCCTTGAAGGGTACATGTTCTCCCGGGGTCAGGTCCAGGCCACTGCTGCTGGCGTTGACGCGTTTAATGTCTCGTTCAGCCATCTTGTTTAGGCCGAAATGGTCAACTTAAGCAAAAGAAACACAAAAACGTAATTAAAACATAGAACTGGCTAATAAAATGTTATCCCCTTGCTAATACCCAAATGTGTGTGTATTTATCTAGCAGAAGCAACACTCAGAGCGGTTTATACTCACTAAATGAAGCACAAATCACAAATACATCACCAAAGCGACATTATCATGCAATATTCTAGTTTTCTACTATTAATATGCGTACTCAGGTTAGTTTACAATTAGTATAGCCATGCAAGATGCAATAATTCTTTTGTTAATATAATTGGTGAGTTATCACTTCAAACGGATTAATAATATTACAATTAATTGATTATTCGGATTAATAAAAACATGCAGAATGGGGGGGGGGGCATACAAAATTTTGTATTACCCACTCCAGCAATCCCCCCTTTGGTGATTATATCACCACACTAATTAAAAATGTTGTATCCCTTTCACGGAAATTTAAATTGATTTCTTGTTTCGTTCATATTTCAGTTTCCCCTGTTTCTTCTCTTTTTACTGATTTATACATACTATCTTTTAACTCTTCTAGTTCTATTTCTTCAAATTCTCTTTCTTGTTTCTTATCCCTTCTCCTTAAGTTTTCTCTTTTTATTCTTTTCTGATTTTTTTTCTTTCTACAACAAATACAACCTAATCTAATTATTAAAAATAAAGTATTCACACATGTTAATGGAAATATTATCTTACCTATACATGTACTACCTAATTTTACTACAAAGTCTTTAATAGCTGATATTTTCTTACCAATCTTCTCCCAGACACCTTCAACCTCCAGTGGTACAATTTCGTCATGCAATTCTGTAATATTCTTAATATAAATTTTCAAATCTCTACTTTCGTCAGGAATGTAAGTGCAACAATGTTGAACTTTCAGCATTCCACAGACTCCACCCTCTTTTGCCAATAAAATATCAAGAGCAAGTCGATTTTGTATTACCATAGCACGCATGGCAATCATTTCAGTATTTACCAATAAGAATCCTCCAGCGGTGCTTGTTGACAAGCGATCCACTACTGTTGAAAGTTTTCTAATTTTGTTTGCATTCAGAGATATTCCCACTGTGGGTATCAGTGCTCCAAAAATGTCACCCACAATTTCAGTCCAAGATTCTCTCTTACTACGTGCTAAATAACTACCTAAACTATGTACACCATCTTCTCCTCTATCCATGGGAAAAATCTTTGGAAAAACCAGGCCAACATAACATGTGCCATACCAATGGTCTGGCAAACGATAATATGCCCTGTTCCCACAAATAAAATACAGTCCTGGAAAGAATGGATCTCTTCCACCTTTAAATCCCCATCCTCCCATGATTCGGTATGTATCATGGCACTCACTATTCCCTAGAAAATAATTGTCATACGCCGTCTGATTCCTTCTTATACACAATTTCCCTTTCTGAGGCCAATCTAAAGCCATAGTTGGAGTCGTTTCCCCTCTTAAATGTTTCTACGTTTCTACATCCCAAACCGTTTTCTCCACTTTCCCTTCTGAAACCTTCCTTTGCATTTTCACTCTCCTTTCTTCAACCATATCCAAAAATGTCTTCTCCTCTTTCTTTAAACTACAAGTCAAATTATTTCTAAATATATATTCTAAGGTTAGTTAATTTGTCTCTAAGAAAAATTCACCTAATACCTTTGCAGGTTTTACCTTGTTTAGTTTGTTAATTGCTGGTACTTGTGAAAATATAGTATCTACATCTGAAAAATAATACTCTAATTTACCTGTTTGATAAAATAAACTAGCTATTACACTACATGTTATTCCATATGTTACAGGAAGGTGATGATAAGTCACTCCTTACAGATGCAGGTAATTGCATACATACGTAGCAATCCCTTACATCCATTGTTTTTACATATTCATACAACAACTTTGAAAACACATTGTTAGAAAAATCTGTTATTGACCTGTCTTAATGTAAATCATTTTTATCTATTCTAATTGGAACTACCTTTTGAACTTTCCCTATATGAGTTATGTTATCTCTATGTCCTTCTAATGTATCTACAGTAACTTTAAATAAAATTAGTAGAGCAAGAATACTCCAAAGAAGCATTAATAATCCTATACAACAACAACAACACATTTTGCAACATCTTCTAAGGAAGGTACATCTACTTTTGCTACTTTCTATGTTTGCCATCTTTTCTAAAATGAGCCGTGTCTTTTGACTTAGCCTCTTCTACTTCACAACTAGTTTCTAACCCAAGGCTTATAAGCACCTACGTGGTTCTACCAGTTGTTGTCTTTTTCAGTATTTTTATTGTCTTTCCATCAGTAATTTCTTATCTCATTCAGTTTGGCATCTCATCATCTTTCACCTTCCCTTCGTTTTCAACATACAGGTTGTCCTGAACATCCGCTTCTTCTCCAATATCGAACAAGATAACTCTCAGGATTTCCGATTCTTCGTCTTCCTCAACCACTTCCGGTACAACCACCTCTGGATTTCCTTGGCTATCCGCCTCTTCTTTCACTTCAGGCAGGGCCACATATGTCCATTCCGGTGATTTATACTTCTGGTTAGGTTTTCTTGTTTGTTTGTTTTCTTTGACTACTGTCTGTTCTTCTTCTTTCGATTTTTCCTGACTCGTTACTTTATTCACCTGTTCAGCTCTTGGCGAATTTACACGTGTCAGTCGATATCTTAGTCTCCTTATTTTGTTTGGCCACACCTCGTCTTTTGCCGCTCTTTTTAATTTACTCCCTTTATCATTCTTTTCAGTTCTCCAAGCTCTCTTTCTCAGAACTCGGCCTTCTGGTATTTCATCTTCGCTTTCCTCAGACTCTGTTTCAACTTGCTTTTTCCCTTCAACGATTTCTTTTTCCAACTCTTCTTTTGTTTTCCCTACTTCTGTCCCTCCTCGAATCTCCGTCACGCAATCTTCCTGCTGACTACTTGTCCCTGCTTCTAACTGGATTTTGGAGTTCCCTACGCCTCCTCGGGGGTCTTCCGCAATAATCTTTCCCTCTCTCTCTGTATCTGGCACCTGTCCATCTAAAGGTGTTGTTTCAGGTGGAATTTCTCTCAATCTTTCATCTGGCACTTCCTTTTCACAGATTTCTTTTATTGTTTCTCCACTTTCTTTTTCTTTGTTCCTCCTTTGTTCTTTCTTGGACGAATGTGCTTTTTGTTCTGTCCCTGAGTCTGAACTGGATTCAGAAATCTGTAACCTTTTCCTCAGGGAGTTACTTCTGGGGACCAAAGTTAACCTTGGCTCTGTCTCCCTCCTCTCAGAGTTTTCTCCTTCTTTGTCTTTTGGCTCTCCGTCATCTGACTCAGTACTGGATTCTGATTCATCGAAATACTCCTTTTCTTTACAGTCAACGGGATTTGGAATTCTCAAAGTATGACTTGCATGAATCCAGTTCTTCAATCCAGCACACTTCACAGCTGTTGTTGTAGTCAAAATGACTTGCCTTGGTTTTCCCCACCTGGGAACCAAACAGTTTCTTCTTCTGTGTACTTTTATCCTTACCCAGTCCCCTTGGCTTAGATCATGAGCTGGCTTCTTTTCAAGAGTGGTGGCATCCGCTCCAACCTGATGAAACACAGAATGAACTGCGTCAGCCAGGCTTTTACAGTATTCCAATACCATACCAAAGCCAATTGCTTAGGCAGCTGTATTGCCTCAAGCACCTTTCCAACCACTTCAGCATTCTTAATAGGAGTTCCACTTGAGGTTAGGAAACCTCTTTGCAGCCAAATTTGGCCGAAATCACGAACCACCCCGTAGCCATACTGGCTATCAGTTATCACAGTCACTCTCACACTTTTCCTAATCTTACATGCTCTGGTCAGGGCGATAAGTTCAGCTACTTGGGCCGACCTTACTCCTTTCAAATAGGATGCTTCCATCAATGCTGCAACTGTACATACCGCATATGCTGCACTCAGCACTCCATCATCTGTTCTCAAACAAGATCCATCTACAAACACGACATAATCACTTTCTGGTAAAGGGTCATCTTTTATGTCAAGTCTTGGTTTTTTACAGAAATCAAGTACATCCAAACAATCATGATCTGCTTCATCTCTTACCTCCACATGCTCTACATCAGGCAACAATGTTGAAGGATTCACATTCACGCATCTCACAAGACTCACATTTGTTGTACCCAAAATGACCTTTTCATACTTAGTCAGTCGGCTGTGCGTCATATACTGAGTACGACTCCTTGTTAAAAGAATCGCCACATCATGAGGTACAAACACTTTCACAAGGTATCCCATCACAATTCCTTCACTCTGTTCCAAACTTCGACATGTAGCAGGTACTGCTTTCAGACACCCAGGAAGGGCTACAGCTACTGGGTCCAACATGGATGAAAAATATGCAATTGGTTTCCTCAGTTTTCCATGCTTCTGTTCTAGAACAGAGAGCGCACATCCATTTCTCTCACTACAATACAACTCGAACTCCTTATCGTAGTCAGGCATACCTAATGCAGGTGCTTCACACAATCCTTCTCTCAACTTCTTGAATGCTGCCAACTCCTCTTTGTTCAAATCAATTGGATCTCTTATATCACTTCTTGTCAATCGCACCAAAGGTTTTGCAATCAATGAGAAATTTCCTATCCACTGACGACAATATCCAACCATTCCCAGAAACATTCTCACTTCTCTTTGGGTCATTGGTGGACTCACTCTTTTTATGATGCTGATTCTGTCTATTGTTATTTTCCGGTGTCCTTTCTCAATGCTGTGTCCCAAATATTGGACCTCTTTCTTACAAAATTGTAATTTTGATGGTGACACTTTTAGTCCTCCATCTGCCAAATGATTCAGCAAAGCTACCGTGTCTACCTCACGAGCTTCACGAGTTTTCGATGCCACAAGTAGGTCATCGATATACTGGACTAGTACTGAATTTTCAGGCATTTCTAGACTCTCCAAAGACTTTTTCAATAACTGATTAAATATTGAGGGGCTTTCTGTATACCCCTGTGGAATTCGGCACCACGCCAAAATACGCTTGCCGAAACGAAATGCAAACATTTGCTGGCTGTCATGGTGCAATGGGATAGAAAAGAAAGCATGGCACAAATCAATCACTGTGTACCATTCTGCGTCATGAGGGATCTGATATAAAATCACTGATGGATTCGGTAAGTTGGGACAACATGGTACAACAATTTTGTTTATCTTTCACAGATCTTGCACTATCCTGAACTTCCCACTAGGCTTTTTCAGTCCCATTATTGGTGAATTACATGGGCTACTCATTAGTTCTCTCAAAATCCCTTGTTTTATCATTTTCTCAATCACAGGAGTAACTCCTTCGATTATTTCAGGGGTCAATTTATATTGTGGGACATTTGGGTAACATACTCCTTCTTTTACAGTTATCTTTACTGGATCTACATCCCTCATCAATCCTACGTCTTCTCCCGTAAAGTCCCAAACTCCTGCTTTTACTGATTGTTTTAATTCTTTTGGTAGTTCATCAGGATTGAATACAGCATAGGTTCCTGTAACCTCTTTCTCTCTGTTTGCCAATGTCATTTTATACAACACATCATCATCTGGTGTTTCAAAGGCTATTCCATCTGGAGTACAAAATATAGTGCAATTCATCTTGCACAATAAATCTCTACCTAACAAATTCTCAGGACTGGTGTCGCACACTACTAATCTGTGCATTTCAGAAAATGTTCCTATACTAACTTT
This sequence comes from Triturus cristatus, assembly GCF_964204655.1. Taxonomy (NCBI): domain Eukaryota; kingdom Metazoa; phylum Chordata; class Amphibia; order Caudata; family Salamandridae; genus Triturus; species Triturus cristatus. The sequence goes on from NC_140590.1 coordinate 969,687,229, forward strand.
CAATGGTTCTGTAAGGTAAGTTTTAATCTGTCTGTTGGACACACCAACTACTTGGATCGTTTCATCCGAGAGAGGAAGATTCTTAACATCAGCTGATCTAACAGTTGATCGTGGACAACCAGTATCAACTAGGAAAGTAATATTTGCATTATTAACCTTTCCATCTACAAATGGGCCTGTCTGGTCTACTTCTAGAGTTGCGCCAAGTACGCACTTTTCTTCCTCCCTTCAGCACCATCAATAACCCTCTTCTGAATCACTTTCATCGCGTTGCAGCCAATACTGCGAAGCAGCGCTAGCGTGTTGCGGCTTATTTACCTGTTCTTCGTTGTAGAATCCATTCTCCTTACTATACTTCTGGCAATTTTTGTTCTGTGGAAAAGGTGGTTTTCGCACCTGATTCTGTTGTGTTACACCCTGCTGTTGTCATTGCTGTTGACCACTCACCTCATTCTGCACCTGTGGATTCAAGGATAAATTTTCATCATTAGTACTTGGTGGATTCTTACACTCGGATTTCCAATGCCCTATCCTACCGCAATTATGACACGGAAATTTCTTCTTAGCTTCCTCAATATTCCCTTTATTTTTCCCAGGATTAAATCTTTGTTTTGACCCAGCTTGTTCCACTAATTGTGCTTCTTGTCTCTCTGCTACGTTTACCTGTGCACACATTGCCTTCTCTTTTAGTTTTCGCTGTTTTGCTTCAATTTCATCACTGAAATATTTAGCATGTCTTAATACTTCATCTATTTTCTTATTCTGCCAATCTACTGTATGCTGTTTTATCATTTCACTAATTTCTGGACGAAGACCATATACAAATCTGTATACGAAATGACTCAAATCCTTGTTACTCAAATTTTCATCTCCACTGAATTGTTTAAAGGCTAAAATTAACCTCTCATAATAGGCATGTACCGATTCTTTGCTTTCTTGATGTGTTCTGTCAATTTTTATCCAATCTGTCTCTTTAGGGGGTACTTTGTTTTTCAAAAATGCTATAACCTGCTCGTATTTCTTCATTACCTCAGGGTCTGGAGTCTTAGGATCCCTTGGGTATTGCTGTGTCGGCCAATCTATTACTATTTTACATTCTGTCCATAGATCTGCTGGTACAATTATGTCAAACAAGCTATTCAGATCGATCCACAATACTTTGGATAATTTCACACATCTGTCCACCTGTCTATACCACTCGACGGGTTTTTCACGCAGTCGAGGGAAGTCATTCGTAAATGACAAAATATCCTGTCTAGTCCATGGGACATGCACATATCCTCCTCCCGGAATCTCTCTCATAGGGTATTCTGTCACAGCCTTCTCTTTCTCTCTCACAGGATAGGCTGAAAACGTTTTGTCTGAAACTTCGTCTCGTTTGCGATACCATCTGCTCTTCCATTTGTCCACATCTCCCCATTTCCTCAACAAAATAATTATTTCCTTAATCTGACCTATTCGTCCTGTGGTATTCATGTTTTCAATATCTTTTTCGGTGAAATCTACTCGATAGGGTTTCTGTAAGGCTTTTACCTTTTCAATATCAATACCCATCTCATTGGCCACTTCTTCTAATCTTTCATGAAGACTCTTTGCTCTCCACGTTACGCTTTTGCAGAGAAATAACAATTCCTCATCTTGGTAGGTTTTTAACTTCTCTGTCGGAATAGTTCCCACTATTAATTCTTCCAGTACCATTTGTAATTTTGCTACATCTATTGACTGGGATTCCTTGCCTCTCCTTTGCAAGCTTCTCAACCATTCACTCAACTCCTCTGTAGATGGTCCTACTGGCTTCTCTACATTTCCTTGTCCAGAATCTTTTTGAGTTTCTGACATTGTCTCTATCATTGTCATACGTTTTTCCGCACAGTTTTGACCTACAAACGGGTTATTTGAAAAACTTGGTTCAATCATACTCATAGTCTGTCTCCATGGATTCTCACTCTGACTCATTCTTGGTTGTTCAACCGGTTTATTACTTTTATAAGGGACTGTCAAACATTGTTCACTGTCCTTCTGCTTGTCAAAAATAGGCATTACTGGACCTATCGTTACTGGTACTGTTACCGCTTCCAAATTCTTAGTCAATTCTCTTATTTTCTCGGTTAATTCTAGGGTTGTTTTTGCTAATTCTGCTGAATTTTCTCCATCTAATTTTCCTCCAGACTTCTTCTCTACCTCTCTAATGGAATAGTTTCTTCCCAAATCTTGGAACTCTAGTTCCGATTTTATGATTCGTACTGTTTCTTTCATTGGGGCACTTGGAGTTAATATTTCTGGTTCTGGTCGGTATGGTGGTGGATTCTTATAGAACATATCATCAAGAACATCATCCTCTGATTCATTCATTCCATACCCTCTCGATTCCACATTATGCCACTTTTCTACACACTTTCGTCCTTCATTCTCTCCTGCAGTTCTTACGGGAAACAAACCCTCAGTCATACTCGCATTCCGCCACCTTCGATCATCATGCGTCTCATGTCCATATGATCTGCCAAACAGGTACCTATATCCTCTACTATTTCTCTGTCTTTCTTGGTCATGCATCTCGTCTTCCCACTCCATCAAAGCCTCAAATTGTGTCGGTCTAGGTCTTGGTTCTAAATTCATCATTTTCTCTCTCGAATTTCTCAAAACAGCCAAATTAAATGAACCATGCTCTGGAAAAGCCAACACTCCATCCTTTTCAGTGTACTTAACCCAATTATCTAACCAAATGCAGGTGTGATATCCATATTTCGCAACCATAAAGGATGCAGGGGTTTTCGGTGGAGGAAGTAACTGTCCTTCCCTAGTTATGATTGGTTTGTCCTTCTTAAACCCCTTCTTAATTTTACCAAACCATGACTTTTTCTCCTTTTCTGGTGGATCGTAATACATTTTTCCTTTCTTTCGTGTCTCACTAGTTTCTCCTTACGACTGTACCGCTATTCTGTCCAATTGCAGGACGACTCACACTAACGCACCAATCCGGAGCGTCTACGTCACTGTCACAATTCTCAAATCCCAGCGCGACTCACACTAACACACCAATAAGGAGTGTTTACGTCACCCTGTATTTCTCCACTCCTAGCGCGGCGCACACTAACGCACCAATCTGGAGCGTTTTACGGTTCCGACCGACTGTCCAATCCCAGCGTGGTCGTTCTGACGTCAGAAGCCGCTGCGGCAGCTCCTGCTCCTGTCTACCCCTCCTTTACAAATCCGCTCAGTAAGTTTTTGTTTCAATTTCTACAATTCTGTTAGTAACACCATAAAAACGTCTCCATTGTCCGCTTCGCTAACCAAGGAATAGCAATAGACCTTTCTCACGAGAATTCCGTCTTTCCCGAGAGTAGCGCTTACGTCTGCCCTACTACAAAATCGTTCCTTCCGTTGATAAAGTAGCACATCCCTCTACTTCACCCTTCTAACAAGCATTAGCTAACCGTTTCTCCAGAATTAAGACACATAGTTGGCTCCTGAGAAATAAAACTAGAGTTTCACAATTAACCCGAATGCCTTTTCATTCACGCACTTTCACACAAGAAAAAGTAGTACATCCACACAGAATCCTGTCTTTCCCGAGAACAGCGAACAGTCTGTCCTACTACAGAATTATGACATACAATAACAAAGCAGCTTGCCTCTCCTTTGTCCTTCTAACAAGCTCAGAGAGTACCTATTACCTTTCCAGTGATAAGCGTTATCGGAATGCCAGTTGGATCCCTGGTACCTAAGACCAGAATTTCATAGGTAACCTTCGCTATCATACACACTTCTCTCACACAGAAAATGTCTCTAATGGCAACACACGGCGATGTCACCAAATCGAACCCAGACAATGCGTTGTGCAACTTCAATCGTCACACGTTTCTCCTGTGTACCAACAGGATAACAACAATTCCGTCTTTCCCGAGAACAGCGCTTACCTCTGCCCTACTACAGAACCGTTACAAACTTCTGACTTCCTACATCCCAGAAGCCGTGCAAACAACATAAAACTCAACACGACTCACCATAGTGTGTTAGTACATAAACCAATATCAATAACCAATAATCAATAAGCTATTTACAAGCAATAATCACCAAACCAAAACAATAAAAACCATAGTCTTGCTACCAGAAAAACTGTTGCAGGGCGGAACATCGAATTCCCCCTTCGACACAGACCAACTACCTCAGCATCAAATTCACTCATATACATTCATTGGTGGGGCCCATAACACCAATACTTACTCTCAGTTGATCTGTTTTCTGAGGGAAATATGCTTCCAAACGCTGACATGAAAGGAATAACTTTACCTTACTCTAAACACTTTGACCTCAGACCTAAGATATCCCTCTCATAAGGAGATGGATCATTTAGTTGTTTGCAGGTTTAGATTCACAGTCATTTATCTAGTCTTTAAATCTCATTAAATTCTCTTCTTAAATAATCGACACAACACATTTCTCAATTAATCAATTATTCTTTGTCTAAGAAATATTGCAAGGAACGTTAGAAATCATCATCAGCATTTCAGAGCATCATATTTACCTATTCTGGCTAAAGTTGTCCTCTACGTCAGTCAGTCAAGAAGAATTTTATTCAGCAAAGTTAGGCCGCAATTCAGTCTCTCAAAGATTCAGGATAACAGCTGTCCAGCAGTGTCACCGTCCTCTCCGTCAGCATAACGTCGGGAAATCGAGTTCGTCAAGAAGAGCGTGAGATAGCGTTCAGCAATTTGTTCAATTCCCTACCTACATATATAATGAAAATAATGTCAAAAAGTATCAAGATCGGGGTTAAGGAAGTCCTGATTGGTCCTCTTGGGGTCGAGGGGTACAGTTCTCAGAGTGTCAAATGCTGAAGTCATCAAACTTGCTTGTTCTGGCTTTTAAATTGAGCTTTGTCTTTGGTCTTGGATAGGTTCCAAGAGCGTCCTTGAAGGGAACATGTTCTCCCGGGGTCAGGTCCAGGCCACTGCTGCTGGCGGTTACACCTGCGCACTTCACCCAGAACCTCGTGTTGTCAGGGCAGTCACGTTTAACGTCTCGTTCAGCCATCTTGTTTAGGCCGAAATGGTCAACTTAAGCAAAAGAAACACAAAAACGTAATTAACCTCTTCAATGCCCATGACGAGCTGGTCTCGTCATGGGCCGCGGTTGCGCTGTGCCCATGACGAGACCAGCTTGTCATAAACCCCGCCCGCTAATGCAACGGCCGGCACAGGGCGGGGAAAGGGGCGGGCACTGAAGGGGTTAAACCATAGAAATGGCTAATAAAATGTTATCCCCTTGCTAATACCCATATGTGTGTGTATTTATCTAGCAGAAGCAACACTCAGAGCGGTTTATACTCACTGAATAAAGCACAAATCACAAATACATCACCAATGCGACATATAACATGCAATATTCTAGTTTGCTACTATTAATATGCGTACTCAAGTTGGTTTACAATTAGTATAGCCATGCAAGATGCAATTCCCACGTGTAATTATTTTGTTAATATAATTGGTGAGTTATCACTTCAAATGGATTAATAATATTACAGTCAATTGATTATTCAGATTAATATAAACATGCAGAATGGGGGGTATACAAAATTTTGTATTGCCCGCTCCAGCACGGACAGTGTGAGTAATTGTATTTGCAACATATATGACCAAACCTCCTTGCAAGCAGCCAAATTGTGCCGTCTTAGTTGCTCCTCTATAAAAACGCAAAAATCCTTGGAGATGTGGCGGATCCGATGCCCAAGTTTCTTGCAGAGCTACTATATCGAAGGCCCTAATGTAGGTGACAAATTCCAGGTCTGCTATTTTATTGGCGAGCCCATTTACGTTCCAGGAGCATAGCCGTGTTAACCCATTAACGTTAGCATTTATTGTTTATGGTTCTGGAAATTCAACTTGTATCAATTTCCCGTTCCTGCAATGTAAAGGGGTTACGACAAATTCTGGATCCCTCCAGCTGTTGTTCTATGTCCGTGTTGCAGTGCCCTATTGCTCCTTACAGTACAGATGTAACTCGTCTATTCCCAGACCCCTCAGATCCCCTCATAGGTTGCGGGTTTAACGGATCTGGATAGCCTGGTTTGGTGTACCGAGCAATGATTATCCTCCAAGACTTTAAAATCTCACTTTCCAGGAGTATTTTATGTGCAGTTGTTGAGGAGGTCCATGTTGCTCTTGTTTTTTCTCATGCCAAGTGATTCATGCATTTGATTAACTATATTGACTCCAGAAGATCCATCGTCCTTCTCTCCGACAATGATGGTATGTGGGATAGGAGCCGCAGAATATTGCCTCAGTGCAAGACGTCATGCCTTCCTTTAGAGATGTATTCTGGAGTAAACCAAATGGCATTTGTTTCTTTCCCTCCCACCCCTTTAGAGACATTGTTTTGGCCTCTTATGGAGGGCAGTCCGGCCTCAATTTGGGAGCATCCCTTTTCCGCTTGATCCCCGTCCATAGGACCTGCTTGCGTGTATTGGACTCTTTCTGTCCCATTTTCCGTACTTCCTTGCAGTTTTATGCCCGGACGGGTTTGGTTGAGCTCTCAGAGTTACTCGGTGTTGATGACAGGTATTTGAAAGTTGGTTATGCTATTATTCAAAAGCGGCCTGTTCAGTACCTTCTCTTCTTCCTTATTGACGATGAGCCTGCTTTTGGGGTCGAGCAAATTCCACAAAGAATGTTCCTCCCTTCAGGGATGGGATCAAGTGTGTTTGATGTCCAAGAATTTCCATAGGGCATAAAATACTGCTTTGTCTCATTTGGTTGAGTGCTCGTTGTTGTTTTTACTTCGATTCTATTTCTGAGTTCCTTTACAACAGAATTTCCAGCAGATTTTCTGTTTGAGTGAGACTGGGGTGAGACGGCTCCCTCTGCCTCCCAATCAGGCTCGGACACAGTGCTTTCTTGCTTTCCACTTGGAGGATTTTGGATCATGCTAGGATTGTTGGTAATGCACTTTGTGTTAGTTGTTTCTGGTATTGGGTTATTTTGGTCCAATATCCCTTTTTGCACTGGCGTTGCCCAAAAAGTCGTTGAAATCCATCCATATTGAGGCTTTGTTTCTGATTCCTACCCTTCCGTATTTGTGCCCGTCTTTATTTTGTGTTCATTTTCATTTCCCCTTTCTCTGCCTCAGCATAATCCAACATAGAACTTTGACTAAGTATCGAGGTTGATGTTTGCTTGCTGTTCTCTTTTTTAGCATTAGTTTGTGGATTCTGGTTCATTATCGCCGATTGGTCCATTTGTGTGGGCGCACCCCGATGGAATACTGTGTCATTCCAAGGCCCCTTTCGGGTGTACCCTCCTCTAGGCTGTGTTTGAACTTGATTCAATGCCTTCTTCAGTTGTGAGCATTGATGGAAGGGTTGCTAATTTGTCCACAATTGGGCTGCATCCGCAAGAACGATGCTCAGCTAGCGTGTGCTCCTGGATGTTTTGCAGTGTAGTATTTAGCATGCCCAATTTGCCATCGATTGCTACCACAAAAAAAGCCAGGGTGTTCAGTAGGGTTAATTGTATGTCCATTTTATCGGTCTGATATTTCAAGGCCTCAACTAAAAGCTTTTACATTTTCTGGTGATTCGCACCTGCATGACTTCTCCCGATAGGTTGTCAGGAGTGCCTCCCATTCATCCTTTTCGAGATATGAATGCTGCTCTGACTCTTCCAGGTCTTCTGTCATGCTAGTTTGGGTCATTACTTGATTAATTTGAGATAAATCAGTCCGAACTTCATATTCTGAGCCCAGATTTTCCTTTTGGTTTTCCGGTGCTCCCCCTGTGGTCTTCCGTTCCTCCGAGCCAGCCGTTATTAGGTCAAATTTAGTTCTCACCAGTGAGTTTCCTATTGGTTTTTCAAGCTTGTGAATGTCTAATGGGTCTGTTGAGACACAATTGCCCCCATCAGGTTTGTATTGGTCGGTAAGCTTAGGCGTTATGACCTTAGTGGCCATTGGAGCAGTCTCAGGCTTACGCTTATCACTTGATGTTTCTGTGAAGATTTCCTGTATCCCCTTTGCCTCTGGCTTTTTTCCCCTGTCTTGCGATGGCTCTGAATTGCCCCTTTGTGTCGTTCCTTGAGCTTCTTCTCCGAGGTCTCCGGGGTCTTTAGGATTCGATTTGTAAGGGCTTCTTGGCCGTGAAGGGCTGGTTTGGGGCTGACAGATCCAGACCTTTCCACCATGCCTCCTTTACCTACAGTCACTTCAGTCCTCTCCCCCTTACCGTTGTCCACTTGACATATAGGCGGGAGTGGAGTTTGAAACCCTGCAGGTATGGTAAAACATGAGAGCAGGGTGTCACCTGCGTTTAAAAAACCCCAAAAGTTTGTGTCAATTTTGGGCTGAAAAAGGCGATGCTTTCCCGTTAAGCTTCCCTGCGTTGTATTACTTGGCTCAGGTGTTATTACAATTATAGTGCCCTCTTCCTGTAATGCAGGTCTGGTTTCTGTTTTAGGTTCGCCCTCAAGCTCGGCAGGCGTTTTCAACGTCCTTTTTCGCTTGCTTGTGCTGCTTACGCTACTTGTGCTTCTGGCAGTTTTAACCACCCCGCGTACCCGCCCTGACCTCATAGTTTGTAGTCCTTAGAGATCCTTTTGAGGCGTTTGATTCAATTCCTGCGGGTCCGTGATGGCTTAACTCAGTAGGGCTGTCAAATAGTGGCGGTGGTGTTATATGGGATGAGGGCCCGCCCGCCTTATGCTGCCTTATACAGCCGCTACTGCCTGTTTTTTAAGAAGTAACACTGGCGTTGTTGGCTACAGTAACACACCTGATTTCCCAGTCGAGTGGTCTGATAGTCTAATAGTCTAGCTCGATTCAGCTGACTTGATTGGTTGGTTGATTGGGTGGCTTAGTTGGCTGCTCACCTTTCCTGCACCTCCTCTTCACTTCTGGGCCCCCAAAATGTGAGCCAAAACTGCACATCAACAAGCTTGAGGATGGACACATAAATCTGTAACTCAGCAGTTAACACCTCACAGGCCCTAATTTCCAGATGCAGGCGAGGGGTCAATGTGGAGAAGGGGCAAGCGGGGCAAACAAGGCGGGGTCGCAGGCTGCACCTGGTCTAACCAGGCCGCATTCGCGATGCTGCCAAGGGCTCTCACTCGCTGCTACCACCGGCTAAAGGGCAGCCACACTTGCCATGCTTACAGTGCTGCTCTCCTTTGACCTTTGGTGTTGTGGTCGGGCGGTCAAGCCGGTAGGCGGTAGGTGCGGTACGTGCAGAGTAAAGAGCTTGATAAAACTGCCGCTGGATCCCGCTGAGTGCTACCGCACTATCAAGCAATAACGAGGCGGCGCTGTGGGCCTGTGGGGCTGCGGGCGCGCTCAAGCTCCCACCGCTCTCGCCGCTTTCACCGCTCGCCTCCGCCTCTTCCTTTGCCACTGCTCTCCGCTGCTCTCACCGTCACTGGGTGCCGCTGCGCTGCTCAGGCTCAAGCTCCTCGGGCCCCTCAACTCACCTCTCACCGCTCGCCTCCACTTCCGCCGCCTGCTTCACTGCCGCTCTCTCTACTGCTCTATAGTGCCACCGGAACTCTGGCTGTGTGAATTCCGAAGGTCACGTATAGGCTATAAAAATAGTGATTCCTATACATTCCTTATTTGCAACTCGCAAATTGCGAGTCGCAATTAAGGAATGGCTTCCCATTCATGGCCCATAGGAATGATTTGGAAATTGCATGCGCAAATTGCAAGTACCAATTGGTCAAAAGGACACCCTGTTGCACCCCTGAAATTGTACTGTGCACCCATATTGCACATACAAATGCCCTTGTGTGTGACATGAAACTTTTTTCAAAGTTTTTGCAAAATACCGTTTTTTTTACTGTAAATCGCGGCCCAAAATAGCGAAATCTCTATTTGAAAGTGCTTCTTGAATTTAAGGAATAGTAAATTGTGATTCCTTAAATGCAATCGCAATTTGGGAAATCGCAAAAAATTGCGATTACCGAAATTGCACATGCCAAATTGTTTCATGCATCGCAAAAGCCCATTTTGCGATCGCAAATGGACGGGTTTTGCAATTGCAAAAAGCTTTTATGCATGTGGCCCTTTGTGTTATACCTTGGTTAAGGACTAAACTGAAAGATAAAGTAATTTCTGTTATAGCCACCTATTTCTTTCAGATTTGGCTCCTGAAAAGCTTCTATCCTTTCATTCGCTCACTTTTGTGTGCCCCTGTGGTGGAAGGTGCAATATCTTCTATTTTAGAAAAGTGAATGCATGCTATTTGGGTCTACCATCTAACACATTGTACAAATCCAACTATTATGATCATTAGACTTATCTTCACTGTTCAGAAATTTGACCATATATCCAGTTGTAGGTCATGGATGCAAACAGGAGGGGACATTGCTTATCCACATAGCATCTTCGGGAATCATTGGGAGTGCTGTTGAGAATTGAAACTACACCGTTTTTTTCCTTTCAAAAACACACGTTTGCTGGTTTACCCTGGCTTCCAGGTAGCGAAGCACAGGTTTTTTTGTCAGACGTGATAAGTAACTCACACATTGCACATGCATTTTCTGGATGCCCATTATTGTATTTATGTGTTTTAAATTTGAATGCTGATGAGGTGTAGAGGTTTAGAAGGTGCTTATAGTGATATTGAGAAAATCAGTTTCATAGGTGTGGGTGTGTGGTTTGGTGTCTGTGTGCATAAAAATTTAAGTGTGATGTTAGATTTAGCAATTTATTATTTTTTTCACACCATTTGGTTTTTTGTAAAAATAATATCATAAAAATGTTTTTGTACACAACACTTAAATCTCCTGGGGTAGCTGCATGAATTCCTTCTCCTTCTTAAATATGTCGGTAGCAGAAATTGTTTGTATTCCCATGATCCCTTACTCTCTATACTGCAAACTTTATGTACTGTTCAACAAAACAGAAAAGACTTCTTTATGCTTTGAGCATATCCAATCACAGTAGCAGTCAAGCGCCTTGACCGCAAACACTCATAGGGGATTGCAAGATGCACAACTTCCATAGAATTAACCACGCTTTACTTCAGAGAATTTTGAAGCAAATGTCAACTGCAGTCTGTCCTTCAGATATCAGATGAAAGAAGTCAGCAACATTTCCAGCCATGCATGTGCATGCAGCTTGTAACATGCATTCACATGACAGAGGCAAAAGGCATTAGCAAAGCCAAATGATCTGCCTTTTAAAGGTGAAACGTATAACCTTTGCAAATGCTTGTTTCTTGAAGACAGGTATTCCAGTAAGAGGTTGTCATATGCAAAGAGTGGATACACACAAGATTGTAAGTTTGTGAGCTAGGTATTGCAGGGTGACCCTAATGTGACTGTTATGCACTATGCAGTGTATATTACCGGAAACAGACTACACCGTGGCTCAAACCACGCTGTGACTTAACAGCGCAGTCCAAACCACGGATGCCTCCTTACAAGGCATTCCGTTACCATGCAAGTTATTACAACGAATTGACTTAAGGAAAACGTTGTTGGATTGATGTTGGACTTTAAGTCCAACACTTTCCCTAATGTTGCACAGACTGGAGTTGGTTTAGTAAATTACACTATTCCATCTCCAGCACCTTCCCTAAGGTAAGTCTTTGTAACGACTTGCGTGGTAATGGAACGTGTTGTAAAGAAGCATTCATTGTTTGGACCGCATTATTAAGGCAGTCATGATTAATGGCTGCATGGTTCCGACTTTGAACTGTATATTACATATGCTCCGGTCTTTAATGGGTAGCTATTTGAGGATCATCAGCAATGATGTGAGGTGGTCAGACCTTCTTATGGTCTGGCTTGACAGCGCAGCTGTGGCCAAACAATTATGTGAGCATTGCAAGAGACAGGTTTTGGCTTTGCCCACATGTTAGGAGCCAGGAGTGCATGGTTTTATTGAGCAGAAGTGCTTGGCCTCCACGCAGCTGTGATCATTTTGTTTATTTAACCAGCTGCCTAACCTTGAACTTTCAGGGGCACACACATTACTTTGGAATGCTATTAAAGTGTCTTAGATTAAGTAGGTAATTTATGTTCATGTTTTTCTCTGGGAGCAGCACAGGTGGAAGGAGGGCAGTAATTAACCACCATGGATTTCTAGGTCGGGCCTGACACCTGGTAACTGTCACCTGACCTCTTAACCTCCACTAATATCATTCTACAGTTCTTTGGTTCCATACAAATACATATGTATTCCTATGCTATTAACTTGTAATGCTTCACATTACCATTGCACATTCCTTTAAATTCAGGTCTATTTGCATTGTCAAAGCTTGTTTACCAAGATTTGAGAACTGCAATGTGTCAGGGAAATGCGTCTTTACAAGCATGTAGAAGACTCAAGTAAGGTATGCACAAATAATTTGATAATGCGAGTGAAACATTTCTGCCTCAGTCCGGTTAATGAGCAGACATTCCAGGGAAGGAAAGGAAGCGGGTGGAAGGGGAGTTGCAGGGGAGTATCAAAAAGAAACTGCCTTTTGTGGGCTGCTCATAGTTTCCAACAGCTTTATTTCCTTTTTGTTGAATGTAAAAAGAAAATGTAACTTTTTGCAGAAATGCATTTTCCTGCCGTGGCTTACTTTGAAGCGGTTTATGTTCTGCCTTTTCCGCAAAACCGCCAGTTGATTACGTATTGTTCTGCGCTTCCTTTGATAGTTCCATGTGTGAGTGCAAATGCCACTGGCATTGACTGTGAGAAGAACAAAAACTGATCAACAGTGGTACTGCTTTTCTATGTTTCTCTCATCCTTACAGTAGCTGTCATCGACTATGTCCCAACATTGTGATGAAAAGGGGAGGGGGGGGGTCATTGCAATAAAAATTCCCCTGGCTAATTAAGCCAAGAATGAAACATCCTTCACTCTTGTTGCTTTCTTGCCACTTACAGAATGACTCCAATTGACTTAAACCAAGACTGCAATTGGCGTTCCATGTTAAGCTTTTTAGAATGTCGGAGACCACCCCATCTGGAAGCTGATCCTCTTCAGCCTGCTGGATCCCTTCATTGTTCCAAAGCCCTGTGATCTATAGGGTGGCCAACTTTCTATTCTTACTTTGCGGGACACTGTGCGAACACCCGCAATAAAATACTTTTTGGTGGAGAGTAGCAGGCTATTAGTCACACAGCACATTTTTGGGGTTTCATCTAAATCCCCCCTCCTCTAAATCAGGCCAGCCTAAAAGATACAATTCAGCTGGCGATTGAGTTTATGAGTGTGATTACTTATACTGTATTTAAATTCAAATCTATTAACTACTTCTTGCAGTAGTATAAACTTCTCACTTTTACAACTTTTAGGAGACAAGTTTAGAAAATGATCATCTTTGGAATCTAAATGAAATTACATAGTCTTAAGCTTTGAGACAGCATTGGTGAATATCAGTATGTCACACATAATGCCCACTAACCACTTGCTGTCACACGACTTGGCCTAACTATGGATCTTGGATATTTGACATCTAATCTGAGCTTTGCCACTTCACCAAAATATGCTGGAAACAAGCACTGTATTCTAAAGCTGACCAGGCCCACAACACCAAGGCTTTTTCCTGGGAAGGGCATCCTTGGCCTTGCCAACTATGTTGTGCTTTATTAAATTAGTTGGAGACATAGAACCAGGAGGAACAGTTTAATCCTGACCTCCCATTTGATCAAAGTGTATGCTCTTGGGCAATTACTTTTTTAACTAATTCCTTTGCTCCTTTTTTGGCAAGATTGAGAGTATTTAGAATCACTGTGAAAGATGCGAATACGCATGTAATTTAAAAATGGACTGGATGTTACCTGGGATAGGGGAGGAGTGCACAGTCTCATGGTACATCACCAAAATGGCATATGGTGGTAAATGTTTACCATTTGCAGCAAGTAGCAGTGTGCTGCATTCTCAGTTCTACCACTTAACTAACTATTTGATCCTGAACAAATCCTACTCTCCATGTACCTCTGTACACAGAGCTGATATGTCAGCACTTTGAGACGGTCTCACCATAAGAAATAAACATCAATGGCATATCCCACGGATAGGTGGTCCTAACCATAGTATTAACATATTCATGGCTGTTTATCTGCGGGTGGTTGTATTTTCATCTCAACAGCTCATCGTTCAACTGAAGCTGTTTTCTGTAGGATCCTTCCTCTGATGCAGTTCATCAATCATAGTCACCAATGGGTACTTCTTTCACAGCTCAAAAGGGGCTGGAAGAGCGAGAGTTGTGTGTCTCTCGAGATGGTCAAATGTAATGGGGAAACCAAAATACATGATAGTGAGTGTCCCACAGTGCCTTTGTGTGGACTCTAGAACAGGAGCCCTGATTCCAGTCCAATATGCTGACCTATGCCTACAAAGCCCTGCATAATTAAGGACAAGCATACATCAACCACCGCCTGAGCTTCCACCAATCCTACAAGACACCTGCACTCCGCCTCCCTCGCTCACACCTCCCTCATCCATGGAAGCAATAGTGGAGGACGCTCCTTCTCCTACCTCATCGCGAAACCCTGGATCAGCCTCCCCACCACCACCAGACCTGTTGTAGTAAGAGTATCCTCGTGCATCCCTTTAGCACGAGGATACTATTGTTGTTGTTCAAGGATCGTTCCACATTCAGGAGTGGAACAGTGCCTGCATGGCTAACAGCAATGAATGTCAGTTCCTGGATGGCCTCACAGACACCGGGCGCTCCTGGTTGTGGTAATAAACCTTGAAACCTGAATCTTCGCCTTCTCCTTCATGAGGTTCATGTTACAGCTTGGTGACTAGCAGAACGAAGCTGCAGTGGCAATCGGAGAAACACTACGATATTCGCTGTACATACCCACCAACCTTCAAAAAGCCTGCGATGCATTGCTGCCTCTTTAGTTTGTGTTGGGCCTGTACCATGAGTAACTTGTGTGGCTGCATGATGGAGGGCCTGCATCGGAGGGCCTGCATTTGGGGGCACAGCCACAGTGGTGCGCGTGTGTACTGGTGCGTGCATTGGCTAGAGTGCGAACATCATCACGCTGGTGGCCATCTTTGTTTGGGCAGTTTTAGGCCCAAATCAACGTGCGAGCTGTGTGCCTCATCAGGCTGGTGGCTATCTTTGTTTGGGTACTTTCAAAGGCCCAATTTCTCTTAGGCATGCCACGGAGATAGGAGTCCGACAGGCTTAAATGAGCCGTATTTAAAGCGATTGCATCGCCTGCAAGTTCGGGGACAGGCATACATGCTTTCTGGGGAAAATGATAAATTTTTGGGGAAGGTGCTTTGTTGGCCTGCATTCACGGTGATAGGCCACCCATTTGTCATTGTTTCACAAGCAAGACTTCTTCAGCAAAAGGTGTGGAGTCAACAAGGAAGTTTAACAGGAAGGTGTTTTGTTGGCCTGCTCTTATGGTGACAGGCACATCTGTTTATAATCATTGTATCAGTCACACTTATAGGTTGTTGGTAAAATTACTTGTTTTTGCACATTTTGAAAGATATTTTTGTCTTTTATGCCATTTTTGCAATGGCATCTGCACAGATTTTTGCACAACCACCCCCATTTCTACAGCAATCAGTCAAACCCAGTATTAAACGGCATCAATGGATGAAAATATTTGAGAACTATTTTGTAGCCACTGACGCAGTCAAGTTTCTGCCTGAACGTAAAGATGTGATTTTGTCTAGTTGCATTGGTTTTGCAGTACAACAGGTTTTTGAAAATATTCCATCCATTCCTCCATCACAGGGAAGTTACGATGAAGGGGAGACTTGGGAATGTTACAAAGAGGCGTTGGCATGCACGAGGAAGCAATATGCTGAGTAACCAAGTATCATGCTTGAGAGGCATCATTTTCAGGTTGAGCATTCGAGGTCTCTTGTATATACTTTAGTATATACTTATATGTGTATGTACTTTGTGGGCTCTGGAGGTCAGCCCTAGGACTTGTCTGCTTCACTTGGGGACTTTTTTCTTTTCAACTGCCACTATTTAACTGTCTTGATAGAAATCGACCAGTAGAGGTCAGTGAAATACCAGAATTGCTTTCTGCTTGTTCAATTGCCTCTATTTAACTGTCTTGATAGGGCAGGGGGATTAAAACTACCTCTAACTAAGAGGTGCAGAAGGCGGCAAGAGAAGTGCAGAAAGAACCAACATAGGTGTAAAAAGAGGCAAAAGGGGTGCAGTAAGGGGTAGGAGAGGTGCACAAAGAGGCAAGAGAGCTACAGAAAGAGGCAGGGCGGGTGCAGAAAGAAGGAAGAGAAGTGCAGAAAGAGGCAAGAGAATTGCTGAAAGAGGCGAGAGCAGTGTAGAAAGAACCAACAGAGGTGCAGAATGAGGGAAGAGGGGTAGAGAGAGAGACAAGAGGGGTGCAGAAAGGGGTAGAATGTGTGCACAAAGAGGCAAGAGAGGTACAGAAAGAGGCAGGAAGGGTGCAGAAAGAAGCAAGCCAGGTGCACAAAGAAGCATGGAAAGTGCAGAATGACGCAACAGGGGTGCAGAAAGAGGCAAGAGAAGTGCAGAAACAGGCAAGAGAAGTGCAGAAAAAGGCAAGAAAAGTGCAGAAAGAGGCAAAATAGGTACATAAAGAGACAACAGGGGTGCAGAAAGAAGCAAGACAGTTGCAGAAACAAGCATGGAAAGTGCAGAATGAAGCAACGGATACAGAAAGAGGCAAGAGAAGTGTAGAAAGGAGCAAGTGAGGTGCAGAAACAGGCAAGATAAGTGCACAAAGAGGCAAGAGAATTGTTGAAAGAAGCAACAGAGGTGTAGAAAGAAGCAAGAAAAGTGCAGAAAGAGGCAAGTGTGATGCAAAAACAGGCAGGAAAGGTACATAAAGAGGGAAGACGAGTGCAGAAAGAGACAACAGGGGTGCAGAAAGAAGCAAATGAGGTGCAGAAAGAGGCAACAGACGTGCAGAAAGAGCAAAGAGAGGCACAAAAAAAGGCAAGAAAAGTACAGAAAGAGCCAAAAGAGGTACATAAAGAGACAACAGGGGTGCAGAAAGAAGCAAGACAGGTGCAGAAAGAAGCAGGGAAAGTGCTGAATGAAGCAACAGGGGTGTAGAAAGAGGCAAGAGAAGTGCAGAAACAGGCAAGAGAAGTACAGAAACAGGCAAGAGAACTGCTGAAAGAAGCAACCGAGATGTAAAAAGAAGCAAGAAAAGTGTAGAAAGAGGCAAGTAAGGTGCAGATAAAGGCCAGAGCAGTGCAGAAAGAACCAAAAGAGGTGCAGAAAGAGGGGAGAAGGGTCGAGAGAGAGGCAAGAGGGATGCAGAAAAAGGTAGGATGGGTGCACAAGGAGGCAAGAGAGGTACAGAAAGAGGCAGGTGGGGTGCAGAAAGAAGCAAGACAGGTGCATAAAAAAGCATGGGAAGTGCAGAATGAAGCAACAGGGATGCAGAAAGAGACAAGAGAAGTGCAGAAACAGGCATGAGAAGTGCAGAAAGAGGCAAGAGAATTGCTGAAAGAAGCAACCCGGGTGTAGAAAGAAGCAAGAAAAGTGCAGAAAGAGGCAAGTGAGATGCAAAAACAGGCAGGAAAGGTACAGAAAGAGGGAAGACGAGTGCAGAAAGTGACAACAGGGGTGCAGAAAGAAGCAAATGAGGTGCAGAAAGAGGCAACATACATGCCCAAAGAGAGAAGAGAGGTGCAGAAAAAGGCAAGAAAAGTGCAGACAGAGTCAAAAGAGGTACATAAAGAGACAACAGGGTGCAGAAAGAAGGAAGACAGGTGCAGAAAGAAGCATGGAAAGTGCAGAATGAAGCAACAGGGGTGCAGAAAGAGGCAAGAGAAGTGTAGAAAGGAGCAAGTGAGGTGCAGAAAGAGCCAGCAGAGGTGCAAAAAGAGGCAAGAGAGGTGCAGAAACAGCAAGAGAAGAGCACAAAGAGACAAGAGATTTGCAGAAAGAAGCAACAGAGGTGTAGGAAGAGGCAGGAAAAGTGCAGAAAGAGGCAAGTGCGATGCAAAAACTGGCAGGAAATGTACAGAAAGAGGGAAGACAAGTGCAGAAAGAGACAACAGGGGTGCAGAAAGAAGCAAATGAGGTGCAGAAAGAGACAACAGACATGATGAAAGAGGGAAGAGAAGTGCAGAAAAAGGCAAGAAAAGTGCAGAAAGAGGCAAAAGAGGTACATAAAGCAACAACAGGGGTGCAGAAAGAAGCAAGACAGGTGCACACTTGTCACATCAGGCCCCGCCCCCTCCCTTCACCCCTGTGCAAACGCGCCCCTTGGTGCGTTTTAAGTTGGGGGATTAAGTCACCTTGAATCCTGAGGGTCCCTGGGGTCCAACTAGCCCACCAGGTACCTCCAGTAAGCACCACAGAGCTGCGTTGCAGAGAGGTGTAAAAGGGGGCGTGGCCTCGGACCACCTCTCTGCAACGCAGCCCTGTGGCACCTACTAGAGGTACCTGGTGGGCTAGTGGGCCCCCAGGGATTGAAGGGGTATTAATTCCCCAACTCAAAATGCACCACGGGCGCGTTTACACAGTGGTGCAGGGAGGGGGCGGGGCCTCCGGCGAGTTGCCGGTTCCTTTTTTTTTATATACATTTTTGGAAGGGGGGCTGCATGGCCCCCCTTCCTTGGGCCATTTTTGGCCCCGGGGACCCGATCTCCCGGGGCCTGGCAGCCTTGTTTTTTTGTTGTTTTAATTATGCGGAGGGGGACAACGTGTTTTGGGACCCCCCTTTTTTCTAGGCCCCGCTTTGCAAATCACCCTGAAACTTTCAAGACAGAAGCTGACTGCAGCACCCTATTAGTTTTGAAAATTTCGCAAAGATTCGTCAAATGACGCCAAAGTTATTGGGAAAACAATAAACGCTTTTTGAATAGAAATGAGTTCCTAACTATAACTACCTACTGGTGACCGACAGTAGGTAATAAAATATACTTACATTTTTCTTTTTTGCATAATTTATTCGTCACTCTATCCCTGAAAGGGTATTTTTTTACTTATACTGGGTGCTCCCTTGTGGCTGGACAAAGCTATACCTCTCTGAAGAGCTCTAATTAGAGCGAAACACTGTGTCAGGGGTTGCTTTTACTCATTTCAGGTTGGCTTGGTTGGTATTTTACCAATTCAAAGCTGTAATACTGTGCCTGGAGTGGTAAATGGCTTTTGTCATTTTACAGCTCGCCAAGGTCAGCACTGTGCTAGTCCTATGCTTAAAGACTTTGCTGTAGAAATGGCAAAAGACTTTGTCCGTTTCTATCTCGGCATGGATAGCACTGTGCTAATCCTATGCTTAAAGACTTTGATAGAAAAGCAGACATTTGAGGTGAGCAGATCTAGAGTGTCGCTGGTGTTGAGAGTGCTCTATACAGGAGCTGCTTTCCACATAAACTTGAGAACTACCCAGAGTTCTCTACTTCTTTTTTGCATAATTTATTCGTCACTCTATGCCTGAAAGGGTATTTTTTTGACTTATACTGGGTGCTCCCTTGTGTCTGGACAAAGCTATACCTCTCTGAAGAGCTCTAATTAGAGCGAAACACTGTGTCAGGGGTTGCTTTTACTCATTTCAGGTTGGCTTGGTTGGTATTTTACCAATTCAAAGCTGTAATACTGTGCCTGGAGTGGTAAATGGCTTTTGTCATTTTACAGCTGGGCAAGGTCAGCACTGTGCTAGTCCTATGCTTAAAGACTTTGCTGTAGAAATGGCAAAAGACTTTGTCCGTTTCTATCTCAGCGTGGATAGCACTGTGCTAATCCTATGCTTAAAGACTTTGAGAGAAAAGCAGACATTTGAGGTGAGCAGATCTAGAGTGTCGCTGGTGTTGAGAGTGCTCTATACAGGAGCTGCTTTCAACCTAAACTTGAGAACTACCCAGAGTTCTCTACTTCTTTTTTGCATATATATATATATATATATATATCTTATCTATGGAAATATATGCAGTTTATATCTTATTACTCTTGATCCTAGACGTCTTTTTTCCTTGTTTTTTTTATATATATATATATATACATATATATACATATATATATATATATGTATATATATATATATATATACACACATATATATATATATATTACCTACTGGCGGTCGCCAGTAGATAGTTATAGTTAGGACCGTGTTTCCATAGGAAATCCGCAACATTCTATTTGGAATAACTTTTGCGTCGATTGACGAATCCTTGCGAAATTTTCAAAATAGGTGGGGTGCTCCGCTCCGCTCGTTCCCTGAAAGTCTCGGGGGGATTCGTCAAGCGGGGGCTGAGAAAAAGGGGGGGTCCCAAAACGCGTTTTCCCCATGCATTTTCCCATAGGACCTTTAGTCCGCGCTACAGCCCGAACGGCTGAACATAAAACCTTGAAATTTGGCTGAGAGGGAGTCCTCAGGTCAGGGATGTGCCTTTTGCAGGTCTGGTGTAAATCTGTTCAGTATTTTCTGAGAAAATAGCATTTAAAAGCATATATATATCTATAGGCGCGCACCGTGCGCGTACGGTAAGCGCACCCTGCCGTGCACGAGCGCAATTCTGATTGGTTGTTAGATCTTAGTAAACATTAGAATCGGTCGAAACCAGGAAGTGTCGGCCGCCATTTTGTCTCTCGCAGTCCGAGGGAGGTGAAAAATAAAGGTGGAGAACATGAAAAGGGGGCAGGGTGGACAGTTCCTGACCCCCTAGCCATTGTCAGGGGGTCCCCAAAGGACCCCCAAGGGCCATAAATGTTTTTAATATTTTTACGAAAAATCGCGGAGTGCGCTTACCGTGCGCGCACGGTAGAACCGTGAAAATTACGCGAACGGCGTAACGTGGGCGCGCGGTGTGCGAAGCGCACCGCGCGCCCACAGAGCGCGCACGGTGCGTGATGCGCACCGTGCGCGCACGGTACGCGCACGGTGAAAAACCTTTAAAAAAAAAAATATTAAATAATAAATACATAACTTAGCATTTAAAAAAACGTACAAATTCACTGAAAAAACCATAGGTTTCACACACGTTATAGTTAGGAATTAGCATTTAAAAAACCTTGCAAATTCACTTAAAAAACCATAGGTTTCACACATGTTATAGTTAGCTGGACATTTCCCTCGTAAAAAAACAATGAAATTCCCCCGTTATAGTTAGTAAAGGGAACTATAACTCACGCGACCGCAATCCACTGCTGATGACGTCAGATATTACATCACTGCTGACATATGTGTCTTTATGTAAAATAAATATTTATTAAATATGTATAGCTAAAGGTTAAAGGAAAGAAAAATGGGTAAATAAGTGAATAAATACAGTGATGTAATATCTGACGTCATCAGCAGTGGATTGCGGTCGCGTGAGTTATAGTTCCCTTTACTAACTATAACGGGCGAATTTCATTGTTTTTTTACGAGGGAAATGTCCAGCTAACTATAACATGTGTGAAACCTATGGTTTTTTAAGTGAATATATATATAAACACATTTTCACCAGACCTACAAAAGGCACATCCCTGACCTGAGAACTACCTCTCTGCCAAATTTCAAGTAATTCTGTTCAGCCATTCGGGCTGTAGCTTGGACTAAAGGTCCTATGGAAAAATGCATGGGGAAAACACGTTTTGGGACCCCCCCTTTTTCTCAGCCCCCGCTTGACGAATCCCCCCAAGACTTTCAGGATAGGAGCGGAGCGGAGCGCCCCACCTATTTTGAAAATTTCGCCATGATTCGTCAATCGGCGCCAAAGTTATTCAAAATAGAATGTTACGGATTTCCTATGGAAACACGGTCCTAACTATAACTACCTACTGGCGACCGCCAGTAGGTAATATATATATATATATGTGTGTATTACCTACTGGCGGTCGCCAGTAGGTAGTTATAGTTAGGACCCCTTTTCCATAGGAAATCCGCAACATTCTATTTTGAATAACTTTGGCGCCGGTCGATGAATCCTCGCGAATTTCTCAAAATAGGTGGGGCGCTACGCTCCGCTCCTTCCCTGAAAGTCTCGGGGGGATACGTCAAGCGGGGGCTGAGATAAAAGGGGGGTCCCAAAACGCGTTTTTCCCATGCATTTTTCCATAGGACCTTTAGAACGAGCTACAGCCCGAACGGCTGAACAGAATTACTAGAAATTTGGCAGAGAGGTAGTCCCTATGTCAAGGAAGTGCCTTTTGTAGGTTTCGTGTAAATCTGTTCAGTAGATTCTGAGAAAATAGCCTTTAAATCAATATATATATCTGAGCCCGCTTACGGTACGCTTACCGTACGCTTACGGTAAGCTTACGGTACGCGTACGGTGGCGTGCGCGAGCGCGATTCTGATTGGCTGTTAGATCTTAGTAAACATTCGAATCGGCCGAAACCAGGAAGCGGCGGCCGCCATTTTGTGTGTTTCACTCAGAAAAAAAAGAGTGAAAACAAGAAAAGGGGGCAATGAGGAGAGTTACAGACCCCCTTACATTTGTGAGGGGGTCAAAGAAGGACTGTAAAGT
This sequence comes from Triturus cristatus, assembly GCF_964204655.1. Taxonomy (NCBI): domain Eukaryota; kingdom Metazoa; phylum Chordata; class Amphibia; order Caudata; family Salamandridae; genus Triturus; species Triturus cristatus. The sequence goes on from NC_140590.1 coordinate 969,709,592, forward strand.
ACAAAGAAAACATTTATTGATTTTTTAAAAAAATCACGGGGTACGCGTACGGTAAGCTTACGGTAAGCGTACGGTAGAAAAAAAAATTTTTTTTAAAAAAAATGAAATTCAGATTTAAGTGTTTAGATATTAGGGGGCTCTAAAAAGAGCCGTTGTGTTTATGAAATGATTTTTTAGTGGTACCTACAAGTAAGTACCGATGCAGAGTCTAAGGTTCAAGAGGAAGACTCTGTTCCCTTTATCATTGAAGTGCACACCATCTCCTCTATAAATGTCTTGCATGTCAAAACGCAAGTTGTTGTGGTAAATGGCACCCATACCATAGTCACGGAGGAAAGCAGCAACAGATTTGTTGACGTGCTTTCTTGCTTTGTCAATCTGCGGACAGAAATGATTGGACCAGTTCCATTTTTGCCTTTGGCATATGTTGGAAAACACAAAGGCAGTTTTAGGGAAAAGTGAAAACAGTTGTGCAAAGGTGTCCTTCATAAGCATTTCCAGACCTACCCCAGTCAAAGTGCCTAGGTCATTGCCACCACAGTGCACTATTATGAGGTCAGGGTGTTGGATTTGCATGAAGGATTTCACCAATGGCATCAATTGGTGCCACTTTAACCCTCTCTGACCAATCCATTTAATGTCTACATTTGGCAAAGCAAGGTCTCTCACCATATCTGTTTTCTCTGCAAACTTTTCACTCCAGAAGACATAGCTGTGCCCTACAATCCACACTGTGAACATCTTCAAAGGAGAACTGGATGCACTCAGGAGGTGTCTTTCAGTAGAATGGCAATATGAAAAGAAAGACAGTTTGGAAATGGAGGCATACATATTTTTTTCAAAACAAAAAGAACTGATTGGCTGTTTCATACCATTCTAGAATAAAAACTAGGCTGTATGTGTAAACTAATAGAAGCATGTTTTGTATTGGTACAAAAAAATGTGTTACCAAAGAACAGTACTATGGATTTGCTGTTAGGTTTGAAAAGTCAAGCACTCTTGCTCTGTGGAATTGAAACATTGTGTGGCGAACTTCTGACCTAACTCCACACAGCAGTGTTCCATGAGCTGTTGCTATGGTAGCAGGCAGAAGTCAAGTTGGGGGAAGGGTACTAGGCAGAAGTCAAGTTGGGGGCAGGGTACTTTTGGAAAAGGGTTGGTTTTCAACCAATAGAAATGTGTGATTACATTTGAAAAAAAGGGGGAAGCACTGAGATTTGAAACTTACATGTATATGTGTGGAAAAATAGAGGGAAAGTTTGCCATTATCTGGTTCTGCTGAGAGGAGAGAGGTGAACACAACAGAGATCCTGGCTCTGATAATCTGCTGTTTGAGTGTCACATTTCTTTCACAACTAACTAATTTTAAAGGTGAGTTTAGAGTTTGAGAGGGGATGTATGTGGTAACTTAAGAAATGAATAATAGAAATGGAAATTCTTTTTGTTGTAGTTGCGTTTATCATTTTCTGTTTTGGGAGAAATTTAAATGTGAGGAACATGTAAAATAATATGGAGTATGTTTTCACAATAAATTAAGGTGTACTGGAAAAAAAAGAATAGTTTAAGGGTTTGAGGTTGGACTCAGTAATGCAAATACATTCAGCATCACTAAGGCTGGTTGCCCTTGCTGGAGTGTAGGCAGCCACCCAGGTTACACATGGAGGTGGTCTGAAAAAGAAGTTTGGACATGTGCATTTAAGAAAATCGAAAAAAGTGGTTTCATAATGTGTCAGTCTGTAAAAGTGATTTTCACTTGCCCAAAAAAAAAAGAGCAGTAAGTGTGCTTTCAAATTGGCAAAGAAATTTCGTTTTGGGACTAATGTGAAAACATGACTCTGTGTGCAGAGAGGAATTATAGGCAGAGATTTATTGCGTATTGCTCTGGTGATTTCACAGTTGCATTAGATGGAAAGGGGGAGCGATTTTTTGGGGGAAGAAGCAGACTCTTAGCACACACCCATGTGCTTGCCATGTATAATCATGCACAGTATTTACAAGCGAGTGGGGTTTTCAGGTTTCAGTCTGTAATGCAAATACATTCAGCATCACTAAGGCAATATATTCTGAAAACAGCAAAAATAAGGCAAAAATATTTTTTGAAAAATATGTAAATATGTGTACTGTATAATAAAATGTTTTAAAAATATTAATACTTTTTTTTTTCTTTTTTTTCAGATTGATATAGAAAAATTTCGAAAACTAGAACCATTTTTAAAGCTATTTTTAAAAAAAACAAATGAATAAATATTTTTTTGAGTGGGTATGGTAAGTCAATAATAATAATTGTAGTCTCTCAAGGACCTTGTAATGTGATAATTGATTTTTAGTGTTTTTAAAAAAAAAAAAAAAAAAGTACGCGCACCGTACGCGTACGGTAAAAAAAAAAAAAATAAAGTTTTTAAAAACATATGTAAAAAAAAGATGAAAGATAAGGTTGGCTCTTAAAAGAACCGTTGTGTTCATGCAGGGACAGAGGAAAGAAAGCATGGGAAAACTATTCAAAGCGACAAATGTGCTGATCTATTTTGTTGTTCACTAGGGAAACACTGGTCTCCCTATGGCAAATTAGATCTTGACAAAAGGCGCATCGAATATCAACCCTTCGAAATCGAGGGTTCATTTCCAGAGGGCCAGCAAAAGGAGATTCTCCCCCCACAGATGAAGGGCTCACCTGACCTGCAGAAGAAGGACTCAGCCCTGCAGATGATGGTCCAGGCTGAGCTGCTGTGGATGTACTTGCTTGTCTTTCTGAAGAGTTACCTCCAAAAAGATGACCATGTGTCCTTTTGTGTACATCCTTGAGGTGTCTCTTCATGGTGTGATTCCCAAAGGAATACTTCCTGTCAGGATTACCTCTAGAAAGTACACGCTTACACAGCTTGCAAGTTACTAAGGGTGCGTTCACCTTTTGCTGGCCTTCAGGAAAAGTAAAATAATCCCATACATAAGAGGGCTTTTGTTTCCTCGATCTCTGCCTCAAGACAGTGCTGCTAGTGCTAGCCTCACTCTCAGAAGAGCTCTGCTGTTCTGCCATCGTATCCCAAAGACAAACCAGCTCCTTCTCCTAAGGGATCACAAGCAGAAATGAGGGGAATGGGTGTGGTGTAGGAGAGTTCTAGAACTGAAAGTAGTTTCAACCAATCAAAAGTTGTGTTTCATGATCACATGACCTACCGTACGCTTACGGTACGCTTACGGTACGCTTATGGCAAAAGTGCGCATGCGCGTAAAAAAGACACGCGCTTGCGCGCATGCGCATAACAGTCACTACCCGACACTTCCGCGTAACGTGCGCGTGTAGCGTACACGTGTACGCGTCCCACTCGGAGGACGCGCGGCTACGCAAATTGCGTAACTATACGCAAACAGCGTAGATAAATTACGGACGTTGCGTAAACCGTACGCTTACCGTAAGCTTACGGTACGCGTACTAAAAAAAAATTTTAAAAAAAGGAAAAAATGTATTGCTAATAAATTTTACATGTTTATTTTATAAAATATATTAAAAAAAAAATATTATAGAATTTTAAAAATTTAACCATAGTCTTTAAAAAAGGATAGAAAATTAAAATAAAAATATGTTTAAAAAAATAGAAGAAAAAAAACAAAATTAGCATTCAAAAAACCTTGCAAATTCACTGAAAAAACCATGGGTTTCACACACGTTATAGTTAGGAATTAGCATTTAAAAAACCTTAGAAATTCAGTGAAAAAACCATAGGTTTCACACACGTTATAGTCAGGAATTAGCATTTAAAAAACCTTAGAAATTCAGTAAAAAAAACCATAGGTTTCACACATGTTATAGTTAACTGGACATTTTACTCGTAAAAAACCATTGAAATTGCCCCGTTATAGTTAGTTCAGCTAACTATAACTCGCGCGCCCGCAATGCACTGCTGATGACGTCACATATTACATCACTCATGACATGGTCAGTGACATCACTCATGACATCACTGATGACATCTCAAATGACATCACTGATGACATCACTGATGACATCATCCTTGTGATAGAGTGGCAGACCTCCTCTTCCCCTAATATAACCTTTGATACACACAATCAAAAATAGAAATTAAAATTTTAAAAACAATGGACATACCAATACCAGTTACAACAACCTATACAGTAATTCTAAGATCCAAATACACATCCACTCATTCACCAACAGTCCTATACAGTCACTCATACATGTACTCACTCATCATATGTACTCATACACGTATACATCCTGTTACACAATGCCACTCATCCATAGAGGTACTCACACACATAGTTAGTCATGCTAATAAAGAATCAAACATACATTTACTTGCATATACAGTTATACACACACCACCACACTTACTTCTACGGAAACTTACATATACTTAGTCTTTTAAACAATCACTTATAGAAACACATACTTATTCATACAGGAACTCTTCCAATCTCTCACTCTCACATATACTCACATATATACACCAATAGTCACATATACTAGTTTAAAACATATGTAGTTACACATAAAGACTCTATTGAGACAGTCATTCACTCACTAACACACCCATACATACACTCATCCACCCATACAGTCCTGCACACATGCTGTCTTCAACACATACAAACAATGAGTCACTCATTCATGCACCCATGCACTACGTAATACCCCTCACCGAACCAGACACTCACACTCATACTGATACTCAAAAAACCAACTAATAACCTATTTAGACACTCATGTAGCTACACACCAACCCATGCAGCCACTTATACACAAAGTGAGAGACTGATACAGATATTTACATATTTAAACATTACTCACTAAGCCATGTATTCACTAAGATACACTTAATCAGTCAGTAATACAATCAATTTTTCAAAAACAATTCATCCATTTAGACACTTATATACCCATTTATTCTTCCAACGACCTTGAGATATACATATATAAAACATATTTAATTTTCAGAAAAACACACATTCACTGGATGATGTCATCAGTGATGTCATCAGTGATGTCATTTGAGATGTCATCAGTGATGTCATGAGTGATGTCACTGACCATGTCATGAGTGATGTAATATGTGACGTCATCAGCAGTGCATTGCGGGCGCGCGAGTTATAGTTAGCTGAACTAACTATAACGGGGCAATTTCAATGGTTTTTTACGAGTAAAATGTCCAGTTAACTATAACATGTGTGAAACCTATGGTTTTTTTCACTGAATTTCTAAGGTTTTTTAAATGCTAATTCCTAACTATAACGTGTGTGAAACCTATGGTTTTTTCACTGAATATTATCTACTGGCGGTCGCCAGTAGATAGTTATAGTTACAACCTAGTTTCCATAGGAAATCTCAAAATTCTATTTTGAATAACTTTGGCGCCGGTTGACGAATCCTCGCGAAATTTTCAAAACTAATGGGGCGCTCCGCTCAGCTCCTACCCTGAAAGTCTCGGGGTGATTCGTCAAGCGGGGGCCGAGAAAAAAGGGGGGTCCCAAAACGTGTTTTCCCCATGCATTTTTCCATAGGACCTTTAGACACAGCTACAGCCCGAACGGCTGAACAGAATTACTTGAAATTTGGCAGAGAGGTAGCCATAAGGTCAAGGATGTGCCTTTTGCAGGTCTGGTGTAAATCTGTTCAGTATTTCCTGAGAAAATAGCATTTAAAAGCATATCAATATCTATACGCGCGCACCGTGCGCGCACTGTGCGCGCACCCTGCCGTGGGCGAGCACAATTCTGATTGGTTGTTAGATGTCGGTAAACATTCGAATCGGTCGAAACCAGGAAGTGTCGGCCGCCATTTTGTCTCTCGCAGTCTGAGGGGGTGAAAAAAAAAGGTGGAGAACGTCAAAAGGGGGCAGAGTGGACAGTTACTGACCCCCTAGCCTTGGTCAGTGGGTCACAGAAGGACCCCCAAGGGAGAAAAAAACAATTTTTTTTTTAAAAAAAAAAATCGCGAGGTGCGCGCGCACGGCATGCACTGCGAACCGTGGCTGCTCGGTGCGCGAAGTGCACCGAGCGCCCACAGCGCGTGCACGGCGCGCGAAGCACACCGTGCGCGCAGGTTGCGCGCACCTCGCGATTTAAAAAAAAAAAATTCACGGTGCGCGCACGGTGAAAAACCTGAGAAAAAAATAATTAATAAATACATAACTTAGCATTTAAAAAACCGTACAAATTCACTGAAAAAACCATAGGTTTCACACACGTTATAGTTACGAATTAGCATTTAAAAAACCTTGCAAATTCACTTAAAAAACCATAGGTTTCACACATGTTATAGTTAGCTGGACATTTCACTCGTAAAAAACCAATGAAATTCCCCCGTTATAGTTACTGCAGGCAACTATAACTCACGCGACCGCAATCCTCTGCTGATGACGTCAGATATTACATCACTAATGACATATGTGTCTTTATGAAAAATAAATATTTGTAATATATGTATAGCTAAAGATTAATGGAAGAAAACATGGGTAAATAAGTGTCTAAATACAGTGATGTAATATCTGACGTCATCAGCAGAGGATTGCGGTCGCGTGAGTTATAGTTGCCTGCACTAACTATAACGGGGGAATTTCATTGGTTTTTTACGAGTGAAATGTCCAGCTAACTATAACATGTGTGAAACCTTTGGTTTTTTAAGTGAATATATATATATATATATATATATATATATATATATTCACTGAAAAAACCATAAGTTTCAGGGGTGTTATAGTTAGTTGGACTTTTCACTTGTACAAAACCATTGAAATTCCCCCGTTATAGTTAGTTCAGCTAACTATAACTCGCGCGCCCGCAATGCACTGCTGATGACGTCACATATTACATCACTCATGACATGGTCAGTGACATCACTCATGACATCACTGATGACATCTCAAATGACATCACTGATGACATCACTGATGACATCATCCAGTGAATGTGTGTTTTTCTGAAAATTAAATATGTTTTATATATGTATATCTCAAGGTCGATGGAAGAATAAATGGGTATATAAGTGTCTAAATGGATGATTTGTTTTTGAAAAATTGATTGTGTAACTGACTGATTAAGTGTATCATAGTGAATACATGGCTTAGTGAGTAATGTTTAAATATGTAAATATCTGTATCAGTCTCTCACTTTGTGTATAAGTGGCTGCATGGGTTGGTGAGTAGCTATATGGGTGTCTATATAGGTTATTAGTTGGTTTTTTGAGTATCAGTCTGAGTGTCTGCATGGTTCGGTGGGGGGTATTACGTAGTGCATAGGTGCATGAATGAGTGACTCACTGTTTGTATGTGTTGAACACAGCATGTGTGCAGGACTGTATGGGTGGATGAGTGTGTGTATGGGTGTGTTAGTGAGTGAATGACTGTCTCAATAGTGTCTTTATGAGTAACTACATATGTTTTAAACTAGTATATGTGACTATTGGTGTATATATGTGAGTATATGTGAGAGTGAGAGATTGAAAGAGTTCCTGTATGAATAAGTATGTGTTTCTATAAGTGATTGTTTAAAAGACTAAGTATGTGTAAGTTTCCGTAGAAGTAAGTATGGTGGTGTGTGTATAACTGTATATGCAAGTAAATGTATGTTTGATTCTTTATTAGCATGAGTGACTATGTGTGTGAGTAACTCTATGGATGAGTGGCATTGTGTAACAGGATGTATAGGTGTATGAGTACATATGATGAGTGAGTACATGTATGAGTGACTGTATAGGACTGTTGGTGAATGAGTGGATGTGTATGTGGATCTTAGAATTACTGAAGAGGTTGTTGTAACTGGTATTGGTATGTCCATTGTTTTGAAAATTTTAGTCTCTATTTTTGAATGTGTGTATCAAAGGTTATATTAGGGTGAGAGGAGGTCTGCCACTCTATCACAAGGATGATGTCATCAGTGATGTCATCAGTGATGTCATTTGAGATGTCATCAGTGATGTCATGAGTGATGTCACTGACCATGTCATGAGTGATGTAATATGTGACGTCATCAGCAGTGCATTGCGGGCGCGCGAGTTATAGTTAGCTGAACTAACTATAACGGGGGAATTTCAATGGTTTTGTACAAGTGAAAAGTCCAGCTAACTATAACACCCCTGAAACTTATGGTTTTTTCACTGAATTTCTGAGGTTTTTTAAATGCTAATTCCTAACTATAACGTGCCTGAAACCTATGGTTTTTTCTGTGAATTTCAAAGGTTTTTTAAATGCTAATTTCTAACTATGCCTACAGAGATAGGACATGTGAAGAAAGAAGAAACAATGCACAGAAAGAAACAAAAGAAGTGCAGAAAGAAGCAACAGAAGTCCTCAAATACGAAGATAAGTGCAGGAAGAAGGATAACGTGCAGAAAGAACAAAAAGAAGAGCAGAAAGAAGCCTTGTTGCAAAATCATCCTGTACCCTCAACTTTTTCAGACAGATACTGGTGGTAACTGAGTCTGACTAACCAGTCCTAGAGCCAGTGCTATGTTAAAAGACACTTAGAATACAGTGAAAACACCTACATACACTAGGGAACATTATGCGTTGGGGTCCCCCTGTGATTAGCATGACCTCCTCTGTAAGCCCCTAGTGTATAATAGGGCATGGGGATTAAAACTACCTCTTAAAACAGGCCACAGGGCGTTTTTGCACACGTTAACTCAGGCCCCGTCCCCTCCCTTCACCACTGTGTAAACACGCCCTGTGTCCATTTTTAGTTGGGAGATTAAGTTCATTTGAATCCTGAGGGTCCCTAGGGTCCAACTAGCCCACTAGGTACCTCCAGTAAGTGCCACAGAGCTGCGTTGCAGAGAGGTGTAAAAAGTGGCACGGCCTGGACCACCTCTCTGCAATGCAGTTCAGTGGCGCTTACTGGAAGCACTTGGTGGGCTAGTTAGCCCCCAGGGGCCCTCAGTATTGAAGGGAAATTATATCCCCAATTTAAAACGTGCCATAGTGCGTGTTTGCACACGTCACCTCAGGCCCCGTCCCCTCCCTTCACCACTGTGTAAACGCGCCCTGTGGCTGTTCTAAGTTGAGAGATTAAGTCCCCCTGAATCCTAAGGGTCCCTAGGGTCAAACTAGACCACTAGGTACCTCCAGTAAGCGCCACAGAGCTGCGTTGCAGAGAGGTGTAAAAAGGGGCTTGGCCTCAGAACACCTGGCTGCAGCGCAGCTCCCTGGCGCATACTGGAGATGCCTGTTGGGGGCGCGTTTGCAGAGTGCTGCACGGAGGGGGCATGGCCTCCGGCACGATGCCAGTCTTTTATTTATTTTAGTTTTTTAAGAAGGGGGGCTGTTTGGTTCCCCTTCTTATTCTAATTTATTGGCCCTGATGACCCCATCCCCCAGGGCCGTCTCCTAATTATATTTTTTTGACCCCAATCCCCAGGGCCGGCCACTGTTTTTTATTATTTTAAAAAAATATATATTTATAGACACACCTAGGACATGCTGGACAAACCGTACGTACCTATCACCATGACGATTTGCGTGATATTCATTTAAAGGCGACTATGCATGCAATGAATCCACGTGGAATGTATTTACACCACTAGTGAAGCTCTGACATGTCTGATGCCCTACCGTGCCTAATCCTGGTAGACACCCTTGTCGTTTATTTATACAAACATGGGTAGCTATTGACGGGCACATTTAATACACATGCACACCAAGCCATTCAAAGGGGATTCGACAAAAATTCGACCAAAACTATGCAAGAAACCCCCCTCACGGTTAATAAAACACACATCCACTGCCGGATGTGTAATACTTTTTATTTTACTCTCTGGAAAGGGGACGAACATCACTTGAGAGTCACAGCGTGCTCCTGACAGAGCCCAATGCTGTGTTACACCCACCATTGCCTGCCGAGTGCCACACACCTCTGTGTTGTATTCCACTAGCTAGTGCATATGCTATGACACTCTCTAGCCCATGTGCACTGTAACACCACCCCGTGAATATGTCATGCCACACTTGTCTTCGCACGGGTTATATTGCCCCATCTAACGTGCCTTTCTCGATGCCTATGTTATAATGCACAGTGCTATGCCATACATATTACAATCTGGGATCCATATCTTTGTCACAGTGCATATGCAACGTTACACTCCCCAGCACATATTTTATATTACAACTTTAGAGACTAGTTAGGTTACACAACACTGCCCTGTGCATATTACACTCCAAGGCGCATATCGCATAGCACGCGCTAGTGCCTGTGCTATCTCGCGCTCTCCAATGAATCTGTCATTGCGCACAATGTATTGCATATTATATTTCACGCCCGGTTCATCTTATATCACACTTTTTGGTGCATAGTTTATACCATACACTATATCTAGTTTTCATTTTCAATCGTGCTCTCAGGACTATGTTCTATATAACACTGTGTTCACCTACCCTTTTCACGGGCATTACATTTTGCGATAGGGGGTGGAGGGTCAGGGGGTGTTTCTGCAAAGTGAGCCCGGAGTCACAGTCACAAACGTCCTCTTCTTCCTGAATAAAAGTGAGATTATGCTGCATACTTGTTCATATTTTAAGTAGTTCGCACAGACACAATGTTTTAAAAACAATAAAGTTCCTAATACCCGCCTTCTCTGAATAGTTAGCTTGCTGCCCCATCCTCCCTATCCTCTGTTGTGTGAATCCATGGACTAGCCTCCTCCCTCCTGCCATGCATGGTCTGATGTGCTGCCACTGCCCTCAATTTAGTATGATGTACCAGTCCACTCCTCCTGCCCTCCATTGCCCAATTCTATGCCCCATCATTGACCTCCTGCTTAAACTCTGTGCTTAGCTTGCTGCCCCTATTCTCCTTCCCCCTGCCCTCCGATGTCTTTGTGCATGCCCCTGCTCCATCCTTTTTGCCCACCATGTCCCATGGACCTGCCACTCCTATCTACTCTGAGTGTTCTGTTGAGCTGCCACTCCCCTCCCACCTGCCTAGCATTGTCAGATGACTGTAACCTGTCCCTGCCACCTCCACCCTGCCTGTCCACATGCCATGCCCCTATCCTCTTCCTCCTGTCCTACATGGTCCATTGTACTGCCACACCCTTCTGCCCTCCCTGGTCTGTTGTGCTGCAACTGCTCCTCCTGCCTGCCCCGTGTGGTCTGTTGTGAGGTCCCTTCCCCTGAACTTTCTTGTCTGTGCACAGGTCCTGACCCTTCCTTCTATCCTCCATCGTCCTTTGTGCATGCCCCTCCACCCTCCTTCTTGCCCATCATAGCCATTGTGCTGCCACTAACCCTCCCACTTGCCATGCATGGTCTTCTGTGCTGCCATGGCCCCTCCCACCTTCCCTGTGTGGTCAGTTAGCTGCCCCTGACCCCCTCCCACCTTCCCTCCATGGTCTGTGTGTATGCCATCACAGTCTCACTGTTGCTCTTCATGGTGTGTCTTGCTTCTAGTGCCCATCCTGCCTGACCTCCATGGCTATCTTGCTGCTCCTGCCCTGCCCCCTTGCCCCCAGCCCTACTCCCTCCCTCCTGGCTTGTCTGTTCCATTGTAATGCCCCTGATCCGTCCCTCCTGCCCTTTATGGTCTGTTATACTGCAGCTTTCTCTCCTGTCTGTCCATTATGGTCAGCTAGCTACCATTGCCTCTTGCCCCTCTGTTCTCTGTTGTCCATGTGCATGGTCCTGTCCCCTCCCTCTTGCTTTCTATGGATTGTTGTGCTGCACTCCCGTCCTGCATGCCCTGTGTGGTGTATTGTGCTGCTGCAAACCCTGATGCCTGCCCTGCAGGGTCAGTTTGGTGCACCTCTCCATGTCCCTCCTGTCCTCTGTTATCCAAGTCCATGTCCCTATCCCATTTCCTTCCATGATCCAATGTACCATACTTGCGAACATTTTGAACTTGGTAAGAGGGAGATTGTGAAAAAAAACTGGTGTATTGATTTTCCCCTTTGAGTTACATTGAAAAAGAGGATATTGTAGACAGGAGACAGATCAAATAAAGCCCATTTGAGCTTAAAAACATTGGACGTTTCCTGGCTGAATCGGGTCTGTTGGCATGTATGGTTGTACTACCATTGCCTCTTCCTTCTGCCCACAATGGTCTATTACATTACCACAGCCTTGAAGGAGGGTAGATTTTGTATCACAGGGGGCCCCTGTCCCGTTCTGTCCACACCTGAAGTATGAGACCCTTGTCCTTGCCCTGCCAGCTGCATTTGTAGGCCGTATTAAATTGACCAGCGGGTCCTGTGTTGCTATATAATTATCCTGAGACATCCTTACCACTCAGCCAGCATAAAACCCCTGTGTAGGCCCTTCTGTTCAATATGTAGGCCTCTTTGTTAAATTGACCATAGCTCTGCAATTTTAGTGTATAGCAGTCTGAAGGCAGGTCTGCGAGGCCTTCTGATCCAAACTAGTAGCCCCCACCCTTACCCGAGTGCTCCGTGCTCGGTATCAAAGTTCAACATCCCCCTGAAGCTGTCGACATACAGTAGGCTGCATCCTGGACTGGTACTTGCTTCCTGGGCAGGTTTCCCGCTTTTAAGGAAGTGGCAACCGCAGAGCGTCAAGTTAGGAGAACTGAGGAGATTTTATACATGAATATATTGAATTCCCGTACAATACCCATTATTTTCTGCTTGCTCTATGGAACTTACGATAAGCGATTGGCCTGAGAGACTGACCTTTTCACCCAGTCCATTGTCAGCATTAAGTGGGTAAATGACGAAATGTCTGGTAAAATCTGCAGACGAAGCTTTTGGGTAGCATACGTAGGTAGATGTAGCGTGCAAAGGAGCCCACAAAATGATATAAAAAGGGAGCACCCACAGATATCGACGGACTACCTCGCCGTCTGTATGTAGGTTAACAGGCAGTGCAGGTTTTCCCCAAGAGCTGGGAGCTCTTGTCTTCCTTTGCTTAAAATGTCTTGCTCTGCTTTGCTTGAAGTATCTTATTCTATTTTACCTATATGAAATGTCATGTTATGTTTAACCATTGTTCTCTTTACTTTTGCATTTAAAAGATTTTGTATTGTAATTGCAGGAATGCTTGCTCTAAGAGTAAACGTGAGTGTTCCTAGGTAACATTTTCCTTGGTGTAACTTGTTTCTCATGATGCATTTATAGATGTGTTTTCTCTCTCTCTCTGTCAGTACATTAATTGAGATACAGAGAATATTATGACAGCTGTATGATTATCTGGATTCTGTATTTTGTACTTTATGTCTCTATTCTGCGGTTTCTTTGAAGTTGCATCTTCTCATTAATCTGCCATTGTATTCTGCCTCCAATTCCATGTCTCATATGTCTGTTTTCTTCATTTTCGGAGCAAGGGTTCCCTAGGCACCCCGGCTCAAATTAAGGTGCCCCTTTTGTCCCTGACTCACTCTCCTGCTCAGTTCTGTGGTGGCTCCCGGGGATCTGGGGACCGCCCCTAGCTTCCTTGACCCGTAATAGATCTTCCCTCCAACAGCCTCTCTTGCAAGTCCTGTATTGTTGGTTTGTTGCCCCTGCCCCCCTTTCCACTGCCCTCCATAGTCTGTTGTGCTTCCACGGCCCTTCCTGCCTGCTCAGTGTGGTTAAATTGTTGCCTTTGCACCCTCCTACCTGCCTTCAATTTTCAGAGTCCGTGCCCCTGGCCTCTGCCTCTCAACAGTATCCTAATGAACAACTAGATTGCTAACAATCTATATTTATTACAAAAGTGTGGAACGCCTGACATCATCTTGATTTAATCAAAACTGTAATACCTAGAGCATTTCCTTTAGAAATTACATATATGAGAGGGTCTTATTGGCATCAAAATTATGGTTAGTGCTCTAAAAGACTAAAATAAGGACATATTTTCTGAGTTTTCAAATAGCGACAAAGCACTTTTAAATTATTTGTTATCTTTATGTTTTTTTATCCAGTTGACCACTTGATTAAATGTTGCACTTAGGGGAGAGGATGTGGTGTTACTTCCAGAACTGCAGACTTTGCAACTGGGGAACCAGGTTGAAGTTTCTGCTTCAGCTCGACATTCTGTGATTCTGGTCAAATCACTTAGTCTCCCCATGTCTACAACCAAAATGAATTTGTTCTTGTGTGATGTAACCAATGCTCATGTAAAGCACTCCAATACCTGACAAGTCTGCACTATATAACACTGCAAAAACACAAAATAATAAGTGTTTTGCACACTTCTGTCATTGGGCTATATTTGGTCTACATGTGGGTGATTTTGGGCTACATTTGGGCTCTTTTGTCTCCGGTGGCCATCTTGGGAGATTTATTTGTTATGAAGTTTCCTAATTTCCTCATGTACTGCAGTCTCCTCAGTAGGAAATGCTTTCAGTTTTTTACTTTGATTCCATCATGAAGGTATTCAGATATGTCACACATTTGCCATAAATTCTGAATGTTAGCACTCTAGTTGCTCATTAGATCACTGTAGTAAAACTACTGCACCATGGAAGTCTGCTCCTGGTATTAAAAGTGCATGTTTCAGTCTGCATGTCAGAATTTTTTAATGAAATAGAAGAGGATTTGAGAAGTCACTCAAAATGTGCCCTCATTTTCTTTCTTCAGCATTAATCATAATTTCTATGGCAAAATGAACCTCCCCATTGTGTTCCTTTTTAAATTAAATGTTTTAAGTGTTACCAGTTTATTCCAATCAAGATGGCTTCAGGTGTGCCTTACTTTTGTCATAATGAAGACAGTAAGCGCTCTAGTTGTTTTTAAGAACATTCTGGGACATTCTGTCATTGGGCTATACTTGGGCTACATCTGGGTGATATTTGGGCTACATTTGGGCTCTTTTGTCTCTGGTGGCCATCTTGGGAGACTTATTTGTTATGAAGTTTCCTAATTTCCTCATTTACTGCAGTCTCCTCAGTAGGAAATACTTTCAGTTTTTTACTTTGATTCCATCAAGAAGGCATTCAGATGTGTCACACATTTGCCATAAATTCAGAATGTTAGCACTCTTTTTGCTTATTAGATCACTGTAGTAAACCTACTGCTCACCAGGGAAAACTGCTGCTGGTATTGAAAGTGCATGTTTCAGTCTGCATGTCAGAATTTTTTAATGAAATAGAAGAGGATTTGAGAAGTCACTCAAAATGTGCCCTAATTTTTCTTTCTGTAGCACTAATCATACTTTTTATGGAAAAATGAACCCCCTCATTTTGTTCCTTTTTAAATTAAATGTTTTAAGAGTTACCACTTTAATCCAAGCAAGATGGCTTCAGGTGTGCCATACGTTTATCATAAGTAGGACTGTTAGCGCTCTAGTAGTTCTTTGGAACACTCTGGGAAGCTGCAGTAGAACACAAAGGAATCAACTGACAGTCTCTGCCCTTGTTGGATGTACATGTTTTACTGAGAATGTCAGACTTCATTCTCACATGACTGAGAAAGATAATGTGAATTTACAGAAAATAAGCTCTCAGTTTAGCCTATAGATCACCTTCCAAACCTCTGTGGTAAAAGCATGAGAAAATATTTTTCTCTCAATCATGATATCCCAGCAGAAGGCTTTTTCACATGGTGAAATCACCTTAGAACATACCACAATTCCTAAAATGAGTATGGTACCATCAACAAATGATTTATAATGTAACTAAAGTCTTAAAACCTTCTATTAACTGCAATGCTTTTTAATGAGGTGCTATCATGTATATTGGTCCCAAGATGGCTGCCAACACTTCTTGGATGAAGTGCTGACAGCCAATCAGATCTCAGGATGAGATGTGTGGTTAGGCTCCGCCCACATATATATATGCTTTTAAATGCTATTTTCTCAGGAAATACTGAACAGATTTACACCAGACCTGCAAAAGGCACTTCCTTGACCTTATGGCTACCTCTCTGCCAAATTTCAAGTAATTCTGTTCAGCCGTTCGGGCTGTAGCTGTGTCTAAAGGTCCTATGGAAAAATGCATGGGGAAAACGCGTTTTGGGACCCCCCTTTTTTCTCGGCCCCTGCTTGACGAATCCCCCCGAGACTTTCAGGGTAGGAGCGGAGCGTAGCGCCCCACCTATTTTGAAAATTTCGCGAGGATTCGTCGACCGGCGCCAAAGTTATTCCAAATAGAATGTTGCGGATTTCCTATGGAAACAGGGTCCTAACTATAACTACCTACTGGCGACCGCCAGTAGGTAATATATATATATATATATATATATATATAAAAAACAAGGAAAAAAGACGTCTAGGATCAAGAGTAATAAGATATAAACTGCATATATTTCCATAGATAAGAGAAGATGAAATGGCTATACATAGTGTTATCAATTTAAATGCATTCAGTGATTAATTCAACTCCCTCCTTGAAGCCCTAAGCAGGGAGAATGAGCTGAGAAGGAGCTCTGGACTCCTGACTGTCTTGGACTCTGTCTCCCGGGCTCATGGCACCAGCTCCCTGATTCTTCCCCAGTCCTTGTGATAAGGGATCCTGCTGTGGTGCTCTGGAGAAAGAGACGTTATGAACCCTTGTTGTGACAAGGTCACTATACGTTCTAGAGTGTCTTGAAAGAGCTAGCACTGTGAAGGTGTTGAAACAGTTAAAATGATCATGTTTAAACCAAGGATACTTATTACCTTTTTACCTAGTAACTAAAAACGAAAATTCATGACAATTAGTAAAAGGAAAGTGGTGAAAATTAAACTTAAAATGGTGAAACAATGCCCAGGTAAACCTTTCAGTAGGATCTTGTCCAAAAAAGATCTGACTTAGGAGTGCATGCTGGGAGACAAGGAATGTGGGTTAAGCCTGGTAAAAAAACAGCTATAGGAAATGAAATTCTCTATGGTGAGAAATTTCCTTGGATCGATTCCCTTCCAGATTGAGCACTTTCTCCAAAAATCAGAGGATTTTCCGTTACCAATCTTTCTGAGCATATGTAATGCGGCTGTCTAAGGCCGCCGCAGGGGGCCACTAAAGAGGGCATCCCTCTAGTACCATCTGGGCACCCCACACCACCGTAGGGGCGGGGACTCAGGGAGGATTCCCCCCAGCCTTGTTGCAGCGCGCTAGGCGAGCGCCACTTCTGGGGCACGAGGACAGGGGGAGGGTTATATAGGCCTCCCCCACCATCTTGTCGTCCTCTTTCGCGTGCCAGGACACGCCCGTAAGATAACCCACCATATTACATAACGGTATATGTAATAAACCTGCAGCAATTTTACCCAAACAAGAAATGTGTTGTGTGTTTATTTATTAGCATGCATGTTACGTTGGAGGGGTGGGGAAGGTTGCCAATGGTGGTACTATTTGCCTGCAAGATCGTGGCGAAGGGTTATATGACGTCGTACAGTGTGGTCCCGTTATCACATTGAATAAGAAGAACGAATTAGCAAAAGCTCCAATGAGTAGATAGTTATTCTTGGTGCCAGAGGCTCGGTGCAGGTTCATTGGCTGCTCTGGGAGGCTTCTCTTGGCTGCTTCCCGTGTTCATGCGGTGTCAGTTTCTGCAGCAGACACAGATGGTAGGATTAGGTTGGACAGGTTTCCTAATGCTCAAATACGACTTGGCTAAGCTCCCAAAGGAAAGCCTTGTAAAAATAGCAAACGCCTGAATCAAGGTGCTAAGGATGTCTGCAACAATAGCGTTTAATAATATTACTTATTGTGTTTTAGAACTATAACTAGCCAGCATAGTGGCACCCGCTTATCCCGCTTATAAAAGCAAATGTTATAAGTTCTGTACAGCAACATTTCTTAGAGGAAAATTACTTATGCATGCTATGCTGAAATGAAGTCCATCAGGAATAGGAGGATGAAACCGACACCCGGACCTAGCTGTGAACAACCGTATTGGGACTTCCGGGGCAGCCGTATGGCCAGGGAGCTACGAGGTACCTGAGGAAACGTCAGGAAACCATCCGCAGAACTATTCGTATCAGAAGCATGGAGCCAGCTGCTAGTCAGCGTGACAGATTGATGTTGGCAAGTACAGATGTATCATGAGATGAGATTTAGATACTCTTCTGGTTTTAATTGGTCGTCACAGAGACTGCACGACGGGAAATGTAGTTGTTTCGACTTCCTGTGGACATAGTACGGTTCTTTTCTGCTCTCTCTTTTCCTGTACCCTTCTTTCTTCCGCCCTGTCACCCTGTTCGGTATGCTGTGTCCTTTTGGTATCTTTCTAGCTTTCTCAGCCCACGTTCTCTGCTTGGAACATTCTCGTGGGCTAAGAATTATAACTGAACTGACAAGGTTTTGGTGATGACCGAGATCAATAAACGTATATTAGCTCAGAAATGAACGCAGCCTTCATCACAACAACAGTAGTCATGTATTCAATAAGTAGACCCGAAAAGTACAGGGCACCTCTTCAGGCGGGGTCGGTGTCGTTGGGCAGTAAGCAGCCCTGGTGCCTTTTAATGTGCCGTGTGACATCACTCAGGGCATCTTATTCTGAACAGATAATGCAACTCCCATATACTTCCTGGCAGTTTGGCAGTACGAAATCTGTCATTCCTCTTTTCCCTACCCTTAGTTCAAAGGAAACCCATTTGTTGAGGCCAAGCAGAACGAGTCCCCCATGGTGGGCCCGGAGCAAATAAAGCTGGACTATTTCCATTAAAACACAAAACATAAGTCACTGTCTGGTTGATTACGGCTATTGGTTCTGGCAGTGAAGGGCTATGATGGGAAATACCAGTGAAATGCTATCAGGAAATCCATTACTCGGTTGACTTTTTTCAGATATAACTATCTGAATTGCAGCTGGCTGAACAATACTCTAGTGAAAAAAATATGCTTTAGAAGCACTATCTTGCCGAAATAATAAAAAACAAGCATTTGGAATGCAATAGGTCTCGCATTTGCGAGAGTTAGAGCTATTGGCATTGTAAATGGCAATGCCTTTTATGTATGCGTTTTGGTTTGGAGTGGATTGGATGTATGTGGCTTGGAGTGGAATTAAGTGTGTTGAATTGGAATTGTGAGTTGTAGAATTTGGGGTGAACTGTGTGGTATGCAGTGTATTTGTGTGAAAATTGTGTGTCATAGTGTGCAGTGGAATTATGTGGATAGTAATTATGTGGTTGTGAGTGTGCTGGAATTATGCAGAGTGGGATCGTGTCATTAAGTGTAATTATGTGATATGGTTGGGTTGTGGAGTGGTATGTAGTGTAGTTTAATTATGTGGCATGATGTGGAATTCTGTGGTGTGGATTGGATTTATGTGGTGTGTTACGTATTTGTAATTTATGGTGGCCCTGTCTGCCTATTTTCAGTAGAACACATGCTATATTATACCACTGCCTCTTGCTGGTGTGGAAAAAATCACCTTAGTGAAAAATTATTTGTTGTATGTGCTATAGCAAGACAATTCAAAAAGAAAGAAGGGAAAAATGCATTTTTAGAGAGTGAGGTATTTTGGGAAAAAGAAACGGGATCAGAAAACGTAATTGGCACACTTATCTTCAAAACACCAGGAAGATGTGTAGAGCAGGCAAAAGCTATAAATAAGTGCCACGATGCTTAGAAAGATTTTTAGTGCACGTTTAATTTTACTGGTGCAGTCTCAATGTACCGAAACGCTGAAAAAAAGACAGGCCAAAGGAGGACACATGTATAAATAATTTACAAACTGTATAAAAAAAGGCCTGAAAACAATACACAATAACTTACGTTTTGAAGTTCTCCAAGTGGGGCTGGTAAAGGTGGACTTGTGTCACAGCCGGATCCGCAAGTTAGCATGAGGGGATACTTAATCACCGACTTAGTAGGTCAAACCAGTCCAAAAGGGCAGGAAAAGAATGCAGCTCAAAAACAGAGCAATGAAAAACGCTTCCAACCTAAAACAGGGAGCTTGCGATTTATAATATAAAGATGGAGCTTGCGTTTTATAATATAAAGATGGAATGTAGCGGGTAGCTTAGAAAGTGTGAAGGAGAGACTCAATTAAGGCGCTATATTGGAAATGACAAAACCTAAATAAATCCGTATGCTGTGAAATAATTAAAAAAATATATACTTTTTTTGTTGCTCTAGCTGTACAAGGAAGCTCAGGTGCTTCTTGATTACATGTAAGAAAGTAACAGAATCTGCATATCTAAAGAGACTTCAAACTCAAAAATCTTTGTAATGCAATTTAGCACATATTAAAAGGTGACAGGTGAACAAGGAATGCAATGAATTAAATAGATAGCTTAGAAAGTGAATTCTCAAAAATATATAGGAGGGCGAACGGTCAAACCATATATATATATATATATATGTATACCCACACGTTTAAAAAAAAAAAAAGAAGTCTGATAGTGGCAGCGGTGAGCCAAAAGCGTGATATGAAATCCTGAAGTGCATGGCGATTAACTTTGGATGGGACACGTTCACAGGTGTGAGGGGGGTGCCTTAATCGCCCATTATACAAGACTGCAGGATGTCTCGTGTTGAGGAGTCTGCAACAGCTCACAGTGTATTTACTCTGTGCTCAGCCTCGTGGGCAGGCAGCCCCTTGGCGGCCTGCATCTTGTCAATGAGCTCTGCTCTTCATCATGTCTGTCGCTGCTGCTGCCTGCCTGCAAGGTTACTGCCAGCAGCTACAAGCAGAATGCATACAAACATATACACAGACACACGCGCACACATACACACAGGCGGGTGCGCAAACGCACTAGGTAAAATGCACCCAAACACACACCAGAATCTCAAACATATGCAGAAAACACACACACAAACGTGTCACACACACACAGGACAGAAGCCAGTCAAAAAACAACAAAGCCTAGTTAATAACAAAATGGTCTTTTAAAGACCTGTGAAGTACTCAGGTGTGGCTGGCAGCTTAAAAACTGTCTGTGTGTGCGCCCGGGAAGCTGTCTCAGCCCGGGCTGATACACACGATGGGGAGGGGTGTGGGGGGAGTGCTGAAGCCCATTGAGCCCAATAGGCGTTGCACGCCTGAGGGGGAGGATTAGATGGAAAGGGGGTGATTTAAGAACAGAGGTTGAAAGAAGTCAAGAGTGACGAATAGAACAAGCGCAGCCCTTACATGGAATTTCGAATGAAGGGGAGTTGTCAAGACACCCCAAGGCTGGCATTGTGAGCAAAGTAAACACACACTCGGCCACTCACGTAGGTAACAAATATTACCTCTTACTGCTGAGGCAGGAGCCACACCAGAGGCACCAGCAGTACAAAGTAAAGATGAGCCAGATCAGTGCAACAAGCTGGGCACAAAGCCTCTCGTAGTGTGGCTCCGCCTCCAAGAGGTTGTAAGCAAACCCCACCTGTAAGTTTTTAAAGCGCAGTGTTCAGTAAACAACCACCAGTGAACATGCATGAGGAAAGGAGCGGCCTCTGCTTACCTGGCTTACCCGTTTCTTCTGTCTTTTGCCGATCCACCATGTTTCTTAACGTTTGTCTGGAGTATGACATGGAGCTGACACAGAGAGGAGGGTGGCGCAAGTTTCGCGAGAGGTCTGCTGCAACAATAAAGGTGCTTCGTCATGCTATGTTGGGACGCGTGAGGGGTCAGAAAGCACCTCTGACATCAAATAAATAAAGGCGCTTCGGCATGCTGTGTTGGGAGGAGGGAGGGGTCCGAAAGATCCTCTGACATAAAATAAATAAAGGCGCTTCGGCATGCTGTGTTGGGAGTCGGGAGGGGTCCGAAAGCACCGCTGACATAAAATAAATAAAGGCGCTTCGGCATGCTGTGTTGGGAGGCGGGTGGGGTCCGTAAGCGTCGCTGACATTAAATAAATAAAGGCGCTTCGGCATGCTGTGTTGAGAGGCGGGAGGGGTCCGAATGCGTCGCTGACATTAAATAAATAAAGGCGCTTCGGCATGCTGTGTTGGGAGGCGGGAGAGGTCTAAAAGCACCGCTGACATGAAATAAATAAAGGCGCTTCAGCATGCTGTGTTGGGAGGCAGGAGGGGTCCAAAAGCATCGCTGCAACAATCGTATAAAAGAGTTCTCCTCAGCAACACATTAAACATACAAGCGGACCGAAACAGTAGTTAGGCACTGCTGCTTCCGAACTAAACGGAAGTCAGTATCACATCAACAGCCACTAAAAAGCCAGATAACTACAGCTATGCCAACGTTAAAATAATGGCAAGCAGCAACAGAAATTACCCGGCAGTGGGCGAAGTTTCACCCAACATACTAATTACTTGATGCCTCATGCGCAGCCTATCCAAGACATAAAAACAAATGGCACATTCATCGAAAATTGCATACATTTTACAGTTCCATAATGCTCCGAGCTGCGATGAGAGAGATCTTACAAACGTATATTTATACCCAGACAAACCTTGAACCTAGGGGCTGCTGGCGCTGGTGTGTACATTTATACATACAGGCGACCTAACAATAGTGCAGGTGGTGAAAGATAGCCTTTTTACTTGAGGAGTTTTTAAGCCCATATGCCACACCACAGGTCCAGTTTAAAATTGGACCATATTACACAGTTACCTGGTAGGTATCCTATCTCTGTCTCCATATATATAGTATGCGTGCAGATGTGCAGAGTGTAATATGTTATTTATTGCCAATGTTAAGTGTGGGTAGGAGCCAGGAATCCAGAGTGACAAAAGAATTGGCACGGAATGTGCATCCACCACAAGGAATACAACCAAAAACGTGTTCGGGTAAAATACAGTTTCAATAATTTAAACCTAGGCTTAACGCCGTGGTAACTATGGCACAGAGCAGATAGGTTTAACTTAGGAAAAGGTATGAAGTATTTAGCAGTACAGAATAGTGAAAATATCAACATGCAACAAAATGAAAAACACCCAGCTAATTTATAAAACAAAAAATTGAAAAATTTAATGAGTAAAATGACACGAAAACAACCAAAATCCAGAGTTAGGATTTTTGTAATGATTTAAGGCAAAAAGTAAAATACCAATTAGTACTCAATTTACGAGGCTGATTGGAACCTAGGCGCGATTTCAGGCTGACAACAATGGAGCATGGGTCGAATACACCAAGTAGATTCGTCTCGGCCAAAGATTTTGTCTTCTGACTTAGTCTACAAAATGAAATTCAAAATTCTCCATCGAGGCAAGGTTGCAGGCTGTATCCTTCAAAGAAGTCTCAACGCCTGGATAATAACCAAATGATGTCTGACTGAAGCTGTTGGCTTTGGCAGGAAAAACTCAGAGCCAGGGAAATTTGAAGAGAACAGGAAACAAAGAGCATTTCTTCCACAGGTCCCGAACAGG
Organism: Triturus cristatus; assembly: GCF_964204655.1. NCBI lineage: Eukaryota > Metazoa > Chordata > Amphibia > Caudata > Salamandridae > Triturus > Triturus cristatus. Next base: position 969,732,716 of record NC_140590.1, read on the forward strand.
TCTCTTGTCATAGGTCACTTCCCTGAACACCTGATCCATACCCCTTGGGCGACGACTGGACCCAATCCCCTCTAATTGCTGACCGCGGTAGCAGTGACTATTCCAACACAGCACCGTTGAAAGTTCTCAAAGGGAGGGGAGAATGGGAAGGAGACAAAATCTATGTCTAGACAGAGACCAGATCAAGGACACACTGACTTTGTCCTGGCTGGTCTTCCAACTGTCCCTCAAATGTTGGTGGAATCTAATAATTAGTAGAACTGGGAAATGATTATTACTTTCTGGAAGTCAGAGTGCAGTAAAATGTAGTGTACATATATGCAGGGGAAAACATACCAAGCAAGGTTCTTTGTAGCACTAGTTATGACCCTTGGATACTTCTTTGTTTTAGGAGATTCAAACTGATCATTTTAACAGCTGTAACAAGAGAATGGGCATTAATGCTGTGATTCTTCACTCACTATAAATACTGAATTTGGCTTTTACAGAATAACACGCACCTTGTTCCTACTGCATTACACAAAGGACGAGAGTGCCAGGAGATGCACAATAGCAAATTAAAAGAAAGAATGATAACGCAATTATGTCCTTGTAAACTGCCTTTCAGTGCTATATGCATGTCTTTTCAGTTCTCAGTTTTTACTGTTCTATATCCACACTTCGCATTGTTGTAGAAGCCGCTACAATGTTCTAATGAAAGGCAAAGTTCTCAAATAATCTTCAAAATAAAAAAAATTGTACTGTTGAAATAATTAGTTTTTAGAATAAAATTTCAAAATGACCTCACTGCTTCTGGAAGTTCAACAACAGCAACCATAAGAAGAGCACCGAGAATACCTGGTAAGTGACTTTTCCATTTTCCTTTTTGATTTTTCAGGTTTGCAGTGCAGCAGTGCAAGACATGCTGATGGAAGGAGATCGGAGCGTAGGCAACAGGAAGTTGAAGGTCCGTAGGAGTCGCCGAGGAAGCCTGCTGGAATCAGGAGGTGCTCAGGTAAGTGAGAGTTGACAAGTCCAAGTCCTGTGGATAGTTTGAGCGTCTTTTATAGCATACCGCCCGAGCTGCCAGACATGAAGGTGTGGTGACAAGTGTCACCATTAGTTCGGCCATGTGTGCGTGTCTCTGGTTGTGTGGACACGTGCAAAGTCGTGAATCCAATGTGCCTGATATGCCCCATGTTAATAGACAATTTTTGACATGTGCACAGTACAAAAACATGAATAGATGTAACAGAGGAGGCAAGCCACGATATCATACACCACTGCCACCAGGGATTGCTCCGACAAGCAGCACATATGATAGCACAATAAGATACACATGGGGAAATTTGTACAACCCACGTGTGGGACCATTCATTCATGCTAGCTGTTAGAAATGGGGGTCTCAAGTTGGCAAGGGCTTGCACCGTTGTCCAAGTAGGGACCCTTGTTCCTAGTCAGGATAAGGGAGTTACACTCCTTAAATAACCCCTGCTTACCCCCTTGGTAGCTTGGCATGAGCAGTCAGGCTTTTCTTAGAAGCAGTGTGTGAAGCATTTGCACATAACCAACAGTAATACAGTGTAAGCACTACAAAACGATCCCACACCAGTTTAGAAAAATATCCAATATTTTTATATACTTAAGACAAGACCAAAAACGATAAACATCCACAATACAGTACTTCAAAATCTTTGGTTATCACAATATTTTTGAATAACAGTTCCTTGATGTCGATAGCCCTGTCCGGGGCTATTGTGGCATCGTGCGCAAACAAATCCAAACAGTTCTGACTGACCGCAGCTTCGCGGGCCAGCTAAGGTGTTGGGAAGACCCGCAAACGGTGCCTTTTTAGAAATACAGGGCGTCAGCGACCTCTTGTTGAGCTTCTGAAAGCACGGTGTCCACAGGCGTCGGTTCTGGAGGTCGGTGCAGGAGTTGTCGGGGCCCTGGAAATCACACGCGTTGCAGTTCGAACTCCTCTCTGTTGAAGTCAGGAGAACTGGCGTCGGCAGGCGTCAAGTGCTGCTGTGCGAAGTGAAGCGGTGAGGCGTGCGGTGCCCTCAGGTTGCGGTGCGAGCAGCGACTTGGTGGCGGTGTCAGATGGCGTCATCGGTAGACCAGGGTCGCTTTGCGAAGTGAATGCGGTGCTCGTCGCGGTGCTGGCAGCTCGTGTGCAAGCAGCAGCATCATTGTTGGTGAAGCGCTGCCATCTGGAGTCGCTTGCGCCGGCGTCGGTAGGCCAAGGTTGCGGTGCGGGATGAGGGCGATGCGTCGTGTACCTTTACGAGCCGTGCCCTCGAACCACGATGCAAGCAGCGGCGTAGATCTTGGCGTGGAGCGTCGTCATCGGGGATACCAAGGTGTCGTTGTGAAGCGAGGCGGTGCGTATTGCGGTGCCCACAGGTCGCGGTTTGAGCAGCAGCTCGGTGGCGGCATCAGCAGGCGTCATCGGTGAGACCAGGGTCGCGGTGCAGCATTGCGGCTGTGCCCTCTGCGGTGCCTTCAGGACACGAAGTCGGCAGTGGCGTTGTAGATGGCGTCAGGTTGCTTTTTCTTCTGTTGCAGCACAAAACACACAGTCCCCAGTGCTGAGGACAGAAGAGCCTGAAGTCTTTGCTGTTCCTGACACTTCTTGAACAGGGGCCAAGCTCTACCTCAAGCCCTTGGAGAAACTCACAAAAGTAGATTGCAGAAAGTTCAGTCCAGTCCTTTCACTGCCCAATACAGAAGCAGCCACTGCTTGTCAACACAGCAAAGCACACTGCAAAGTGGTAGTTCCTCCTCACAGCTTCTCCAGCTCTTCTTCTTGGCAGTCTTCTAGGTCTTTCACGCGAGGAGGTACCTCTATGATGAAGCATGACACCTCTGGTGTTTGAGGGGAACCGTCCTTAAAAGGGATCCCCCTTAAGCACAAGGTTGATTACACTTTGTCACATTTTGTTCTGTTCGTTTGGACCCGTGGTCTTTTTGTGTTGAATATTATGAGTGGGGAGGTTGCCCACGCAGGTCCTTAAATCTCCTCTGGCCCCCTTAGTGTGAATTCACATATGTCACACCCAGGTCTTTCTGCCAAAAATTCAAGCCATTGTTTCTTCTCTGAGAGCAGTTTTCTCTCTTCATAAAGTGGAAGCTGTGACAGACCAGCTGCTATGGAGCTAATGCTTATTAGCCTTTTGGATGTTCAAGCAAAGTCTAACTATTTAAAAGTCACTTTTTCTGAATAAAAGTTTCAAATGTGTTTATAGGAGCAGTTCCTCTGAGTGATGCGTTATTAGGACAGATTTTGACCCTTTTGCAAATTTTCCTAATATAAAGAAATTATACAAAGCCTATATTATGCATCTGAGCAAGAGGGCAGTGGATAACAGGCCCTAAACCATCAAAGCCAGCAATCCCCACCAAAATGTAGTCAAAGTCTATATCTACAGTCAATGGGTCAAGCGCACTTGGGCTCTACCCTAGTGGTTCCTAACCTGGCCAGTATTTAGGGGTCCATGGACCCATATGACCGCTAATCATTATCTTCTCCCACAAATAATAAGCATTTTGAGCTAAATGACAGTATAAGAATGGTTCCTTCTAGGAGGATAATAGTTTAATCAAATAACAATAATACTTACTTGAAATCTACTCTATTGCTCCCCAATGTATTTTACATAGGTATTTTAAATTCAATTAATATTTGTTTAAAATAATCAAGAGCTTTTTATACCACTTTTTTCTCGGAGGTACATTTGCTAGTTCAGGATGGAGCATGTGTTGATATGCAGTCACTGTTCACATTTAAATATCCTCCGACCCAAACTAGCAATTAGCCTCTGACTAAAAACAATTTTGAATTGCCTATGATTTTCTAGAAAATCATAAGCATCAGCACACTTAGAAACCAGTGAGCTAACTGCTTAGTTATCTTTGCATGTATGCATAGGTTGACTGCTCAAAAAGATCCTTCCATGCTGCATGTTCTCCTCTCCACTGCTTTACATGGGTAGGCACTTACAGTCACCAAGTACATACACTTCTGAAACTGGAAAGGGGCCATGACTTCATTTTACAGTAACATTGAAATACTTCCACTGGCAAAGTACCATTGTGCAGTGGGCAGCACATACTCTGGCTGAATGAGAATATGGTCTAGTTCTGTTTTTTAAATCAGGCTCTACCTGTGGAAGCACAGCTAAATAGATCAAAGTAGTAATTGAATTTCCCACTCCACAATAGTGCAATGCTGAGTTACTCTCTCTCCTCCTATGGCACTTGTCCTTCCAATTCTTTACATAAACAAAACAATAAAACATATACAAATTATTAATTTGAACAAATTCCTAGCTTACTACGGGAAAGGGCACTAACCAGCAACACATCAACCTTTACACAGAATAAACTTTAACAGAAAAAACGTGAGAAAATAAAGCAAGTCCTTGTAAATACCACTTGAGTACATTGAACGGTATGTGATGCAAGACACATCAAGACAAAGAGGAGCCTATTCACAAACTGCATTTCGTAGTATGTTTAGTAGTACCACAGTAGTATGCCTAGAGTACTACAACAAGCTATTTACAAACCCGCAAGTGTATATCTCCACCTTTACATTATTTTCTATGGGTAGATCCTCACACGTGTAAGTTTACTGCTTGGTAGTAAATGTGGAAGGGACCAGGGGGAGTAGCCTAAAATGGAACATAATTACCACTAAACAGGAGGTGTTTAGGAAGGATTAAGGAGGTGTTGAATAGGGTTAGGGAGGGGTTTAGGCAGGGAGATCCACCCACCCACAAAAACATAAGCCCATTGCTATCACCAAACCTCACTTCTAAAGTTACTACAGGCAAAATGGGACCCAAAAGAGTAGTAACTTAAGTTACAGCACCACACATGGCCAACCACTGGCACATCAACAACCTCTTATAGAATATAATAGAGGTAGGGATTTAAAATAAAATCCTATTGGAAATAATAGTAAACTAAATTATTTAAAATACTGTAAAATAGAAATAAATGGAAATCAATGGTAAACAGCTACACATAAGATCTATTTATTATTCAATCATAAAATTCAAAATAAAATTAAAACATTTTAAAATTTATGAATTAATGTAGCATTAATTTTTTAATAAAATATATTGAAATTATATTTTAGTAGCTTTATACATCACTTCCAATAATTATTCATTCAGAATAAAAATGCAGCTTATTTACTTTACATGGGGATTCATTTTGTAATTTACATTTTTGATATTAATTTGAATTTACTCTATTTAAATTAATTTAAAATGTAATTAAAACATAAGGCAATAGTCTTGTAACTTTTAAAAATGTTGTGTTATATTTAAAATATGTAATATTAATGTATATTAATATTTAAAGTTAAATGTTTTTTCTTTTCCCTATACTTTACCATATGGAGACTCGACAGTAAGGTGGAGATTTCCCTATGGTAAAGTAAGGTACTGTACAATAACCCTCCTGTCAGACCAGGTCAAATAAACCTATCAATGGGACACCACTTGTTCCATTCGTGAGAAAGGGACCTCATAGGTTCAAAGGAGCATTATAAAGCAAGGTATAGTAACAGTTGGACTTGGCCCTTTTTGCAAGGTCATCCCTGAACTTTTTGCCTTCCTCCTAGTCTTTTTTCTGACCTGGTGTTGGTGGTTTTAGGACTCTGGGCACTTTAGCACTGCTGTCCAGTGTACATGGTAAGATTGGTTTACACCCGTTTGGTCCATTTATTTGACCTGTCAGTCCCTTGTAAAGAAGTATCTCAGATACCCAGGGCCTATAAATTAAATGCTACTGGTGGGCTTTCAGCGCTGCGTGCGCCACCCACCAAAGTAGCCTTTCAAACCTGTCTAAGACCTCTGCCATTGCACGGCCTGTGCACGCAGTTCATTGCCACTGTGACAGGGCACATAAAGTGGTTGTCAAGTCTGTGACCCCCCTTTTATTGCATGTCAGTCACCCCAAAGGTAGGCCCTAGTTAGCCCTATGGGCAGGGTGCATTGTAGGTAAAAGGTAGGACATGTGCCTTAACTGTGTGACATGTCCTGGTAGTGACAAACAGCCATTTTGGTTCCTCACTGCTGTGAGGCTGCCTGTTTCAGTGGTAATTCCTGATATGAGAGGAGCAGCGTGTTCAAGTTTGGCATGTTTGGAATAGTAATAATAAATGCTGCGTAATGGTGTTCGCGATTTATTATCACTACTTTAGAAATGCCACTTTTAGAAGTTCAAAAACAACAATTGATGGACAGAATGCAGAACAATGTCGTACATTCACCCCAGTACAGAGATCAGGGCCTAAATCCATCGTTTTTTTGCTCACCATGCCGTTCCAGTTTGAACCCAGCCATATGCAAATCAGTCTTGACCCTGTGCCTCATGGGAACAGTCCAGCCCGAACTGCCAAGCCAGGTCCTCCCTGGACTGGAAACAAGCATCCTAGGACTGGTTTCGGGGTTTCACCCCTCTTCAGCCAGGATAGCTTGATTCCAGTGGCATGGAGAGCAAGGGACCCACGTCTGGGCATACCCTTCCCACTCGGGGTGACAAATGCAAAAACAACAATTGATGGACAGAATGCAGAACAATGTCGTACATTCACCCCAGTACAGAGATCTGGGCCTAAATCCATCGTTTCTTTGCTCACCATGCCGTTCCAGTTTGAACCCAGCCATATGCAAATCAGTCTTGACCCTGTGCCTCATGGGAACTGTCCAGCCCGAACTGCCAAGCCAGGTCCTCCCTGGACTGGAAACAAGCATCCTAGGACCGGTTTCGGGGTTTCACCCCTCTTCAGCCAGGATAGCTTGATTCCAGTGGCATGGAGAGCAAGGGACCCACGTCTGGGCATACCCTTCCCACTCGGGGTGACAAATGCAAAAACAACAATTGATGGACAGAATGCAGAACAATGTCGTACATTCACCCCAGTACAGAGATCTGGGCCTAAATCCATCGTTTTTTTGCTCACCATGCCGTTCCAGTTTGAACCCAGCCATATGCAAATCAGTCTTGACCCTGTGCCTCATGGGAACAGTCCAGCCCGAACTGCCAAGCCAGGTCCTCCCTGGACTGGAAACAAGCATCCTAGGACCGGTTTCGGGGTTTCACCCCTCTTCAGCCAGGATAGCTTGATTCCAGTGGCATGGAGAGCAAGGGACCCACGTCTGGGCATACCCTTCCAACTCGGGGTGACAAATGCAAAAACAACAATTGATGGACAGAATGCAGAACAATGTCGTACATTCACCCCAGTACAGAGATCTGGGCCTAAATCCATCGTTTTTTTGCTCACCATGCCGTTCCAGTTTGAACCCAGCTATATGCAAATCAGTCTTGACCCTGTGCCTCATGGGAACAGTCCAGCCCGAACTGCCAAGCCAGGTCCTCCCTGGACTGGAAACAAGCATCCTAGGACCGGTTTCGGGGTTTCACCCCTCTTCAGCCAGGATAGCTTGATTCCAGTGGCATGGAGAGCAAGGGACCCACGTCTGGGCATACCCTTCCCACTCGGGGTGACAAATGCAAAAACAACAATTGATGGACAGAATGCAGAACAATGTCGTACATTCACCCCAGTACAGAGATCTGGGCCTAAATCCATCGCTTTTTTGCTCACCATGCCGTTCCAGTTTGAACCCAGCCATATGCAAATCAGTCTTGACCCTGTGCCTCATGGGAACAGTCCAGCCCGAACTGCCAAGCCAGGTCCTCCCTGGACTGGAAACAAGCATCCTAGGACCGGTTTCGGGGTTTCACCCCTCTTAAGCCAGGATAGCTTGATTCTAGTGGCATGGAGAGCAAGGGACCCACGTCTGGGCATACCCTTCCCACTCGGGGTGACAAATGCAAAAACAACAATTGATGGACAGAATGCAGAACAATGTCGTACATTCACCCCAGTACAGAGATCTGGGCCTAAATCCATCGTTGTTTTGCTCACCATGCCGTTCCAGTTTGAACCCAGCCATATGCAAATCAGTCTTGACCCTGTGCCTCATGGGAACAGTCCAGCCCGAACTGCCAAGCCAGGTCCTCCCTGGACTGGAAACAAGCATCCTAGGACCGGTTTCGGGGTTTCACCCCTCTTCAGCCAGGATAGCTTGATTCGAAATGCCAGAAACCGGTCCTAGGAAGCTTGTTTCCGGTCCAGGGAATGCATGGCTTGGCAGTTTGGGCTGGACTGTTCCCATGAGGCACAGGGTCAGACTGATTTGCATATGGAGATGTCTGAACTGGGGTGGCAGAGTGGGCTAAAGAACGGTGATGGATCAAACCCAGATCTGTTGACTGGGTGTGAGCGTTTGATTGGTTCTGATGCTCCGTCCATCACCACCCCCTTTTGTACCGCTTTGTTCGCTATAAGTTGGCCGGGTATGCTCAGACGTGAGTCCCTTGCTCACTTTTCCACTGGATTCAAGCAAGCCTGGCGGAAGATGGCTGAAATGCCAGAAACCGGTCCTAGGAAGCTTGTTTCCGGTCCAGGGAATGCATGGCTTGGCAGTTTGGGCTGGACTGTTCCCATGAGGCACAGGGTCAGACTGATTTGCATATGGCCATGTCTGAACTGGGGTGGCAGAGTGGGCTAAAGAACGGTGATGGATCAAACCCAGATCTGTTGACTGGGTGTGAGCGTTTGATTGGTTCTGATGCTCCGTCCATCACCACCCCCTTTTGTACCACTTTTAGAAGTTGGCATTTCTGTGTGATATGTATCTTTGTGCCTACCTGATGTGTATTGCATGTCTGACTCTGGAGTGTCAGGGGCTGGTGAGGTGTGTGACTCCAGAGTGGCTGGGTGAGTCAGTGATAGGCTGAATGGGCAGATCTGCATTTGGAGTAGTGAGAGGAGTAGCCCATGAATAGGTCTGTGCCTGCCTTGTACAACCCTGTGGTGTGTCTGGGGCCAGGACCTACTCTAACAATGAGGTTGTTTGCGCCCTGTAAAGGAAGTTTGGAGTGCCCCCCAGAACTGGTTTGGACTGGGTCTAGGCCTGTGCCAGGGGGAGAGAACAATGACATACGAGGTATAAGTACTGGGGCTGTGCCCCCACGAAAGTTTGCTTACTTGGAAGAGTGTGCCTGCTTGGACTGCTGGGCCCCAGGAGGAACCGCCACAAGGGATTGCTCCTCTGCTGGAGGGCCCTGTGACCTGGCCTGCCTGGGCCCAGCTCTGCCTCTCTAGATCTTAGGGGGTGAGCTGCAGCAAGCGCGTGGTGAGCGCTTTTGATTTCCTTGCCCTTGGGGTCCTAGAAGTGGGCTGGTGCTTGCTGGCGCAGGGCAAGCAATCCTGATCTCGTTTTGCCTGAGCCCGAGGAGAGGGGGCAGCCAGAGCGATGGAGGCTTCGCTCCGAGAGTCATCAGGGGCTGGAAGTCAGGCACCGTTGACTGATGATGGGGGGGCTGACTGGTGAGGAGAGGTCCTATCCTACTGCAGTCAAGAACGATGGTGGGAAATCAGGCACAGCCTGTGCCTGTGTGTGGGCGGGGCTCCCGTGGCCGGAGAGAGCCCCGCTTATTGCCGGGTCTGTTGGTGACTGGCAAGAGAGATGGAGCCTCGCAGGCATTCCATGCCTAAAGAGAAGTCTATGAGGCAGCGGCATGTGCAGCCAGGAGATGTGTCTGGACTTTGGAGGCTGCTAGGAGGTGAGCCGTGAGCCCCGACAGGACATGAGTTGGCTCAGCTGCAGCAGAAGGAGTCGGAGCCTCGCAGGCTCCCTTTCTGCACGTTCCCACCTCCCCCGCCTGATATATGGAGATGTGGGTCCCCACAGATCGTCGGTCACAACGAGGAGACCGAACAAGGTCTGGAGAGGTCCCGTGAGCGGGGCCTGCCAGGCACCCTGTTGAGCCCTGATTCAGCGACCGGAAAAGAGGAGAAGTTCCGGTGAGTGAGGCTAAAGTTGAGCCTTGTTTGTACCTGGAAGTGGCACCGGAAGAGCCCCGGTGAGTGGGGCTCACAAGGCTATGTGGTGCCGATGCTGATTATTCCCAGCTGCAATGCCAGGGTGTGGGCAGCTGCAACGACGGGGGCATTTCTTTATTTTGATGAAGAGGAAGGGGTGAGATGCACCCCTCCACCCCCAGGGCATCATGCATGTTGTCTGCGCTGCAGAGGCACCTGGAGGACCACTAGAGGTGCCTTCGACCATTTGGTCACACAGCTGCACCGCCTGATTGCAAGCAGCTGCAACATTGAGGGGGCATTGTTTTGCATGACAGGGGTGAGTGGCACCCTCGCCCACCATATCTGGTGCCGGCCTGTTGGGTCTGCACCCTGCTGCAGTGCCAATTTAGATCCCTGACTATTTGAACATAGGGCATGTCGGAAGTCCCAGATGGGCCCCCGAGGAAGGCAAGCTGGCCTGTGAGCACCTGCGGTACTGGTAGGCCGCAAGGCCCTAATGTGATGCATAATTTGTTTATGCCCAGTGTTTATGCATAATGTGTTCATGCCTAATGTGATGATGCCGAGTACATTATTTTACCAGTAGTAGCCGGCTGTTTTATATTTACTACTTGTGCTTTCTAATGACAGTGGCACTATTGGCCTCGTCATGTATATAATCCCCTGTGAAGTATTGCCTAGTGCCAGGTGGCACAGTGTACATTTGTGATTGTGATTCTAATGTGTTTATGAGTAATACAAAGGCTATTTTGTTATATAACCTTGTGTGGAGTTTTTTTTGTGGTGTGCCCGAGTGTATTGCTACTGTGTGTGTGTGTTGCGCAAATGCTTTACACATTGCTTCTGGGATAAGCCTGACTGCTCGTGCCAAGCTGCCAAGGGGGTGAGCAGGAGTTATCTTCAGCGTGTAACTCCCTTGCTCTGCCTAGAGTGGTGGTTTGTGCCTGGCTTTGGCGCATGCCATTTCTAACAGTAGCAGACATTTCAAGGGTGAGAGAGATTTTCTCAATGCTCTGGAGTCAGGATTAGTCTGACAGAAATGTTGGTAAAGAGTGTGAGACATCTAAGAAAGGCTTATAACCCCCATATTGGGGGCTGTAGTAAAATGTACTGTGAGATTCACTTAACAGGAAGGTACATTCTGTGACTCAGGTACTGGGGCACACTGTAGTAGTAATTAGTTGGCAGAAAATGTGTGAGAACCTTAGCTTGACTCATCTAGAGGTTGCTTCATAGTACTCAGAATGGAAGTGTTGATCATGACAGAAGGGAAAGAGAAGGTTACCAATTTGCTGGAGTAATTCGCTTTGCCTGGTGAAAGAGGGTAGAGAGACCTTCTTCATATTTAGCCTGGATCTCTCGACTTGGAAGGCTGCTCTAAGAGCTAAAAGGAGAGCCTCCTGCTGATCCCCAAGGGCTAAGAGGTCTTTCTTAAAACTTGTTCTAAAAGTAGGGTTTTAGTTATCTCACAAGAACATGCAGATGTACTGTAGTGATGTCCCTTCTGGTCCCACTTTGGTTCTCCCGTAGTTTTGAGTATTAGATGTTTTAGGCTGCCTCACAGATTACATTTGTTTTCGTGGCATTATATTAGAAATATGTTGTACATGTTGTTTGTTGTTCAGTTTTTGCAGGGCTATCCCCAAACTTTTTTCCTTCCTTTGCCTATTTTTTCTGATCATTTTTTGTTGGCTGGAGGACTCTGGGCACTTTACCACTGCTAATCAGTGCTAAGATGCATGGACTCTCTCCTCTAAACATTATATGATTGGTTTACACCTGTTTGGCATATCAAATTTACTTATAAGTCCCTTAGAAAGTTTCATCCCATATGCCCGGGCCCTATAAATTAAATGCTACTAGTGGGCCTGCTGCACTGCATGTGCCACCCACTGATGCATCTTTTCAAACCTGTCTCAGGCTTGCCACTGCAGGGCCTGCGTGTGCAGTTTACTGCCACATTGACTTGCCATTTAAAACTACTTTACGAGCCTTAAGCTCCCCTTTTGTTACACAGAGGTCACCTCCAAGGTAGGCCCTAGGTAGTCCTATGGGCAGTGTGTTGTGTAAGTAAAAGGTAGTACATGTACCTTTATGTTTGGCATGTCCTGTTAATGACAAACAGTCTATTTAGTTTTTCACTACTGTGAGGCCTACTCCTCATATATGCTAGAATTGGGCATTCCCTAATATATGTTTCTGTGGTAATCCCTCATCTGAACGGAGGAGCGCTGCCATGTTTAGCATGTTTGGAACAGTGGTGATAAATCCTGGTTACTGGGGTAGGTGGATTTTACATTAATATTATAGAAATGCTACTTTTAGAAAGTGGGCATTTCTCTTTGCTTATGCCTCTTTGTGCTTTACAGCCTAACTTCAATCCATGTCTAGGGCTGGGTGACAGCTACACTTGGTGCATACTTTCCGGACAGCCACAACACAGAAAGGGCTGGGTGCGAAAGGGTTACTTCTGCATTAATCTACATACTGATGGTCTTCTGGGAGAGGGGGAGGGCATTCATACTTTACAATTGTATACTATAGGCTGAGTCCTGCCCTCACACAAAAGGCTGATTTACCCTCACTGATGTCTGAAGCCAAGGCTGGGTTGTAAGGGGATTGTTGTGCTCTTCTAAAGGTTCTTTTCAAATTGCCCCTTGAACAAAGACAATTTAGAGTATCAGTACAGGGGCTCTGATCCCATGATTATAAACACCATGTGGACTTGTAACCTGAGGCTGTTGGCTCTATAGACTGCACATTGCCAAAGGACGACTGTTCTACCAGGAGAATTTGCCCTTTGGTCTATTTGCTTGTTGTGCTGGCCTGCTGCCTGTTGGGCTGCTGGAGATACTGCCACACTGCATTTAGACTCTTGCACCAGCCTGGCTGCTCATTGTTTTGTGCCCCAGTGATCTCAAGGGGCTTGTTTGCTTGTAGGCCGTCCCTGTTCAGTGGAATCCCAGTGAGCAACAAGGATTCCACCAAGCTACAGCTGACTTCAAACTCTGGGGGTTTCAAGACAACATGTTTTGATTTGAACGCTTCATGTCCCCCTGTACCTGTAATAGCACATCTTCAGGGCTTTGGTTAATCAAGCGCACGATGAGTGCTTCTTTCTCTCTAGCAGTGCATGGAGAGCACTTTTGGTGGGGAAGTATATGTAGAGTGCCATGTATTGCATAGAGTTCTGGTGATTGTTACTTGAGCGCATGGTGAGCCATCCAGAATTCCCCTAGGGACCAGTGTGTCCCCTTCTCAAACCACAACATCTGAGAGTAATGGCTCCTGGGTTGGTCTCCAGCATGTGTGGAGCACTTTTACTTCCAAACGAAATTAGCATGCTTCAAAGCTTACCCCAAGGCTCGTTGTGAGTCCACCAGTGGAAGGAGCACAGCTAATCCCCAGCTGATTGCAAGCACTTTTTATTTAAAGGGAGGTTTGCTTTCTACATGCCTAACACAGCAGGGCCCCTGGGAAGGTCAATGCAATGTGGCTTTGCCCCAGCCTGGGACACAGGTACTGTGGGGAGGGGTGTTGCCGTATCTCATCATGCGGCGCCTTTGTTTTAAAAGGTGGTACAAACTGTGGAGATCGAGAGAGGTCTCTCCCACCCCCATTTAGGCCACAGTAACTGTTAGTGAAACACAGTGCCATTGGGCAAGATCGAAGAAGGTCTCCCTGCACCGCAGTGGACTAGCATATTTATCTAAATGTGGAGGAACGGGGGCATGGCCAGCCATCAGGGCCGCTCGGACGTCAACCTGACCGGCTCCCTCCCAAGCCCTAGAATTTGTATGGCTTGAGGCTTCTTACAGCGGACCCCGACCGCCCCATGGCACAACTGGACATGGGGGAACTGCGGTGCATTGGTTTCGAGCCCAGGGGAGCTCACGCTAGGCTGTGTCTGCGCGCCAGCGGTCTGCGGTCGCCCAGATCAATCAATCTATCAATCAAGACATTTATAAAGCGCGCTACTCACCTGGAGGGTCTCAAGGCGCTAGGAGGGGGGGGGGGGGTCCGCTACTGCTCAAACAGCCAGGTCTTGAGTTGCTTCCTGAAGGAGAGGTGGTCTTGGGTCAGACGGAGGTGGATGGGGAGGGAGTTCCAAGTCATGGCTGCCAGGTAGGAGAAGGATCTTCCTCCCTTAGTGGCTCTTCGATCGTAGCTGGCGGGTGGGAGTGTAGAAGGTCAGGCGGTTGTTGAGGTACCTGGGGCCCAGGTCGTGGAGGGCCTTGTGTGCGTGGGTGAGGAGTCAGAACGTGATTCTCTTGCTGACGGGAAGCCAGGGCAGGTCTCTCAGGTGTCCGGAGATGTGGCTGTGTCGGGGGATGTCAAGGATGAGTCGTGCGGAGGCGTTCTGGATGCGTTGGAGCCTTTTCTGTAGTTTGGCTGTGGTTCCGGTGTAGAGGGTGTTTCCGTAGTCCAGTTGGCTGGTGACGAGGGCCTGGGTGACCGTCTTTCTGGTTTCGGTGGGGATCCATCGGAAGATCTTTCGGAGCATGCGTAGGATGTTGAAACATGATGATGAGACGGCGTTGACTTGTCTGGTCATCGAGAGGGAGGGGTCCAGGATGAAGCCCAGGTTGCGTGCGTGGTCCGTAGGTTTGGGTGCGCTGCCCAGGGCGGGGGGCCACCAGGAGTCGTCCCAGGCAGAGGGTGATGATCCAAGGATGAGGACTTCCGTCTTGTCTGAGTTCAGTTTCAGGCGGCTGTTCATCACCCACTCCGCTACGTCTTTCATCCCTTCGTGTAGGTTGGTTCTGGCGGTAGCTGGGTCGTTGGTGAGGGAGAGGATCAGCTGGGTGTCGTCGGCGTAGGAGATGATGTTGAGGTTGTGTTGGCGTGCGATGGCTGCGAGGGGGCTCATGTAGACGTTGAAGAGGGTGGGGCTGAGTGATGATCCTTGTGGTACGCCGCAGATGACTTCGGTGGCCTCGGATCTGAACGGGGGGAGGCGGACTCTCTGGGTTCTTCCGGCAAGGAACGAGATGATCCAATCTAGTGCCTTCTCTTGGAATCCGATGTTGCTGAGGCGCTGCACTAGGGTGCGGTGGCAGACAGTATCGAACCCTGCGGAGAGGTCCAGGAGGATGAGGGCCGCTGTTTTCCCGTTGTCAAGTAGGGCTCAGATGTCGTCAGTGGCTGCGATGAGGGCGGTCTCGGTGCTGTGGTTGGCTCGGAAGCCGGACTGCGAGTGGTCGAGGGATCCGTTTGTCTCGAGGAAGGCAGCAAGCTGTCTGTTGACGGTCTTCTCGATGACTTTGGCAGGAAAAGGGAGGAGCGAGATGGGGCGGTAGTTCTTGAGGTCGGAGGGGTCTGCTGATGGTTTCTTCAGGAGGGCGCCGAGTTCGGCATGCTTCCATCTCTCCGGGAAGGTGGCGGTGTCGAAGGAGCAGTTGATGATGTCCCGGAGTTGGGGTGAGATGACGGAGTTGAAGACGTGGTGGGGGCATGGGTCGGTTGGTGATCCGGAGTGGATGGTGTTCATCGTGTGGATGGTGTCTTCGGTGCTGACCGGGGTCCAGGCGCGGAGGGTGGTGGTGGGGGGCATCGGTTCGGTGGTTGGGTGCGTGGTCTGTGCGCCAAAGCTGTTGTGTATCTCGGCGATCTTGCGGTGAAAGAACGAGGCGAGTGAGTCGCAGAGGTCTTGTGAGGGAGTGATGTTGTTGTTTCCGGCGCTGGGGTTGGAGAGCTCTTTGACGATGCTGAAGAGTTCCTTGCTGTTGTGTCTAGTCGTTCCTTGAATGCAGTCCTCTTGGTGGTGTGGATCAGCTGGTGGTGTTTGTGGGAGGCGTGCTTGAGGGCGGTCATGTTGTCAAATAGTCGGGTTTTTTCGCCAGGCTTTCTCGAAGGTACGGCAGTTCTTCTTGGAGTTCTTGAGGTCGTCGTTGAACCAGGAGGCTTTCTTGCTGCCGGGCCTGCTGGGATGGATTTTCAGAGGTGCGAGGTCGTCAGCGCAGTTGGTGATCCACTGTGTGAGGTTGTTGGCTGCTTGGTTGGGGTCCGTTGAGCTGGCGGGAGGGTTCTGGCTCAGTGATGTGGTGAGCTGGTCGGTGGTGACAAACTACCTGAAATGGCGGCCCTCCCCAGTGGACAGGACATTGTGCCGCACGGCTGAGCCCTAGGCGCCTGAGTGAGGGGCACGGAACACTCGGAGATCCGGCGGTGACCCCTTGAGCTCTCCCGCTGGTGATTGTAAGGCAGGGGTGCACTTGAGGTCTGGCGATCCCACCGGAGCCTGCCCGCAATGACATGGCTGAACATCAGACTGAGCGAGCTGCCCCCCGGCGGCACTGACGAGAATGTGCCCAGGGATGTGACTGCTGGACTCCGGGCCCCCGCAGCTTGGGTGACCTTTCCCAACGGTCCGTAGGAGACCTGAGGGTGGTGTCCTTGAACCCCCCTGAGACCACCAGGTGAGCACGGTAGTGGGGGACCTTGGATTGGGCCAGGGGCCCAGCGCAGGAGACCAGTGGCTGCAAGTGAGACCGTTGCGAGAAGCTGCAGATGGTGTTAAGCCCCCAGAACAGTGCCTCCTTCTTTCTTTCCCTCGTGGGGGCTAGCATCTGCAGAGGGATCTGTCAGTTGTCTGGAGACCGCTATTACGGCAGGGGCCACGAGGTTGACTAACCGGGGCCCATTTTACACCCTCGACCATGAGGTGCCTGACCCTAAGATGGCCGCCCTGGTGACAGCCTGATCACTGCAGCATTGGAGAAAAGTGGAGCGGCGGAGGTCTGGCTCACCCTCCTATACGCACTACAGTAAGATCCTGGCAGGGGAGGCATACACTGGGGGGGCCCTGAGGCCCAACCTTATGCGAGATTAGGGCTCTGGATGCCTGACCCCAACATGGCCGCCCACCACTAAAGAAACTCATCGGAGTGTTCAGGCAGCACTACCAGCACTACTCTATTGGGGCCCCCCTCCTCCATACATTCAGAACAGGGACCACGACTTGAAGAGAATACCGCCAGAGGCCGCCACCTTTCTGTCAGTGGCACAACACTCGCATGCAGGTTGCCATCGTTAAGAAGACCCTCTACCCAGTTTTCGAAGCCCTGACAACCAGCACCAGGGGTATACTCGCAAGGACTTGCGGAGCAGGGCCCTTGGGTGGCCGAAGAGAGGACAGCCTGGTTCTGCACGATAACAGGGGCGGCCAAGAGCTGACAGAGCAAAGCATCCACCTATGCCACCAAAAAAGGCCCCCAACAATAAGGTCTTCAACTACTTTGCTGCAGCCGGTGCGGGGTCGTCCAGCGAGGAAACAGCGCAGCCCACAGGAGCAATGGCGCTCACCAGGGAGGACCTGCTGGCCTCTCTCCGAGAATTCGAAAAGGAGCTCCGAGCTGACATAAAATCTGATATGGACGCCTCCTTCGATGCATTTCGGGTGGAAATGAGGGAGAAAATGAAGACCCTGCAGGCAGATGTAGACTCGGTTGGCACCAGGACGTTGGACCTCGGGCGAAAGTGCAGGAACTGACGGATCGCATTCAGCCACTGGAGGACGGCTCTATGGACCTTCGGGGTCAGTTGTGTGCCACCTTGCTCAAGTGCGAGGATTTAGAAAACAGGTCCCGCTGTGATAATATCCAAGCCCGTGACCTGGAGGAATACTGCGAGGGACCTGATCTGGAGGCCTTCATGGTGGGCCTTTTCTCTTCGGTTGTGGGGGAGTGCGGCCCCGAAATCCAGCTGTAGAGAGTACATGCGACTTACTGGGGAAGGCAGGAGACCTCGAGAGGTTCTGGCAAAATTCAGCTCCTTTAAAGTCAAAGAAATGGTCCTACAAAAAAAGTGTCTTTTCAGAATGCCATGTACGCTCTTTCAAAATGTGGCGCAGGCCACTCTTATCCGCCGACAGCAGTTCCGCCCGTTCACCGATTGCCTGAGGGAGAAGAAGGTTCAGTATAGGTGGATCTACCTGTTTGGGATTGCCTTCCAATGGAAAAACAAACATGTGCACTGCACCGAATTGGCGGAGGTGGTGGACACCCTGGGAATCACGGCTCCTGCGCCTAATGGGACTGCAACTTCAAGGGCCACGGAGGGAGAAAAGCAGCGAGAGTGACTGGAGAGCGGCCAATGGTGAAGAGTTGGCCGCAGGACCAACAAAACTCCGGACTGAGCTTCTTGTCCAGTGGCTCCTTCGACCAAACTTTCTTCAATGGACAGGATACTCTGTCCCCCCTTCCCTCCCCATGGGAGTGGCCAGATGTTGTTTTGGAGAGATGGATGGAGCGGAGGACTTGCAATTCACAAGTCTGTGGGGCACCCATTTGTCTGGTTATTGTCTGTAGCCCTCGGTTTGATGCTGGGCCCCCAGGACCATATGAGCGAGCTACACTTGTTATGAGGGCTGTGTGGAGCGACCCGTCTCAACTGCTGTAAGGAGATTCCAGTGGGAGGGCGGTTGGAGCGGAGGACTGGCACTCTGCTAGACTCATGCGATGTTGCCGGAACTAACAGACTTGAATAGCTCATGCAGGGGTGTTTAGCTAAATGACAGTCACTAGCTGGCTGTATAATTTCACAATGCATATGCCTCAATAGTTGTTGTTGTTGTTGGGGTTGGGGGAACGGGAATGGCTACATTCCTCGAGCCTGGTCTGGCAGGGGGGTTCCCCTCTGGGAGGGGGATTCTCTGTACTCGATCTTATTATTTGCTCTGTTTTGTTAACTAAGTTTGATGTCATGGTGCTTTCTAATTTTTTTTGTGATGGGGGAGGAGCGGGAGGATGGATAGGGAGCTCAGTTCGGGCAGAGGCCCTTGTGAGGTGGGCACAGTGTTGAAAGCTTGTACCTGAACTTGTACCTCTACGGGAGCAGAAGGGCTGAATCACTGTAGGACAATATTTTCCCAACTCCCCAACCCCACTACGCACAAGATTTCACTCTGTCTGCAGAAAGGAGGGGGAAAGGGGAATGGAAATATAGACAGACTGCCACAGCGGTGCCACCAGGAGCTCTTCCTCTTTTGGTCTCCTAGTGCCTGTAATTAAAAGCACATGATTACTCTGTATATCACCCTTGCAAATGCATGACACAAATAGATATTTAAACATACATTTTGGTTCCTATACCTGTGTTACTCTGTGGTTTAGCTTCTCTCTTAATATTGTATTGGTCTTTAATATGTTGGTATTTACCAGTACTGAGCCACTAACACTTTCTTCTCTTTTTTCTCCCACTAGATGAATGCTGAAGATGAGCTGCTCCAAAGTTGGTTGGTAAGTAGCAATATATATATTTATACCTACTTGTAGACAAGTAGTATCGCAGCTGGTTAGTGAGAGTTGGGATTAGTGGCCAGTAATGTGAATATTATGCGCTTGCCTTATATTCAGTCTGTTAAATGTCCTGCGCAATTAGCTCTTTCATTAGTCTCTTTAGTAATGTTCCAAAAAAAAATTGAAGTTAGTCACTGCTTGACTCAAATTAGTAGAAGAAACAAAATCTGTATTACTATTCCTCGTTGAAAAAACAATTGAGAAATTGTCCCTTTGAAATCAAAAATCTATATCGCCTAGTCGCTTGAGGAACACCGGTTATATCCTGTCTAGTGGACCATACAAACATTTGTGAGAATCACTGTCTGGACCCTCACTCAGATTCCAGAAAGAAAATACCTGTGTTCTCCCACGAAGGCGGCTTGGGAAAACGCTACTGACCTCAGACTTCTCTGCGGAATTGAAATTACAAGAAAATGGAGTGAAAATATTCCTGTTATAAAAAATACACGAAGAGTACTGGAAAAATGCTGCTTCAAGTGTGGAAAGATGGTTGAAGGGCAACGCGCTTCAGCTGCGCGAACACTATCATCAACAATGCCTTCAAGAAAGCGGAACACTAGGACGCTAACTACGCACAGTGTAAACCGCCATGTTGGAATTCATGCTGCAGCTTCATGCAGATTCAGCGCTGTGGAATGATTTGGTAATTAACTGTCTCCAGCTCATTGGAGCCTGCCTGACTCCTAGAAACCCCTTAAGTCCAGGAACAGGTGAAATACGCTTCTGTCTAACTTGGAAACGATCAGCCTTGATACACGATCCCATCCAATTACCTATGGCTGTCAGGACTATAACCTGGAATGCCGGGGCTTGAATTCCCCTAACAAGCAACAACGCTTTTGGAAATACTTGCTTGACCATAATATCCAAGTGGCGCCCTTCAAGAGACGCACCTCAAAAAATCAGAGGAACACCGTTTGCACCATAAAGCTTTTCCTCTTATATTTAGATCCTCCCATACCTTAAAATGAAACGGGGTGGCATTACTTTTCCATGCGGGGTCCCGTTTCAAGTGCAGGACACCAAAGCTGACAAAGCAGGGAGGTACGTTATGGTCCGGGGTGACCTCAGGGGCCGGCGTTGTACGTTTGCAGCTATTTCTGCACCAAATACGGGCCAACAGGACTTTATTCTTTCCTTCCTTATGGCTCTGGAGAACTTTGCACAGGGGGACATCCTGCTCTTGGGGGACTTCAACCTCGTCTGGGATTAGGGAGTAGACAACTCATTCACATAGGGCAGCGGGAGGGGTTTTTGGCAAGGCACTCAAGTCACAACTCCAACTCCTGGGTTTGGTGAACGTATGGAGAGATACCAATCCTACTGTTCATGACTACTCCTTCTTCTCCCACTCCCACAGACCACACTCCCGCATTGATCACATCTTTATGAGCCAGTCTCTGCTCCCATTGGTACTGCAAACGCACTTCCACCCGATATGCCTGTCTGATCATGCCCCCCTAGAGATGACACTCACCTGGCCGAACCCACTCCCCAAGCATGCGCGCTGGAATTCCCCTAACTTCCTCTGCAGGGATAGACTTTTACATGATGACCTCAGGAAAACTATTAAGGACTACTTCGAGCTGAATGACCCTGAGATTACTTCCCATGCCACTACCTGGGATTCACTTAAAGCGGTAGTCCGAGGTAAATTCATCGAGTTGGCTACTATCCTGAGAACACAGCAACGCGAGGAGCGCCTCATGTTAAAACGAGATCTACTGTCCGCGGAGCAGGCTCATAAGGATAGCCCCTCGGTCCAGGCGCTGAGAAAAGTCACAGCCCTCAAAGGGAAGCTACAGGCCATATATACTAACAGGGTGGAAAAAAACATCCTATGCCTTCAGACCAGGGGGCATGAGGGAGAAAACAAGGTGGGGTCCCTGCTCGCACGTCATCTAAGGGCCAAACAGGAAAGGGAATACATAAAACGTATTGTAAATGACGCCGGTGTTTCACATAAGACAGAAGAAGGGAAAGCGCAAGAAAAACATCCCAGCGGCTCTTCTCGCGCTAGATGCGGAGAAAGCATTTGACCGCGTGGAGTGGACCTTTTTATTTCGAGTGCTCCAGCGCTTTGGCTGTAATGAGACCTTTATTGGGAGGATTCGCGCCAATTATCACTCTCCTAGCTCCCGGGTCCTGGTTAATGGCATTGCTTCCCCCCTTTGGCTTGGCGTGTGGGACGAGACAGAGTTGCCTATTGTCCCCCCTCCTTTTTGCCTTGAGCATAGCACCCCTAGCACATAAAATTAGAGGAAACCCAGACATTCGGGGGATACGATTTGGCACAGATGATCATAAGATATCGCTTTTTGCCGACGATGTGCTTCTCCCAGTCACAGATCCATTGATCTCTCTCCCGGCTATCCAAGAGGAGCTCATGCTGTTTGAGCAGGCGACGGTGTTTAAGATTAATCTGGCCAAGTCCTTCTTATTGAATTTGTCTCTATCTAAAGAGGAGTGGCGACGGGTAGAGGGCGCGTCACCCTTTAGCTCCACGACTAAGGGGATCACCTATTTGGGTATCAAGCTCACCCCGTATCTCAGATCTCTACAAGGCCAACTTCCCTCCCCTTTTACGCCAGTTAAAGATTGACCTGGGTAAATGGAGTGCTGCATACATTTCCTGGCTGGGCAGGATCAATGCCATCAAGATGAATGCACTCCCGTGCTTGCTTTACGTCTGTCAGAGGTAAAGCCCATTCCAGTGGAAGGGGTTCTCTTTCGGCAGTTGCGACAAATGATTACTAAACTTATCTGGATGGGGAAGAGGGCCCGTCTGCCCTGCCACCTGCTCACGCGGCCACGTATGGAGGAGGGGCTGGCTCTGCCGGATTTTCTGGGATATTATAGAGCGGCTCAATTGCGCGTAATCACAGAATGGTCGTTGCAAGCCTCAGAGAAGCACTGGCTTCATATAGACAGGCAGATAACTGGTCGCACTATTTGGGACCTTTTATGAAAGCCAAAACATGACAGACCGCCCAACGCTTAAATCAGCACACCCACATCCACTACATTATGGGTATGGGATGTTCTTACTAAAAGGTTACAACTCACTACGTTTCCTTCCCCCTACATGCCATACATTTTAATGCTGCCTTCCCCCCTGTGCTTCAAGAGGGACCCTTCGAGGCTTGGAGGGCGGGAGGTTGTCTCATGATATCCCGTTTATTTGATAAAGGCGAGCTTCTCACCTTCTCAGAATGTAAGAAGCAATTTGCACTGTCTGCCAAGGAAGAATACCATTACTTGCAGCTAAAACATTGGGTACAGCAACCCCTGGTGTGGCTGGCTGCCACCAGGGACCTGCTTCCCATAGAGAAGTTTGCCCAATCGGGGTCCACCTCCAAGGGTTGCATTTCCTTTCTGTATGCTCTTATACAGGCTCTGAACCCCAGATCGACTCCACGTTACAAACGCTTCTGGGATGCTCTTTTGGATACCCCTTTGGTGGATAACCAATGGGAGCATTCAAGTAGAGATAAAGTGAAATTTAACCGCTCGATGTATCTAAGGGAGGCGCACTAAAAGATCACGTATGATTGGTATCTATACCCTCAGAAACTACATAAGATCTACCCCAACACTTCGGATAGGTCCTGGCGGGGATGTGGCTTGCTGGGTAACTTTCAACACATCTGGTGAGACTGTCTCTCTATACAGCCTTTTTGGAAGGAAATATTGTCCCAAATTAAACTCATTCTCGGCTATCCAATTCCTATATTCCTGGAACACACCTTGCTGGGGGTGAGAGACCCAACCCTGAAACGCCAAACACAGAGTGATAGGTCTGTTATGTGGCTTTGCCTGGGGGCAGCTAAAATGGCCATAGCCGTAGCGAGAAAAAACAAGAGGCACCTTCTTTAACTCAATGGCACGCAAGGTTATGGCGGGCGTTGGTGATGGAGCTCATGGCCGACATTGTGGATGACACCAGTATAGGCTTCGAATATGGACCCTGCTAGTGAGCTACTTGTCGAAGGGGCTTCCACTGATGGCTTGCGCCCCACGGCTTAGGGCCCTCAACCAGTTCCATATCTGACTCCACAGCAGCGCAGTTGGCAGCGGGCAGCTCGGAGGTCAACTTAGTAGGGGCACCAGAGCCCAACCCTCATGACTACCTCATTATTATTTGCAACATGACATCACGGTTTTGTTAGTTTTTTAGGTATGTTAAGTTTCCTTTTCATGTTACTCTCCTAGGAGGCGGGATTGATGAACGATTGCGGAATATTTAATGCAACAAGATATGAATGGAACAATTTGTACGTTTTTCTATGCCATAGACCTTGTACATAAGATGTAACCTACATGTGATATCTGTAACTCGGGGCATATTTTTGACAACTGTTGCTTGTGTATTGCATTTTGGTATCAATCTCATAGAAAACTCCAATAAACAGAATTGTATATAAATGTGGAAGAACCTCACCAGGATCATCAGGTGTTCTTCCTCCCGCACCGATGAAGTACAGTGATTGATCCCAACTAGAACGTTGTCCCAAAATCAAATTACCATATATAGTCTGATAGAAGCAAAGGTGCTAGGAAGCATGTTGTTTATTTGCTGTATTTTGTGTGGGCTTATCATCCCTCCAGGAACCGGATGCATATCTATACAGGGTGTGCTCTTCAGTCATTTATTGTTATAATTAGAACCGTACTTTGGTGATAGTTTTATCGTCTTTGTCTGGTATAGATGACAGCACAGAAAGTACTCCAAAATTGCTAATAGAAGCACAGGTACGCTGTGCCTACATGTACATAGAACGATATGTAATTTACCCTAAACATTTTTGTATTACTTGTCCAGAGTTGGTGATTGATGTGTTTTGCTCCACCGACCTGCTGCATTACATGCCCTGAGATTAGAATGTATTTTGTTTTGATTCTTGCACTGACAGGATAACAAGTACTTTTTCAGTAATTGCATGATATGCACAATACTTATGATTCATGTTGTTGTGGTCTATGTTGTATGCACAATATATACTCTATTTTTGATATATTCTTGTGTTTAGTCTCTTTTATGGTGTATTCATTGTGCTTCTGTGTGAGTGCATTGCGCAAACACTTTACACATTGCCTCTGAAGCTAAGCCTGACTGCTGTGCGCCAAACTACCAGAGGGTGGGCACAGTTTATCTTTGGTGTGTAACTTACTTTCCTTGCCTAGAGTGGTGGGTACTGCCTTGCTTAGGTGCATAACCTGGCCAACCAGAAACTCAATTTCTAACATTCAGTGATTATTCTTGGGAGTCAGTCTGCACATTTCATCCAAGTTGCCTGGAATCCATAACAACTTAGTGTACTGTTTTCTTTGCTTGCTCAGCAACCGTTCCTAACGTTTTAAGATATAACATGGTGGCAAAGCTTGAGCTTTCCGACGCAGTAGTTCTTATCATATAAACTGTGTCTCGTCCCCTTGGGGGCCAGAGAGAAGAATTCCGGCAGAGAGACCGGTCTTGGAATGAACACATGCTGAACTTGACATTCAGCCGTATCTAAACTGTGTTTACACTCTTGATGCAGACACCCTAACTACCAAGTATGGAGTATGTTGCCATTCCATCACAGCATTATCAGCAGAATCCCTGCAACAGTACCATATATAATTATCTGTGAGAATAGCCTTGCTGATTGTGTCGGGATACCACAGTTAGCTATGGATTTCTTAAAATAACCTGCTTGGCTAATAGGAATTAAACTTTTTTGACTTCTTGGGATTTTTGTACATTGCACATCAATACTGCAGCCCCTCTCCCTAAAGATTAACAATCCACTTTCCTACATCAGCTCCTCCGGTCCTACATTGAATCCTGAATTTGTTCACCCTGAACAATTTATTTCATGCAACCAGTGGGCCCCATATTCATCTATGGACCGAATAATGTACCACTCTGGTATCTTTTCCAGGGAAGTCGCTCTCTACCTGGCCACCTCAAACAGTGGATCTTCATCTCACCACATTCATCAGGTCTAATACACATTGACTGAAGACACCTCTGTTTCTGTCTGTCTGCGCTTTTCAAAGCAGCCTTCACTCTTTAGGGTCCCTGGAATGTTATCAGAGTCAGATAAATGTCAGTCTCATCTTTAAGTGAGATCTTCGCGTAGGATGGCACTGGTGGAATGTGGCGAATTCTTCTGAATCTCTGTCCCCTTTCATTTTCTAGTATATTTTTCAGTTTGCTTTTGGGATTACCAACACCCTTGTTAGAAATGGAGGTCTCTATTTGGCAGAGGTAGGTATCTTTGTCCAAATAGGGACCCTTGCTTCTAGTCAGGGTAAGGGGGATACACACTTTAGATAACCCCTGCTCTCCCCCTGGGTAGCTTGGCACGAGCAGACAGACTTATCCCAAAGGCAATGTGTAAAGTATTTGCACTCAAAACACACAGTAATACAGTGATAACACCACAAATGGACACCACACCAGTTTAGGAAAAATAAAGTATATTTATCTAAACTCAACAAGACCAAACCGACAAAAATACAGCATACATGTAATAAGAATAAGACTTTAAAAAGGTTTCAAACAACTTGGTCCATAGAAAACTATGGACGCGTGATTTCTCTCAAAATACCTGTGGTTGCGACAAAATTCACTAGGCCAAACAGCTGCAGAGATGGAAAGCGCCAAAAAAGAGATGCGTCAGTTCCTGAGACCATGGGGAGGCGATGCGACAGTTGTGCTGCACGCACGAGAAGTGATGCATCGAATCTGGTCTGTAGGGGGAATTGATGTATTGACTTCAGGATGGCTCTGGTCCACAGGTGATGCATTGGGAAATCTTGCTGCACAGGTACAATGCGTGGAAATCCGGGATGCGTCGGTGATGGATGCGGTTGACGTCAAGTGGCACAGCATCGGTTTCTTAAACTGTGATCCCTCAATGCGTTGGTTCTTGCAGCAGCGACTGGCGCTGCGTCGGTTTTGGCAGCGGCGCGTGGATGCATGGATATTTTTCTCGCATATCAGTGCTGCGTGGGGAAAACAGCTGCAAGAAGAGCGATGCGTCAATTTTCATAGTTCTTCAGGTTTCTTCCAGCTCCCAGCAGCAACTACAGCCTCTAGAGGCCCAGAACTGGAACAGGCCCCTCCTGGCAGGTCAGGGGAGCTAAGGGTAAAGTCTTTGTGGCCCTGAGACTTAAGAACAGGAGGCCAGCAAACACCTTGGAGCCTTTGGAGACCTTTTTCATGCAGGTTCACAGCAAAAGTTCCAGTCATTGTCCTCTCCTTGGCAGAAGCAGCAACTGCAGGCCAACACCAAAAAGCACACAGCAAAGGGACAGCTCTTCAGCTTTTCTCCTTGGCAGGGGTTCCTCTTGATTTCAGAAGTAGTCTAAAGCTCTGGGGTTTTAGGTCTAATACTTAAACCCCAAAATGTATTTGTTCTCTTTGTGCAAGGGACTCTGAGCCCAGTTCAAACCAGTTCTGTCCTCTCTGGTGCAGTATGAACACAGGGGGTGGGTACAGCATTGTGCAAGGGAGACAGGCCCTACTCAGGTGCAAGGAAATATCCTCCCACTACTCTAAATTCAGCCAGGTTCTATTAAGCCCAGCTCTGAGTTATCCAGGAAGGGCCAGGCACACCTGTAGACAGCCAGTGGCTGTCTACAGTAAATGTAAATCCTGAGGCCCCTGTCACTCCAAAACTAGACAGTCAATACACAAACAGGCAGAGGCACACAGAATGGTTAAAAAGGACAATACCTACTTTCTAAAAGCGGCATTTTCAAACACACAATTTAAAAACCATCTTTACTAAAAGATGAATTATTAAATTCTGAGTTCAGAGAGCTTAAACGTTATTCCTCCATCTTGTCCTGATGGTAAATTATACTTGTAAGATGTTAAAAAGGATTTTCCCATTCTAACGTATGGGACAGATAGCCTTTTAATTGTATAAACGGATTTGGCAGTATTTCACTATCAGGACATGTCACAGGCACCAATACATGTCCTACCTTTCACATACACTGCACCCTGCCCAGGGGGGTACCTTGGCCTACCATAGAGGTTCCTTACATGTAAGAAAAGGGAAGGTTAGGACCTAGCAAGTAGGTGCACTTGCCTAGTCGACATGGCAGTTAACAACTACGCACAGACACTGCAGTGGCAGGTCTGAGATACATTTTCAGGGCTACTCATGTGGGTGGCACAATCAGTGCTGCAGGCCCACTAGTAGCATTTGATATACAGGCCCTGGCACATTTCATTGCATTTTACTAGGGACTTACCAGTAAATCTAATATGCCAATTGTAACAACAATTTACACCAAGAGCATATGCACTTTAGCACTGATTAGCAGCGGAAAAGCGCTCAGAGTCCTAAAGCCACCAACAACAGGTCAGGGAAAAATGGGAGGAAGAAGCAAAATGTTTGGGGATAACACTGCAAAAAGGGCCAAGTCCAACAACCTTAATCACCATTGTCACTCCAAGAAACGCATCAAAGTATCACTGCACAACATAGGTCACTTTGTTTTTCATCTTCTGGCTACAAATATCAAAGGAAAACCTTCTAAACTACAAACCATGACATGATCTCCAGGTGTTATCAGCTCAGCCCATTCTCTCAAACAGTCAGTCTGTCACGGCAGACACTTCCTGGGCTGAAACACTCACAGCACTTCCAGTCTACCCTAAGTCACTAGGGGATGCAATCTCCTCTCACAGCTTGGACAGAAGCATGACTTTAAGCATCCCGCAAAGCATCAATACCCACCAGATTCATCAATACCTCTAATGCATCGAGTGGAACTGTTAGAAAAAGAATTACATGTTACAGGTGTGGGTGTCCTGGACACATTGCGTCTAGCCTAGCATGTGGTGCTAGGAGCGTAACGTGTAGGTTGTGTGGAAGAAAAGGTCATTTAGCGAAAATGTGTAGAACTAGAGGTCAAACTTCCAGTGTAAAAATGGTGGAACATTTGGGGGAAGTAAGAGAGGAATTAATGCTTTCCATTGATGAATGTGATCTATCAGAACGTAAAGAAAGTATTAGTGTGGTTAGTAACAATAATATAAAAATTGAAAGTACTGAGAAATTAGAAAAACCCCATTGTGACACCAATGTTATCCTGCGCTGACGTACTATCTAAGTTTGAAGGACATGTGGTTTTGTCTCAACTGCTTTTGTCAGTTCTTTTCACATTAGCCACTCTATTTGACTCCAAATGCTGGTGTCCGTTGGAGCTCACCAAAGGTATTTCTATGTGCAATCTTTGTACATATAGCAGTTATGATTATTTGATGAAGTACCAACCTCAAATTCACATAAACATTTCGATTTTTTCCACTAACATTTTTAGGATACAACTTTGTACTACTTATGTAAATTAATTCATTCTCGTTCATTTGCATATCGCTAATTTAAAATATGGTAATTGCTTTGGTTGAAGACAGCACTGTACAAAAAAAAGCACGCAAATACTATTATAAAATTATTCGGTGCCCTCTACACTTAGCATCCTCATTCCCATTTGGCATCCGAAATACAACATGTTTTTGAACCCGTGCCAAGGCAACGAATATATCTTACACCATATGATTGCCAATAAAAGGACTTACAGTTCACCAATTTGTTCTGCTCTGAACTGCCAAGCTGACATGCTGAGATGCTCGACTGGATTCATTTTCCCTGCCCATTTTCCTATAAATATGACTATTTTTCTACCAACAGATGAAGTGTCACTATTTGTGTTCGTGAAAAATTGAGATGAGATGTAAGGCGGGATTTCATCCTGTTACTCTTTACACCTCGAGTTAAAGTCCACCTTTAACCTTCCCTCACTCTCTACGTCATCGCTAATATTTATAGACCCAGTCTTTTTTCTTCGGTTGGCCTGATTCCCTAATTATACAATAAAATATTTAAGATGTATCACAATTAAATGAATGTACCCTATTTTTCTTAACTGTCAAACAAGGGTGGTATTTTTTGACTGTAAACTAGAAACAAAATAAGTTTTAATGCAGAAAACTATATAATATGGATGAACGGGGCTTGACAACTAATAATGAGAATGTATTGTTAAGGGACGAGTGAACGTCTTATTTTGGCACAATTTATTTGGAGATTTATATCGGAACTGAACATCTAGCAGGAGGCCGCGAGCCTCGGGCTGATGAACCCGCAGCTGAGCCGTCTGATTACTATCCCGCCAGCAGGCTGGCTCTTCGGGTAATGAGGGAGCGCGAGGCCCGCGCGGTGGCAATTGGGAGGGATTCCTGTGCAGCAGCCAGCGGAATTTCAGTCAAACAGAAAAGGACATTTTTGAAAACTAAAAATGGCATTTGAGCATTCTACGGGAAACCAGGGCAAGCGGCCAGACACCATTAATGCAAGGTTAGGTGCTCCGGTGACAACTGCTTCCTAGACAGTGGCTAACTATAGTTAAGAATCACCGTGCAATCCAGCAGGGACGGACTGGCCGTTGCCGGCACCGGGCGTTTCTCCGGTGAGCCACCAGGGTGGGGGCCGGTTTTAGAGGGGGGGGGGGGGTTCGAGCATTCGAGACCTTTTGTATATACTCTGGTATATACTTATTATATACTTATCTGTGTATGTACTTTGTGGGCTCTGGAGATCAGCCCTAGGACGTGTCTGATTCCGCGTAGGGACTTTTTTTCTGTTCAAACTGCCTCTATTTAACTGTCTTGATAGAAAATGACCAGCAGAAGTCAGTAAAATACCAGAATCGCTTTCTGCTGAGGTACTTGACTTTCTTTTTAAAAATTTTCTGGCAACTGCCTCTATTTAACTGTCTTGATAGAAAACAACCAGCAGAGGTCAGTAAAATACCAGAATCACTTTAGAGTCCTCTAGATTCTAGTCCGTAGAAATTGTCTTCCACGAGCACCCGTAGACAATAATGTTTTTTGCAAATCTTGTATTTTCAGTGATATGACCACAGAAGGCCCTGATTTTATATTAAAAACAGAGCTTTGGACTATACCTTGTCAATGGATTAATTTGTTCAGTTTTATGGACAGAGGTTGTAATGTTAAAATCCCAATGTTATTTGTTGTCAAAATGAGAGGACCCGCAGCCACCATCCATGAATAAATTATCAATAAAATGGGTAATGAGCAGATTAAAAATATTTCGTTGAAGTATTGTTATTACAATAGTACCATCTACTGGCCAGTCACGAGGTGTTTCATTTCGTGGTTTAGGAAGTCGTTGTAAAAAAAGTAGTGGTTTAGCATAGCTCGTTGTTTAGCTTTCATGGTTCAGGAAGTCGTGGTTTAGGCAGTAGTTGTTTAGACATACATCCGTGTCACGCAGTTTGGTGCTTACTTTGCCTCTACGTTAAAAACAGTAGATGTTTCAGCATCCAGGCTAGTGTGCTGCATAGCTAAATACATATAAGGTCCCAAAAGCGAGACCGATTGCATTGCAAATGCTTGTTGTTGCCAGCGACGGTTTTGTAGCATAGCTGCAATTTCGGCCCCCAGCAACAAAAGCGTCAAGCTTTCGTAGTGTTTTGATAATGTGCTAAGCAAAATGGGTTTAAAAGAAGCGCACATCTTGAGCATTATTGAAATGTGTTATTGTCAAAAGCATGTCTGACAGATAGGTTTGGGAACCCGGGCCAAAGGAGGGGCCTCTTCTCCTCTCACAAGAGGTATCTTACCCAGCTATATTAGGGACTGTTAGCAGTAAAAATTATTCCCAACTAATAATATGAGGCGTGCATGACATTAAAATTCCACTTTATAGGAAGGCTCTGTTATATCAACTCTGAAATTCAAACAGGCTTACCTGCCAGGCGTGGGGTGTAGGTGTGGGGTGCAGGGGAAGCGAGTTTCTCGTCGGGAGAAACAAAGAAAAAATAGTGGTCTCTGCCAAGAAAAACTGCATACAGGGGGAATGGCATCGCAATTAGAGAATCATGTGATTTGGTATGGACTCTGTATGGAAAACTGCACAAAGAGCAGCTTTGCACGGAGATTTCAACAGAATGTCATGAATTACACATAGTGGTAAAACTGCTCTTGGATGCTGATTTAAATATCCTAGGAGCCAATTCCTGAGAGCCCTCCTCAGATTGGGCACAGGAACCAGTCAAGCTCACTGAGGCTTGAGTGACATATTTCTGACCTGATCGCCCTGTGACCTCTCATGCTTTGGATCAGGCTGCAGGTCAACCATTAAGCAGGCCATACAGAAAGCCCCTTTAAGCATTATGGAAAAAGGAACGACACTGTAAAATAAAGTGACTTGACCATGTTGAGAACACATTATTGGCGGATGTCCTAGGTGATCTTTGGGCTAATCCTGACTTTGTAAGCAGGTAAAGGATTGCTACTGGCGTAACAAGCTAGAACAGCTGCATCAAAACTAAAGAAGTGGGTAATTGCTTCCTGGATACTTATCTGTAAGTAAATCTTGGATTTGAATGTTACCTAAATGAGATCACACCAGGACATCTCTGCCTCCTGTCCTCCTCAGCAGAAGCCGTCTCCTATTATTCTGTTTCACACAGTGCCTCTACTGGTGTTTTTATGTCCCTCAGTATATTTCCCCCCTCTTTCCCTAAAGCTGCCCTAGTGTGTGATGTTTCTCAGGTGATATGTAGTCGCACATGCAGCCTCAAGTGTCTGTGCCTGAGCGGGTGCTAACGGTGGTCTACTTCTATGAAGAGGAAAATGGCCAGGAACTTTGTGCCTAAACTCAGTGGTAGCATTTTGGACTCTACATTTGAGTTTTGTGATGCACTTCAATTTTCTGTAGGACTTATATTTTGGATTTCAAAAATAGTTTTTCGACTTGCAAGGTATAATTTGGACTATATATTTTGGGCACTTTTTTTACATTGTCAACATTTGACTACCTCTGTCTATTTCATTTCGTGACTCAAACATTGTATTGGTTCATTTTTCCCTTCCCAAGGACAGTTGAATACTCCCCAAAAACTGTGGCAAAATATTTTGCAACTTAAAAAAAATATATAATCACTTTATTTTTCAAAATTAACATGGTTGTGCTGTTTCTCTTTTCTGTGTGCGATGGAATGCTTGTAGATGTAGGTGAGTGTAATAATGTTAAATGAGTCACTGTCCATAACACATTGCATTACGTGATTCTACAAACATCCATCATCAATCATCAATCAAACGGTAACTTATATAGCGCAGCTAGGCACCAAAGAGGATATCCAGCTCTGTGCTGCCCATATCAGTCGAAGAGCCAGGCCTTCATTCCCTTCCTGAAGAGAGTCAACGAGGGTGAAGTACAGAGGTGGAGGGGAATGGTGTTCAAGGACTTGGTGGCGAGGAGTAAGAAGGAGTATCCTCCAATGTAGTAAAAGCGGATTCATGGTATCTGTGCGAGGGGAGGTGAGTGGAGCAGAGGTTCCTGGGAGGTAGGTTGAAATTCAGGTGGTGGTTCATGTAGGCGGTTCCTTGGTCATGGAGGGCTTTGAAGGCGTGAGTCAGAAGCTTGAATTGACATCTTTTCATGATGTGGAGCCATTTCAGGTAATGGGTGATGTGGGTCCTCTTGGGTACGTTGAGGATAAGTCTGGCAACTGCATTCTGGATCGTCTGGAGTCTTTTCATGTGTTTGGTGGTGGTACTTGCATAGAGTGCGCTGCCTTAGTCTAGTCGGCTGGTGATTAGGGCCTGTGTCACCATTTTCCTGGTGTTGATAGGGAGCCACTTGAAGACTTTGGGGAGCATGTGGAGAGTGTGAAAGCAAGCTGAGGTGAGCTGGTGGCTGATCTCGTCACTTCCAAGGTTGAAAAGTCATTGGGGAAATGTTCCCATGTGGTGAGCCGGTGGTCGGCTGCAGTGGTTGATGGGATCTTTATGAGGGCGGTGCAGGGCCAGCTCTAGGGCAGTGCAACTGGTGCCACCGCACCAGGAGCTGACTTTGGGTGGGGGCGCAATATATTATCATTTCAAAAGCACCTGCTGCTGTGTTCTTTGCCTCTAGCAATTTCCAGGCAGCAATAAAAATCTCTAGATAATCCCGGTTATTAATGTTCTTCCTGGAGAGAGATCAGAGTTTTGTCTAGTGGAAGTCTTGACTGGATTAATATGCCTGTTGCAGATAATGTGTACCATGCAGATCACATAGTGCATATAATGCAAATAGACTAGTAACTTATGGCTTTTGTTAAAGAGATCCTATTGTTACTTGCAGTTTATAAATTAAAATCCTAATGTAGAAAGGTGAGCAATTAACTGTCATTAAAAAGCTGCATGAAAACTGCATGGTATAGGTTAGAGTGTTATGATTGTTTTCCACGGTCTTTCATTATCCTAATGCTCCAAAATGGATTCATTTGGGTAGAAATTAATTCTTATTATTATAGAGAATCCCCAACCATTTTATTACATTTTAAATTCTAAGTTTGTGCTTCTCCAGACCAAGCACTCAAACTACACTACCTACCAGTATGGATGACATTGACATCTTGTAGTCCTCTGTCTAATGTAAAGTTTCATATACACTGATTTACACACGTATGATTAATTGTCTCTCTGGAATGTGTGTGATGTAAAGTGCTCTGACGCCCTACACTGATATGAGCAGTGCTATAATACTAATCGAATGCATCTGAGAGACAGTGACTATGGAGATTTGAGGGGCACTGTTAAAGAGTGGTAATGAGGGAATCTGTGGCGAAGGGGGAGCGCCAACAAGCACTGTCGCACCAGGAGACACCAGCGCTAAAGCCAGCCGTGTGTTTGGGATCGAAGTTTCTGTAGAAGGTTGCCATCTTATTGTGGAAATGGTCGGTAAGGGCGTCGCAGAGTTCCTGTGAGGAGGGAATAGAGTTTTCGGAGGTTGTCGGGAAGATAAACTCTCTGGCGATGGTGAACAGTTCCATGGTTTGGTTTGCGCTGGTCATGATCTGGTGTGCCAGGGCCTCCTTTTTCATGGCTTCGAGCTGTCGGTAGTAGTAGTTGAGGGCTCATTTGAAGGTGGCTTGGTCAGTGTTATTCCTATTGGTTTGCTATCTTTTTTCCAGTTGTTTACATCTGCGTTTCGATGCACTAAGTTTAGGAGTGTACCAGCTGGCTCGTTTGGTGGATCTGTGCATTTTGGCTGGTTTGGGGGGGCTACTTGGTAGACCGCGCTAGTGACCCAGGCATTGAAGTTCTCTACTGCCGGGTTCAGGTCCATGGTGATGTTGGGCTGAGTGATGCTGAGGGCGTCAGTCCATTGGTGGTGGGTGACCTTGGCCCAGCTGCGGAAGGGGGCACTGTAGTGGTTGGAGGTGGTGTGGGGATGTCCGGTGATGGTGAAGTGTACGATGGAGCGGTCCAGCCAGGTGAGTTCCTTGGTGTGGCTGTATCTGATTCTGTTACTGGATGTGAAGATGGGGTCCAGCGTGTGTCCTGCTTAGTGTGTGGGTCTGCGACCAGCTGCATGAGGCTGATTTTGTCCAATCATTCCAGGAGGTCGGTGGAGTTGGTGTCAGTGGGGTCGTCCAAGTGGAAGTTGAGGTCTCCCAGGAGGACGTAGCGTTCGGATTTGATAGCGAGCAGGGTGATGAATTCGGCAATGGCGTCGCTGAGGCCGTTTCATGGTCCTTGAGGTCTGTAAGCGAGTGTACCTTGATGGTGGGTTTGACATCTGTGTGGAGCTGGAAATTCATGCGTTTCATGATCGGCTTGGTCTCATCATCGCTGGTGGTGCAGATGAGCTCCAATCTGTGCTTTTGGTTATTCTGCTCTCATGTCGTGCTGTTGATGAAATCTGTAAGTGTATGTCACTGAAGTCAATGTATGGTCACTATACATGGAGGTCTGTTAGTGTACTGATGGTAACAGACTCCTCTTGTTATTTCCAATCTAGTGCGTCATCGCAAAACCAGAGTTTCTGGTTGTGTGCGTATCTAACTCACAGACACACAAGGTCTCTGGAGTGACAAACTCAGTTACACAGTATCGCCCAGCTGCTGAGCAGATGCAGTACCACAAGTCTCTCTTTTCTTGTTTTATCCAAACCCCCCTTCCCATAAAAAGCACCACACTTTGTTTAAGGAGTTTCTGTTCCTTGAATGGGCTAGGCACTGAGAGGGATAGGAGGTACAGGAAACGGTTCCAGTGTCTTCTCTGTGCTTGGGACCAGGTGAATGCATGACATATACTATATACCCAGGGCCTTTATGTTAAATGCTACTGGAGAGCCTGCAGGACATATTGTGCTAACTACTTAAGTAGCCCTGTAAAACATGTCTAGGCTGGCCATTGCAGCCTGCCAGCAATTTTGAACTGCCAGTTCGAATTGGCAAAACAACCCCTTTGCCAAGCATAAGCCTCCCAGCATTGTAATTAAGAAGTTGGACATATACTTTTAAGTTTTACATTTCTTGGTAGTGAAAAACTCACTAATTTGTTTTTCGCTACTGTGAGGCCCACCTCTCCCATTGGATAATATTTGGTTACCTTATTGCACTCAATAAGTGCTAACGTTTGATTGGGAGCAGGTAGGAAAGTCATGTTTTAGAAACTTGACATGTTCCTGTCCTAACTATTTATTGCCTGCAGCCTATTCCTGGGCCACATGACGTGGTGTAGTTGGCAGTTGACTTTTGCAAATAATTCACAGACAGCCACACATTACAGGGATTAGGTGTACCTGGATGGGCCATTCCAGGCAGGATGGGTGGCAGCGCTGACCAGAGCCCCACTTGCAAGTCAATAGCATGTGTCCTGCCTTCACACAAAAGAGCGTCACACTATCCTTTTGTGCTTGCAGACAGATTGGGACCAGGGCAAGTGGCAGGAAGTTCCAAGCACTTTTGAAAGTGGAACTTCTAGAAACTTTTCCGACATCAAAGAAGGCACCAGGAATAAAAGTAAGATCATCAGACTTATTCTTCAGATCACATCTGGTCTTGTAGGAGACTCAGACTA
The DNA here is from genome assembly GCF_964204655.1 of Triturus cristatus. Taxonomy (NCBI): domain Eukaryota; kingdom Metazoa; phylum Chordata; class Amphibia; order Caudata; family Salamandridae; genus Triturus; species Triturus cristatus. The sequence goes on from NC_140590.1 coordinate 969,768,807, forward strand.
AGGACTGCTCTGCTGCTCTGTTGCAAGAAGGACTGCTCTGCTGCCATGCTGCTCTGTTGCCCTGCTGCCTGATTAAGCTGGACTGTACCCGCACTATGACTCTAGCACCACCAGAGTGACTCCATGGACTAGTTGGCTGGCCTTCTGATCAGAGCCTCAGTGACAGAAAGGGCTCCAACTCTGTACAGCATAGCTTTGCGAGGATTCATGTAATCTGGTGTCAGTTCTGAGGAGCAGCAAGGTCCACAATGCAAGTTCCTGAGGATCTGATTTTGCTCTTGTCCAGCGCGACCAGATAACCTCAGTTGGCTTTTTGAGCTTTTAAGCACTGTTTTCACTTAAATCTTTAAATTACACATCTCCGGTTCTAATGATCAGATTTTTGCCATTTTGGTCTCAAATAATTTGTTAAATGTTATTCTATATTTCTCCCAATTCCCTACATTGGGTTCCTCTTTTTGTCACAGCTCTTTATTGTGATTTTTCAATAATCTTTCAGCCATAAATGCTTACAGTGTATCTTGAAACTATAAGGCAATTCACAATAATATATTTGTACATCACATAGCTATGCATGTATATATAATTTCAAGCCCTTCATTACATTAATAGTTGAGAAACATCCATGTAAACCACCCTTGTATCTCCCTTACATTCAGTAGTACAATGGTCCATCCACACACACTGAGTAGGAAACTCTTTTGTCTCAGTCAGTCTTGTATGTTCTGTCCCACCCATGTTGTGCGCAGCAAGCATCCCTTGTTCTTATATGCAGCTTAGTATGCCCTGAGTCTGTTTTTTATTGCTCCCCTGCCGGTTGCTGTGATCAACATCAGTTCATGGTGGATTGACCATTTCATACACTTCCTTAAAATCTGTCACCATTAATCTAGCTATACCGCTCCCTGGGTTTCATGGGGGTCTGTCATCCAATTTGCCCTGTAGGGCCAACAGTATAGTGGCCCATGCTGTGATAGGTGTTTCCTTACCCCTCTGCTTATGAATGTGGGTCATAACATTTATTTCTGCATTGCTCCATTTTCAGTGGCCTTCCAATAGATCGCTGTACTTTGTTTTCCCAAGATTAAGGCCGTATCAATAAACTTAGTGGTGTGTTTGGCTTTTGCAGTTCTCGAGAATCTGCCCAAGAGGCACTTTGTCATCATCATGGACAATCTGCGACCCATTAGGTCTGCTATGAGATCTTGGATGGTTTGCCAAATGGGCTATATGTGCGTGTACTCCCATAACCTGAAATCTGCCTCCCCATGTGACATCTAGGGCATTCTGCCTGGAGCCCTGGGTAAATTTTAGCTAGTAGGACTGGAGACAGGCATGTACAGCGTAAATAATTGAGTTGGATACATTTGAAGTGGGTATTCCTGTTCATTCCCTATGTCTTTTCCATTATCTTCCACCATTCTTTGTCCCGGTTGTCCATTCCTATCCTTTATTCCCATTTTTCTTTTAGTGCACTGGTAGGGGCATTAAAGACAGGCCTCAATGGCCTATGTATGCAGGTCACCACCTTCCTACTGACCCAGTGTGTAAGAAACAAAAGGAGGGTTTCCGAATATTCCTGGTTCATGCATTTCCTGTCCCCAAATCACACTGAGAGCCCTCTTCATCGCCCTATAAGTCAGAGAATGGCCTTCATGTAGTCCATAGTCATTTCGTAGGGCATCAAAAGTTAGGTGTTCACCCTCATGGCATGTATCACCAATGGTTGTGATCCCAGCCTGACTCCAAGCCTGAGTAGCATGCCTGTCTGCCACCATCGCCATGGCTAGTACCACCCAGTGTCAACTCGGGTGAATAGAGGGGTCTCATGTTCCCACTTCTAGAGTGTGTGTCCCACCCTCCTTTAATCACCCAAAGCGCTTTGGTATGGGGGACTTTGATCTTGTCCTCAGATATAGGGTTCGCAATAGGTCCAGTAAGCCCACTATATTCTGACGCATCGGGTCTGTGTCCACAGGAAGCCAACACGCCAACTACACCAATTGTGCAGCTAAATAGTATATTTTGTGGTCAGAAGCATCCATATCGCCCACTTCAATAGGGTTCTTATCCTTTCTGATCGCGATTCTGTGCCTTATTGTCCCCCAGATGAATTCTGACAATAGAGATCTCAGGTCTCTGAGGAAGGCCTGTAGTAGAATAAGTGGGAGGGCCATGAAGAAGTATAATAGTCAGGGGAGAACAAAGATTTGCAGAATGGCCACCCTACACAAGGGGAATAGCAGGTGGGGCAGCCAGAACAGAGCGGCCCCAAGTATTGGAAGTTATGTTATGTTATGTTTAGGCTTTCCTGTTTTCAGTTTCTTTTTTTGGTAAATTCTGGTGGGGTTTTTTCCAGTGTTTTCAAGTGATTTCAATACCTTTAAAAACAGTGGTTATCAGTGATTACACATTTTCGCGCCATTAAAAACTACAGAAACAGTGTTTTTCCGGTGTTTATGGAACGTTTTGCTTTTATTATTGCTTGCTTTCAGCACTGATAGCGCATGGTATATAGACAGTATTAGCATAGTGTATATGAGGTCCAAATAGATTTTTGCAAATTAAACTTATTGTATTACACTATGCAATACTTTTTCAGTGAGTCTTTGGTCATGTACGCTCACTCTTTCCTTCCCATGTGAACTTCTGTGAAAAGGTCCTCTCAACATTGGCACTGGAGATGGGCAACGCCATAACAGCTAGTATTCAATTTGGTAACTCTGGATACTGATATAGCTTTCCATGCCAATACTAGTTCACTTGAAGATTGCGATTCTCAGGGCAGGTTCTGCAACATTTACACAAATCTGGGCGCTTATGCCCTCAGAGTTATTGAAACGGTCAAAAATGAAGCCGCACTTTTGAAACTACGGAGGAAATTCCCCTTTACGGAAGGGATCTAGAACAGAGTACCACAGTGAGGTTTCATTGACTTCAAATGCCTTTGGTGGTGAAGGGACATTTCTATACATCATTGCAAGCCATTTCTCATACATTGTAAAATAAAAGTTCCTGAATTGCTCTTCACCTGTGCTTTGCTCACCAAGCCGCAAGCACTCTAACATGGAACATGTTGTAGTGCCAAAGTCACTAAAGGTGTAGCCCAGCCAACTCTCAAGGAGATGTTTCACATCTACACCAAATATGCTGAACACTTGGTAGCCAAGGGTGTTTTATGACTCTTGTTTTTTATTATGTCCATTTCAGCAGTTATGTTTTCCTGTAAAAATCTAAGAATGCAGTAGAGTGTACTTTTTGGAAATCAATATAAATATGTGACCAAAGATCCGCACATTTCTTGTCTTTGGCATCATCACTCAGCAAATATTCTGTAAATGGTTGCCACATGGATAATATAGCATTCATAGCCTTTTGTACTGAGAACCATCAGCTAAGGGACACAGTTGGGATGACTCTTTCTTTGATGCCACACAAAGCACGAATTTATAAATATTTGTGTTTTAGTTCCTGTGCATGAGAAAACATTGCAACAGAATGGACTAAAAAGTCAATAGCATTCCTCATTAACTCCGAAGATTGTAAAGATGCTTTCAGCATACCATCTTACAAGTGGCAAGGATTTCTTACAGGGAAGCACTTGAGCTCAGGTATCAATTTTGACAGGTCATCACAAAACTTTTTCATATACGTAGATGAATCACTGCAAATACAAACTATATCACTCTAATCTTTGTTGAACTTGGAAAGAACCTTTTTTGCAGAACATTCCAAGTGACACTGTGTTCCATGTTTTCCAGATGCTTGGTGATAGCGCTCTTTTCACATATACTTGTCACTATACCTTGCATTGAACTTTTTGAAGCCTGAGGTGTTGGCAATTCGCCTACTATCAATACTGACTCACTAGAAACTGGGGGCTGATGTATTAAGGGTTTTTACCCTTTCTCTGTGGGTAAATGTGATCACACATATTAGGAAAGATTCTTATGAAACCAGCCATTTTACCTATCAGTGAAAGAATCGAACGCAGCCAAAGTATCAAATATGATTTTGATATTTCCTGATTCTATACAGTTTATAAAATAATTAAATATGACCTAAAACATGCTTCTAAACCCTGCATCTTTAGACCAAAGACCACAAAACTGAAAAAAACAAAAGGAAGAAGAAACAATATTATAGGGACATCCCTAAACAACAAAACTCAAGCAGAATAATGTTAGCCCAGACTTTCTGACTGCTGGCATGTAAAACAAGGTTACATTGTATTGGCCACTTCAGGAAGAAAGAAAAAAGGACTCTTTTACTCTCTTTTTCCTTTCTTTGAATGGCATTTAATCTGTGGTTGTGCAGGTGTTTTTTCAGTGTTTATATGTTTTCACTGGTGAGGGCTATTTCTCTTTCAGTGGGGTTTTATCAGTTATTATAGGTTTAAACCTAAAACCGGACAGCCTAGTTATGTTATAGGTACTTATAGAGCGCAACTGTTACCAAAAAGGTGTCCTGGCGCTTAGAGGAGGCCTACAGGAGGGCAGGTGGGAGAAAGATGAGGAATAAAAGATCAATATTTGAACAGAAATGTTTTTAATGACTTTCGGAAAGGGAGGAGATCCGTCATGCTTCTCAAAGCTAGAGGGAGAGCATTCCAGGCCTTGGCTGCATTAGCCACGAAGCCTCTGCCACCCCAATTGGCCTTCTTTACCCTAGGGACTATAGCCAATTTGGCGTCCGAGGATCGTAGGGTTCTGGTAGGTGAATACCAATGGAGTTGTTGTCTTAAGAATTGAGGTCCCATTCCGTGAAGGGCCCTGAAGACCAGTGTCAGAGCCTTAAATTGAATACGTTGTCTCACTGGGAGCCAGTGAAGGATCTTAATTTGGGTAGAAATGGAACCAGATCTGGGTATGCCTGTGAGCAGTCTAGCAGCCGCATTCTGCAGGATCTGCAGTTTATTTAGGGATTCTTCATGTATCCTCAAATAAAGACTGTTGCAATAATCCAATCTTGGCATAATGAGGGCAGTGATCACTGTTTGCTGTGCAGCTTTTGGGAGTAGTGGCATAATTTTTTTGCACGATTTAAGTATATAAGAAGTAGTGGAAACAACTTTATTCACTTGATCCCTGCCACTCAGTTTGTCATTCAGCCATACTCCAAGATTTTTTACTTTCCTTACCGGGGTAGGGAGTTGGCCAAGGTCTGACGGCCAACAGCCTGGAGACCATAAATTAGGGTTATTACCAAAAAGGATAACCTCCGTTTTATTGGAGTTGAGTTTTAGGCAATTTTTTGCCATCCAGTCTCCCACCGCGGACATACAATTTTGTAGTTTTAATGGTGTATGTACGGAGTTACCTGGAAGCAGGTTGACCACTATTTGGGTATCATCGGCATAGGAAGTTAGTGTGAACCCAAACAATTCCACAAGTGGTGCCAAAGAGGAAACATATATATTAAAAAGGGTCGGGCTCAGAGAAGATCCCTGGGGCACTCCACATGGCAGGGAGAATGATTCTGCCTGGAACTCCTCCAGTGTTACAGTTTGTACTCTATCCATAAGAAAGGATTGGAGGAGATTCCAGGCTGAACCCTTAACTCCTATCTCAAAGAGGCGTTTCATCAAAATACCGTGATGCACGGTATCGAATGCCGCTGAGAGATCCAGCAAGATCAGGGCGGCATTCCCTCCCTGGTCTAAGATGTTTCTGATCTCACCTGTGGATTTTAACAGCACAGTTTCGGTACTGTGATCCCCTCTGAATCCAAACTGTGTAGGATCCAGGACTTGATGGTCTTGAAGGAATTTGTTTAGTTGGGCATTAATGTTCTTCTCTACGACCTTTGCTGGGAAAGAGATTCTTGATATGGGTCTAAAATTGTTTGGATCATTGACATCTAAACGGGGTTTTTTTTAAAGTGGCAGAATTGACGCATGTTTCCAACTTTTTGGAAAATATCCGTCTAAAAACATGTTGTTAAAAATGGGGGTTAGTATTTTTGAAATCGGTTCTACTGCTAATAAAAAAGACCCTATTTGGACATGGGTCATAGGGGGAGCCTGACTTTATCTTCAGCATTAGTTTGGATGTATCAGATTCTGTTAGAGGGGCAAAATTCTGTAGGGAAGGACTGTTAGCCAAGGAGTCAGAATGTGAAGGTACTGGAGTCTGAGTATTTTCCTTAATGGAGTTAGAAGAGACAAAAATATTATTTACCTTTTCAAAGACATTTTTGGCTATTTTGTTACACAGTTCTTGACTGGCCTGAATTGGTGGGGCGCGCGGTTGGGCTAGAGTTTTTACTATTTTAAAAATCTCTTTAGAGGAGTTTTTAGCTGTATTAATTTTATCTGTAAAATAGTTTTGTTTTGTTTTTTGCAGTAAATGTTTATAAGTTGATAAGTTAGCTTTATAAATTGATTTGTCCTTTTCCTTATAGCCCACCCTCCATTTTCTTTCCAAGTGCTTGCACACCAATTTCTGGTCTCTGAGTTCAGAAGAATACCAGGGGGCCGAAGGTTGTTGTCTATTTAGGCGAAGAGGCTTCAAAGGTGCCAGTTTATTACCAGCGGCTATGAGCCAGTTTGTGTAAATATTGGTAGCCTCATCTAAATTTTTTGTCACCGATGGTAGAGTTGAGGTGAGATGTTGTTGTAGATCTCCTGAAATTATCTTGTTCCAGGCTCGAGTTGCTGAGTTTGTTTTTTTCAATGTTTTTGGGGCCCCATGGGTGGGCAGATTAAGTTCACTAATAACTTCTGAGTGGTCTGACCATGCCAAAGGTAAAATATTTAGCACGATTAGGTTCCGATTGTTCGAAAAAATGCCATCTAATGAGTTGCCTCACTCACCAATTGTTCTAGATTGGCACTTTTCATTAGCTCTATAAGCTGTATTGATTCAGTCAACGAGGATTCCAAATGATAATTGAAATCTCCTAAAATGGTATAGGATTCAAGACTAATACTTCTTTCAATTATATTCCCTACTAGGGTGGGGAAACATCCTCTGGGACCCGGGGGTCTATATACGAGAGAGCCTCTGAAAGAGCAGTGATGTGATATGTTAAGACAAAACTCTTAAGACTTCACATTCTTCTATAAATATAGGGGTAAAAGAAGCCGAAATTGAGTTGTGATAAATGATGGCCAGGCCTCCACCTTTTTTGTGGCGTCTGTTTAGTGTATAGCATTGGTAGTTAGGAGGTGTTGCTTTGACCAGGTCAGGTCCAGAGGCATCATCCGTCCAGGATTCTGTGATGAATGCGACCCAAATCCCTTCATCTTCAATTAGGGAAGGGCATTCCTGACTGTGTTTGACCAATGATCTCGCATTTAATAGGGCAAATTTCCGAGCGGAGTAAGACCTGTCGGCTGGGGTTGTTAAGTCCTGTGCCCATGTGGTCTTTATGGGTTTAATCAAGAATTCTGGCAACCAAGAGGTGCAACCTAGACAGATTTCTTTCTCCTGGGGATGTATATCCTCCATGCAAAATTTGTGACATTTCAATTCAGAAAAACCAGGATTAAGATACTTTAGGGATTCATTTGAGTAATAAATAGTGCCCCTGTCTCTCATGGTTCGACCAGGGGGGCTGGCGCTGTGCGCGGAACCAGCGCGGACGGGCGCAGAAGGGCTTGCCTTTGGCGGCGCCGGCGCGCCCGCTGCGCGCGTCTGCTGCGCGCACGCGCCAGCGCTCCCTTTAATGCTATCCGGGGCATGGGGCCTGGTCCGCTAACCTTACCCACCCAAGATGTCAGCCCTTGCCTGGAGCCCTGCGAGGCGAATGCGTCACCTCCCGAGAGCAGAGACATGTAAGGGTATTTAGGTGCGAGTGTAACTGAAACCCACAGTAAAGCCGCAATAATATTAAAGCAATGTGCACCTTAAGCTCCTCCTTTAAAAAATAAAATCGTTCTTATAAAATGCCCCCCTCGCAATATGTGCAAATATACGCAAATAGATGTGCAAAACAGGCAGAATCTCGAAGAATATGAAAATATAATCAGGAATAGCAGCAATTCAAACTGTAGTAGCGCAAGAATCCAGTCTATTGGTCCTCACCTACGTCACTCACGGCTCAAGCCTCAGGAGGACTCCTTTCATCCCAAGGTATTTAAAATAATTGGGCGCCCATCCCAGGGGTCCCTATAAAAACCTTGATCACTCTGGTGGCATTCCAGGACAGAGACATAACTGGCAAGATGTGTCCCAGTTCACTCATAGCCTGATAAGACTCCGAACTCCTATAGCAATTCTGCAACAGCTGGAAAAGGGGTTCTCAGGTCCCTGAGGAACCATTGTGCATCGTCCGCATACTAGGTCGCAGTGTGGTACCTATCTCCCACCTTGAACCCCAGTGTGGGCCCCTCTCTTGCATAATGCATGTCAAAGGTTCCAGTGCTAACACACACAAAATCAGATGACAGCTCTCTCTGGTGCCCCTGTTTAATTGCCATCTGCCTGAGAATATGCATCCTTTTCACACCCTGGCCATAGGATTTGGGAAGCGTAATTGTGTCCAGTAAACTCCCATTGCCTGCAGCACCACAAACAGGCAGGGCTGCAACAGAGTAAATGCTTTCTTTTTGTGCAGGGAAGCCATGTATGGGGTCCCCGGGTTCGGATCCATCACATTCATGAAGTGGAACAGCCTATGGAGGTTGACGTGAGAGTTGCATCCCGGAACAAAGTCACACTGATCTGGATGGATCAGGCCCTGTACGTACGCTAGCAATCGATTCACTATAACCTTCCCTAATATTTTGTAGCCCTTCTGTAGGAGAGATAGAGGTCGGTAGGCTCTCATGTCCAGGGAATCTCTATCTTGTTTTGGTAACACCACTATGGTGGCTTCCCTGGTAGAGTCTGGGACCTCTCCATGATGGAGACACCCTGCGTACATAGTGAGTAGCTTATCAGCTAATGTAGATCGGTACACACCATAGAACTCAGAGAGTAGTACGTCATTTCCGGATGTCTTCTCTCTCGCTAATTGATCCATGGCCTGTACTCCTAGGGCTACATTTAAGGCCTCAGTTTGTGGTTCATTAGTCTTCAGTAGTGTCACCAATGTTAAAACCAGTCCAGGCTACCAGGATTGGGCATTTCCCCTCTGTCTACAGCATCTGGTAGTAATCTTTGAATACCTTATTAATGTCCATCTGCGCAGTCACAATCTGCCCTTCTCGGCCCGCATAGCTCCGATGGGCTTCTGTGGAGTGTCGTACAACCCAACCATGCCAGGAGGCATCCTTCTCTGTCCCCCTCCATGTGCTGCTGGGTAAGATATTTCTTGCAGTGTTCACACTGGAGCCTTTCCAGTGAGTCATGGTACGATTTAGTCAAGTCAATCAAACTCAGTCTGTCTGCTCAATTCTGTACTGCTGACAGTTCAAGCACCCGTGGCCGCTTTTCTGTCTTCAATAGGGTGGGGTCCATTTGACAACATATGAGGTTTTGATGCAAGCGTCCAGGATGACAACCTCAAAAGTGTCCCATTCCAGGTTAGTACAAGTGGCGGTGCCTGCATTATCCCCAAAACACTTGTCAATCGTGTCCACCATCATTTATCTGAAAGGTGTATCCAATGAGGCATTGGGCTGCAGGCGCCAAGTAGGTATCGCTGCCCATGTTTCTCCCATTGTCAATGATGCTAAGATAGCATTATAATCAGAGGCAGTGCAACAGAGGTATTCCAAGGCATGCATTATAGGTATGAGAGCCGGTGATCCCATAAATCTGTCGTGTTTAGTGGAAATCCCATGTACCCCTGAGTGGAAGGAGTATTCCCGCACCTCCGGGTGGGACTCTTGCCAGAGGTTAGTTAGTTCCCATTATGTGGCCTAAATAGAAAACTACATGTCAACTGGCCACAAGGGCCTGACGGAAGGGGGGCAGTGAGTGGTCAAGGTCACAGTCCAGAGCTAGATTATAGTCTCCCCCACCAATTCTCAGATCACACCTATGGACCTATGGAGGTGTGGGGATAGTGTTTGAGGAAGTGCATCTGTCGGGTGTTAGGGACATATATGCTTGCAGGATACAACTTTGTTCCATCCTGCATTGCATCCGATACTATGAATCTACCATCTCGGTCTCTGTATACCTGTTATACTTTGAGTGGCACCACCGGTGTGACCCAGATCAATGCACATCTGGCATATGCTGAGTATCCTGAACAATAGATCTCACCCGCCATCGTTTCAGCAGTTTAGGTAATTCAGAGTCTGCCATGTGCATTTCTTGGAGGCAAGTGACATGTATTTTACATCTGCAGACTAATGAGCATACTTTATGCTTTTTCTAAGGGCACCCCAGACCTCTAACATTCCAGGACAAAAAGATGTACATGTGCATATTGTGGTTTTAGGATTCGGGTATAAGCATGATGAGATAGGCTTGCAGAAACGAGGTAAGCATTCAAGACATATTGTCCATCATGCACATCGGACATTTGTTTTTCTTAGGGATGAGTGTGTGTCCATTGTTTACAAGAGTTTCCCCTTCCCTTCCCCAGGTCAAGGGGTAACATATTATTTTATGTTATTTTATAATTTATTGATTTGTATAGAGCAATAATCAACAGAGAGGGCATCCAGGCACTTGGGCAGGTGTGTAGATTTGTGTTCCCTGAGGTGCTTATATGAAGAGCCAGGCCTGCAGCTTCTTGCTGAACCCAAGAAGTGAGGAGGAGGCTCTTATGTAATGAGGGAGGTCGTTTCATGTCTTGGGTTGATGTAAGAGAATGAGCGACCTCCTGTTTTGCTTTGGCAGATGCAGGGAATGTGTGTGAGTTAGAGTGAGGCAGAGCATAGGTGTCTGTTGGGTTGATGAACGTGTATGCAGCTGTTTAGGTATTCTGGTCCATTGTTGTGGTGGGCTTTGAATGTGTGTATGAGAAGTTTGAATTGGCTGTGCTTGTGAATGAAGATCCAGTGAAGCTTCCTAAGGTGTGGTGTGATGTAGGGGTGGTGTGGGAGGTCGAGTGTGAGTCTTGCAGCAGTCTTCTGGCATCTGTATAGGTGTTGTTTGGTGATTCCAGTGTAGAGAATGTTGCTATAATCCAGCCTGCTGGTGATGAGTGCTTGTGTGACAGTCCATCAGGTTTTCTGATGCAACCCTTAGAAGATCTTTCGAGCATGCGTAGGATGTGGAAGCAGGAGGTCCACACTGCGTTGACTTGAGCCGTCCTGTTTAGCTTTTTGCCAAGTCTTGCTTGGTCTGTGGGTATGGGTGTTTGTTTCTAGCTCCGACAGCAAAAAGGTGGAGTCCCATGGAGAGGTGTTGTTGCGGAAGATCAGTACTTCTGTATTGTTGGAGTTGAGCTGCCGGCAGTTTGTTCGCATCCAGTCTGCTACTATGGTCATGCATTTGGTGAAGTTGGATCTGGTGGCGGTTCTTTTGCCCGTAGGAAGAGGATGAGTTGGGTGTCATCAGTGCAAGAGATGATGGTGTCTGATGTGAACTGTGGTATCCTGACCCTTTGGGTTCTTTCCCTGAGGAAGGATCAGATCCATTTGAGAGTGGATTCTTGTATGCCAACCTCATGGAGTTTTCTGATGAGAGTGTTATGGGAGACAGTGTCGAAGACCGCAGAGGTCGAGCAGGATGAGGAACACTGTTTCTCCTTGGACCAGGATGATTTGAATGTCACCGGTGGCTGCGATGAGTGCTTTTTTGGTGCTGCGGTTCTTTCTGAATCCTGATTGAGCATTGTCTAATAGATGGTGAAGTTCAAGATGGGTTGTGAGTTGCTTGTTGGTGGCCTTCTCAATCAATTTGTCTGAAAGGGGACCAGGGAAATGGGTTGGAAGTTGCTCAGTTGAGTTGAGCCAGCTGTGGGCTTCCTGCTGAGGGTGTTGATTTCTGAAAATTTCTATTCATCTGGGAAAGTGACTGATGTGATTGAGGTGTTGAGTAGGGGTGGGCGAAACTCGCAGAGTTCTACTCTGCAAAATTCCGGGGAGTTCCAGGCGAGGCAGAATGCCGCTGCCCAGGCCCAATGTTGACACACAGCAGCACACTTGTTACAACATTGACATAGATGAGATCATTAGATTATTTGTGTCAGTACTCATTGGCTCTCGTAGATGTTCCTTAATTATAAAAGGCTCAAGTGAGTTCTGCGTCCAAGCACACCCCCAGGACTCGGCAAATGCTCTTATCAGCAAAATGCTAACAGTAAGCGCTTTTTCAACGGGCATCGCAAAGGCACTTGAGGTGGTGTCCCTGTTGGAGAAATGTTCTCAAGACCAGAATTCCTTCCATAGGATGGAACAGACTCTGCAGTTGAAGAATAATACATTTATTTGTCAGGGTAATGTTTTTTTGCTGAGGACAAATTATTTTGACTCATTGCTCCGCTGAACGGTACAACCGATAGTGCCTCATTGCATCTGTGTATAATTTAGATTATTGGCATAAACATAGCAGCTGTTCACAGAACTGAATTGTATTCTGCTACTTGTTGCTCCAGCACACTCAGTGTTGCTCGGTTTATTGACCTCTGTGGATGAAAGACTCCATCACTTCCACAGGGATAGAAAGTTTGAGGCCATGAAAAAATATTTTCTATTTTAGTGTCATGGTGCTCCCAGGACAAGGAGAAATTGGGGCATATGTATCAATGAAAGGTTTTACGATTACCAAATAGGGATATTTAGAGAATCGCTATTTGCGAATCGCAAATCGAGATTTACTTAGCAAATCGCAAATATTTTGCGATTCCCTCATATTCCTTAATTGCGACTCGCAATTTGCGAGTCGCAATTAAGGAATCCGTTCCCCATTCATTCCTATGGGCCAAGAGGCCCATAGAAATGAATGGAAATAGCGTGCGCAAATTGCGAGTACCCAATAGGTACTTGCAAATTGCGCACACAATTTCAAGGGTGCAAGGGTTTGCAAAGGACACCCTGTTGCACCCCTGAAATGTGCATGTGTGCACATGTGGCGCACATACATGCCCTAAGGGCATGTATGTGTGCCACATGGCACTTTGAAAAAAACAAAGTGCTTTTTTCAAAGAATTCGCATATTACCACCAACTGTAAATTGGTGGTAATTTGCAATTGTTTATGCCTAATTCGCACATCTTAGGTGCTTTCTAAATTGCATTTAATGAATCGCAATTTGGGATTCCTCAAATGCAATCGCAAAATAGGGAATCGCAAAATTTGTGATTCCCTAAATTGCGATGCCCTTTTGGGATGATACATCCCAAAAGACCTTTTCCTGTTTGCAAACAGGCCGATTCTGAGAAACGGCCCATTTGCGAATGAGAAAAGGGCTTGATACATATGCCCCATTATGGTTAAAGTGGAGAGTTGCCTTAGCAAATGTACTGTTTATGCAGGGGTTGTGATGTCTGTTGTGTTCTTGATGAGCACGCATGAGGGGAATCCTGCGCAGTTTCCTGGCAGAGGTGGCCTTTCTCCGTACTCCCACACTGTCTGCAGTGATGTTATTCTGACTCTCTGGGCTTCTATCCCAATGAAGCAATATTAATTTTATTCACAAATATTCTTATCTAGATATCCATATATTTGTCACTCTCTGACCAGTCATTTCTTAGGATTGGGCACAAACACCCAGTGGTTCCTCGCATAATGAAGAGATTATGTCATTAACAAGATTCAGGAAAGAAAAGTTGAGATGTAGGTTGAGCATCTCTGCCAGCAGCAGGCGCTGAACCAATAGATTTACCCTATGTTATGTCAGTGTGAGTTGATAGACAGGAGTGATATGTTCTTCTTCCAGGAAGTCCAGCCAAATCAGGATGTGTTCAGAGTTGCTGGCAGCTGCCTCTCTCTGGCTCCAAACAAACTAGGTGTACAGTGCAGTGCCAGATGTCACAGCACAGCTGTTTTACATAAATTTATTTTTTAATTGGAGTTTTGGAAAGTGGGAAGAGTGAGGTTGAGACACAAAGTGAAAGAATCAGGTGAAAATGTACGTAGGCAAATCATAGACTAGGTTTCGACATATGTGGACATTTCACATTTTTGCTGGTTTACCTACATTTCATTTTCACAGTTTTGAGTTCAACCGAACATTGCGCATAGAAGTCTGTTAACTGGCAGGATTATGGTGCTGTGATAGAAATGTAATCCATCACTAAAAGACTCACATCATATATGAATGCATACATGCAGAGAAGCTTTAAGGGGAAAACATGGCAGGAGTGTGCGTGTCGTTCTAACCCCATCCAACAACCACCTGAAGGCAGCGAAAATAACATACTCTACCCTCCCCTACTTTAAACATGACTCAGGCATGCCACTGCATCATGTGTGTGCAGTTTAAACTGTTATATCCACCTGGCAAAATAAACCTTTTTCCAGGCCTAAAACTTCATTTTTAATACATATATGCCACCCCTACAGTAGGCCCTAAACAGCAACAGGGCAGGGTGCAGTGTATTTAAAAAGTTGAACATGCACTTTTATGTTTTACATGTCCTGGCAGTGAATAACTCTTAAATTTGTTTTTCACTACTGCAAGGCCTGCCTCTCCCATAAGATAACATGGGGTTTTAATAAGTAATAACGTCACTTGGGAGCAGGTAGGAAGGTCAAGTTTGGTGTCTAAGGAATTGTAATTTGAATCCCTCTTTAAAGGTAAAGCCGCTTTTTAAGTCTTTTCTTGTCCCAATCATTTGGTGGCTGCAGTCTGTTTCCTGGGCCACATGACTAGTTGGCAAGTGGCACTGTATATCATTCCCAGACAGTGAGACGATTGAGCTTAGGTGTTGGTAGGATGGGCCATCTCTGATGTGATGAGGGGGAGAATCTTTTACCTCCCACCCTTGACATCACAAAGGCTCTGCCTCAGCACACCCACAAAGTGTTTGATACTAGCCTATTGTGATCCCAGCCAATCTGGGGCCAGGGCTGAGAGGCAGCATCAGAACCGCCACAAAGTGACGCATAGCAGTCTCTCCAGAGCCACCACTGCGTGACTCATCCTGGACACAGGTCTTTGCTATGCAAGCCCCTCATCAACAGCATCCTCAATGATAACACAGGACCGGTGTGCGATGCATCCTCGATGTGGGATCTCGCATCCCTCCGCAAACCAGGATTTAAAGTACTTTTGTTCATTGGGCTTAACTGTAGTTGTCCCGTGCTCCATCATGATCCACATAAACTTGTGACTTTGTCCTGGTCCAGCGCAGCCAGATAACCACAGTGGGTGGTTTGTGCTTCTAGGCACTATTTTTACTTAAAACTTTGAAATTGCATATCTGCAGTTCTACTGACTGAATTTATGTTGTTTTGGTCTCAGATAATTTATTAAATTTTACTCTTTATTTCCAAATGGGTGTGGGAGTTTTCTTGTGTTGTTTTTTCACTTTATTACTGTTTAAAGTACTGAATAAATACTTTACACATTGCCTCTAAGTTAAGCCTTACTGCTTTTGTGGCAAGCTTCCAGAGTATTAAGCACTGGTTACTTTGGCGTTTGCTGGTGTTTCCTCCTGACAGAGGGTGAAATAACCGCAATCCCCAAACCAATTTAGAAAAATAGCGTAAATGTAAATACATTATGTGACACCAAAATGACAAAAATCCAATTAGTAGAACCGGACATAGGCAATTTTAAACGTTGAGGTAAAATTGGTGCTTAAAAGCACAAAGTGCCTACTGTGGCTATGTGATTATGCCTGACCGGGTCAAAGTTACAAGTTCAGCCCAATCACAGTGGACACAAGCTAGACACAGAGATCGGTTTAGGCCCACTGAGAATTGTACCTTATGTCCTTGATGCAGGGCATTACACTAAGCAGCAGTAATTCCGAGGTGCGATGCTGGGTCCCACATCCAGCTGCTTCGGTTGGGATGAGGAGCAATGAGGACTGCGATGTGAGGCCTACATCAAGTAGTGTTGCACTGCTCTGCTCTGATGAGGAGCTGCGAGAGCTGTGATGCGAAGTCAAGTATTGGAGATGCATTGCACAAGGGGGTGCTGATGTGGGTTGCACAGCGTTGCATCACGCTATGTGGGTTCTGCAGAAGATCACAGCAGGACCAGCAGAGCACCTTCAGTCCCACTTCCAATGGTCCAGGACTGGAAGGGCACCACATGTGGGTTTAGGACTCTGAGCAGGAATAGACCAGGTGCAGGGTTCAAGATGGTTGGAGCCTTTTCTGTCCCTAAGGCTCTGATCAGGAGGCCAGCCAACCAGCCCTAAGGGTACTCCGATGGCCCTGGGATCAAGATGCAGGTCCGGTCATTTTCAATCCTCAGTTAGTGGGGCAGCAGAGAAGCAGTCCTTCTTGCAAAAGAGAAGCACAGCAGTCATTCTTCAGAGTCTTTCACAGGTTCAGATGTTTACTGAAGAGTCAGGTCTCAGGGTCCAATATTTATACCCATGCCCACTTTGAAGTGGGAGACTCTTTCGGATTTCACCACTACAGAGGAGTCTTATATTTCCATCCGAGACAATACTCGTGAGAGATCAGGTGACAATCCTCCTTGGTTCCTCCTTCTTGCTAGTGACCAGATCACTGCTTCATGAACTGATCCTGCTGGTTGGAGTACACAGACCCAGATGATAATAACAATTAACCACCTTAAGTGATTGATGGGTCCTGTTGAAGGAGGTGCTCTCTTATAGAGTCGTCACATTGAGAATGGGGTTTACCTTGACCATTTTGTGTTATTTCTTTGCTCAGCCTCAGACCCAGGTTGTATTAGTGTTTTGACAACTTTTTTAATACACTGCAACCTGACCTATGTGCTGTTAGGGCTTATCCTAGGGGTGACTTGTATGTATTAAGAAGTAAGGTTTGGACCTGGCAAAAGATTTATTTTGCCAGGTCTAACTGGCAGTTTGAAACTGCACACACAGGCTTCAATGGCAGGCCTGAGTCAGGTTTAAACGGCTACTTAAGTGGGTAGCAAAATCAGTGCTGAAGTTCCACCAGTATCATTTAATTTACTGCTCTGGGTACATGTAGTATCTCTTTACGAGGGGCGTACAAGTAAAGTAAATGTGTTGATTGGGTGTAAGCCAATTTCACGAGATTTAAAAGAGAGAAGAGCACAAGCACTTTAGCACTGGCTAGCAGTGGTAAAGTGCGCAGAGTCCTAAAAGCCAACAGAAATGGGTTAAAAACCAGGAGGTTGAAGGCAAAACCTTTGGGTATAACCCTGCAGAGAGGGCCAAGTCCAGCATTCACCAAACAATACCACCAAGTAACAAATAGGTGAATCGGGTTTGAATGATAAAGAAGAGAAAGACCATGATCGCATTGGGGGCCTTTAATCCCAATTTGAACGTAAACGCCTATTTGACCCGAAAGAGAAATTATTTTGTGGCTGCAGTTCACCTGTGTTGGTACCCGGAAATTCTGGCAGAAAAAAACTGATGCACATTGTGCCAATGAGTTGTTTTCACATGCAGGAATGAAGGAACTAACATGCACTAATTGTGTGCTATTCCCAATTCCTGCTGGATACCAACTGCATGCCAGCAAATTAATCATGCTCTTCAAAATTCAAAAAGAGATGTAACAGAATGGAAAAGTGTACTGCTGTAGTACTGCTGCCCAGTCTCCTAAATGCTTTTGTGAATTAGCTCGTAGTCCTGTGACAGAGGGAGGATAAGGCATATCATAACAAACGTTTGTTTGATTTTCTTTTACTTGCTGCAGCAGTCTACTCTTGCAAGATCCCTGT